>NC_137147.1:82702348-83302348 GCF_951394435.1 Stenella coeruleoalba | reverse complement strand
TACTCCCATTTTCCTCTTCCTGGAGCCAGGTATGGGGATTAATTGAGTGGGAGACACTTGGGTTCATCCTGACTCTGGTCCCATGGGCTCTTCCAGGACAGGGGGCATTCCTGGTCATTCTTGGGAATTATGCACAGAGTGGGTTTGCCATGGCCGGAGGCCCCAGACCTGCCTGCATATTTCTCTGTGCCTGGTACATCCCAGGGGGCTCCGCTCACCAAGAATGTCAGTCCTTGGGGGACCGAACTGTCCATGCGGCCACCATACTCTCCTCTTGCGGCCACTCTCAGGTGCACAGAGCTTTCCACACAAATCAGGGGCTCCCAGAAAGCTTGCTCCTGGTGCCGACCCCCTCGACTAGGCACCCTGGTCACCAGGGCTCCCAGGTTTGTCACTCCTGAGCTGCAGAGAGGACCCCTTGCTTGGCCCAAAGGCCTTATTCTCAGCTAGATGAGCTTCTGTGGGGCCGAGTCCCAGGCGCACCGGGGCCCATGCAGCCCAGAGCTCATCCTCTACTTCAGGAACCCGGTTCCCACCAAAACCGCTCAGGGAAAGACCCCAAGCAGGACCCCCCGACCTTGGTGTGTGATGCCAGGGAAAGAGCAAACTACACTGTATGAGCCTTGCTTCTTGGTGGGGCCCCAGTGCTTTAGAAACCCGAGCTCACTGGGCCTGACGTCCCCGGAGCCAGCCAGGTCCTTAACACTGCAGGGGAGTCTGAGGTCTGTGAGGAAACACGGTGCTCTCAGCCAGACAGCCCCCTGAATCCGGCCTGAGGCTGAGTTTCAGAGTCAGAGTCTGTGCCAAGTCAAGCTCAGCACAGGGGCGTGACTTGGATCCCGGGACCCAGCGGATGCTCCATAAATATCTGTGGGATGCACGCATGGGGGGAGTGTCCCAGAGGCGGTGGGGCCTCCTGGAGGGGCGTCCTGGTGGCACTGGCACGGCCCAGCAGGAAGGGGAGTTAAAGGCAGGAAGAGCAGAAGTAAGCATATCTCTCCCTGGCCAGGGAGCCAGAGGCCAGCTTGGAAGGGGGTGCTTCAAAATCCATCTGGGAAGGGAGTGGCGGTTTGGGCGGGGTGTGGGGCTCCTTAGCCCAGGAACCCACAGCTGCCCGCCCTGTCCCAGATGGTGGGCAACCTGGACACCTTGGCACCCCACCCCGCCAGGGAGGCCCGCGCCGCCGTGGCAGCAGGGACCTTACCTTGGCCGTCCTCTGGGCCCCGAGCTCCCTGCTGCAGGCCGGTGCTTGCCTCTAGCCCAGGAAGCGGCACTCCCTTCGGGCAAAAAAGAAAAAAAAAGGAACAGAAAAAGAAAACCTCAGTGCTTTTCTCGCCCAGCCGCTTCTCCCGAAGGCTCCTGGTTGGTGTCGTCTTGCCTCTGTGGGCACATAGCCTTCTCCCTCTAGCAGCTTACTCACTGGTGTGGAGGCGGGGAACCCACACCAGAGCACGTCCTGTGGGGTCAGGGGTCCGGGGCGCTGGCTTGAGCACCAGCCTGATCAGTGGCCCTGCTGTGTCCTGAGTATGGGGGAGCAGAGCCCTGGGCAGCATCCTTCCCAGGGATGCACCCGTGAGAGCTCGGCGGAGGACACACGTAGCTGCTGATGGGCACTGCACCGAGAGGGACAGAATTGCTGGTAGGAAGCTGTTTCCTTAGTGCCTTAGTGATTAGGGCTGTCAGAAGAGGAGGCAGCCCAAGCACCATCCGGTGCCCCCGGCGGGTTGGCTTCCATCCTTGGACCACCCCCTACCCTGGCACCCTGCCGTATCTCTGTCCCGTGGACTCAGTGGGGCCTGGGTCTGTCGGAGCTGGAGCTGCTCCGCACCTGCTCAGGCCAGGCACCTGGTGTCCTTTTCCACAGCACCCATCTTGGGGCCTGGGCGGGCCCAGCATCAGTCAGGATGAACTGCTGCTAAATCCCTCATCCCCAGTCTCTGCCAGCTCCCCTGCGGCCCGCTCTCACACACACACCTGCTCCTCTCACACACACATGGGGCCGCACCCGGCGCACAGCCACCTACCTGCCCAGGCCAGCCTAAGCCAATCCAGCCTCGTTCTCCAAATGCCACTCGGACCCTAGGAGCTGCTCATTTACAGAAATATCCCTTAGGAGGTGAGTTCAAAGCCGGCCCGGAGGACGCCAGTCAGCATGGACCAGACTCCCCTTCTCCCGACACCTCCAGAGGACAGGCAGCCTCATCACCATATCTGCCGTTGCACTTTGCCGGCTGACATCTCTCCCCGGCCCCTCAGGCCCCCACAGCGTCTTCCATATCCTTAGCGGGTGGCGGCAGACTCGTGGCAGGTCCCATCTTCCTTGGAGCCCCAGGTAGGGAGGGGAGGGCTAGAAGGGGCGGGACTCAGGTGCAGCTCCAAGTTTCCAGTTCCCAAAATAATCAGATGCAAAAGGGAAGGAAGAAACCTCCAGGCCAGCGGTGACTCAGTGCCCGTGGGCCGGCTTAGTCACCTGGATGGCTGCTCCTGGCTCCTGGCACATCAGGCGGGGAGCGATGTCCTTCCCCCTGCTGCCGGCAGCAGGCTGTCAAAGGGAGCATGGCCAAGGAGCCCCAGCTGGCCCAGGGCTCCTGGCAAGCGGCACTGGCGGGCTCTGGCCTCCGCCCCAGCCACGCACGCCTCCTCCACGGAACACCTCGGCTCACTTTGGGATTTCTCCATTAAATCCTCAGGCATCAACCCGCTCTCGTTTGGGGCGCCGAGCTGCTTCAACGTTGCTTGGCAATTTTGATATCGTCGGAGGTTGCCATGGGGAGGAGGGTGATGTCATTGACACAAAAAGCCCACTGAATTTACAAATCAGCTGGGGCTGGAGCTATTTATAAAAACACGTTTTTTTCCTGCCTTCCTTTACTGAGGGGGAGGTGGGGGGAAGGGCTGCCTGCCCAGCTCAGTGCAAGCCTCCCTCAGCCCCTGGGAAGCCAGACCTCCCAGGCTCCCCACTCCCAGAGATGTAGGATTCAGAATTCGGGGTTGGGACCTGGCTGCCCAGCCACAGCTGGCTGAGCTTGCCTTTAGGGGTCTCGGCTGGTTTTGCTGTGAAGGGTGAGACAGCGGCACGCAGGGGGTGGCGGGCAGCATGGGCACCGGCTTCCGGGGTCGGCAGGGACCCTTTGTTTCCCAGACCCTGATCAGAAACAGGGGCCTTTGCAGGTGAGAACTTGAGCTCCCCAGGGGCCAGGCAGAGCTCAGCCTTCTACAGTGCCCTCCCGGTCCCTGGACCCACCTGTCCCCTCACTGGCTCCTTTTCTTCTCCCAGTGCCCAAGCCCAGTCTCGGCCCCTGCTCCTCTCCCCTACACTTGCCCACACTCCCGCTGGAACACCATCCTCTCCATGGCTTTGACCGTCAACCTGGAAATGCTCACTCCAGAGCCCAAGTCACAGCTGCCCCAGTGGAGGCACCACCCTGACCCGCCAGTTCCCGCCCCAGTGCCCACTGCTGCTGAAGATGGAAACCCACCGTTCCCCTTGACGCTTCTCACCCCCCAGCCCAAGGCGGCACTAAGCTCTTCGCGTTAATTTTGAAAACTCTTTCATGGATTTTCTTCCATAGGGAAACAACGTGGTATTTGGTTAAAAGCCCAGGTTCTGAGTTTTTCCTCCTGAGTTCACATCCCAGCTTTACCGTTCATCAGCTGAGTGACCTTTAGCGTGTTATTTAATCACCTGGACCTCAATTTCCTCATCCATAAAATGGGGATGATTTCACCTGCCTACAGGGTTGTGGGAAATAAATGAACGAAGCTCCTGGCATAGGAACTGCTCATCCTGAGAGCTCAGAAAACATCAATGTTCTCAGCTTTCAGCTTCATGGCTGTGCTCGTTTTGTCACTCATTCTTATCCACGCACCAAACAGCAGCAGGTCCATCTTCCAAACCATGACTCCAGTCACCTCCCATGTAACAGTCTCAGGCTGCACACACAGACATTTTGATTGAGCTGCACAGCATTGGACCATGTGGCATTAATCATAAAAACTCAGTTAGGTTTTCTAATGACCAGCCATCTTGAGCAGGAAAGGGATTTTTTGACAGCCATCAGGTAACTAACTCCCAGCACTGATAAGTCTGGAGAATCAAGTCCAGGACAGAAGCCGGGCAGCCCTGAGGTCTCTGGCCATCGGACCTAACTCCAGAGTCTCCACGCTTCCCCCACCTGGACGGAAGGTGCTCCCACCACGCGCTCCACCTGATGCCCCTTGGCACCTGGTCCAAGAGCAGGGGGAGTCTGGTTGGAGGCTCAGGTCACGTGTCCACCTCTGGCCTGGCAGAGGGGAGGGTAGCCTGGTCAAATGTTCCCATTACCCACATGAGGTGGGGAAGAAGATTAGGGTGCTGGAGGCCAAAAACCAGCCAAGGGTCGCCATGGGTCTTGGCTACATTTTCTCATCCTCTAAAATTCCTGACCATGATAATCTATCATTGTCGATTCTGTTAGTCTTGTCTTCAGGGACTTCTGAAAGCTGATGCCTGCACAGGCTGGAACTTGTTCCTCTACCATCATGTTGCATGGCTTCCTGATTTGGTGAGGACACCTGCCAACCTAGATCCCTTTCCTCACAGGTTGTAGAAAAGGGGGATCTGCCAGCCAATGGAAGAAATCCTGCAAAGGCTTGGCTGCCTGTTGTAGAAGGCAGTTGGCCAGATGCCTGTGTTCTTGGGCCAGTGGTATGCCCTGTGCCCTTCCTTATCCCAGCAGAGTCACCTCTGCTAATCCCAGCAGGCTGCGTTCTCGAGGGCAGGAAACCCAGCATGGTGCCCGGTACATAGTAGATGCCTTTGCAAACTTTGTTGAATGAGTGAATGCATGAAGCGGTTCTGTGCTCTGGTCACCCTTACTTGGAATACAGTGAATCATGGCTGAAAGGAATTCTAGAATCATCAGCCCTGCCCCGCCTTCTGCAGGTGAGAAAACTGCAGCCCCCAGAGATTAAGTGACTCAGCAAAGCCACAGAGGAAATTAGAGGCAGAGTCGGGACTGCAACTCTGCTTTCCTCCTCACAGGCCCGTTGTTCCCTTTGCGGCCCATGCAGCCCGTTCTAGGTCAAGCCCCGAGTGTGACGTATCTGTAATTTAGTCCAAGGCAGCAGCGGTGCCGTCACTGTGGGCATTTCTGCCTTTTACTCTTGGCTCCCAGGAAGTGGCAGCATGTGAATCAGCCAAAATGGTGTTTTTACAATAAAGTCTTTCACTTTACTCTCCATTTTGCTTTTGAAAATAGAGATATACCTAAAGCCTCAAAAGCAACTTGCCTCCTCTGTACCATTTTGGTGAGTCAGGTTCCGTTGGACTGACTGCTTACACCGAAATGTCCCACCGCATGGCTTTAAGCAAATCGTCTGGGGATGGGTTTGGAAAGGCCCTCTAACAGCGACGTCCTCACATTTTCGTAGATGCATGCTTCCCCAGCTTTCCTTAAGAATGACAAGTTTCAGAAACAAAGTCTAGGGTTCCAGCGTGTGGGAAAAATGCCTTTTTTACTGCCAACTTTTTCTCGATCTTTAGATTCTTCCCCACACTTCCCGCCCCCCCTTGTGCTGTGTGTATAGAGGGTGCTTCACACGGGCCTTTCTGACGGCTGTGTGGGCCTGTCACCGCCTGCCCACACTCGTCAGCATCTCTCGCCGCAGGGCCAGGAAGGGAGGAGGAACAGGTCTGCCTGCCTTCACCCCCTACCATCCCAAGCTGGGGCAGGCTCCAGAAGGGAAGGGCTGGTATTAAGGGGCAGGTATTGTCACTGGGGCCTGTGTCCTGCGTTCCAGGGCTGGTATTACCTCAGAGGTGCCCCTCAGCCCTGGGCCTCCAGGTAAGAGGCAGGGGCCCCACCTTCAAGAGGTTTTCCCAAATGGCTTCCCACAGGGCAGGTGGGGTTCCCAGGGAGCAGATGCCTCCAGAGAACCCGCCCACCCTCCAAGGTGGTGGTAGCAAAAGGGAGAGTGACCAATCGAGTCCTGGGGGTGGTCCTCAGTGGGAAGGAAGCATCAGGGCCTTGTCAGATGCTTGGGCCCCTTCTGTGCCTCTCCTCCTGCCCTGCTCCTTCTCCCTCCTGTGGGTGTGGAGGGGGCAGGGAGGCCAGGGTAATCGGGTATTCTGGTAGCGGGGCAAGGTGTGTGGAAGACTCCTGGCAGAGGGCCGAGAGTGTGACTGGCAGAATTCTCTCCACCACACTCCATGGAGTAGGACAGCCTGCCGGGCTGCGTATTAGGGAATTTCTCCAGGAACTCTTCTTCAACAAAAGCAAATTGGAAAAGCCCAGGAGTTACTACTGCTGCCGGCCAACGGCCTTGCTGCCCTGCCACTGTCCCTCTGGCTTTGATCAGAAGGCCCAACGCTGGCCCTCTGCCTAGAAGCAAAGAGGGAATGACGAGGCCTTCCGGTAGCCCAGGCTGGGCTGCGGAACCTGCCTGTACGCTGATGGGCAGGGGAGGTGGGGAGGAAGCCAAGGGGCCGCGGCATAGACTGAGGGAAGTCAGGGATTGTTCCCTGAGAAGCTGGTCTAGCGTCCCCCATGCTTCCACCCCACAGTGCCCCGGCTTCTGGGGCAACTGGGGGAAGCAAGAAGAAAGGGTAATAGGGTCATGGCCAACGGGGAGATAGACCCAGAGAAGATGGCAGTGTTAGCAGATGGCCTGGGAAGCAGAAGGTGGGCACCACTTCGTATGGTCTTCCCTTCTTGCTTGTCCCTTCTTACTTGCTGGAAGAAACCCAACTTATTTGGATGTATACTCTTCTCCTTCCTGTGTGCTCAGGGAAGGGCCCCTCCCCAGCACCAGCCCTAGGGGTGAATCTTGATTAGTTTAAACCAGTCTTGCTAATTTCCTTCCTTTTGCCAGGGATTGGTTTAGGCCCTAGGCATGTGACAACTGAGACAGGAGTGCAAGTTTGCTGGGAGTTTTTGGGAAAAATTTCCTTGTGCTGCTCCAAGTTGTAGAGCTTGCTGTGGTAGCCAACTGGGTTCTAGAAGGGGACCCAGCCTGAGGACAAAAGCCAACATGCTGAGGATGGCAGAATAGGTGGAAACAACATGGGTCTTCCATGAATTGCTGGGTTCAGGCTGTTATGTGAGATAACAGATATTCTTACCTTTTACGCTAGTTTCGATTTTCTGATTTTTGCAGCTGAAAACTACCCGATACAGACCAGCTCCAATCCCTGCCATGCCCTGATGGCTCCCAGGACACCCTACCCCATGCTGACCCTCACTTCTTCAGTGTCCTAACATATCTGCTCCATCTGCCTTACCTTGAGATTCCTTTGACTTACTTGTCTCGATATTCTCTTGGCTTTTAACCTGTAATATCCTGTTCTGCTAACTAAATTATAAACTCCCTGAAGGGAGAGAGCATGTCTTACATTTCTTTATATCCTTCATGGTGCCTGTCATTAAATGTGGAGCGCCAGTAGAGTTTAAAAACATTCATTGGCTAAACATCTTTGCCACATTCCAAGAGATTACTTGCTGTCCTGAAGGGGGTAAATGAACATTTATCAACAGAGTAAAACAGGAGTCGACAGGTTGCAGCTGAAGGCCTGAGTGAATAAGAATGTCAGGCATCTCCATTGTAGCTTAGATTCCACGACGATGGATTACACCAGCTCAGCTGCCTCCTGTGCCCAGCTCTGGGTTGGCTGTTGGGCAGACAGAGCCAAATCCACTGCTTGCCAGGAGCCATGAAATTTTCATGTTTAGCAACTATACTGTGTTATTAATTCTCACAACAGCCCTTTGGGGTAGAAGCCTCAGCACTAATTTATAGATGGCAGATTGACCTGCCCTGATCAAGAAGCCAGTATGGGGCTTCCCTGGTGGCACAGTGGTTGAGAGTCCGCCTGCCGATGCAGGGGACATGGGTTCGTGCCCTGGTCCGGCAAGATCCCACATGCCGCGGAGTGGCTGGGCCCGTGAGCCATGGCCGCTGAGCCTGCGCGTCCGGAGCCTGTGCTCTGCCAACGGGAGAGGCCACAACAGTGAGAGGCCCGTGTACCGCAAAAAAAAAAAAAAAAAAAAAAAAAAAAAAAAAGGCCAGCATGGAGCAGAACTGGGGTTGGAGCCCAGGTTTTCCAGTTCATGAATCGGATTTATAGGGCTTCCTATTTTCTGCCTTTCCTTTTTCCTACTAAGCAAGTGGTCACTTTTTATCCATTGGCTCAGGAGAGGGATGTAGCAGAGGGTAATACAGAAATAGTTCTGAAAGCCTAAGCTCTAGCAGCAAGAGTCTCAGGAAGAGACTAAATGTCTTGGCCTTAAATGGGGTGAGTAGACCCTGCTCCCTAAGTCAGAAAGTGCTTCCCCTGGTGGGGGAGAGGAGTGAGATACATCTGCAGGTGGCTAGAGGGAAGGGATCTGCATCTTGCTTCCCACTAATGTGGGCAGCAAGACCTGCCTGTTACATACTGTCAGAGCAAACAGGACCAGAGGCAGCATTTAAGATTCCTGTGCTCTGAAAATGGCACAGAAGCAGCAGAGAGCTGTGAGCCAGAGACCACCTTCGGACCGAAACAGCCTTGTGGGCTGATGACGGGACTAGACGGATCTTCCTGATAGCTTGGTACCTGGCTTATCTTGAGTCTGTCTTCTTAAAGTACAAACACTTGGTTCCCTGAAGGTCACTCCCAGTAGAAACTCATTTCCCCTTTAGATTAGATAACACCATGTTTCTTTCACCTACCTTTATTATATTATAGATTTAGCTGTACTCTGTACTTAAATTAATTCAAAAGACAGTAAGGCTCCAATCTAGCTGGGATTCTAATCTACTCGAGAGGTTTCTAGAGAACTTTAGACCACATTAGAACTAAATCAATACAAACATCTACAAGCACCTGTACTAAAAGCTTTATTTAGTTCTCAAAACTTTGTAAAGTAGGCACTCGGGTTATCCTCATTTCATAGAGGACAATACTGGCTTAGAGAGGATAAGTAACTTGTTCATTGTCACACAGCCAGGATTCAAACCCAGGCATTCTGGCTGTAGAGGCAGCATCTCTAACCATGTTATTAGCATTCGGTTTGGCACCACAGGCAAGGGGCCATCTCAATACTGAGGAGGTTCTAGCAGGCCCTGGGCTTGTGAAGTTGACCCCCTATAATGTGAGCACCACATGCAAGATGTAACTAGAGTGTAAGAAGACACAGTTCCTGTCCCACAGAGCTCAACTGAATTAGAGAGGTAAGGCATGTACATGTACCTGTCCAAGGCAACTGATGATACAACGCAGGCAGGTGCTATGGGGCTGCCCTAGTGGCCTACACCACTGGTCCACAAGCTAGGTAGGGTTCTGGATGTGCCTGCTTGGGTGAGTCCTGAGCAAGTGGCTTCCTTATCTGTTCAGTGACAGAGTAGTTGATCAGGAAGGTCTTTCCCAGCAATGCTAGTTAACGTCTGTCTGCTCTGCCTAGCTCCTATTTCTGTCTGCCTGATCCCCTAGATTCACTGGGACTCCTTGACTTGCTGTACCGCACATGTACTCACCCTTAGCTGTCTCATTTCCTGGAAGGAGCCAGTCTCACTGAACCTTCATGTGTCATCCTTGTCAATATCTTTATCACTTTATTCTAGCATTACCAGTTTATTTTTCAATTTTGTTTTAAAATGCAAAAGCAAATGTATGTTCGTCTTTTTGTTCGCAGATTTTAATGGGTATTTGTTTTTATGAAATGCCACCCTCACTTTGTTACTTGCAGGACTGAAGCAATTAAATAAAACGCATCACATGCCCAGGCCAGTAAGATTAGACTACTTTGAAACTGCAGCATACACTGACTCACGTAACTGTTTCGAGTGAATGTGAGGCTGAATTATACACACACGGAAAATAAAGTACACACTTTGATGGAATAAACATACCTGTGAAAATAACATTTAATTTTGAAAAGAGTAAACAGTACAATGAAGTGTATCCTGATGTAAGGTCAGCAGTCGATTACAAGAGAAGGTTAAAGAAACACACACAAAGTGACACACTAGAAATGAAAGTGAGATTATGATTCCAGGCATATCTACAGCCTTTCCCCCCTCACCAAGACTCTAATACAGCTAGTTTTTGAACTTGTGGCCACTATTTTCCAACATTTTAATTCACTACTTATTTTTTTAACTCACTACGTATTTAATTCACTACTAATTTCTAGGACTATATAAAATTAATAGACACACAGTCCTTTGCTCACAAGGGGTTTGAGAACTAGCAGTGTGACTGGGCAACCACTGCTCCCCATGGAGAAGCCAATTTGAATTTAGTGGACAACACTGCTAGGCAGCTGAATATCTGCTGCAGGAGCCTCTAAAGAGCAAGACTACTGGAAGTAGTATGCTTTGACGGGAAAAAAGTATGTTTATAGACATTTAGCCTGAGTTCATCATTGTTTGTTCCTTTCTTAATCATACAATGTCAGTTTGTGGAAACTCAAGTTTTTATACGAGAGCCATAAAATGTATTTTGTTTTGAAAAAAGTCAAGTTTTATGTAATTCAATCCCTTATTCACAGACACAGGAAGTTGTAACAGGAGGAAGATAATTTTAGAAAGTGCACCTTGAATAGAAACATTATAAAACATTTGAACATGTATGAATTTTTAGCATACTAAAAATAGAAGTTTAGATATATTATCTTCAATAATTTAAAACTGTTTTCATGCTCTCATTTAAATTCCAAATTAATCTTGCTTTTATATTTGGATGATAAAGTCTCCCAAATTTCCCACTATAAAAACACCTAACACATATTAGGCGTTTTGTTTTTTTAATGTAGAGAAGGGAAAAGATGACAAAACCATAGCCCATAATTTCTTAGCCTAGATTATCCCATAGACATAACAAAAAGTGATCAGAATGTTCAAAATGCTCAGAAATGCACAAATTGAAAAATAAAAGCCTTTATTCGTTCCCCTCTCTACTCCACTCTCCTCAAAGGCAACCACTTTTTCCCCTCAGCTTTTTTTTTTTTTTTTTTAAACATAAGCTGAAATGTCTGGAATCAACTTTCAAAGCCTAACTCTACAGGCTCATGCCAGATTGGAAGATTGGGCACCAATCTTCTTGGCACCAATGCCAAGGCATCCCTGCCATCTACAGAAATCGTCTGACTTCACCTCTGCATTAGTTCCAGGACTCCTCTTTCCGCAGGGTCTGTCACATGGATTATCCCTCTGGGACTAATGAGCCTTGGAAGCAGGGAGGACAACTGTTACAAACAGTGCTTTATCTTTGAGCATCTGTGCCAATGCTTCTTTAAGATAAACTCTTAGGAAAAATTTCTCAGCTGAAGGGAATGAATATTTAAATTAAATAAACATTGCCAAATCACCTCCTAATAGTGTGCCAATTTGCACTCCCACTAATAACATGAGTACTTATTTCCCCTCACCCTCACAAACACAATTTTCAACCATTTACTATCTGAATGATGAAAATTTCAGGCTTATTTTGCATTTTATTTAATTAGGAATGAGAGTGAACAACTCACATGCTGGCCATCAAAATGTTTTTAGTGGACTGTTCATGCCCTTTGTCTATTTCTACTGGTTTTCAATTTTTTAAGCGAGTTCTTTGTACCTTAGGTAAAATAGTGCTTTGACAGTGCACTGACAGTGCAGCATTCCATATATATGCTATGGAAAAAACAGGTGATAGGTGCTATGGAAAAAATAAAGCAGGGTAAAGAGGGATAGAGAGTAACAGCAGAACATCAGTGTGTGTATGGGATGCTATTTTGTACAGAATAGCCAGGGAAGGCCTCTGATAAGGTGGAGATCTGAGAAGACATCTGAAGGGGAGTAGGGAGTAATCCATGTGAAGTTATGGGAAAGAACATTCCAGGCAGAAGAAACAAAGCAAAAAGTTCATAAAGAGGGAAACTAGTTGGCATGTTTAAGGAACAGAAAGGAGGTAGGCAGGCTACAGCGGAGTGAGCAAGGAAAAGAGGAGTCAGGGAAGAGGTGAGGGAATAGCAGGGTTAGACCTGGTAGGGTTTTGCAGGCTGTGAGAAGTCTTCCGATTTTGTGCTGTGTGAGATGGGAAGCCATTGGAGGGTTCTGATTTGACTGGAGGTGGGCAGGGGAAGCAGAGAGACTAGTTATGAGACCTTGAGATAATGCAAGTGAAAAATGATGCAAACGTGTGGCAAGTAATTTTTCCTAGTTTGTGTTTAGGGGTTTTTTTGGGGGGGGGGGAGGGGAGAGACAGGTGACTATGTTAGGTTTTATTTTTTTTATCTATTATAGTAATAAATAGCAATCTTCCTGGATAAATCTTGGTGTTATGTCACAGACAAAAAATTACAAAGTCATCTACTATTTTATATTTTCAGTTTTTTACATTAACATTTTTGATCTACATTTTTTTTTGCAGGTAAGCTGTGAAACAGGAAAGACCACTGCATATGGCTGTGCAATTTATTTACAAGGGTACCAGGTTGAGAGGGTAAGTGCGGACTGAAATCCAGTCAAGCTATGGTGCACAGGGAGGTACTAAATCCACTAGAGGAAGGGGACTTCTAATTTGCACAAAGGTGCTGTATGAACTAGTGGTGGCGCTGGTGATAGAGTTCAAACTCTAATCCATTATTTCAACACCAGTTTTCTGAAATGCCACCTTTATCCTATTAAATATTCATAGCTTCTTGTGTCTTTGGTGGAAACAAGAACCTCATTAAGGTCGAAGTTTGCCATATTAAAAATTTTTTTAAAAACGCATCTTCCTCACTAGGGAAATCTTACTTTTATGAGCCAGACTGGAAGTGAATTTGGTATAAGAGTTGGTGCAGCTGGAGGAAGAATTCCTCTTTTCCAAATGCAACAGACAAGAAGCATTTCTTTGCTGTCTTTGCTTAAAGATTTTAGCCTGAACACGAGTCATTTCAAAGTGCTTTGTGCTAACCCTCTGAAAGGCTTTCTTATCTACCTTGAGATAATAGCCCAACTAACAGTCTACAGTCCTAATGCTAAAGGAAATCTTTTTATTTCCAGATTCAGGTTTGGCATCAGTTAGAGCACTCTGACTTGGGTGGAAGGTTTCTTGTACAGCTGCCACAGGGGGATGAGGGTTCTAACAGTGGTAGAAGATTAGTGGATGTACACTTTGTGAATGGTGAGGCGCTATATATTCCATGGTCTCTTTTCAAACAAAAGTGAAGATCCTGTCTTTTCAGCTATGTTCTTTTTCTCAGGTCTATCGTTAGGCTATTTCTGCCTTAGTGAGACAAGAAATAAGAACCATTTGAAGCTTCAGCCAACAAATAGAGGCTTCCGCTTCCTTCTCCCAAGACAAACAACATAAAATATAAGGAAAACGGAAACGTGCCCGCTTTGTGGTTTTATGCTCAGGCAAAGAGAAAACAAAGACATCATAGGTCCTAACTGGTCAGGTATTATTTTCTCCCCCCTACGAAGAAAGGTCAGGATTGGAGGGGATGGGGAAAGGAGGAAGAGGTAGCAAAATAGTTGCAAGTTCTCTAATAAATTAGCTTCCTCAGATTTTCCTCCCTCTCCTCAGACTGGACTTTCAGAATCAAAGCTTTATCCATAAAGCACTGGTTTGTCAGTCTTGCTGTCAAGGTTGCTGAAAAATTCACTAGATGGTAGCTAAGCCTATGTTGAGAAAGAATCTAAATTTACCATCCAGCCTCAAATGACTTTACGTGTCAAAGAGGTGGATTGAGAAATGAGGAGAGGAGAGCAGAGCAGAGGGGTAGATGGGTTCGATTACATAAAAGATACAGATATATAATTTCATATCCTTAGTTGTATAAGAAGCAAACATGAAAATGTTTGAAAAATCATATTTTGGTTAAGAGCAAAAAATTTCTAAGTTGATTATCCTTCAGAGCCAAGTCATGTTTCAGTGCTTCAACTATATATGCTTAAATATTTTTAGCTGAGATATACTTAGAATCTTCTGCTTTCCAGCAATCTTAGAGCAGTAACAGTGACAACTAGAGTGGAAAAAAAAAAAAATCAGGCACCAGCATAGAGGCACATTTGATAATTTTGATATTTAGATATGAAATAGTTAATTTTCATTGCCCTTTTCTACCAATTTCCTTCCCTATACCCAAGACCTGGTGTAATTCATGCTTCTGTTTAGCAGTCTAATACTTCATTTAGACCTATTCTCTCCCAAATGATTCCATGCTTCAAAGTCATCTTTTTATTCTAAAATTCTGCCTCTTCAAATCTTCCAAACAACAAAATCTCCTTCTATTCCTTCATTAACCGTGCCCCCACCAAGTCATTTTGCATGTAACAGAATGGTAATTATTCCATTTCTGAAAGGTTGCTAAAGCCCATTCAAAACCTTTTCTTTTCTAACTCGCACAGCCCTAATCAAGAGACCGAGCAGCAGCACTGCTAGATTATATAAGTAGACCAAGGGGCTTGGTGGATAAAAAATGAAAACATTAAAATATAATAAAAACAAACAATTTTGCCCCTTGAAATTTAAGAAAATTTGGCCTTGTGTAAACCATTTTATCTGCTTTTCAATCTAGACCATTTAGTGGAAGGTCAGGAACACCTAAAGGAATGGTTGGCTATTCTGTCTCGTTACGATCCTATCATAACAGTTCCAAGTCTAGAATATATACATTTCCATGGTAAAGTAGCGCCTGTCTGCAAAATCAGGCCATTTATTACCTTAGTTAGCAAAAAGTAGATGAGATGTTAGAAGCACAAATTTAACAAATACTATTTTATTATTTACAAAATACATAGTGATTATAAGGGCACAGGTCACAAATTACAAACGGGAAAAGTACAGAGAAAAGTTGAGACAAATGCATTAAATGACAACAAGGTACCCATTAACGTGGAATCCATTTAGAATAAAACAGTTCTTTGTTAAAGTTAGACAAGGCCAAGAGGCGGTACCTTGTTGAGTAGAAAATGCCAGTTACCTAGAAATATACTTCTACCAAAAAGCAGAAAAGTGTTAGTAGTGTACCTAAATTAAGTCATAGCATATACAGGTCCAGTGTTCCACAGTACCACCATCGGTTTTAGGCAGGAATCTGCGAGAGACTTGACTGCCCATCTTGCTGGAAGAGGAAAGCCCCAGGACTGATTAACTTCCCTACCTTCCATAAAGCTTTGTTCAGGTGACTTTGGAATGTGGCGTCAAACACCCCATTCATTTCTGCTGCAAGTTCCCTCAGAACAGACACTGTGGACTCATCACTGGCATTCAGAATCCGCACAAAGAATTCATTCCACAGTTCACCACCTTTTAGCCTAAAAATATATAAAACCATTTTCATCAAGATTAGGCATATAGGAGTTAGAATTCTTTCTGTGTTTAACTCAGTGGTACATTTATGCACCAACATGATTTAAGGTAATACCTAACTCTAGGGTTAGAGATCATTCAAGTAGTGTCCTTTGAAAACCCAAGGTCAAACTACAAAAAAAAAAAGAAAAAAGAAAAAAGGCTACCATAGTGGGAAGAGCCATAATATAATGCACATAAAGGGAAAGAAAATCTTTCATCTGAATCTATAAATTTCCTCCACGTACTAAGATGCAGCATTTCTCTTCTACAAATAGAAGAAAGACGAAATTTGTCTCCTCTCTTCTAACTTTTCTAAAGTCTAGGTCATTAGAAAGACTACAGCTTCCTCTCTCCCCCCGCCCAGGGGTTTATTACCTTCACAACCTTCTCAGAAACCTAAGCTCAAGTGAAGTAACTACTGCTTAAGTCTATGATGTTTGCACCTTTTTTTTTTAAAGATCAGAGAAGCTTCTATTATTGTAAAAGGCAAGGCCGTTAGGAAACCCCACCTGACCCCACTTGCTTCTGTTTGTGTAAGACCCACCTAGGACCATAACCAACTGGAGATAACCTGAATCTATCCTATATGCCTTACATTATATTTTAAACCTATTTTGAAAGTACATGTTAGAGACAAATAAGATTGGCCAAATTCTGAATTAAATAAAGAAAAAAATACAATTCAATTGTTGGCAGGGGAAAATGGAGGTGAAGGGGTGTTAAATTTTCAACACTGATTTTTCTTTTCTTTAAGTGATAGATTGGTAAGCTTATTCTGCGAAGTTAATAGCTATGATAAGGTAAGGGAGAACATGGGATATTTAATAAGTATTATGAGCAGGCCTGAGGGAGTACTAAGGTTCTGAGACCAAGCAGCTGTTATTAAGAGAGCATTTACTTCCTCACCAAGGAGATTCAGTTCTCTGCTTTGGTTTCACCCATTCATTAAATAAATAATAGCCTAAAATTAGTATGTAATTTAGAAATTTAGCTTTCTTCAAGAGATGCTTATTAACTTTTGACAAAAGCTATTAAAAACGGCCATAAGACTAACACCAATTGATTAGAAAATTATTCTCATAAAATGTTTCTATTAAGCCTTCTAAATTGAGAGGCTTCCATACTCTAGTCACGGTTTATATGTCTATGATACATCTGGGTCCAGAATGATGTCCTGAAGTCCGAATAGCTAGATTCCCATTTTTAATGAACAATTCCTTTGTCCTGCACAAGGTGCTCCACTGATACTCTAATGAAAACTGGTTAAAATTAATGAAATCATGGCATTTGGACTATGAAACCAAGGCTGTCAAAGCAGAGAGCACCCAAGATAAAGAGAACATTATTTGGACAGGCAAAGACCCTGAAACCACCAATACTTACTCAGAAATATTTTGGCTAAGTCTCCAGAGGGACCCATCCCAGAAGACCTGCAGGTGTTCCTTGAACAATAGTAAATGTGCTAAATCTGCTATACCAAACAGATCTACCTGAAATCACAAAAAGCACCATCAGCTACAATCATTCTCTGCTATTGTCATGGCAATTTATTTATGTAGGAAGTTGACAGGTATCATAGTGCTTAGCTAAGTTTATTTTATGATATACATTTTAGTAGACTGTTCCTTATCCTTACAGTAAAGAGAGAAACTCCCCAAAGAAGTGATCAGTAGAGCCAACTCTAGGAATTATCCTAGAACAAAAGATGACAAATAGGGCTTCCCTGGTGGCACAGTGGTTGAGAGTCCGCCTGCTGATGCAGGGGACGTGGGTTCGTGCCCCGGTCCGGGAAGATCCCACATGCCGCGGAACGGCTGGGCCCGTGAGCCATGTCCGCTGAGCCTGCGCTCCGCAACGGGAGAGGCCACAAGAGTGAGAGGCCCACGTACCACAAAAAAAAAAAAAAAAGAAGACAAATATATCTGGACTGCCAAATTCAAATTTGTACACCTACTAAATTTGCATGGACTCTAGCTGTGATCTAAATGTGTTCTACATGACTAGTTCAGGGCTATGCTACATATTCAGTCAGCAAAATGCCATATATCCAGAGCTGAGTCAGAAGGGATTTCTGCATATAATGCCACCATATAAAACACTTTATATTTCTCCTAATGTCTTTTTATATACATTATTGCATTTAATCCTCACAAGAATTCTGATGTAAACAGAGCTGATTATTATCTTTATTTTACAGAGAAGATCACAGAAAATGATTTACAAAAGACAAGACAGATAACTGGTAGAAATGGCCCTGACACTTAGGTTACTGAGTTAGTCATGTGTCTGCACGTGTATGTGTAAATTCTTCAGTATTGTGACAGAAAAATGGTACATTTTGCTTGACTTGGTGATATCTGAAAACTAGGTCATCTGTTCCAGGAGAGACAATATCAGTAAACACTAGCTTTCCTGGCTTATCTAGGTAAGAAAGAGATTAAGAAGCCCTCTCCACATTTGCTCAAGCTTGTTTTACACTTACCTGGTAGGGAGAAGAACAGTTAGCCAGGATCTTTTGTCCTTCCAGGATCTGTACAGTCCGAAAGCCGCTGAGGTTAAAAACATCTAGCTGTGCCCTAAGGTCAACACTGTAGGAAAAGTCCACTATCTTCAAAGCTTGATCGTTCTTATTACAATCATAGGGATCGTGGATTCTAAGCCCAGATGTAAGAGAAGGAGGTAATAAAAATAGGCCATGAAAGAAACTGCATAGCTGGTCTTTAAAAAAAAAAGAAGAAAGAAAAAAAAGGAGGTACTGCAGGTGTGCCTTAGCTATGCCAATAGCTCCCTCCAGTGGTTAGTTATGAAAATGCACCTGTAAGAGCAGTGGCAGTATCCACCCAACTGGGGAACGTTAAGATGAGTTTAGTGACCCAAGCTATATCTAAGCCATTGTGCATGGCCACCACAGAACATTTATCAAGTTTCCATATTATATAAACTAAATACTGGAAGTAGACTGCAGGCCTCTGTCTTGCACTGAACATATTGACATATATAACAGCAATGATTTATACACTGACAAGAATTATGATGGAGGAAATTAAGCTTTGATAGATGTCACAGTCTTTCTTGTTTACTATTAGATTAGGCTTTCCGAGTGTCATTCAGATCCCTCCTTCCCAGAGTTTAACTGAAAACAACATAAGGCTGTTTTTTGGTAAAGTGATACCTTTACAAAATACTGTAAACCATCCTGTTTATATTAAATTAATACCATACTGTCTTCCTCTTATATGTGATTCCAATCCTGTTTCCTTACAAAAAAAAAAAAAGAGAGAAAAGAACTTTATAGCACTAATTCACTATTGATTTTCCTCAGGCTTATCTATTCCGTGTAATAAAGCTATTCTCCAAAGAGATATAGGAACTATTTATGTGAGGAAAAAATGGATTATTTTTGTGTTCCTTCTGTTTCTCTGCTTTCTCAGTTGGTGTTTTCAAATCCCTGATGGATATCAGTGGCAGGTCTTATATTCCTAAATATAGGCTTTGATTAATCCTATCACATATACCTCCACAGCACAGAATTATCTATTTTACTTTAAAATTTATGATTCCTTACTACAACTTGTTTTTGGCCATCATAAAACTATAATTCCCAAATGTTTTCAAAACTTGGGAGAGGTAGGAAAAATGTTTCTGAGAATAATAAAAAGAAGCAGGAAGGTCTCCTAGCTCTCTAATCATCCATTCACTGTTACCCTGGGCAAGACATTCCACTTTTTTGGATCTCATTTTACACACACACACACACAATGTAGAAACTGCATTAAATGATTTCAAAAGGCTCTTTCACACAGACATAGAGAATAGACTTGAGGATATGGGGAGGGGGAAGGGTAAGCTGGGATGAAGTGAGAGAGTAACATTGACATATATACACTACCAAATGTAAAATAGATAGCTAGTGGGAAGCAGCCGCATAGCACAGGGAGATCAGCTCACAGCTTTGTGACCACCCAGAGGAGTGGGATAAGGAGGGTGGGAGGGAGATGCAAGAGGGAGGGGATATGGGGATATATGTATACATGTAGCTGATTCACTTTGTTATACAGCAGAAACTAACACAACATTGTAAAGCAATTATACTCCAATAGAGATGTTAAAAAAAAAAAGGCTCTTTCAATTCCTTGTGCATCTATATGAAATTTCCTATCAAATTTGAAAAGTTGTGACAAAGTAAAAGGCAATGTCCCTTCAACACTATGTGGTTTCCTGGAGTCCTCTAGTGACTGAGAGAAGGATATTTGAATACACAGCATACAAATGCCTAATCCCAAAAAGGCTTAGAAAATCTCTTTGCTTACAATTTCCATGAAAAGTCCTGAGAACTCTAGCACTATCCTCTGAAATTTCAGTGCTGTGAAATAGAATGAAAATAAAAACTATACCTGGGGTTCTCACATTTGGAAACATATGGGGAGATATTTGGTGATCACAATGGCTGGGGGATTGTAACTTGTGTTTGGGTGAGAGGTAGTTACGGGGAAATAGATATAAAACATCCTGACATGCTTGGACCAGACCTGCACAAAGAATTATCTCATCCAAAGTACCTATGGTGCCCTGGATGAGAAATGCTGCTGTATTATGCCTGGGGAAGCCTTTAGGACTCTGCCATCTCAGGAAAGAAGGTAGGATGCTCTAGTTTTTTTGGTTATAACTGCAGAAATACATTGAAGGTTCTTTTAATTTCCATGCCAACTATGATTTAGAGTCTAATTCAGTTTCTTCTTACAGAATAAGTAGTCAGGAGAAATGTAAAGAATGATTCCAGCTTTTAGTGTACACGAATGACCTCAGAGAGAAAGTTAACTGCTTACCCAAGTCACAGGCTTGGGGCAGACAAAGCATCTTTAAACCAGACTGCTTCACTCAAATACCAAGAGATCAATGCCCATTATTAGACAGGTGTGTTGGTCCTCTAGTCCTTTCCATAAAACAAAAATTGTTGAGCATCTTTGCCTTGTTTATGCCTCAATGTTGTCTGTATTTTCTCAGTTCTTAGTATTTGGGCTTCATTTCTTATTTCCTGCTCTGTGCTCACCCCTTGAACCTGATGGCTAAACTGGATGTAATTTGAACACTAAGCCCCTTTTCTTGGCATGGTTTGCATTTGCACTCTGGTTTTACCTACTTCTCTTGGCAATTACCTCAATTTGGTGTGACTTAACCTTTGGCCTTTGAAACTGAGCAGTGCCTCAGTGTTGCTAGCATCCTTGCTAGCTCCGCACTGGTCCCACACAAAGAAAGACTAGACAATCTACTTCACATTTCCCCAAATATTCACATTTTACATCTCTTCTTGACAGGAATCATCACGATGGAGTCGTTAATTCTTTTTTTCTGGATTTTTTCATCAACGTGTTTTTTTTGGTTGAATTCTTTTAAACTATTCCCAGTGACTATTGACTTTTAGGTAGCAAATATTCTCTTAACGTACTGTGTTCATTAATATGGCATTTATCAAAAGGCAAAAGAGAATGGCAACTATCCATGTTTTACGACAAAGCTGACAGAATTATGAGAGAATGAAAAGGACCAACCTGTTTCTAAGAATCAGACTCCTTGGACTCAAGTCACCATGGACTATTTCTGCTTTGTGTAGTTTCTCCATCATTGTCAAGAGGTTACAAATAATCAACACTATCATTTCATGGGTAATAAATTCACTGTATTGAAGAAGATCCTGGAAATAGAAGGACAGAAAACTATTTCTTAATTTGGGGTGACTTATACTCAATACCTTGCTTACCACTGCCCTGTACTCTTCCTTGTTGTTCTCTATTAGAATGTCAGCTCCTTTGTAGGTTGGGTTTTTGTCCCATTTTTAATAATGCTGCTCTCCAATTAGATTGTTTATAAGGATTTAATGAAATAATGGATGAAGAGCATCAAGGGTGAGCCTGGCCCATAATAGGTACTCTATAAATGGTAGTTTTAAAATACCATCATTCCAACCATTTTGGAGAATTTGTATTACCATCAAAATTGCAGCAAAACCATCACTATGTTGTACACCTGAAACTAATATAACATTGTCTATCAACTATACTTCAATTTAAAAAGAGATGAGAAATAAAAAACTCGGAAACACTAAACTAAAAAAAGGCAGTAAAACTTTCTTAAGAACATTCCAAAGAATAAAATGATATATTGTGGGGAGTTCCCTGGTGGCCTAGTGGTTAGGATTCTGGGCTTTCACTGCCAAGGGCCTGGGTTCAATCCCTGGTTGGGGTACTGAGATCCCGCAAGCCGTGTGGTGTGGCCAAAAAAGATATATTGTGTTTGGGTTCCAAAAATGATCCAGGGGGAAAATATAGATAGAACAAGAGTGGCAAAAATAGACCTCTGGTTTCCATTCCTCACATAAGGAGCTTGGAAGTTACTACTGTCCTAACATGTAAAAAGCTGAGCCAGCTGAAAAATCAACAACTCCTTTAGGATCTGTAAGCATAGGGGGGCCCCACATTTTTGTGAACTTTACCTCCAGGAGCCAGACCAGGTTCTCACAGTAAATATCACAGAAAAATTCCCCTAGTGCTTCCAGCAGCGGGAGGGGGAAAAAGAACCATTTGAAATAGGCCACAGCACTCTGTTCTTTTTAACAAGGCCTGCCTTCAGGGGAAACTAGTTAACCAGAGCCTAACCTGCTGGGGCATTTTCAGAGCCTACCTGACCTGGGGAAGGGAAATACACAATTCCAGCCCACTCCAGCCATCTTGTCCTACCTAAGCCGGGTGGTGGCGGGTATGGGGGTAGGAAACTGAGAAACTTGTGAAGTTCACAGTCCAAAGGCATAGGCTCGCTGCAAAAGACGATGAATCATAGCACTGTACAACACCTTCCCTCCCCTTACACCTCATCATCATATTACTAAAGGCCTATTTACAGTAGCTCCTTTTACCCAGTACATCATGCCTGGCTATCAAGAAAAAATTACAAGGCATACCAAAAAGCAAAAAATGCAATTTGAACAAGGATCAAAACCAGACATGGCAGGGATGTTGGAATTACCAGACCAGGAATTTAAAACAAAAGTGGACATGAGCTGGTGATGGTCACAGTTAGATGACCAGGTCATTACACAATTCTGTCTATTTTTATATGTTTGAAAATTGACATAATAAAAAGTTAAAGGAGGTTCTTGGTCAAAATAACTTGGAAAAAGAAAACAATGCTTTAAACTCATAATTTAATTGGTCTATTTCTAGAAGATTAACAGGAATTCTGTACTAAATTCCTTTGCTAAATGGAGCACAAATCTCTCTACTTGAGGACTTTAAATGATATGTTTTCATATTATTGCAAACCTGAAGGGTGAAGCAGTTTATATATTGGTGCCAAACAATACAGCCATCTTGGTATTGATAACAGATACACAAATTATCACACTCCTCATTTAAACGTTCCTTTAACTTGAAGTTGATATAAAAGTCCCATGGGACAGGTTGGGAAGATACCTGTAAGAAAATATATTTTAAAAATAAGAGTCATTAGAATCTATGGTTATAGTTGGCAGAATGAAAACATTCCCTCCAGCCCTTCCTATATCCCAACAGAAATAATAGTAATGGGATATTTTAAAAGGTAGAAATCTATAATAAAGGATGGAGCAGCAGGAAATTCTGAAAGCTGGAAAGAGAATAATAAGAGGTAACAATCCACTTAACAGACCCAAGAAAGCTGATTCTAGCAGTGGAGAAAGCTGAAAGCAACCATATTTATACTACAAGACCATCTCCCTATAATATAAAACTGGTGGCACTAATTACCTATGGAAGTAAGGGTGAAGGTGGAGCTAAACCAGGGGTGGTTGAACTCTGTAAAGAGAACATCAGTCCCCAGACTCCCCTCCTGCTCCTGTAGCCCAGCCTAGCCCTGCCTCTCTCTCATTCTTGAAGACCAGAAGTTTATTCCTAGAGAATATAAAACAGAAGGGCTCTGGACTAGAGGACACCGTGCATTGTTGAGGGTGGGAATACCATATGGAGAAGAGGAAAAAGTTTATTATATGTCAAATGTTAGGATGCATCTTCCTGCCCCTCTACTCTCCAGACTAACTTCCCCATGCAGCTTTCAGGAGGCTAGCAGCCAGGATTACATGCTCTAGGCAGGAAACCAGAAATTTTCTCTAAGGAATCTGATAAGCTCAAAAGACCCAAAGATTGAGGATTTTCCAACAAAATGGCCAAGTGAGATCACTGTACAGTGAAGTCTACAGCTGTCAAGGTCCCACCATATAACAGAGATTTCAACTGGCTTTCTAGCATCCCACACTTAAATATGAAGAGACAGCCAAAGACTTGAAGAAAGCCTCTAATATGAAAGACAGAGATCAAAACAGACAAAAGGAAACAGATGATGCAGGGAGAAAAAAAAAATTAAAGTATCATTAATATACTCAGAGAGATAAGGAATATTTTATCTTTGAAACGAAGAACAGAATGCTACAAAGAAAGAACATTAAATACATGATAAAAGAAATGAAAAATCCAGTAAAAAGACTGAAAATAAAGTTGACAAAACATTCAGAAAGTAAAGCAAAAAGACAAAGAGAAAATAGGAGAAAAAAAGATAAGGTTTTTAAAGAATCTGTCCAGGAGACCCCAAATCCTAATAAAAGGAATTCTAGAATAAGTGAACAGAAAAGACTGGGGGGAAGAAATAATTTTTTCTTTGAAGATAATTTCTCAGAACTGAAGGAGTCTCCAGATTGAAATGGCCATCAAGTGCCTAGCATATGGGTGAAAATACACTTTCACCAAAGCATGTAATTGTGAAATTTCAGAATGCTGGGGACAAACGGAAGATCCTACAAGGATCCAGAGAGAGGGGGAAAAAAAAAATCACACAGAGAATGGCAAAAGATTTTAAAAGCAAGGTTAGAAGCCAAAAGCTAATGGAGCTTATCTTCAAAATTCTAAAGAAAAAAAGTTTTGAACCTAGAATTCTAATATCCAGCCAACCTACCAATCAAATAAAGATGTGGAATAAGAAATTTTTTGACATGCAAGGTTTCAAAAAATTTACATCCTATGCATCCTTTCTCAGGAAGCTACTAAAATATGAGGACCTAAACCAAGAAAGAAAAAGAAAATGGGATCCAACGTAACTAGGCATTCAATATAAAAAAGAGGTCATGTGAATCCCTGGAATGATGGTGAATGGAAATTTCAAGGTAATGTAGTGTGTGTGTGTGTGTACGTGTGTGTGTGTGTGTGTGTACGTGTCAAGCCTAGAATGTAACTTGTCCAGATTGGAGTGAGCCAAAAAATTTCAGATGTCCTCAAAAAGATAAAATTGATGTAACACCTGACATGTTTGGACACATTGAGAGATTTATACAATACCCTCTCATTTTTTTTTTTTTTGTGGTACGCGGGCCTCTCACTGCTGTGGCCTCTCCCGTCGCGGAGCACAGGCTCTGGACGCGCAGGCTCAGAGGCCATGGCTCACAGGCCCAGCTGCTCCGCGGCATGTGGGATCCTCCCGGACTGGGGCACGAACCCGCGTTCCCTGCATTGGCAGGCGGACTCTCAACAAATGCGCCACCAGGGAAGCCCTACCCTCTCATTTTTGATATCTCATCTTGGCATATAATGGTGAGTGATTTCTTTATGCATCACTGACTTTCCTATAAGGAAGCTTATAGACTATGAGAAGGATCTTATGGTACCATGGGGTCACAGTTACTGCTTCAACCAACATTATTTACAAAGAAATTGAAATGACAGAGAATCAGTCCCACCTTTATTATGGTTAACTCTGCAGAGTTTCTTGGCGTCACCCAGAATAATTTGTAGTCTTCACATATCAGGTATTGTTGTTTAATGCAATAATCCTCATTATCTGTTGAGAAGGTTTGATTCCATTTCAAAATCACTGTGAATATATATAGCCCCCTAGCTTTTACTTCCTGGCTTAAGGGCTAAAGGCACTCACTTTATATTTGCCAGTTAGTAGCATCTAGAATACTTTTCAAAATCATTTGTTAAAAACTGAAAGAGGGGATAAAAAAATTGAAAGAGGGGAAGACAGAATTCCATTGTTACTGGGACATGAACTTATCAATGTGTCAACTCCTATAATGTTGTTTCTTACATTCTAGAAATATTGATTGTACTTAAGCATCAAATTCAAGTACAAATAATCACTTATTTGTATACTGTCATACACAAAAGGACATGCATTCAACGATACTTACCTAATTCAATTTCCTTCTCTATTTCTAAATTAGGCATTGGTTTATCTTCTACAAAAAACTCTGTAGAGGTACTCAGCTCTGGTAGGGATTTTAGCAGCTGTCTGCGATACTGTGAACACCAGGGTGACTGAGTAGGGCTGTCTGCGGGAAAAAAAATGTTCAAAAAAAATTATTCCAAAACTTAAAATGGGTATTATAACAGAGGAGGGGGAAAAAAAAACCATGATTGCATGATCAATACTGCTAACCTAACAAGACTCATCTATCTCAGGTCTTTATGATACCGAATTCAGTTAGTACTCACCTATTCTAGAGATTTCACAATTTATGGCAACTTTTCTAGAGAAGAAATACTTATACCTCAGTTTGCTCTGATAAATAAGTGTTCACTGGACATGGATATAGATATTTGTTTACAAATGGTATATATGAACCTACCTGCAGTCTCACTAGTGAGCTCCAGTTTCTCAGGAATTTGAAGACATTTGATGGAGGAGGTGCTTGTAACTGAGGCAGAAGATCCAGAGAACCCAGAGGAGTGTGTGGCTTCACCGCTGTCTTCAATAATTGGGCTGAAAGAACCACAGATCAGTCAGTCCTCAAGGGGGTAATTTATATCAACTTATCTTTATTATACTTTTATTTGCTATTCAATAGCCTCAATTTTAAAGTCCATTATTTTCCTGAAAAAAAAAAAAGATTCATAATCAGAATCTAGGTAACTTTATCTACTCTGGTTGAAAATCAACGCCAAGCATTAAATTTATGTTTTATTAACCTAATCTATAGGAAATGCCTTCTTCTACGTCTATTCTAAACTGACTGAGAAAAACTAAGACACTAACTTCCTTCCTCTTTATCCTTTCTTTGGACTTTTTAACTCTTCAATAAGCAAAGGTCAAGAAAGAAAAAGCGAAATTATTCAAGGTGAATACATGCTAGAAAATGTGAAAAAAGTTTGAAAATACAGTTTTAAAAGTACAAAATGGCAAATTAAAGAATATTCCTGGGCTTCCCTGGTGGCGCAGTGGTTAAGAATCCGCCTGCCAATGCAGGGGACACGGGTTTGAACCCTGGTCCGGGAAGATCCCACATGCCGTGGAGCAACTAAGTCCGTGCGCCACAACTACTGAGCCCACATGCCACAACTACTGAAGCCCGTCCTGGAGCCCATGCTCCACAACAAGAGAAGCCACTGCAATAAGAAGCCACGTACCACAATGAAGAGTACCCCCACTCGCCACAACTAGAGAAAGCCCGCACACAGCAATGAAGACCCAAGGCAGCCAAAAATAAATAAATAAAATAAAATTTATAAAAAAGCAGCTTGCTCCTTAAAAAAAACACAAAAAACTATTCCTAAAACTGGAATAAGTTTGTTTAAATCAGGTGGCTTTTAAATATAGAGAGATCACAAGGCTTAGTCCCTGGCTCTCTATGCCATTCCCCCCCTCTTCTTTATTCATTTCCACCTCTCTATCAAAAGATATTTTAAATAACATGTCTCCAGTGGAGCCAGCATGGCTACCAGGAGGACGAGAAATTCGTGTCTCCTCAAAACTAGGGCACCTACCAGGCACTGGTGGGGGACCACAGACATCTCAGGGGACGGGAGAAACCCCCAGCCACCAGGTAGGATGTGAGGTGTGGGGGGAGTGAAGGAGGAAGAGAAGTGGAGGGGGACCGGACTGGCACCCCTGAGGGGCAGCTGGGGGAGGGTAAGGGATCCACCCCGAAAGGGGGAAACTGGGGAATCATTAGGAGGGCAGAGGATCAAAAGGGAGCATGGCCATGTTTCCACTGCCCACTTGGACCCCCAGGAACCTGCTGAGATCCTGGGCCTGATCCTCTCCCCACTGAGGCCCTCTCCAGACGCACGGGTCCTGAGGGAGTGGGAGGGAGGGAAGGGGGAGCAAAAGTAAAGGTTGGACTTCAGGGACCAACACCCCTGAGGGGTGTCTGGGGGAGGAGGAGTTCCTACACCCAGCAGGACCCACCCATGGTTAGGGGTCCAGTGGCCCAGTGGGGGGCGGGTGCGGGAGACCCTGGCAGAGACCATGGGGGAGGGGCATGAAGAAACGGAAGGTAACACGGCCAGTGCCTTCCCTGTCCACTTAGGCACTGGGAAGCCTGTTGGGGTCCAGGGCCTAATCCTCTGCCCTCAGAGCCTCCCTCCTGCCCCGGAGAGCCCAAGCCCTGCCCCTACACCCTCACTCAGGGCTCTACCTCCAAACTCCCGAATGCCACACTCTACAGGTCTTTCTTTCCACGTGCTGCCTACCCCCTTCTGTGCAGGTCCTAAGCAGAGGCCCCGCCCCATGCTTGAACGTTGTCCCGCCTTGGCCCCACCCCATGCTCAAACGTCACCCCCATGCCCTAGGTCCCGCCCCACCCTAAACCCCATCCCCGCCTAAACTCCTCCCCCAGAGTCAAGGCTTTTTTTCTTTTCTTTTCTTCTCTTTTAGATTGGGTTCTGTTTTACCTTGTTGATTCACTGCTGTTGATTCTTTTGTATTTTTATTTTTCTTAATAAACCTTTTATTATTCTAATTTTATTTTATTTTTTACACTTTATTAGTGATCTCTCCTTTTGGCTTCTTTCCCACCCCACCCCCCTTTTTTTCCTTTTTTTTCTGCTGCGGTTTTATTTTACCTTGTTGCAGTTGCTTCAATTAGTTTATTTTTCCTAATATATTTTTTATCTTTCTAATTTTATTTTGTTTTTTATTCTTTGATATTGTACTGCCCAGTTTTCTCTTTCTTTCTTCCTTTTTTTTATCCTGCCACAAAGCTTGCGGGATCTTGGTTCCCAGGCTGGAGGTCGGGCCTGAGCTCCTGTGATGGGAGCTCTGAGTCCAAACCACTGGACTAACAGAGAACCTCAGACTCCAGGGAATATCAATTGGAGTGAGGCCTCCTGGAGGTCCTCATCTCAGCACCAACACCTGGATATATCCAACTGCCTGCAAACTCCAGTGCTGGACGCCTCAGGCCAAACGACCAGTAAGACAGGAATACAACACCACCCATCAAAAAAAAAAAGAAAAAGAAAAAGGACAAAAAAACTTGTTACAGACGAAGGAGCAAGGTAAAAACCTACAAGACCAAATTAATGAAGACGAAATAGGCAACCTACTGGAAAACGAATTCAGAATAATGATAGTAAAGATGATCCAAAACCTCGGCAACAGCATGGAGAAAATACAAGAAACATTTAACAAGGATCTAGAAGAACTAAAGAGCAAACAGTGATGAACAACACAATTACTGAAATTAAAAATACTCTAGAAGGAATCAATAACAGAATAACTGAGACAGAAGAATGGGTAAGTGAGCTGGAAGATAAAATGGTGGAAATAACTGCCAGGGAGCAGAATAAAGAAAAAAGAATGGAGCTTCCCTGGTGGCGCAGTGGTTGAGAGTCCGCCTGCCGATGCAGGGGATGCGGGTTCATGCCCTGGTCCGGGAAGATCCCACATGCCGCGGAGTGGCTGGGCCCGTGAGCCATGGCCGCTGAGCCTGCGCGTCTGAAGCCTGTGCTCCGCAACGGGAGAGGCCATAACAGTGAGAGGCCCTCACACCAAAAAAAAAAAAAAAAAAAAAAAAGAATGAAAGAATTGAGGACATTCTCAGAGACTCTGGGACAACATTAAACACACCAACATTCGAATTATAGGGGTCCCAGAAGAAGAAGAGGAAAAGATAGGCTCTGAGAAAATATTTGAAGAGATTATAGTTGAAAACTTCCCTATCATGGGAAGGGAAATAGTCAATCAAGTCCAGGAAGCACAGAGAGTACCATACAGGATAAACCCAAAGAGAAACACGCCGAGACATATATTAATCAAACTATCAAAAATTAAATAAAAAGAAAAAATACTGAAAGCAGCAAGGGAAAAGCAACAAATAACATATAAAGGAATCCCCATAGGTTAACAGCTGATTTTTCAGCAGAAACTCTGCAAGCCAGAAGCGAGTGGCAGGATATATTTAAAGTGATAAAAGGGAAAAACCTACAACCAAGGTTACTCTACCCAGCAAGGACCTCATTCAGATTTGACAGAGAATTTAAAACATTTACAAACAAGCAAAAGTTAAGAGAATTCAGCACCACCAAACCAGCTTTACAACAAATGCTAAAGGAACTTCTCTAGGCAGGAAATGCAAGAGAAGGAAAAGACCTACAATAACAAACCCAACAATTAAGAAAATGGTAATAGGAAGATACATATCGATAATTACCTTAAATGTAAATGGTTTAAATGCTCCAACCAAAAGACACAGACTGGCTGAATGGATACAAAAACAAGACCCGTACATATGCTGCCTACAAGAGACCCACTTCAGACCTAGGGACTCATACAGACTGAAAGTGAGGGGATGGAAAAAGATATTCCATGCAAATGGAAATCAAAAGAAAGCTGGAGTAGCAATTTTCATATCAGACAAAATAGACTTTAAAATAAAGACTATTACAAGAGACAAAGAAGGACACTACATAATGATCAAGGGATCAATCTAAGAAGAAGCTATAACAATTGTAAATATTTATGCACCCAACATAGGAGCACCTCAATACAGAAGGCAAATGCTAACAGCCATAAAAGGGGAAATCCACAGTAACACAACAGTAGGGGACATTAACACCCCACTTTCACCCATGGACAGATCATCCAAAATGAAAATAAATAAGGAAACACAAGCTTTAAATGACACATTAAACAAGATGGACTTAATTGATATTTATAGGACATGCCATCCAAAAACAACAGAATACACTTTCTTCTCAAGTGCTCATGGAACATTCTCCAGGATAGGCTATATCCTGGGTCACAAATCAAGCCTTGGTAAATTTAAGAAAACTGAAATCATTATCAGGTATCTTTTCTGACCACAACGCTATGAGACTAGATATCAATTACAGGAAAAAAACTGTAAAAAATACAAACACATGGAGGCTAAACAATATGCTACTAAATAACCAAGAGATCACTGAAGAAATCAAAGAGGAAATCAAAAAATACCTAGAAACACAAGACACTGAAAACAAGATGACCCAAAACCTATGGGATGCAGCAAAAGCAGTTCTAAGAGGGAAGTTTATAGCAATACAATCCTACCTCAAGAAACAAGAAAAATCTCAAATAAACAACCTAACCTTACACCTAAAGCAATTAGAGAAAGAAGAGCCAAAAGACCCCAAAGTTAGCAGAAGGAAAGAAATCATAAAGGCCAGATCAGAAATAAACAAAAAAGAAATGAAAGAAACAATAGGAAAGATTAATAAAACTAAAAGCTGGTTCTTTGAGAAGATAAACAAAATCGATAAACCATTAGCCAGACTCATCAAGAAAAAAAGGGAGAAGACTCAAATCAATAGAATTAGAAATGAAAAAGAAGTAACAACTGACACTGCAGAAATACAAAGGATCATGAGAGATTACTACAAGCAACTATATGCCAATAAAATGGACAACCTGGAAGAAATGGACAAATTCTTAGAAAAGCACAACCTCCTGAGACTGAACCAGGAAGAAATAGGAAATATAAACAGACCAATCACAAGCACTGAAATTGAAACTGTGATTTAAAATCTTCCAACAAACAAAAGCCCAGGACCAGATGGCTTCACAGGCGAATTCTATCAAACATTTAGAGAAGAGCTAACACCTATCCTTCTCAAACTCTTCCAAAATATAGCAGAGGGAGGAACACTCCCAAACTCATTCTATGAGGCCACCAGCACCCTGATACCAAAATCAGACAAAGATGTCACAAAAAATGAAAATTACAGGCCAATATCTCTGATGAACATAGATGCAACATCCTCAACAAAATACTAGCAAACAGAATCCAATAGCACATTAGGAGGATCATACACCATGATCAAGTGGGGTTTATCCCAGGAATGCAAGGATTCTTCAATATATGCAAATCAATCAATGTGATACACCATATTAACAAATTGAAGGAGAAAAACCATATGATAATCTCAACAGATGCAGAAAAAGCTTTTGACAAAATTCCACACCCACTTATGATAAAAACTCTCCAGAAAGTAGGCACAGAGGGAACCTACCTCTACACAAAAGGCCATATATGACAAACCCACAGCCAACATCGCCCTCAGTGATGAAAAACTGAAACCATTTCCACTAAGATCAGGAACAAGACAAGGCTGCCCACTCTCACCACTATTATTCAACATAGTTTTGGAAGTTTTAGCCACAGCAATCAGAGAAGACCAAGAAATAACAGGAATCCAAATGGGAAAAGAAGTAAAATTGTTACTGTTTGCAGATGACATGATACTATACATAGAGAATCCTAAAGATGCTACCAGAAAACGACTAGAGCTAATCAATGAATTTGGTAGAGTAGCATGATACAAAATTAATGCACCGAAATCTCTTGCATTCCTATACACTAATGATGAAAACTCTGAAAGAGAAATTAAGGAAACACTCCTATTTACTACTGCAACAAAAAGAATAAAATACCTAGGAATAAACCTACCTAAGGAGACAAAGACCTGTATGCAGAAAACTATAAGACACTGATGAAAGAAATTAAAGATGATACAAACAGATGGAGAGATATACTATGTTCTTGGATTGGAAGAATCAACTTTGTGAAAATGACTATACTACCCAAAGCAATCTACAGATTCAATGTAATCCCTATCAAACTACCAATGGCATTTTTCACAGAACTAGAACAAAAAATTTCACAATTTGTACAGAAACACAAAAGACCCCAAATAGCCAAAACAATCTTGCAAAAGAAAAACAGAGCTGGAGGAATCAGGCTCCCTGACTTCAGACTATACTACAAAGCTACAGTAATCAAGACAGTATGGTACTGGCACAAAAACAGAAATATAGATCAATGGAACAGGACAAAAAGCCCAGAGATAAACCCACGCACACATGGTCACCTTATCTTTGCTTTGGGTAGTATAGTCATTTTCACAAAGTTGATTCTTCCAATCCAAGAACATAGGAGGCAGGAATGTAGAATGGAGAAAAGACAGCCTCTTTAATAAGTGGTGCTGGGAAAACTGGACAGCTACATGTAAAAGAATGAAATTAGAACACTCCCTAACACCATACACAAAAATAAACTCAAAATGGATTAAAGACCTAAATGTAAGGCCAGATACTATAAAACTCACAGAGGAAAACATAGGCAGAACACTCTATGACATAAATCACAGCAAGATCCTTTCTGACCCACCTCCTAGAGAAATGGAAATAAAAACAAAAATAAACAAATGGGACCTAATGAAACTTAAAAGCTTTTGTACAGCAAAGGAAACCATAAACAAGATGAAAAGACAACCCTCAGAATGGGAGAAAATAATTGTAAATGAAACACCTGACAAAAGATTAATCTCCAAAATATACGAGCAGCTCATGTAGCTCAATATCAAAAACACAAACAACCCAATCCAAAGATGGGCAGAAGACCTAAACAGACATTTCTCCAAAGAAGATATACAGATTGCCAAAAAACACATGAAAGAATGCTCAACATCACTAATCATTAGAGAAATGCAAATCAAAACTACAGTGAGGTATCACCTCACACCAGTCAGAATGGCTATCATCAAAATACCTACAAACAATAAATGCTGGAGAGGGTGTGGAGAAAAGGGAACCCTCTTGCACTGTTGGTGTCAATGTAAATTGATACAGCCACTATGGAGAACAGTATGGAGCTTCCTTTAAAAGCTAAAACTAGAATTCCTATATGACCCAGCAATCCCACTACTGGGCATATACCCTGAGAAAACCATAATTCAAAAAGAGTCATGTACCACAATGTTCAATGAAGCACTATTTACAATAGCCAGGACATGGAAGCAACCTAAGTGTCCACTGACAGATGAATGGATAAAGAAGATGTGGCACATATATACAATGGAATATTACTCAGCCATAAAAAGAAATGAAACTGAGTTATTTGTAGTGAGGTGGATGGACCTAGAGTCTGTCATACAAAGTGATACAAGTCAGAAAGAGAAAAATAGATGCTGTACGCTAACATATATATATGGAATCTAAAAGAAAAAAAAAAGGTTCTGATGAACCTAGGGGCAGGACACGAACAAAATCACAGATGTGGAGAGTGGACTTGGGGACATGGAGAAGGGGAAGGGTGGGCTGGGACGAGGTGGGAGAGTAGCACTGACACGAATACACTACCAAATGTAAAATAGATAGCTAGTGGGAAGCAGCTTCATGGCACAGGGAGATCAGCTCAGTGCTTTGCGACCACCTGGAGTGGTGGGATGGGGAGGGTGGGAGGGAGACGCAGGAGGGAGGGGATATGGGGATATATGTGTGCATGTAGCTGAGTCACTTTGTTGTACAGCAGAAACTAACACAACACTGTAAAGCAATTATACTCCAATAAAGATGTTAAAGAAAACCAAAAACATGTCTCTAATTGCCTATTTGAAATTAGCATCAACCTACTCTACCATTATTTTAACCTCAATATTAAAGGAAAAATAAATGCCTCGTCTCTAGCAATCAGGTACACTTTGCTGAGTTTTCTCAAAGATACCATATCCGGCAAAATTTACTTTTAACCCTTAGAATCAAATCAGATACTAAATCCCATTAACACTTTATCTGGAGGAGCCCAGCTGTCAGGTAAAGCACTTAGCACAGTACCCAGCAGGTAGTAAAAGCTTCATAATTGATTGCTATAACTGACAAGCACACACAGAATAAGAAAGCCCTCAAACAACCTGATTTGTACAACCTATAATCACCAGTCACCTCAGCTTCTTGATGCTGAGAGTTGGATTGTAGATAGTGCCACAAGCAGTTTGCTGGTCCTCAGAAGTCTTCACATCTAGGTCCTCTTCCTGCAACAGTCTCTCAGGATCAGAAGGGAGATCCTTCAAGGATATTATCTCATGAAAAGGAGTGGATGCAAAACGAGCTGCTCTAGCGAAGTCACAAGTGTCTTCTGGGTTAGGACAAATAGTTACATTCCTGAAACCTGTGATAATAGCATCCTCACTCAAGGGCTCAATTCCTGTAAATTCATCCTGAAAAACCACAAAAAACTTAGCTCAAACATTTCAGTGAGCATATGAATGGTCTATCTTTTTTAGTGAAAGAGATACATATTAGATAAGTGATTTTTAACACAGGGTGCAAAAGCATCATATCAGAATCTCTAGAGAAAGACAAATTTAAAAAGCACATCATTACATTTGAGGAAAAAGGTTTTGTATTATGAAAACAGCAAATTATATATCATCAAAAAATACACTGTGAGGATTTTCCATACAAAGGAAAAATACTGGACAATGTTTTTTTCCCAACCAATTTCACCTAGGAACTAGAGGACTAATGCTATTTTTCTTCTGGCTTTGGCCTAGAATATGTTCCAATAATCTGCTATCCTCCTAGCTTTTAAGTCTTTTTCTTTGACAAATGTTTAATTTCTATTTTATTTCTTAAAGGTAATTCATGATCATGGTAGAAAATATGGGAAAAAAAGTATAAAATAATGGAAAACATTTAAAATACACCTTTGTCGCCATAAAAAAAATACACCTTTGTCTTTAAAAGTAATACAGGTATATAGTTTTAAAAAGTCAACTAGTTTAAAAGGATATATAGTGAAAAAGTCTCCTTTCCACACTTGATTCCCCCTGACGTCTCCACTCCAGTTACTACTCCCCAGAGGCAACTGCTATGACCATATACATCTGGTAGGATACATGCACAAGCATATTCTATGCATTTAAAAAAGAGGTTTTAAAACAAGTGAAATTATAGCATCTATGCTAGTCTATATTATTCCTTCTCATTATATTTTTTAGTATATTTTCTGTGCTATTAAAAATTCTTTAGAAACATGATGGTAACATTGTGGGTTTATCAGAAGTTGACCTAATGTTTTAGGTTATCCCCTGTTTTTCACTGTCATAAAACTATTTTAAATATTCTTGTAGATTTAAATCTTTAAGAATATGTTAACTTTCTTAGGAATAATTCATAAAAGTAGAACTATCAGGTCAAAAAGGTAATTGAACACTAAGTGTCTTTATACATACCGCCCTCAGAGGGATTGTACCATTTTATACATTTACCTGAAGTACACAAAAGTGCCTATTTCATTTAACCCTTATAGATACTAGATATTAATTTTCTAAATCATTACCAATATGATATATACTCTGAATTTCTGACTCAACATTATTTAGTAGAGGTGAGACACATCTAGAAGAAACAATAAGTGAAACTAAAAAATTGTAAGATTAGAGTAAAATAGATGTCTGCAGTCTAAGAATACATTTTATGAAATTCTACTTATGGCCCTATTAGTTTAGACACTTTAAATTTTTTTTTTTGGTAGGGGAAAGAATCCTGGTAGGTACCTATTAACAAAATTCAAGTAAGAGGTTTAAGACAAAAAAACTAGATTGAGACTTACCCCTTTAATAATTTAGTCCATCCTTGAACAGCTGAACCTAGAACCACTACCTCCAAATCTAGCCTATCCATCTATTCTCTGGTGGTATTCTCCAGAACACAGTATGTAAAACTTACTCTTCTACATCATTATCTTTTCATAGCAGTCAGTGGACTACCTATATTAGAATTACCTGGGAAACTATTTAAAACAAATAAAAATACATGCTTGGGTTTTATCCCTGGAAATTCCAATTCAGTATAGTTGGAATGGGGCCTGACCACCTTTAGTCATAAATGGCTCCCGAGGTTCCTCTGGGTTGCTGGAAATTTTCTGTATCTTGACATGGGTGAAGACCGCACAGATATTCACATATATAAAAATTAATATTTGTGCAGTTTATGAATATAAAATATACCTCAATAAATAAGTAAACAAAAACATGTTTGAGTCATTCCCTAGGATGTGGAGAATATACTGTTTTAAATCAGTGTTTTAAATCACTGTAGCTACTGATCATGTCTCCCCTTAAAAGTCTTCAGATTAAACATACTCAGTTCCCTTCAATCTCAAGACAAGTTTCCAGATGCTGGTTTAAGACTTCAATGAAATGTCACTGATAAAGTTTATTTACTTTGTCTTGAATATCTACACAGGGTCTTTTTTTATCCTAAGTATTATCATGTCACTAGTCCACAGTGATTAAAATAAAACATTACTACAAAAAAAAAAGGTTCGTTCACATAACTCTTTCATTGCCAATGTTTCATAAACATTTTATAAGATCCTTGGCTTTCAAGGCAGTGATTTTTCCCCCACTTTAAAAAACTGAGATATAATTAACATACCCAAAACTTCACCCTTTAAAAGTGTGCATTTCAGTGGTTTTTAGTATATTCATAGGGCTTTGCAACCATCACCATCTAACTCCAGAACATCTTCATCACCTCAAAAAGAAACACCATATCCATTTGTAGTCACTTTCCAACCCACTCTCTCCCTAATCCCCTGGAAATCCCTAATCTACTTTCTGTCTTTATGGATTTGCCTATTCTGGACATTTCACATAAATGGAATCATACAATATGTGTTCTTTTGTGTGTGGCTTCATTTTAGCAGTGTTTTCAAGGTTCATTCATGTTGTAAGATATATCAGTACTTCATTCCTTCTTATGGCTGAATAATATTCCATTGTATGGATACACAACGTTTTGTTTATCCATGCATCAGTTGACGAACACTGGGCTGTTTCCAGTTTTTGGCTATTATGAAAAATGCTGCTATGAACATTCATGTAAAGCTTTTTGTGTGAAGATATGTTTTAAATTCTTTTGGATATATACCTAGGAGGGAATTGCTGGATCATATGGTAACTCTATGTTCAACATTTTGAAGAACTGCCAAACTGTTTTCCAAAGAGGATGCATCATTTCACATTCTCACCAGCAAAGTATGAGGGTTCTAGTTACTTCCCATCCTCACCAACACCTGTTGTCTTTTTGATTATAGCCATCCTAGAGCATGTGTGCAACATTTCACTGTGGTTTTGATTTTCATTCTCTGATAACAGATGGTTTTGAGCGTCTTTTCATGTGCTTATTTCAAGCCAATAATTTTCATTTTAACCCTAAACTTTTGTGAGAATTGAATGAAACTATCCACTAGTCCATTTATATAAACTTAGGGATATTGCTCCTTACACAAACATCTGGAGATACATCCTCATTTGAGGTGATGCTTTCTGAAGTTTTGAGAACTGCAAGGGGCCTTCGTTGGGCTAAAACCCGTGGGGGATCTGCAGAAGGACTGGAAAAAGACATATTTCATTCAGCAATTTTTCTCTTAACATAGATAACAGTAACCCCCTGTTTCATCCTCATTTATAATAATAGAAAACTTTTAATTGTCGAAACAAAACAAAACCAAAAAACCCCTCAAACCTGATAGTCTTTTTTTCTGAAAGAAGAAATTCATCAAAAATGGAGAAAGGTACACTGGAACCTATAGAAAGAGAGACTAAATTTACACTCTTAAGAGTAAATGCCCTACTCTTCAAGACAACTAGGTCAATTAACATTTTTGCTGTTTGAAAGCATAAAGACAATTTTGTTTATCTTTTATAATAAATAATTTCAAATATATAAAAGTAGACGTCATTTAATAACAATTACCTAAACATGGATGATCTTGTGTCATCTTTATTTCCCACTACTACTCCCCCAAACCTAACCCAATTCTGGATTATTTTGAAGCAAATACAAAACACCGTATCATTGCATATGTAAATATTTTAGTACATATTTCTTAAAGAGATAGCCTCTTTTTAAAAAGCATAATCTCAAAACATGATCATACCTATAGAATTAACAATTTCTGTATTCAAATATCCAGTCAGAGGTTTCACATTTTACCAAAACTTTCTAGAAAGTTTGAATTAGGAATGCAAAGTAGATTCATACACTGTGACTAGTTGAAATGCCTCTTAAATTGCTTTTATTTTATAGGGTTTTTGTTTTTGCTATTAATTTTTTATTTTAGAAACTGGGTTGTTTGCCCCATAATGCTGGATTTTTTGCCAATTATATTGTTTCACATGTTCTTCTATGCTTTGCATTTCCTATAAATTAATGGTTAGAATTAGAGGTTTAACCAGATTCTACTGAATTTTTTTAACTACTTATAGATGGATATTCATGTTTCTACCACTTTTAACATGTTTCTGAAAAGACAACAAATTTGAATATAAAATAGCTTTAGTTTTAAGCTTTCCCCCTCATTCTTCCAAAAAACCACTTTCCACTCTTGGCTGCTGGGTACTACTGATATGCTTAGCTAGAGTACACTAACTAAAGTGGAAGATTATTTTGTAGTTAGTATAAATTTAAATTACATTTAAACCAAATATTTTAAAGCAATGAGTTATTTTATAAAAATATTCTTTCAAATGTCTAACATATCTTGAATCATATGCTTATAACTGAATTCCATGATTCAAATATAACAGTACCTTAGTCCCTCTCTCTGCTTTCTTTCAAATCCTTTTACCACAATCAAGAAAAGTATTTACACTTATTACATAATGCCTTTGTATCAGTAAGTTCTTCATGAGATTGTCAAATAAAACTCACTTTTAGAATGAGGCTGTTCTTGCCAAATGTTTTCTGCAAGTGAAGTTTCCCTGTGAAGAAATTTGTTTTAAAACATGTGCTTAGTACCCACAGAAAGAATTATTTAATCCTTAAAAGTCCAAGAGGTCTTTTTATTAAATATAATCTTCTTCACTCTAAGATAAAGAAAATATTCTAGTACCATTAAACCAAATTCTTTAAGATAGAACCTTCAGTCATTAAAATTGTCATAGAATTATATTTGATAACAGATGTTAAGTTACATTAACAGTATAAGCAGATTACAAAATGGTAAGCTTTCATTTTTATAAAACAAAACCAAAACAACAAATAAGAATATACCAATGTTAATACTAGTCATCTCTTGGTAGTAGAAATGGGTGGTATTATCATTTAAAAAATTATTTGGTTGTTTTTATAAGAAACATGTATTTTTTTTAATGGAAAAAAGCCAGCACCCAGACCTCCCTCATCAGCATCAAAGCTTATGTTGTGACAAAGACTTGGAAAAATCATGTCTCAATACTATAAAAGTTAAGGAGACTTCAAGTCACTAGAGAGTCAAAGGTCAGTTCTAGATGCCCTCCTATAAGCACCATCCCTCCCACCAATGCGGTCCTACCTGGCACAAGAGTTTACTGGGCAAACAGAATTGCATAGAGCCATTCCTGGTATTTCCTGAGACTCTGAAACAATTCGCAGTTCAGCTGTCTCCTTTGTAGACATCTTCTCTTCTTGCTATTTGCATTAAATAAACAAAATCAATGTGTCCCTACTATATAGAAAATGCTACCTATTCTCAAGTTTTAGTGCCAAAATTAACTTTACTATACTCTTCCCCTAGACATATATTAACCATATAAAATGTCTGTACCACAAAAGTTCTTCCCAATAATTTATGTTCCCAGTATAAACTGGTACTGTTGTACTCAACTGAGTAGTGGCACGGAAATACACACTAAATTTCTTTAGCTAATCTCATTTTAATGGAACATAACTAGAATAAAAATCTAAAGTAAGAAGTAACAGAATAGTGATTTAGAGTATAACTAAGAAGTCAATAGTCAATAAATTGCATCACTTATATGCCACAAATTCCATTTGAAGTCACCTGTTAAAATTACTTTCCTGCTCAACTTTACTGATACTAATAGCAAAGAAACTATCAGAAACTGAGTGGGTCTGACAGGACTTTTTACTTTCTATATTTTTATATTGTTTAAATTTGTTTCAATAAGCATTAGTTGTATGTATTGAAAAAGAGAATGACCTGATCACTTGCTCTTTCTTGCTGAGTAGTTTGGATTTCTTTTAGCTTCTTCTCCATCTCTTCAATCTGCTTCTGCATTTCTGCTCTCTTCTCTGCACTGGTCAGTAGCTCAGCTAGAAACAGTGAAGTTGGCTGAGGCATTACTCCTCATAGCAATTTATCCTGTCAAAAACTGTCTTTGGGGCTCATGTCCTCAACGTATGTTAATATTACAGATGAGAATGATACAAATGGAGCAAAGCCCTCAACTTGAGGTCTAGGTCTCTATTATTATTATTATTATTTTTTTGCAGTACACGGGCCTCTCACTGTTGTGGCCTCTCCCGTTGTGGAGCACAGGCTCTGGATGCGCAGGCTCAGCGGCCATGGCTCACGGGCCCAGCCGCTCCGCGGCATGTGGGATCTTCCCGCACCAGGGCACGAACCCGTGTCCCCTGCATCGGCAGGCGGACTCTCAACCACTGCGCCACCAGGGAAGCCCCAAGGTCTCTATTATTTATTCAGTCAATAAAAAATAGAATATCTATTATGTGCCAAGCACAACTTTAAGAATTTACGTTTTAGTGGTACATAATACAAAGTCCTTGGTCATGTGATGCTAACGTTCAATTTGGGACAAACACAGAAATTAACAAGAAAAATCAGTTTTAAAAATAAAACTAAATAGGTGATGTGAGAATGTGTCACTGGGTAGGGGGATGGAGGTCAGGGGCTACTTAAGACCAGAGATCAGGGAAGATCATCTAAGAAAGTTACATTAGAAAGCTGTAACCTGGATGACAAGGGGCCAGTCATATAAAGATCTGGGGAAAGATTTTAGGCCAAAGGACTAGCTGGCACAAAGGCCCTAATGCAGGAACAAGATTATTGTGTTCAAGGATTCAAAAGAAGGCCAACATGGTTGTAGCACAGATAGAGGGAGCAAACTAAAAGATGAGGTTGGAGAGGTAGGCAACGGCCAAATCACGTAGGGGTAAAGACACTGTACTGCATTCTAAGACAATGAAAAAACACTGGAGAATTTTAAATAAAGGAGTGACATGATCTGACTTCTTTTTTTGTGTGTGTGGTATGTGGGCCTCTCACTGTTGTGGCCTCTCCTGTTGCGGAGCACAGGCTCCGGACGCGCAGGCTCAACGGCCATGGCTCACGGGCCCAGCCGCTCCGCGGCATGTGGGATCTTCCCGGACCGGGGCACGAACCCGTGTCCCCTGCTTCGGCAGGCGGACTCTCAACCACTGTGCCACCAGGGAAGCCCATGATCTCACTTTTTAAAAAAGATAATTTGCTGTGAATAAAATGGACTGTGTTAAGGCCAGAATGAGGGCAGAAAGTCTAATCGCAGTAGTCCAGCTAAAAGACTGTGGTTTCGATAGAGGTAATAATGGGAATGGTGATAAATAAAAGATTTATGAAATTTCTTGGTGGTAAAGTTGATAGGCTTATTCATTAGATGTGGGGGAATGGTAAAGAAAGAGGGATCAGAGATGACTTCTGGACTTTTTTTGGCTTGAACTAACTGCGTGCATGGGGATGCCTTTTATTGAGATAGGGAAGCCTGTGGTACATTTGCATATTGGGGTGTGGTTTGTGACAGAAATCACTAACTTTGTTTTTCTTTAAAGTATTTATTTGGCTGCACCAGGTCTTAGTTGCAGCATGCAGGATCTTCCTTGCGGCATGCGGGATCTTTTAGTTGAGGTATGTAGGATATTTAGTTGCGGCATGCAAACTCTTAGTTGCAGCACGTGGGATCTAGTTCCCTGACCAGAGATCGGACCAGGGCCCGCTGCATTGGGAGTGCAAAGTGTTAGTCACTGGACCACCAGGGAAGTCCCAGTAACTATTTTTGGTTAGGTTGACTTTAAAATGTCTATTAGGATAGCCAATAGATGCAGGCAACTAAATGTGAGTCTGCGGTTCAGATGAAATGTCAGGGATGGGGATATGAATTTGAGAGTCCATGGCTTGAAAACAGTATTTAATCTATTACCTAAAGATAGCTGTTGAAAGAAAAGATAATTGGGATACTTCAGAACTCTCCCCTGGGCCTCAAGAAGAGGTCCTGAATGAGAAGAACAGGAGTAAAGGAAACTGAATGGGAATACACATCAAGGAAGAAGCCAAGAGAAGCATTTCATATAGTATTTCATCAACTGTGCCAAATGAAGCCAAGAGGTCAATAAAGATCAGGACTGAGAAAGAGCCATAAGATTTGGCAAAAAGGAGGTTTCTGGTCACCGTGATGACTGGAATAGAAGGGATGCTTGAGGAAATAATAGGCAGCAAAAGATGATTACAATTCCCCCCAAATTTTGCTGTGAAAGAGAGTATAAAAACGGGGTAGTAGCTAGAGAAGAATATGAGGATAATGGAGATTTTTTCTTTTCCTTTTTTTTTTAAAGAATGGGGACATTAGAGTATATATGTATAAATTAGTGAGAATGGTTTAGTAAAAAGGGAAAATACTGGAAGGGGAAGAAAAAAGGGCCACTCCTTTGATAAGAACAGAGAAACATTAATTTTTTAAAAAATTTATTTATTTATTTATTTACTGGCCATGTTGGGTCTTCATTGCTGCCCATGGGCTTTCTTTAGTTGTGAGTGGGGCTACTCTTCGTTGGGGTGCACAGACTTCTCATTGCGGTGGCTTCTCTTGTTGCGAAGCATGGGCTCTAGGGGCGCAGGCTCAGTAGTTGTGGCACACGGGCTCAGCTGCTCCGTGGCATGTGGGATCTTCCCAGACCGGGGCTCGAACCCGTGTCCCCTGCATTGGCAGGCAGATTCTTAACCACTGCACCACCAGGGAAGCCCCAGGGAAACGTTAATTTTAACAGAAAGAATGAGTGTATAGGTACAGACTGCAGATATGGTAGATTTGGTGGAAGAAAATGGTGTTACCATTACATTCCTTCTATTTTCTCAATGAAATTAGAAACGAGATTATAGGTGAGGAGGGACAGGGATGCAGATTTGAAAATATGAAAGAAAATTAAATTAGTTGTTTAGCAGAAAGAAGAAATTCACCTACCAGGAAACTAGAATGATTGTTAGGCACTGGTAAATGCTCATTTGAGATTTGTGGTCAAGAATTTAAAATGACTGGACAGCTACATGTAAAAGAATGAAATTAGAACACTTCCTAACACTATACACAAAAATAAACTCAAAATGGATTAAAGACCTAAATGTAAGACTGGACCGTATAAAACTCTTAGAGGAAAACATAGGAAGAACACTCTTTGACATAAATCACAGCAAGATCCTTTTTGACCCACTTCCTAGAGAAATGGAAATAAAAACAAAAATAAACAAATGGGACCTAAGGAAACTTAAAAGCTTTTGCACAGCAAAAGAAATCATAAGCAAGACGAAAAGACAACCCTCAGAATGGGAAAAAATATTTGCAAACGAAGCAATTGACAAAGGATTAATGTCCAAAATATATAAACAGCTCATGCAGCTCAATATCAAAAAAACAAACAACCCAATCAAAAAATGGGTGGAAGACCTACATAGACATTTCTCCAAAGAAGACATACAGATGGCCAAGAGGCACATGAAAAGATGCTCAACATCACTAATTATTAGAGAAATGCAGATCAAAACTACAATGAAGTATCACTTCACACCGGTTAGAATGGGCATCATCAGAAAATCTACAAACAATAAATGCTGGAGAGGGTGTGGAGAAAAGGGAACCCTCCTGCACTGTTGGTGGGAATGTAAACTGATACAGCCACTATGGGGAACAGTATGGAGGTTCCTTAAAAAACTAAAAATAGAACTACCATATGACCCAGCAATCCCACTACTGGGCATATACCCAGAAAAAACCGTAATTCAAAAAGACACACGCACCCCAATGTTCATTGCAGCACTATTTACAATAGTCAGGTGATGGAAGCAACCTAAATGTCCATCAACAGATGAATGGATAAAGAAGATGTGGTACAGGCTTCCCTGGTGGCATAGTGGTTAAGAATCCGCCTGCCAATGCAGGGGACACAGGTTCAAGTCCTGGTCCAGGAAGATCGCACATGCCGCGGAGCAGCTAAGCCCATGTGCCACAGCTACTGAGCCTGTGCTCTAGAGCCTGCGAGCCACAACTATTGAAGCCCGTGTGCCTAGAGCCTGTGCTCTGCAACAAGAGAAGCCCGCGCACCACAACGAGAAGCCCGGGCACCACAACAAAGAGTAGCCTCTGCTCGCTGCAACTAGAGAAAGCCCGCGCACAGCAACGAAGACCCAATGCGGCCAAAAATAAATAAATTTATATATAAAAAAAAAAGATGTGGTATATATATACAATGGAATATTACTCAGCCATAAAAAGGAACGAAATTGCGTCATTTGTAGAGATATGGATGGAACTAGAGACTGTCATACAGAGTGAAGTAAGTCAGAAAGAGGAAAACAAATATGGTATATATTTGCATATATGTGGAATATATGTGCATATATTTCCACATATATGTGGAATCTGGGAAAATGGTACAGATGAACTGGTTTGCAAGGCAGAAATAGAGACACAGATGCAGGGAACAAACGTATGGCTACCAAGGGCGGAAAGTGTGGGGTGGGATGAACTGGGAGATTGGGATTGACATATATACACTAATATGTATAAAATAGATAACTAACAAGAACCTGCTGTATAGCACAGGGAACTCCACTTCGCTGTACAGTAGAAACCAATACAACATTGTAAAACAACTATACCCCCCCCCACAAAAAAAAGAATTTAAAATGAGACCGATGCACACAGTTGCATTTTTCTCCAGCTACATTTAAACTATCAATACTTGGATGCAGGTACAGAGTGTGAGCAGAGAGCTGGATTTAAGCAGGGTTGAGGTTCTGCCAGGTGAATACAGTATAGTGGATCATGTAGGGAGTAGAAAGTAAGATATGAGCCAGGTGCTTAGTCAGTTAATGAGTGACAGGGAGTGACTAAAAAGTCTGAGGTGAGAACACTAAGGAGGTTGAAGAGGCAGAAAAAAAAAAATTGGAAGACATGAATCCGAAAGAAGCTTTTTGAAGGAGGATGGGGAATATGGTTTGGAAGTAGCAATGGTAGGAAAGGATAACAGCCTTGTCTTTAGGCCCAACCTGTGGCTTCCTCATTTCTCATATCCCTACCTGAGAGTGAAAGTCTGCAACAATCTTTGAAGCTAATTTTCAGTATAAGAAGAAACCTCTTTCTTATAGGCATAAGGATTTATAAGAGTACAAACTAGATTCAGAGACAAGTTTAGGAAATGAGTATTAAAATATCCTCAAAGGTCAATACTTTTTTTAACTACTCAAATCCCAACTAACCCTAGCTCAGGTCCTTCTTTGGCTAGTTGAGAATAAAATGTACTATTTTACCGGTATATACTTGGCATAGCTAGAGCCTTCCCTTTAGGAAGCAGTAGTTTTAATCTAAGTACCTAGTTCCTTTCCCAGCTCATATTTGGCTACTTTGCTAGCCTACTTCTTTGTTGTGGTGGTTCCCACTTTGAAAAGCTTTACACAACCAGCTCCTTGCTTTTTAACCATTCCCTGTCTCCTACCTAGACACGTAGATTCCATTTTTCAATGTACTATTTGAGCCCAGAGCACTTCTGTCAACCTTGGAAGGCACCAGTTGATGTAACAAATAGGGCAATTCCAAACGTACAGTCTGCTTTACAGACGTTTGCTTCTAACTTGTCACCTGGAACTCTGAAATATATTTTTCTCAAACAAATTACAAGTGATGGTTAAGTTTCCCAGCTAGCCTTATGAATGCCACGTCTCCTTAAGTGAGCTGAGCTGCAATAGTAGGTTACTCTGGATGCCTGTGTTTAAAAAAAAAAAAAAATTTCTTCTTTCTTGGTATAGATCCTAGTCAAAATGTCTAAATGAATGAAATTTATTTCTGGACTCTCCCTTACCTCCCTTTCTGTACTCTCGCGCATCTTCTAATGCCTTAAGCTCCAAATGCTATACTTCCCTACTTTCAGCCTATTCTGCACACCTCTTGCCCCCAAGTACTTCTAGGCTTCAGAATCAGAACCACTTCCCACTTCCCCCAAATTCCCAGTTTTTCAATTTATAGTGAAGCTTCCCTTAACTTAGAAAGAACATAATGTCTTTACTAATCAGTACACATCACTATCATCTAAATGAGTGAGTATGTTAACCTAAATAAGCCCTGGGAGAAATTTCGGCTGAAGTATCAAAAGTAAAGTGAAATATTTAGGAAATGTTAGGAAAAGCACTCTGTCTGCCGATTGCAGGGAAATTATGAATTGGTCATGCAGTTCCTTTACTTTTGAACACAAACTTAGTTGCTTAATATTTTTCCTCAGGGGTTTCATGGAAAGCAACAATGGAAATTCAGCCTAAATGGAGAAACATAGAAACCACAGAAGCATCACATAAAGGTACACACAATGGGGTAATTTTCCTCAGACTTAACATATCAACTCAATCTTCCTACAACTAAGTTATTTTTACAAACTTGAACTAGATCAATACACATACCTTCTCTTCGCTCTTTTAATTTCTTCCGGAAAACCTCAGCCCGGATCTCCTCAAAGGAGAACTCCCCCACTCCTGCATAAATCTTCTCCTTACAATACATCATTTTCTCTTTCTTCTCCTCAGACTCTTGCTGAAGGCTCTGAACTCTTTGCAGGAGATCTCCTTCTTCCTTTCCAGGCTTTCTTGTGCTTAGAATGTGGTTTATACTGGGTTCAATTTTACATGGTGTCCTAAAAGAAGCAAGATAATTATTATTCACCATACAGATCAAATGAGTTATTTCTTACGTTTTGACAGAACACAGGGACAATGTCAGTAGTGAGGCTATATGTGAGCGATTCCAAAAAAACAAAAACAAAAAAGACTGAGAAAACAGGCTAAAAATAATTTACATGGTCCATCAACAATTATGTTCTGAGTACTACTATGATGAAGAAAGAAATTAGGTGTAAGTTAGGTTCATCATATAGCTTTTATTAGTTATAGGTAAAAATAAATCTGAATACCATATCTTTTTTTTAAAGGAGGTAATATTTTTATTAAAAAAATTGTTTTTATTGAAGTATAGTTGATTTGTGTTCATTTCAGATGTACAGCAAAGTGATTCACTTATACATATATATATATATATATATATACTTATAGATATATTCTTTTTCAGATTCTTTTCCCTTATAGGTTATTACAAAATATTGAGTATAGTTCCCTGTGCTATACAGTAGGTCCTTGTTGGTTATCTATTTTACATATAGTAGTGTGTATATGTTAATCCCAACCTCCTAACTTATCTCTCCCCTCATCTTTCCCCTTTGGTAACCATAAGTTTATTTTCTATGTCTGTGGAAATATCTAAATCAAAGCCAGTGTATGAAATGAAGTTAACTTATGCAATACAGCCCATTTTCCATTGTTTAGCACCCCAAAGAATTAGAGTTAGGAATATAGCATTTAGGGAACTGATGATGTGAAATTCAATGTTCTCAGCTGAGGGGGAAGAATGAGAGTGGTAATATAGGTTTGAAAAGAATGAAGCATAAAGTACCTCAGTCGGGATAGGGCAGATGTTCTCAATCTGGACAATGGATCAGAAACACTTATGTATCTTTTATTTTCTTATGTACCTTTTTACAACTAAAGATACCTGGTCTTCACCTCAGATACACTGGATCAGAACCTTGAATGGCCCAAGCATCTACATGCTTAAAAGCCTTCCTCAACTGATAAAAGACTCTATGAAAATCCCACACAAACATCATACCTAGCATATACGAAGGGTTATAGCTTAGTTATGAGGAAACTCTTGCCATGGGGTGCAAAATACGACCTAATATTAGAACTCCACAATGTTACATATTAGACTGAATCTCAGACTGCCTGTTTATTTAATCATCATCTATCATATTTTTTCTTTTAAACAGAAATGCCAAGGGTTAGGAAGAAAAAGACATCCAGAAAGAAAAAGCAGGTTACGAGGAAAAACTGCCATAATTTCTCATTACTGTCAATAACAAAGGTAGAACACCTCATTTAAATCACAGTGACTGTCTTTGACTACAGCAATGTAAATATAAACCTATTGAGTTTATTCCTTAATAATACCAACAAATAGTCTTTTAGCCCTAACATACTCAAAAAAATATAGATGTAAAGGAAATAAAACTTTGGTTTACCTTCATCCCCACAAAGAAGAAAATGCCTTTGGGAACTAGGATAGGTGCCCCTGCCCACTCTTCATAATTCCCACCTCAAAATATCTGGAAACCAAACTCACATAACTGGCTGTTGTGCAGTCTCTTCCACATATGGAGTAAAACTGGGAAGCACAGGGGGTACAGCTGTCATAGAAGCTGCATTGCCACGAGGCTGGCGATGAAGAAGAAAACTAAAATTACCATGGTTTTACATTCTGACACAACATATGTCGACCATGCCTAATTATTCAAGAGGAATTAAGAGAGATGCTAAAAATACTCATCTACTCTAACTCTGAAGTCTTTGTTATGTCAGCAAATAAACTGGATCTAAGAGTCCTTACCCTGTATTCCAAAGGCCTGCCTGTGTTCCAAGGGCCAGCTTGCAGCTCATTCTCTTTGGCCCTGGACACAGGAGGTGCTATCCATGGCTGCCCTGTAGGCCTAGATGACTCCGCTCTAGAAGGTTCATCAGCATTTTCATCAAAAACAGTAATTCTAGAATTACTTTGCATCTGTTGAAGAACTGGATTTTGGAGTCCTCTGTTGTGCCTTGGAGCTAAGAGAAAAATATTAAAACTCCATGTAAAATCTTTAATTATCAATTTAGATGCCCAAGAAGGTATACCTAATCCTTTCCCAAATCAAGGAGATTACGTCTACTACCACACAATCATAGAGTTTTTTAAATAATAATTTTAAAAACCTTAATGGATCAAATTAGTAATTTTTAAGTCCATTCTGTATGTTACTTATACCCTACCTCTTTTCCCTCACCTGTAATCTTTTATGCATAGATATCCAAGAAACAAATTCTACATCTTCCTTCAGTCATCATTCTAACATTGCCTAATTTTACCAGACTAACCTAATCTTAATCTTCATTTTTCAGTTTAAAACTTTCCCTCAATGGAAATCAGCTGAAATGTACTGAATCTAGAAAAAACAAATTAGCCCACTTATTAGTGGTATTCTCTTTAGTGGGGCTGCTTATTAGAATCAAGCTTCATCATGATCTGGATGAAATATTCTTTAAGACTATATTCCTTATACCCTAATTCTCAGATCTCCAAGGAACATTCTGAGTATTAATTTTTATTTATTTTTGGCAGCGTTGGGTCTTTGTTGCTGCACACGGACTTCTCATTGCAGTGGCTTCTCTTATTGGGGAGCACGGGCTCCAGGGCGCACAGGCTTCAATGGTTGTGGCGCACAGGCTCTAGAGCGCAGGCTCAGTAGTTGTGGTGCATGGGCTTAGCTACTCTGTGGCATGTGGGATCTTCCCAGACCAGGGCTCAAACCCATGTCCCCTGCATTGGCAGGCAGATTCTTAACCACTGTGCCACCAGGGAAGTCCCCATTCTGAGTATTAAAAGTTGATATCAGGAAAGGGATAAGAGATCTTTTAAAAATCTGGTCTACATGTCTAACTGCTATAAATTTGGTTAATAATTATTTATCTTTGTACCTTCCACTCAATTTTGCTGTAAACCTAAATTTCCCTAAAAAATAGTGAATTTTTAAAAAAGCTATTACTGATCATCTTTAGGTATACAAAGACAGCCCAATTTCTGACCCCTCAAAAGCTGAAGACCAAGTTAAAACATTCTTTGAGGATTTGGTACATGTAAGCTTTACTTTGATAATACTTGCTATATTATTGCATATATTCTTTCAACTAACAACTAAAACTGAGAAACTCTAGATGCTCCCTTTATATTAGGTTAGGTTTTTTTCTCTCTCTCTCTTTTTCTTTTGCATTATAAGGGCCTCAGAATGGGTTTTTCTTAATTAAGAGACAAAATGCTGACATGTTTTAGTGTTACTGCACACTGTGATCTCAGTTCTCCTTAGACTTTTCTTTTTTGCCACCTAGTACTCAGAACAGAAGGACAATGTCCACATATATATTTATACATGTTCTCCTTACATAATTTGCCTACCACCTGAGACGAAGAGCTTCCCATAACAACACTTAACAAACTTACCCTTGAGAGCACCTCCTACACGGCTGATTGGAGCTCTTGCTGTCTTCTTCCCTTTGCTTTTTAGTTCAGCCAATGTGCTTCGTTGTGGTTCAGAAGATCCAAAAACTTCCTCCTCCTCTTCTTTCTCAAGTGCCAACAGAGTTTGCCGAGACACTCGAGCTTGGAATTGTCTGAAGTAAGAGAATGGACAATTAACATTTGGTGGGATGAACACTACTCACCAGATTCAAATTTCTTAATTTGTTAAATAAACAAGAGCGAAAAGTGGGATAAGGGAAGAAATATATACAAATAGCCAAAAGAAAGTGTTTAATCTCTCAGGAATAAAGAAAGCCACCTTGAAATCAGAAAAGGTTTTGGCTAGAATGATTTAGCTCCCCCTCTGTATGTCCAAACTTGACCAATTAAAAATACTCTGAAGAGCACGAGTAAGTTGATCTCAGGATCAGATCAGGATGTCTAAGATTAAGATCATAGAATTTATTAAGATGAGACTTTCCCACCAACTTTTTAAACTCACGAAATAGTTGAAAGAGTAAATGAGCACCGATATACCCTTTACCTAGATTCACTAATTGTTAACATCTTGCCACGTCTATTTTTATCGCTGCATGTCTTTCTCTCTCTACATAGAATCCCCACCCTACCCCCTACCCCACCATTTTTCCTGAATCAGATGAAATGAAGTTGCATCCAACAGGACATTTTACTTTAGTAAAGCTGGCAGAAGTTTGAAGTCTAAACTTCCTGTGCTGCTGCCCAAGTTTCAAGCATTATCAAAAGGGTGAAAAAACTGAATAAACTGCGAACGCTGGCCAAGATGGAACAAGCTCATGATAGCTTCTCTCTCTCTCACTGATTAGAATTAAAAACGTTAGACAAAATACAAAAAAGCAACTGAGATCTCTGAAATGTAAACAAAAGCAAGTGGACTGTGGAGAGGAGTCAAACTTGAAGAAACAACCCACACAGGGCTGCTTCCTGGTTTCTTTTTTTTTTCCCCTTCATCTCTTTTCCTCACTTTGAATTGTTACACTGGTGGTGTGGAAAGCTAAAACTCCTAGAGAAACCTCATCTTTCTGGCCAGAGGACTGGGAAAACAGGACTCTGAGGGCCAATGAGTATGGGAGAAACATTGGAGAGGATGAGCTGAAGAAAGGGATCTCCTAATTCTATACATAAATTGGCACAAGCTCTGGACTCACCCCTGAGCTATGCATACACAGGGCAGACCCAAAGCAGCAGAGAAAAGGCTTTGAGAATTGAACTATAGTATAAACCACTGCCCAAGTCCTAGACTAACCCCAGAGCAACAGACACATGGGATAGACCCAAAGGTCTTTGGAAAATTGAACTGACACTGGAACCAATACCCACATAAGATGAAAAAGAAATTATGATATCTGAAGGTTAGTTACCTAGTAAGACAAAAACATCAACATTCTCCAGAGAACATCAACCAACAGGACCTAGAGTCGAATAATTCAGGATATCATCCAAAATTAAGTCACACACGAAGAACTGGGAAAATGTGACAGATTCTCAAAGGAAAAAAAAAATCAACATATACAAACATCAAATGACCCAAGTGTTAGAGTTTTCAGACAGAGATTTTAAAGCAGCTATTATAATGATGCTCCATAAGATAAAGGTAAAAACATTTGAAATGAGTGGAAAGATAGTTCTCAGCAGACACACAGAAAGTATGAAAAAGAATCAAATGGAAATTTTAGACCTGAAAAACACAGTATCCGAAATAAAAAATTTACTGTATATACTCATTATCAGAATGGAGAAGACTGAGAAAAGAGTAAATGAACCTGAAAACAAATAAATAAAAATTGGCCACCCTAAAGAACAGAAAGAATAAAGGTTAAATTTTTTTTTTAATGAACAGAGCTTCAGGGACCTGTGGGACAATATCAGAAAGTCTAACATATGCGTAACTGAAGTCCCAGAAGAAAAGGTATAGACACGTTTTGCTTTTGTTTTTTTTTGTGGTACGCGGGCCTCTCACTGTTGTGACCTCTCCCATTGCGGAGCACAGGCTATGGACGCGCAGGCTCAGCGGCCATGGCTCACGGGCCCAGCCGCTCCGCGGCATGTGGGATCCTCCCGGACCAGGGCACAAACCTGTGTCCCCTGCATCGGCAGGCGGACTCTCAACCACTGCGCCACCAGGGAAGCCCTAGACACATATTTTTAAAATAATGGCTGAAAACTTTTCAAATTTTGTGAAAGGCATGCATTTACAAATTCAAAAAGTGCAGTAATCCCCAAATGGATTAAACATAAAGGTAATCACACCTAGACACATCATGATCAAACTGCTGAAAAGCAATGTTGAAGAAAGAAACCTTAAATATACCCAGAGAAAATCAACACACTACAAAAAATGGGGAAGAACCATTCAAATGACTACAGGTTTCCCATCAGAAGTCATGGAGTCCAGAAGACAGAAACATGTTAAAAGAACTGTTACCCAGAATTCTACATCCAGTGAAAATATCCTTCAGGAATGAAGATGAATAAAGACATTCTCAGATGAAAACAAAACTAAGATAATTTTTAGGCAAAAGACTCACTCTAAATGAATGGCTAAAAAAACCCCTCACTGGGCTGAAAGGAAATGATACCAGAGGAGAACCTGGAATTTCAGGAATAAAGAAAGAACAAAAATGGTAAATATAAAAGATTATTCTTCTCCTAAGTTCTTTAAAATATGTATGGCTGATGAAAGCAAAAATTATAACATTGTCTGATGGGGTTTTCTTCTTTTTTTAAAAAATTTATTTATTTTATTTATTTATTTTTGGCTGTGTTGGGTCTTTGTTGCTGCGCATGGGCTTTCTCTACTTGCAGTGAGCGGGGACTACTCTTCCTTGCGGTGTGCAGGCTTCTCATTGCGGTGGCTTCTCTTGCGGTGGAGCACAGGCTCTAGGTGCGCGGGCTTCAGCAGCTGCGGCACGTGGGCTCAGTAGTTGCGGCTCACGGGCTCTAGAGTGCAGGCTCTACAGAGCAGGCTCAGCAGCTGTGGCTCACAGGCTTAGCTGCTCCGGGGCATGTGGGACCTTCGTGGACCAGGGATCGAACCCGTGTCCCCTGCATTGGCAGGCAGATTCTTAACCACTGCGCCACCATGGAAGTCCCGGATGGGGTTTTTAATGTATGTAAATATAATACATACAACCAGTATATCAAAAAAGTCGGGAAGATAAAGAACCCATATGGTTATAAAGCTTTTATATTTTACTTGAAGTGGTAAAATATTAACTCTAAGGAGACTGTGAAAGGTTAGATATATGTATAATATACCCTAGAGCAACCACTAAAAAAGTAACAGACAAAAAGCCAATAAAATAAATTTAAATGAAATTAAAAAAAAATTCAAATAATCCAAAAGAAGACAGGAGGAAAGGGGCAACAGACGAACAAAAGACAGAGAACAAACTGAAAACAAATAACAGATCTAAATCCCCCAAAATTGATAATTCCATTAAAATGTTCTAAGTATACCACATAAAAGATACTGCAAGAACTGAGAAAAACACAACACCCAACTCTTTAGCGTGTAAGAACCACTTTAAATATAAAGACATTGACAGGTTAAAAGCAAAAGGAGCAACCTGATTAAAAAATGGGCAGAAGACCTTAAAAGGCTTTTTTCCAAAGAGGAAACGCAGATGGCCAGAAGGCACATGAAAAGATGCTTAACATCACTAATCATCAGGGAAATGAAAATCAAAACCACAATGAGGTATCACCTCACACCTGTCAGAATGGCTATCATCAAAAAGAACACAAATCACAAATGTTACCAAGGATGTGGAGAAAAGGGAACCCTTGTACACTGTTGTAGGAATGTAAATTGCTGCGGCCATTATGGAAAAGAGCTCCATGGAGGTTTCTCAAAAAACTAAAAACAGAACTACCATATGACTCAGCAATTCCAATCCTGGGTATATATCCAAAAAAAACCAAAAACACTAATTTGCAAAGATAAATGCACTCCAGCGTTCAGAATAGTGTTATTTTCAATTGCCAAGATACGGAAGCAACCTAAGTGTCCACCAACAGATGAATGGATAAACAAGATGTGGTATACATATACAGTGGAATACTACTCAGTCATAAAAAAGAATGAAATCTTGTCATTTGCAACAACATGGATGAACTTGGAGGGGATTATGCAAAGTGAAATAAGTCAGAGGCAGAGACAAATACTGTATGATATCACTTATATGTGGCATCTAAGAAATACAACAAACTAGTGAGTAAAATAAAAAAGAAACAGACTCAAAGATATAGAGAACTAGTGGTTACCAGTGGGGAGAGGGAAGGGGGAGGGGCAACATAGGGGTAGGGAATTGGAAGGTACAAACTATTAGGTATAAAATAACCTACAAGGACATATTATACAACACAGGGAATACAGCCAATATTTTATAATAACTATAAATGGAGTATAACCTTTAAAAATTGTGGATCACTATATTGTACGCCTGTAACTTTTACAATACTGTACATCAACTATACTTCAACAAAAAAAAGAACTCCCTTTGTTAAAAAGAAAAAAGTAAAAGGGAATCCACACAAAAACCTGTAATGTGAATGTTTACAGCAGCATTATTTCATAATTGCCAAAAAATAAAAACCTAAATGCCCAATAACTGAAGAATGGATCAACAAAATGTGGTATGTCCATAGAATGACATATTATTCAACAATAAAACGGAATGAAATACTGATATATGCCACACTATGTTCATCTATGATGAACCCTGAAAACATGCTAAGTGAAAGAAGCCAGTCACAAAAGACCACATAATGTAGGATTCCATTTACATGCAATGTCCAGAAGAGGCAAATGCAGAGAGAGAAAGCAGATTAGTGGTTGCCTGGAACTGGGGTGAGTGGGAATGGGGAGTGACTGCTAATAAGTATGGAATTCATTTTGGGGTGTTAAAAATGTTGTAAAATTAGATTGTGGCAATGGCTGCACAACTCTAAAACTGTTAAAAAAAAAAAAGTAAAGAAAGGAAAAACATGTACCATGCAAACTAAAGAAAGTTGGACTGCCTATATCAATATCAGATTAAGCTGACTTCAGAACGAGTATGATCAGGGATAAAGATGAACATTATATAATGATAAAGGGATCAATTCTAAATGTGTATAAACCTAACAACAGAACTTCAAAATACATGTAGCAAGACTGATATGAGCTCAAAGAAGAAACATAAATTCACAATAAAAGAGGGAATTCCCTGGTAGTCCAGTGGTTAGGATTCTGCACTCTCATTGGTGAGGGCCCAGGTTCAATCCCTGGTCGGGGAACTAAGATCTCACAAGCCACGCGTCAAGAAAAACGAACAAACAACCAAACAAACAAAACACAATAAAAGAAACTTCGAAATTCCTCTCTCAGTAACTGATAGAGCAAGTAGACAGAAAATCAGCAAGGATACAGAAGACTAGAACAGATTACCAATCAACTTAACCTAAATGACATTTACAGAACATTTTACTCCAAAACAGCAGAAAAGACATATTTTTCAGGTATACACAAAACATTCACCATGATAGACCATATTCTGGGCCATAAAATGAACCTTAATAAATTCAAAAGAATTGAAATCATACAAATTATGTTCTCTGATCATAATGGAATTAAACTAGAAATCAGTTAACAGGGAGATATCTGAAAAATCTCCGAACATGTCCTAATTAAACAATACACTTCTATATAACCCATGGATCAAAAGGAAGACATAAAGAAAATTAAAAAATATTTTGAACTGAATGAAAATGAAAATATCATATCAAAATTTGTGGGATACGGCTAAAGCAGTGCTTAGACAGACATTTTTTATATTAGAAAAGAAAATTCTAGAAATCAGTGCTCTAAGTGTCACCTTAAATTAGAAAAAGAAGGGCAAGTTAAACCCAAAGCAAGCACAGAGAAGGAAATAATAAAGAGCAGAAATTAATAAAATTAAGAGCAGAATATCAATTATGAGAAAAATCAATGGAACCAAAAGCTGATTCCCTAAAAAGATCAAGAGAAATCAATAAACTTCTACCCAGACTGACAGGAAAAAGAGAAGACCAATATCAGGACTATCAATATGAAAAACAAAAGAAGGGGGGTTACTACATAACCTACAGACATTAAAAGGATAATAAAGGAATACTATGAACAATTCTATGTCCATAAACTCATCACTTGGATGAAATGGACCAATTCCTTGAAAGACAAAAACTACCAAAGCCCACTAAGAGAAATCAAAGATCTAAATAAATGGAGAAATATACCTTGTTCATGCACAATATTCATCAAAATCCCAGGAAGCTGATTCTAGAATTTATACACAGAGTCAAAGGAACTAGAAGACTTAAAAAGAACAGTTAGAAGACTCATATTACCTGATTTCCAGACTTACTATAAAACTTCAGCAGTCTAGATAGTGTGATATATACCAATGATAGACACAGAGATCAACAGAACAAAACAGAGTAACAGAGATAAACCTATACAAATATGATCACTTGCTTTTTGACAAAGATGCAAGTAATTCAATGGAGAAAGTCTTTTCAACAAGTGGCACAGGAATAAATGGAGGCTCATATGCAAAATAAAAAAAAAAACAGCCTTGATACCTTCTACAAAAATTAACTCAAAATGGATCACAGATTTAAATGTAAAAAGTAAACTATAAAACTTTAGGATAAAAACATAGGCGTGACCTCTGTGACCTTCAGCTAGATGGAATTCTTAGATATACCAAAAGCACGATCCATACAAGAAATAATTGTAAGTTAAACTTCTTCAAAATTAAAAACTTTGGTCTATAAAAAACACTCCCAGACTCAAGCTAGGAGAAAAGACCTACAAATCACTCATCTGACAAAAGGCTTGTATTCAGCATATATAAAGAACTCTTACAACTCAAATGCATTGTGCTAAATGAAAGCAGCCAGAATCAAGACTATATACTGTATGATTCCATTTATATGACATTATGGAAAAGGCAAAACTATGGGGCTGGAGAACACATCAGTGGTTGCTAGAGATTGGGATTGTGAGTAGGTGTTGACAACAAAGGGATAACGTGAGGGAATTCTATGGAGTGATGAAATTATTCTATATCTTGATTATGGTAATGGTTACATGTCTCTACTCACTTGTGAAAATGTATAGAACTGTACACCAGAGTACATTTTACAGAATGTTAAATGGAAAATATTTAAATATGTCTTTTAAAAAACTGAATAGTAATGAAGTTAACTTGCCAATCCATAGAGAGCACTTTATTCAGATGCAAAACGACTGTTATTAGTTTTAACCAGTTAAGACAAGCTCCAGAGAAGCAGTTTACCGGTGCTGGGACTGCAGTCTTTCCAGTGGTTCAGCCTTCTGTTGAATCCCTTCCTGAAATATCACATCTGCTCTCTTAAAGTTTTCTCTAGCTTCATATTCTTCAGCCCATGAGATATAGAATTGAGCAAGTGAAATGCCAATTCCTTGGTTATGTAAATAACTGTACATATCCAAAGGTTCATTGCATAAATGCCCCTGTAACAAATGAAAAGCATTAGCAGTTAACCAATTTCTCTTCACTTACTGAGTGTCTGTTATGTGCCAAACAATCACTGGAGATACTATATGTAGTTTCTGCACTGAAAAAAATATATCTATTATAATACAATGTTATAAGGAATATATTGGGAGGACCTAAAACATAGACAAAAGAGATTAATTTGTAAGAAAAAGAGATAGGGAGGAAAGACTTTAAGAAGGTATGACATTTGAGTGTGGCACTTAAGGAAGAATAGACTTACATAAGGTAGACAATGGAAAACGAAGGGCATTCTAGGCAGAGAAAATAGCATAAGCAAAGACACTGAAGACTAGAAATTTGTAGGGGTGTAGGCAAGACAGGAGTTTGGGAAAAAAAGGTCTGAACAGTCTTGAAAGTCAAGCTAATCAATTTTAAATATACTTGATAGTCAATGTTATATGTGTTGGGGTAGGAGAGCTATAAGCAAAGAAATGACATGGTCAAATCTATATTTTAGAAGGGACCTTATAAGACCAGTTACAATGTAGATAATTCTAGTAGCAAGAAGGGGAGGAGAGAGGGATCACTAAAAATCCCACACCACTAACAGTTTTATGTATTTTCTTCAGTCTTTGTTTTTCCCTTAGGGAAAAAAAGGAACATGTATCACTTTACCCAGGATAAAAGGATTTTTGTCATTTTACAGTTTTAATCATAATTAAATGTTTTTATTCCATTTGATAGTGCATCATTCATTTTTCCATGCGGCTACTTACTCTTCATTATTATTTTTAAATGGGTGAAAAATGTTCCATCTAGTAGATCTCCCATCATTTAATTATTCTCCTATTTTTTTGATAAACCACTTCTAATTTTGCCTAATATAAATAATTGTATAATAAATATCCTTAAGCATACTGCCTTTCACAATTTACATTATTCCCTTAAATTCCTATAAGTAGAACTATGTTAAAAAGTAAATTGCTTTCTAAGACGGTTTTACAAATTTAAAATGTTAGCAGTTATTCCCAAATGTAATTTCACAGATAATACTTATTTTTAAAAGTTTCTCCTTTCATATAGAAAGTAGCATTTTAGTGTTCTAGTTAGGAGTTCTTTTACTACTGCGGAGGATAACATTTTCTCCTGTTCATTTACCATCTGTCTTCTTCAAAAAAGTAAACTCCACGAAGGCAGAAAACATTGCTATCTACTATATTCAGGTCCCTACCCAGGGTCTGGTAGAAAAAGCCTGAAAAAATGAAATGCTCCATTTATATCTTTGACAAAAACAATTAGTATTTTATACTTTAATTTTGCAGTAATTTAGTAAATGCAGTTTTTCTGCTTATCCGAATTAGAGATGTTTTCCCATATGTGATGGTGTTTCAAGCAAAGTTATAATTCTCAATGCGTTATCAGTATAAGATCCAGTCCTCGATATCTATTACTACATAAATAAAGCTTAAAATTGACTGCACTTCGTTAACGGCTTTCTGAATAGCTGTGGTACAGCATGGGATAGCCAATACATATCAGGTTATTCCAGACTGCTGAATGAGATCACTTAAGAAATAACATAAATATCAATAAAAGGATAAGATGGTGAGATTAATAGATTCAAAAGTTAAACATACCTTTTTGGTAACCTTAAAAAGCCAAATTAAAACAATTTTACACTTTTAACTAAAAATACTGGATATTTTCTAAGAACAAATATTTCCTTAGCTAGATTGTAGTTATCCTTTATAAAAATAACTGGGGCTTTCCTGGTGGCCAATGAAGGAGACACGGGTTCGAGCCCTGGTCCGGGAAGATCCCACATGCCGCAGAGCAACTAAGCCCGTGTGCCACAACTACTGAGCCTGCGTGCCACAACTACTGAAGCCCACGCACCTAGAGCCCGTGCTCCACAGCAAGAGAAGCCATCACAATGAGAAGCCAGAGCGCTGCAACGAAGAGTAGCCCTCGCTGGCCGCAAGTAGAGAAAGCCGGCGTGCAGCAATGAAGACCCAACACAGCCAAAAATAAAAATAAATAAAATAAAATAAATTTTAAAAAAAACAAAAAAAACCTCTGACTGCAGAAATCTTTCTGCAAATCAAAAGAGTAGTGTGAGAAACCCACCTTTACTCCTCTTGACTAAGAAAGACAGCAAAATAGTTTCATATGGACCTTATTTTCCAGGTGCAAAGTTTAAATTACTGCTGATCACTCTAGAGCTGATAATTTGAATTTGACGGTTATCTAGACCAGTCCTTCTCAGATTACCTGTGGTGAAGGAGACAGGTGTGTGTGTGTGTGTGTGTGTGTGTGTGTGTGTGTGTGTGTTTAAAAGTTTCCATTCCATTGCTGATTTTTTTTTCCATTGCATTCATCTATTGGTGTATCATAAATTACCACAAATTTAGTAGCATAAAACAATTCAAGTTTACTGTCTTACAGTTTTTTGAGTCAGGATCAGTTGGGTTCCCCGTTCAAGGTTTCACCACATTGAAATCAAGGTACTGACTGATATTTTTTAAAAATACAATAAAAAGAGAAGTTACCAGAAAAATGAGGATGTGCTTAGATGTTGTGCCAATGCTAAACTGTTAACAAAATTTCTAAATGCTTACTCTCAATTTTTGTACTTATCTTGAACAGTCTACAGACCATTCTTTCAGGAGTACTGGTTTAGACTATGTCTTTTACTCTACGATAATCACTGCTTTTCAGTCCAAGCACCAGGTTAACACAAGTGAACAGAGAAATTATTCCAATTGTTACTTTTAATAGCTCCAACTAAATATAGTCACAGAAACCTGGGATTAAAAGTCACGTTAGAGGTTTATTTAGTTCAACCTTCTAATAAATCACACATAAGAATATTATATAGAATAGAATGAAGAACAAAATCCATTAGTATACCACCAGAAACCACAGTCTCCATACTAACAAATCTGTTTAGAATTCTTTGTGTGCCATCCTTTGTTATAAATTCCAACTACTATCCCTAAGGTAATTTCACCAACTTGTATAAGGATGCCAAGATATGTCAAATGTCCTGCAGAAATCAAGATAATGATATCTTCAGGATTCACCTAACTTCCTGTATTAGTAACTATTTGAAGTTTAAGTTAAGTCCTCCCCAAGAGATATATTTTAGCCAGAAATCTTATTAATTTCCAGTGTTAGTATTTTATCATATTACAATGGTTGTAAATATTCTGTTATTTAGAATTATCTAATTACTTATTTTTAATAAATTTTTAAAAATGTATTTTTAACTTTTAAATATATTTTACTTAAAATTTTTAGTAAAAATTATTAGATATCCAATATCTAATTCTATCATCTAAAATTCTATTCTAAATATTTATCACTTGCTTTTTTTCTAATCTCTTTTAGGATAAAAGCAATGAAATTAATGTCTAAGAAACCCTGGCCATAATTTTTACAAAGACATTTTCATAAAAAAATCCTCAAGAGTGTTCTTAAAAGAACTACATGTCAAGTAAGATAGTACAAAGTGGTCAGGTCAATATTTTTAATTGTAGCAACATACTAGGTGAAAGAAACCCAAAGACAGATGAAAAATAAACATCACTTTTTTTTTATGGTGAAGATTCAAAAGCTGGGAGAAAGGGATACCAGAATCACCTACAAAAGCTTTTCCCCAAACAATTGTACTACTGCCATGTGTTGGCTCCTACACATCCTCCTCCAGTACAGTTGCATGGCCCAATGATGTTTAAAATCAATAAATAACCCACTCCTACAGAGAAATAAGACAGGCCTTATGATCACTTTTAAAGGGATAAAAAAACCTTATAGTAAAATCCACCTCTAAAGTAGAAACAATTTAACAAATATTGAATATTTATTAAATGTTTAGTATCTACTGAACAGCTCAGTTTTTTGGTGTACAAGATACCTCTAGAGAAAATCTCTTGGTTTAATATTTTAAACTCAGATGGCACTTGAGAAAGACTTACCAGCTTAAGCCAGAGACTAAGAAATCGAGGATCATTATAATATCGTTTTTCTCCTTGTAGTGCTTCTACAGCTCTTTCTAATAATGTTGACATATTACTCTCCTTCCCGCCCTGAGGATAGTTCTGCTCTGTCCAGTTAATATACCTGAATGAGAAGAGAGGAAAAGAATATTTTTCAAGTTTAACATTATCTTGCTCCAAGACCCATTCTGGACTTTTTAAAGCAGAAATATCTAATATACTGATATATTTACCAGTATATTTAGAGGTCCTCAATGACATGCCCTAAGCCTGTATACCTCAAACTTTTCCAAATATTGCTAACATATACCTGTGGGAAATAATGGGGATGGTGATAGACAGGTATAGCTCACAGTCACACCTCAGGAAGATACACTATGATTATTTTGCTTATCTGTGTCTGCAAAACATCCAGTTTGAGATGCATGGCCATAAGGACTCACCTGTTAAGTTTCTATGGGCCTTGTTAAATAAAAAGACTCACCTATCCCAAACATCCAGAGGGTCATTTCCAGCATAAAATCGAATTTCAGATTCAAATTCCCTGAAATTTAAACAGAAAATGTGAGCATAAGCAATAGTGATAAAAGCCAAATGAACAAGTATCACCTTCATTTTTATTCATTATTAAGTGTTTAATGTCAACCTATATAACTGCACTGGAGTTTGAGGGCTTATTAAACAGAAAGAAAAAGAATAGAAACAATCAGGATTCTGCCTGATAATATAACAGAAGAAATAAAATATACAGAAATTAGAGAAATTCCAAGACAACATATAGAAAAGAAGTATTACACAGCAGTTTAAATCTCTGGAACAAGACTCCCTAGGTTCCAATGCAGCTCCAGTAATCACTAGCTGAGTAACATTAGAAAAGCTATTTAAACTGTTTTCAGTTTCCTCATCTATAAAATGGGGATAATAATACTATCTATCTTATTAGGTTGACTAGTCTTAAGTGTAGTGTTTAGACATAGTAAGTACTCAATAAATGACAGCTATTATTTTATATGTATCTGATAGCACTGAAAAAAAACTAAACACACACACATACAGATATATATAGAAATAAGAATCTTAAAGAAAAATTCCATGGGTAACATTAGTCAGAGAAGAATTAAACCACATATAAATTGGAGGAATGCTTCAGAGAAAGTGTGAAATATGACTTTGTAAAGAGCTGGGAAAGCAGAGGGCTAAGACTAAGTTAAGACTGACCAGTTAGAATAGAGGGGAAGTATTGGGTAATAAACCACAATTTAGATAAATGCTTAATCAATAAAAACTGTATAAGGGGCTTCCCTGGTGGCACAGTGGTTGAGGGTCTGCCTGCCGATGCAGGGGACTCGGGTTCGTGCCCCGGTCCGGGAGGATCCCACATGCTGCGGAGCGGTTGGGCCCGCAAGCCATGGCCGCTGAGCCTGCACGTCCGGGGCAAAAAAAAAAAAAAAAAGAAAAAAAAAACTGTATAACGGGTTATGTTTGACATAAAGAATAGTCCCTGACACAAAGGAATTTATGCCCTAATAAGAAAGACAATACATAAATGAAAAATTAATAATACAGAGCAGTATATTACAATTGCCAAGAATGGATAGTAAAGGCTTTATGAAGTCAAAAGGAGGTATCATAGAAGCAATCTTAGAAGGTGGGACTCTGAAGGAACCACAAGATTTGAAAGAAAAAGGGAATTTTCCAAGAGAGAGGGAAATCAGTATTGAATAAAATTGTCAAAAGGGGACAGTTAACCCAGAGGGAATTAAGCTATAACATAAAGTCAGTATTGGGAATAAATGGAGGTATCTGGAGAGGTAAGAAGGGAATGCTTTAAATGTAAATTTAAAGAGTTTGGATTCTACCTGTTCAAGCCACTAGTGGTTCTTCAATTGGAGAGTATCTTGAATATGGTAAGTAAAGATTTCAAAAAGACTAATCAGGTAACACTGAGACAGGCTGGGACCTGGGACCCTTTGCCGCAGTGCTGGCACCTGGACAAAAGTCTCCTTGTGCAACAGAATACAAAGAAACTATAAGGGACTAAAAATAACTGTGTACATTTGCAGTTGGGGCAAATTATGAACAATAAGATCCAAAAAGACCCAAAACCCACCACTTCTGAGGTTTCAGGAACAAAAGCAGAGTACTGCTAATGATCCCTGCACACAGCACCACCAAGGGGGTGGGCAGATCACCCAAGTCACCCCTCTGGCCCAACCCTTGGACCCACTCCTATCCTCACCCCATTTAAGAAACCAGCTCGCCCCAGCTCAGGGGAACCTGTTATTTGCTCCCTGCAGCACGAGTCCCAGTAAAGCCTTGCCTGAATTTCTGGTCTGGCCCCTTATCAATTTCTATTGATTAAAGAGTCCAAGAACCCTGGGTGGTAACAACACTATCAGAAAAGGAAAAATTAGAAAAGTGTACACAATTATGTAGCTAAGGTGACACAATTATGTACACTACTGATAAAAATCAGCAATCTTGGGCTTCCCTGGTGGCTCAGAGGTTGAGAGTCCGCCTGCCAATGCAGGGTACGCGGGTTCGTGCACCAGTCCGGGAAGATCCCACATGCCGCGGAGCGGCTGGGCCCGTGAGCCATGGTCGCTGAGCCTGCAGGTCCGGAGCCTGTGCTCCACAGCAGGAGACGCCACAGCAGTGAGAGGCCCGCGTACCACCAAAAAAAAAAAAAAAAAAAAAAATCAGCAATCTTCCAAATTTATCTATGGATTCAATGCAATCTAACCCAAATCCCAGCAGTCTCTTTTCTAGAAACTGACAAGATGATTTTAAAATTTGGGAAGGCAAAGGACCAAGAATAGCCAAAACAATTTTGAAAAAGAACAACAAGAGTTGGAGAACTCACGCTACCTGATTCTAGTCTTTACTATATAAAGCTAATCAAGACAATATATAATTGGTGAAAAGAAAGACAATTAGATCAACGGAACAGAATAGAGAGCTCAGAAATGATCCACACATATACAGTCAAATGATTTTTGACAAGAGCCCCGAAGCAATTCAATGGGGAAAGAAAAAAATAATCTCTTCAACAAATGGAGGCAGAACAACTAGATATTCACGTGGGGGTGGGGGTGGGGGTGGATGCAGAAGACCTTTTACTCCAACCTCACACCATACTCAAGGATAAATTTAAACATAAAAGCTAAAACAATAAAGTTAGAAGAAATCACAGGAGAATATCTTTGCACCTTTGGGGCAGGAAAAGATTTCCTAGAGAAGATACAAAACGCACTAAAAGAAAGAACTAATTAATTAAACTTCATCAAAATTAAAAACTTCTGGACTTCCCTGGTGGCACAGTGGTTAAGAATCCACCTGCCAATGCAGGGGACACGAGTACGAGCTCTGCTCTGGGAAGATTCCACTTGCTGCGGAGCAACAAAGCCCCTGCGCCACAACTACTGAGCCTGTGCTCTAGAGCTCGCGAGCCACAACTACTGAGCCCGCGCGCCTAGAGCCCGTGCTCCGCAACAAGAGAGGCCACTGCAATGAGAAGCCCACGCATCTCAACGAAGAGTAGTCCCCGCTCTCCGCAACTAGAGAAAGTCTGCGTGCAGCAACAAAGACCAAATGCAGCCCCAAAAAAAAAAAATTAAAAACTTCTGCTTGTCATATGTTACTGACACAAAAACAGAAATATAGATCAATGGAACAGGATAGAAAGCCCAGAGATAAACCCACGCACCTATGGTCAACTAATCTATGACAAAGGAAGCACAATGGGGAAAAGAATATACAATGGGGAAAAGACAGTCTCTTCAATAAGTGGTGCTGGGAAAAGTGGACAGCTACAGGTAAAAGAATGAAATTAGAATACTCCCTAACACCATACACAAAAATAAACTCAAAATGGATTAGAGACCTAAATGTAAGACTGGACACTATAAAACTCTTAGAGGAAAACATAGGAAGAACACTCTTTTGACATAAATCACAGCAAGATCTTTTTTGATCCACCTCCTAGAGTAATGGAAATAAAAACAAAAATAAACAAATGGGACCTAATGAAACTTAAAAGCTTTTGCAAAGCAAAGGAAACTACAAACAAGATGAAAAGACAACCCTCAGAATGGGAAAAAATATTTGCAAACGAATCAACGGACAAAGGATTAATCCCCAAAATATATAAACAGCTCATGCCGCTCAATATTAAAAAAACAAACAACCCAATCCAAAAATGGGCAGAAGACCTAAATAGACATTTCTCCAAAGAAGATATACAGATGGCCAAGAAGCACATGAAAAGCTGCTCAACATCACTAATTATTAGAGAAATGCAGATCAAAACTACAATGAGGTATCACCTCACACCAGTCAGAATGGGCATCATCAGAAAATCTACAAACAGTAAATGCTAGAGAGGGTGTGGAGAAAAGGGAACCCTCCTGCACTGTTGGTAGGAATGTAAATTGATCCAGCCACTATGGAGAACAGTATGAAGGTTCCTTAAAAAACTAAAAATAGAACTACCATATGACCCAGCAATCCCACTACTGGGCATATACCCTGAGAAAACCATAATTCAAAAAGACACATGCACCACAATGTTCATTGCAGCACTATTTACAATAGTCAGGTCATGATAGCAACCTAAATGCCCATCAACAGATGAATGGATAAAGAAGATGTGGTACATATATACAATGGAATATTACTCAGCCAGAAAAAGGAACAAAATTGGGTCATTTGTAGAGGCGTGGATGGATCTAGACACTGTCATACAGAGTGAAGTAAGTCAGAAAGAGAAAAACAAATATCGTATATTAACACATATATGTGGAACCTAGTAAAATGGTACAGATGAATCGGTTTGCAAGGCAGAAATAGAGACACAGGTGTAGAGAACAAACGTATGGACACCAAAGGGGAAAGTGGTGGTGGGGATGGTGGGATGAGATTGGGATGGACATATATACACTAATATGTATGAAATGGATAACTAATAAGAACCTGCTGTATAACTAAAATTCAAAAATAAAACAAAAACAAAAAACTTTTGCTTGTCAAAAAATACCACCAAGAAAATAAGATAGCCATGGACTGGGAGAAAATATTTGTAACACATATATTAGATAAGGGATTTGTATACAGACTATATAAAGAACTCCTGCAATCCAATTTTAAAACTAGGCCAAATATCTAAACAAATGCACCACAAAAGAAGATATATAAAAGGCCAACAAGCAAGTGAAAAAGTGCTCACCATCATTAGTCATCTGCGAGATAGGAAGCAAAACCATAATGAGATACTATTATACACCCACCAGAATGGTTAAAATGAAAATAAATTACCCCATCAAATATGGGAGTGGATTTGGAGCAAATAAATTCTCATACATGGCTGATAGGAGTGTAAAATGTTACAACCTCCTTGGAAAACCAGCAGTGTCTTAAAAAATTAAACATAAATTTATTCTATGACCTAGCAATTCTATTCTGAGAGAAATGAAAATCTATGTCCACAGAAAGCCTTATGCAAGAATGCCCATAGCAGCTTTATTCATAAAGCACATAATTGGAAAGAATCTACTTGTCCATCAACTGAATGGATAAACAAATGGAATACTACTCAGTAATAAAAAGGAAAAATCTACTGATACATGCAGCATGAAAAAGGCTAAAAAACATACTGAAAGAACTGTAGGATTCCATTTATATAAAATTCTAGAATAAACAAAATAACCTATGGTGATAGAAATCTAATCACTGGTTGCTTCATGAGGGAGAGGAAGATTGATTGGGAAGGGGCATGAGAGAACTTTCTGAGGTAATAAAAATGTTCTGTGTCTTGAAATGTCTTAAAACTAACTAAAAATCTGAGCATTTCACTGCATGTAAATTATACTTTAAAAATAAAAATCACATGGGCTTCCCTGGTGGCGCAGTGGTTGGGAGTCCGCCTGCCGATGCAGGGGACACGGGTTCGTGCCCTGGTCCAGGAAGATCTCACATGCCGCGGAGCAGCTGCGCGCGTGAGCCATAGCCGCTGAGCCTGTGCGTCCGGAGCCTGTGCTCCACAACGGGAGAGGCCACAACAGTGAGAGGCCCGCGTACCGCAAAAAATAAATAAATAAATAAAAATTTAAAACCACAAATCCTTAGTAATTGACTAAATAAAATTAGAGTGAGAGGGCAGTGAGGTAAGATCATTCAGATGAGTTTTGGTACCATTAATCAAAATGGAGTAGAAAAAGATAGGTCATTTATGAGAGAAAAGATTCAGTATTTAATATATTAGTGAAACATTTATCTAATTATATGTTATAGGTAGATAAAAAGACATTTATCGATAGAAGGCAAGTAAGAGATGTAAATAGTAGTTAAACAATCCTGGAAAATTTGAATATGGAATGAGAACGGAGGACAAAGAACAGAGACTTAGATAAAATGCAGTAGGAAGCCAACAAGAAAAAAGGAAGAGTTAGTGACGTGGAAAAACTAGCACAACGTCACAGAACCAAGAAGCTTTAAGAATAGAACACCATCTGCGAAACAAAGCCATAAAATTCAATGCTTTTAAAGATCCAAAGAGATGAACAAGGATATTCATCACATTCTATCAAAGTTATGATAATTTGGGGACTTCCCTGGCCATCCTGTGGTTAAGACTCCGCGCTTATACTGCAGGGGTTGTGGGGTGGATCCCTGGTCGGGGAACTAACATACTGCATGCCATGTGGCACGTCCAAAAAATTAATAAAATAAATAAAGTATGTATAAAAAATGATAATTTGCCTATAATATCAGAATTTTGTCACGAGACTGAAGGTAGAAACTGATACTTTACTTTTTTGAAAAAAGTATATTTATCAAAACATTTGTCAGAGGAGAGCAAGTTCCATAGGTCCATTTGAATAATGTAGTGGTATTTTTCAGCTTTTCATTATCCTGAGTTTGTTAAATTCAGTTTCTCTGAGGTTTACATTTTCTTTGGAGACCACTATTTCTTTCTGGCACATTCTCGAAAATACTTTCCTAGAAAGTTAATAATTGAGTACACATAAAAGATAGCAGATTCACTCTCCCTCAGTATTCAGAATCCAAAGAAGCAATTTCATTAACTGATAACTCTCAGAGTTCATTCTGTTTAGGGATCCAGAATGACATAATACTTTTGTGAAATACTGTAAAATGATACTTGCTTTACTTATCAGTTCCCCCTGTTTGAGAAATATTTCTATTGATACAAGAGTTTGGCTGCTCCACAATGAAATGAAATCCCATAGCTCTTGTTCTTAAGTGCACTTGAGGAGATCTTTAGATAGCTGTTGTGTGATGAGAAAGCAGGAGAGGAACAGAGTCTCATCCTACCAGCTTTTGAAGAGTAGTTTAGTACTCCTCATGCCATACTGCACGGGTCCACACCCACATTACCTACCAAACTGGGGATAAATGATGACAGGTTGAGCCCCAACCATTCTACATACCGTTTCTGTTGCTGAAGAGTAGTGTTACAGGCAGATTCTTGCTGTGCCAGTGCTCCCTGAAGTGTGGACATGATCCGCCCCTGCCTTAAAGGTTGGACATTTTCTTTACTCAGCTCCCATTCATCTCCCTCCAAGGACATGACTTCACTGTGAAGAGGGAAACAAAAGTAAATCTCATACCAACACTGAGTTATTATAACACTAGATTATTGTAAATGTTTTCAGAAAAGTGATCATGATCTGTGGGTTGAATATAGTGGGTTGGCACATTAGTAGTGTTATTATACTCCTAAGCTTCTGAGCCTTTCTGTGACCTGGTTTCCAAGTTTACGGCTGTACTATTGCCTAATGGAAGAGAGAACATGGCTAGGGTATTGTGAACAATATTATAAGAAGAAAGTTTATGGCAGGAAGAAAAAAAGGGAAAAAAGTATTATAAATTTGGCAAAGTAGACAAAAAGCAGTTCGATGCCTACAACTGAATGCATCATCTAGTTTAATTTAAAATTAGCAACGTGTTTATCAGACTAACACCCCATGTTTCAACTGATGACTTAAAACTGAAGTTTATGTATACGGGTAGCCAAGAGCAGAAGCAGACAAAAATACAGTTTACTGGTCACAAATGGCTACCCCAATTCTACCAATTCTATGGGGGGAATCCCCAAAAGGTTTTTGGAGGTAATCACTACAAAGGGTATGTACTCTGAACTTCAGAGCTCTGCAATGGTCAAAGAGAAGCTTACTTCTGGCTGAGAGACACTATTTCTGGGTTTAAAACAGATAGGCACTATTCTTCAAAACAAAGTGAAAGTTATGTGAGACCTCAGTCTAGATGAGAGCTGAAAACTTCCTTCAAGAAAGTAAACTGTAAGTGATTAATAATAATTTAGGTTGTAACTACTCATATCTTTTTAACTATTTTGTGTGAATCCTGTAAATGTAAGGGCCATGTCATTTATTTTTATTTTCTCATGCTCTAATATAGGATCTAACACTAGTTAGCACTGAATAAATATTTCCTAAGTTCATCTAAATTTCTTCTCCTGCTTTTAAAATAGCAATTAAACTATTTCTATTTTTTTTTTTTTTTTTTTTTTGTGGTATGCGGGCCTCTCACTGCTGTGGCTTCTCCCGTTGCGGAGCACAGGCTCCGGATGTGCAGGCTCAGCGGCCACGGCTCACGGGCCCAGCCACTCCGCAGCATGTGGGATCTTCCCGGACCGGGGCACGAACCCGTGTCCCCTGCATCGGCAGGCAGACTCTCAACCACTGCACCACCAGGGAAGCCCATTATCTCTATTAAATAGTATCCAAAACTGAGCTGGATTGCTTCCTCCATCCCTCCTCCTCCTCCTCTTGCCTCCTCAAAGACCTGGTCCTTCCCTCATCTCAAATAAACGGCAATTTCATTTTTCCAGTTGCTCAAGTCAAAATTCTTAATGCTAACCTTGACACTCCACTCACCCACCACCCACCCCGCCAGTCACTCAGCGAGTCCTGTAGGTTCTACCTTCAAAACATATCCAGAAATTAACCTCTTCTCACCATCTCCACTGTCTCCAGCCTGGCTCAGGCCACCATCTTCTCTTGCCTGGAATATTTCAATAACCTCTAAACCGGTCTCCCTGCTTCCACCCTTTTCTACCTTTAGTCTTTCCAATACTGCAGCCAAAGTGATCCCATTTAAACACATGTCAGATCATGTCTCTCCTCTGCTCAAAACCTTCCAATAACTTTCAACTACAGAGTAAAAGCCAAGTCCTTACAATGCCTGCATCCTCACCTTTTTTACTTCGCTTCCTTTTACTCTGGTTCATTCTGCTCCAGATACTGGCCCAGTGCGCCTCCCTCCCGCAACTCTCACCCACCAGCCTTTGTACTTCCCCGCCCCCGCCCCCAGATCTATGCAGGACTAGCTCTTGAGTTTCCTTCAAGTCTTGACCCAAATGACACCTTCTCAGTGAGGCCCTCTGTTCAAAACTATCGAAAATTGCACCCCCCCAAATGTTTTATTTATTTATTTTTTTAGTACCGACCACCATCTAACTTTTAGCTTATTTATCTTGTTTATTGTCTGTTGCCCCTACCCTCATCCCACCCCAGAACTTAAGCTTCAGGAGGGTAGGAGTAAGAGCTTATATATGTATAAATAAGGAAGAGCAGCCAGCATGCAGACAAGGGCTTTTTAGATTTCTAACTGTGCTACTAGCTTAATGCTAGCACCTACCATGTGCTGAGCACTTACTTGGAGGCAGTTACTTTACAGCTACTCTGAATTCTCCCAGAACCCGGCGTGGTAGCGTTAACAGCAGCGTTTTCCATATTAAGACGTGTCCAAGGTCAAAGAGCTAGCAAACGTCTGGGCTGAGATACCAACACAGAACACACGACAAATTCCAAGCTCTTTGGACCCCTGGCGTCCCACAGCCTCCTTGGCTTTGAAGCTGGATGCAGCATGATTCTCACGCGCCCTCACCCCACTGAGGTCGGTGCTAACCCTGCTCTGCGCTTTCACCTCCACCGCTTGCGTCCGACTCCAGCAGGGAGGAGGATCCGGCCGAGCCTGCTCTTCTCCTGACCGTGCCGGTGCTCTCCTGGGCTGCTCTGAGCGAAGCCTCTGTCACCTGCCAGGCACCCTCGGAGCTCGCAGGCCCAGCTCCCGGCCGCCCTTCTCCGGTACCTACCTCGGCGCACCCCTTTCCTTCTGCATCGCCGCCATCCTGCATTCCCGGCTCAGGGCCTCGTCCTGCCGAGGGCCTTTCTTCAGGGCCGCAGACCGCCTGGGCGTCCTTCTGCAACCTGCCCTTCGACGTACTGAAGCGACCGGAGGGCGCTCCCGAAAAAACGACGCACCTGACTCCCTCGCGAACCAGCCACCTCAAGCCCTCAGGTCCAGCCGCCAAGTTTCAAATTTAACGGTCCCGCGCCGACAACGTGCTACGCCCCTCCGCTCCTCCGCGCTCGCGCCTCCCACCAAAGGAATTCTGGGAGTTGTAGTTTATCCCAGGTTTAGTCCACGCTGTCGCCGTGCATAGTGGGAGTGGTAGTTTCCGGGGGACTGTGGCTGTCCAGGTGCTGCAGAGTTAGGCGGTGTAAATTCTCTCTAGGTGCTCTCTGCGTCCAGGCTCTAGAGCTAATCTTTGAGCCTAGCGAGGGACATTTTAAGCACCAGGATTCTCTGATGTCATGAGCATAGTGAGATATCTTTGAGTGCTTGCGCTTGGCCTGCCTTTTTTCTGGGGTGGCTGGCCAGGCTATGACCACCCCTCTGCCCCAAGTCTCACACATGTTCTGAGCTCTTAGGGCGGCTCTGACCCAGCTGTTTCCTGCCCCACGCTTGAACTGAGAAAAGCCGGATTCTAGTTCTGTAAGAATCGTACCAAATGTGCAACCTTAGGCAAGCCACATAATCTCTCTGACCTTTGATTTTCCTCGTCTATAATGCGGTGATATTGCGTTGCTTTCTCTGCTGCACAGTCCCAGACAGAAAATGCAGCTATTCCACAGCTCCCTAGGTTTTACCTCTTTTCCCCTTCAGCAGACCAACCTCCACTGTTCTGATTTCCTAAGGAAGAAACTATGGTAGCCTCAGATGTAGCTGGGAAGCTGAACAAGCCCAGCTACACTGGAGTCCTGAAAGGCTCTCTAGACCCTTAATAGCTAAAGCACACTATGAATCTCTGAGGGAGGGGGTGTACTCCATCTTCTAATGCTGCTCTAACAAACTACCATAAACTTAGCAGCTTAAAACATCACAAATTTATTACTTCGCAATTTGGTAAGTCAGAAATTAGACTCGAGTTTCACACTAAACAAGGTGTTGGCAGGACTTTGTTTCTGGAAGCCCTTCAGGAGAATTTGTTTCTTTTTTTCCAGTTTTTAGAAACATTCATGGGTATTCCTTAGCTTGTGGCCCCCATCCTCCATCTTCAAAGCCAACAGCATAGCATCTCTCTGACCCAGTGACTGTCATCACATCTCTTTCCCTGACCACAGTCAGGAAAATCTCTCTGCTTTGAAGGACTCATGTAATTATATTGGGCCCATCCATATAAACTGTCTCAGGGTCCTGAACCTTAATCACACCTGCTAAGTTTCTTTCATCATGTAAGTTGACATATTCACAGGTTCTGTGGATTAGGAATGCACGTCTTTGGGGGCCATTTTTCTGCCTGCCACAGGGAATGCTAAAATATGTTGGCATCTCTAAACTTATTTGACCATAAACCTTTTCACACATCTTTCAGAACAGATTTGGAGCTCTTTGTGTTTTAACAGTAGGTCCCAGGAGAAGAAAATTCATAACGGAATAAATCTTAATGGTGGAATTTCAGGTACAGTGGGAACTGGTAGCTGTTGGGGACTCTCATTTTCACCCATTTATATGCAAAGCCATACCTATGGGCATCAGTGGCTGTTAGAGGGATTTAGGTGTCAAAATCTATGATCTCTTGCTTGGTCTTGTGGAGATGTGTGTGTTCTTGATTGTCAAAGACTGATTTTCCCCAACTTTGCCTTCATGGGTTATGCAAAGTCCTACTTTAGCAGGCTAAACGCTACAAAGATGAAAACCTCTGGGTCTCCAGGGAACCCTTGGACGAACTGCTTGTTTACTGTGCAACCACAGGAAGAGAGAGGGACTATCTGGGGGTGGGAGGAAGGTCAAGAGAGACCGAATGAGGGTGTGTGTGTTCAGGGCCTGAAGGAGACCACATCTGGCAAAGCAGCATCACCAAGCTGGCCTTTACCCCAGCAACAGATCAGCCAATCAGAGCAGCAGCTGCGTCTTTTATTTACCAGTGATGAGGTAGAAGAACCAATGAGAAGGAGGCATAATAATCCAAACCATCTTGTGTTGCCAAGAGGAAGGGAGGTGAAGGGTGAAAAGATGCATTAGCCCCAAGGCTGGAGGCTACTGGCTGCTGCCTAGTTGCATCTCACAGTAGCTGTTATTACAGGGTATTAGGGAATCTCCTAGGAGCTGGGTCTCTCTCCAGTTCCATGGAAACTTCTTTCTGAACTCTGTTTTTGCTTTTCTGCAGAACCACCCTACTTTTCATGGGTCTTCTCAAATCATTGGAAATTGCCTGACCCAGAATTTCCACACTGATATATGTAAAAAATATACATACTGAACAAGAAGATATCAGTTGTCAACTTTTCTGCATCTGGCAGAAAAGGACCAAAAGGTCAGAATGGACCACAAGCTGAGAACAGAAGCAGTCATATGGCAGGGCTGTTAAGATGCAAGTTAAGATGTAGAGCTAAATAAGCTATGTTGCTAATAAGAAGTACAAAATTAGGCTCTTTTGCCCTGGAATTAGCCTGACCAGAGTTTTGTGCTCCAGGAAGGTCTTGGAGAATCTAGAAGGTTCCCAAATATTCATCCTTGTGCTCAATTTGCACATGAGCTGATTCAACCTCAAGGAAGTAAAGTGTCGATGAGAGTCAGCTATTAAGGAAGAACAGGGTAGGATCTGAATACTGACAGCTTCTTACTTCCAACCCAGTACTCTGGGCGCCACAAACCTAAGCTCTAAATTAAGGGATTCAACCTTAATTTATGTTTAATTCATTCAACCCAAGTTTAATAAACGTCAGCTTCTGGGTGCCAAATTCTGGGGGAGGAAACCAGCATCATACGGAGTGGGAGCCTCCACTTACCCTAACATGTTAGATATTTCCAGAAAACAGTGGGTGGGGCCCCTGGCAGGCAATTTTGTGTGCTTTTGAGGAATAAGAACAGTGGAACCGCGGACTTGGGGAGAACTGGAATGGGGAGGGCCACTTGCTATCTGTCTTGAGCAGCGACCCTTCCTTGGCCTGGCCCCAAGGACCCCTGGCCTCGTAGAGAGAGGGCTGGTAGGCAAAGGCTGTAGAAGTTGGTACTGTGTGATGCTGGGCTCCACCAGCACTGTCTTCATGCCCAGGTGCCAAGGGTACAGCTCAGCTCCAGCATCTCAAGTTCTGGCCGTTCTGAGAACACTGGGAGGCCACTCCTGGACCCGGTCATCAGCACCCTCACAGCAGGATGCAGCAGAGGGGACAGACCCTCCAGTGGCCTCAGAGGTAGAGGCCATCAGCCAGGAAGCTAGAGCAGGAAAGGAAGAGCATGGCAGATACTGGGTGGTTGCAGTGGGGAGTGGACTGGTTTGTGAGAGCCAGAGCTCTGGAAAACACCCAGATGACCTGGGGGAGGCTTTGAAAGGGAGGCTGATTCAGGGCTGCATGTATAGTTGTTCAATTTATGCCACACCCAAGAGTGCCTGGCCAGAGGCATGAATGGAGACACTTCTTCCTGCTTCATTCGCTCAGAGTAGGCACCTTAAAAAATTCATCTGCCCAGAGGGGCCTCCTTTTCCTAATTCACACAAAGCACTGTGTGTGCTAGCCATGACCCTGGGCCTGGAGATCCTATGGAAGAGCCAGTGGAGTTTTCATTACTCATGTTCACGTGGCTGCATAACATTGAGGCTTGAGGAATGAGTTATGTACTGGTCTGTCCTTATTCGAGGAGGTATTGATACCATGACAGGGGGACAACACCTGGGATGGCACTTGGCAGAGCCAACCAATATGGGAAACTGACAGGAGGATGGAGTGTGTAGGCGTGGGTACCCCACCTCCCATGGCTTGTACACCTGGCAAGCTTCCTCGCTCCCTCTCTCAGATGTTGCCTCCTGGGACCTGGTGCAGACTGTGGAAAGTTTGCTTCTGACATTCTGAGGGGCCCAGCTGTGGGAGACATTCTGCGGATCTGGGCTATGCGCTGCTTTTCCAAGAAATGGTCAGAGGTCAGAGGCCCCCAGGCTGAGACAGGATGAGATGAGTGGAAACAACTTAGTTTGGGAGCCAAGCATGGAAATGTTTGGACTGTACAGTGAGAAGTGGCCATGGCTAGATGTGAGGTGATTCAGAGAATTAAGTGAGGTGACAAGCGATCTGGCCTCTGCTGCCACCTCCACCTTTTCCCCTGAAAGCTGTCCTTTTTTGGTCCTTGCTTGGAGGTGTGAGTCCTCTCAGGACTGGTCAACATTCTTCCTTTCTTAAAACAATTCTGAGACTGAGGGCCAGTGGGAAACCTGAATTTGGGCCACTTCTAGAGCAATGTTAGAGGAACTCTTCACATTTCAGAATCCCAGGTTCACTCCTGGGCTTGAACATGCCAGTGATAAGAACCCCAGGCTCTTGAGCCAGATCACAACCACACAAGCTTCCTTTCTCCACAGAGGTCTTCAGGACATGTTGCCTCTGGGAAGTTGCAATGTCTTTCTTGCAACACAGGTTCCCAAACTGAAGGAGGGAGAAGAGAATCCAGGCACAGGCAGAGTTAGAAAAACATCATCTCTTAACAGCTAAAGACAAATGTGACAGCTAAAGACAATCTGATCCTCTTTCTGATTTTCTATCCAGCCCCTTTATAAGGAGTTAGAGAAGGCAGTGGGCATGCCAAGAAAAGTGGCAGGGACGTTTGCCAGCTGTGATTTCACCAGGGGACCTGTGATATTTGAAAGGCCGGCTTCTGCCAATTGGAAGACGTGTGTCTGGAACAGACAGACCCTGGGCATATATTACCTATGGTGGCTGTCATGGGGAGGACCCCGCCTCACAGTCAGGTATGAGAGAGGCTCAGGCCTCCCATCCGTGGGTGGCAGTTTCTTCCTCAACTGCCAACAGATATTGGACCTGCTGGCTCCTCCGAGCAGCCAAAGGTTCTGCGTTCCTCCGTGTGTCCCTCGGAGTGTAAGAGCCATGAGACAGGGTGTGGCAGTTCTGGCTCTTCATTGAATTCCCAGGACCTGGCCCAAGGCAGGTGCTCAATCAACACTGGTTAACTGACTGACTGACAGAAGCAAACAAAAGAGAAGAGCTTTTTTTTGTTTGTATGTGTGTTTGTTTTAACATCTTTATTGGAGTATAATTGCTTTACAATGGTGTGTTAGTTTCTGCTGTATAACAGAGTGAATCAGCTATACATATACATATATCCTCATATCTCCTCCCTCTTGTGTCTCCCTCTCACCCTCCCTATCCCACCCCTTTAGGTGGTCACAAAGCACCGAGCTGATCTCCCTGTGCTACGGGGCTGCTTCCCACTAGCTATCTATTTTACATTTGGTGGTGTATATATGTCCATGCCACTCTCTCACTTCCTCTCAGCTTACCCTTCCCCCTCCCCACGTCCTCAAGTCCATTCTCTACTTCTGTGGCATGACCTTGGTAGACCAAGTACTCCAGGATGTCCTTCATTCACTCAACAAACACTTTATAAATATTTCATGTCAGGTGCTGTACCTGACAGGTATGGACACATTTTCATGTAAATATGAAAAATAGCACAAGTCCTATGGTTGAAAAAACAATCTATAGCATGGCAGCTTATGAGCTAAAACCCAGCATGTGCCTAGAGTTAGGGGAACTCAAAAGAGGATATAGTTCCTTCCTCTGCTGAGGGGCTGGGAGAAGGGGAGGTCAGAAAGAACTCCCCGAGAGGGGTGTTGGAAAATGAGTAGGAGATACTGGAAGGAGAGGAAGTGGCTTCTAGGCAGAAGGAACAGCACAGCTAAAGTGCCTCCCTGAGAAAGAGAGAGTGTGCAGGTGTCTGAGGGGCCTGCAGGTAGTCATAATGGGAGGAGCTTAGGAGGGGTGTGCGGACCTGGCTGAGGATGCCCTCACTCACTGCACCTGGCAAATGGCAAGGTTGGAGGGCAAACCCAGCCCTTTCTGCTCCAGCCTAGGGCAGGCGTCCAGCTGCAGTCTGGAAGCTGGATCTCTTCCACAGAGCTCTCAGGTTTCCCAGCTACTGAGCCACCTATTCCTCCCGGCTCTGGGAAGGGCCTGAGGATCCCTCTCCCCCATCCCAGGTGAGAAGGGGACAGGGCAGGGCACAGAATGGGCACCTCGCCCACCTGGATGCCTTCCCTTCCTCACCTCAGACAGCTCAGACGGGCCTTTCGGATGCCCACCTGTTGTCATTTATTTGCTTTATCTCGACTAGGCCACTGAGGCTGCCAGGACCAGGGGGGACTGCCCCAGCTGGTCTGACTGGTTGGGCTGCAGTCGCAGCTCTGTCTCTTGCACAGGGCTTCTGTGTCTCCCCTGCTCCCCTCCTCTGCTCCGCCACCCCAGCTCTGCCATGTTCCCATTGGCTGGGGTGGCTCCTCCAGGGCCAGCGCTCCTCAGCTGGTACCCTCCACCCCTCGGGGATGTGGTGAAGAGCACTGCGATGTTTTAACTTCTGCATCTTTCCTTGCCTCCTGGACCCATCTGTAGACTGAGGCAGCCCGCTGTCGGGCACACTGTCCATGCTGCAAGAAACACGCCCCTCCAGGGGTCTGTACCCTGAGGTGGTTCTGCTCCTCAGAGAGCATCTGGAGGGTGAGGGTAGCTCTGATTGCCTTGGAGACCAAGGAGCACTGTGTGGGCATTTAATGGGGATGGGGCAGGGATACCCTGTAAAGCAGGGGACAACCCAACAGAACAATGGATTGTCCCCCCCAAAAGGCAGTAACTTCCCTTGTTGGGAGACACTGCATCGGGGCCCACCTTATTCACAGGGTGCAGTTTGTGTGATCCCTGCAGCAGGGCTCGTCACACTTCATAGCACATGAATCACCTGCGGATCTTGTTACAATGCAGATCCTGACTCAGTAGGCCTGGGTCGGGGCCTGAGAATCTGTATTTCACATGAGCTCCCAGGTGTTTTTCACGCTGCTTGTTCAAGACCGCACTTTTCAAAGCAAGGCTTTACAGCACAAATGTGCATGTCTTTTCTTTTAAGGGGGGCATTTTATCTGCAGAATTTGTTGAACTGGATATTGCCAAATGTTTGCTTCGATTAGTGGTTTTCAATGGGGAGTGATTTTTGCCTCCTCCCTGAGGGGACATTTTCTTTTTTTTTTTTTGTGGTACGCGGGCCTCTCACTTTTGTGGCCTCTCCCGTTGTGGAGCACAGGCTACGGACGCGCACACTCAGCGGCCATGGCTCACGGGCCCAGCCGCTCCGTGGCATGTGGGATCTTCCCGGACCGGGGCACGAACCCGTGTCCCCTGCATCGTCAGGTGGACTCTCAACAACTGCGCCACCAGGGAAGCCCCAAGGGGACATTTTTGACTGTCACAACTAGAGGAGCAGGGGCACAGGTACTACTGGCATCTAGTGGGTGGAGGCCAGGTATACTGCTGAACATTCAACAATGGACAGGACAGTTCTGCACAACAAAGAATGATCCAGCCCAAAATGTCAGTATTGCCAAGGCTGAGAAACCCAGGCTTAGATAAAATGTTAAAACAATGGGAAATATATTTGTGGGTGATCTGACTTCATAGTAAGTTGGTGACTCCAGCCATGATGCTGTGAATACGTGTCATCCACTGAGTCTGGGGCCCCTCTGAGCATAAGCACATCCAGCCAGTTGGAAATCAGAAGCACTGGGTTGTGGTCCTGGTGAGTAAACTCTGGTAGTAGGTGTAATAATTCATCAACCTTGGAGAGCCAATTTTTATTTTTTTAAATAAATTTATTTATTTTATTATTTATTTTTATTTTGGGCTGCGTTGGGTCTTCATTGCTACATGCGGACTTTCCCTGGTTGTGGTGAGCGGGGGCTACTCTTCATTGCGGTGCGTGCGCTTCTCACTGCAGTGGCTTCTCTTGTTGCGGAGCACGGGCTCTAGGCGTGTGGGCTTCAGCAGTTGTGGCTCGCGAGCTCAGTAGTTGTGGTGCGGGCTCTACAGTGCGGGCTCAGTAGTTGTGACACACGGGCTTAGTTGCTCTGCGGCATGTGGGATCTTCCTGGACCAGGGCTCAAACCCGTGTTCCCTGCACTGGCAGGCAGATTCTTAACCACTGAGCCACCAGAGAAGCCCTGGAGAGCAAATTTTTAAAAAATCTATGGAGGGGGCTTCCCTGGTGGCACAGTGGTTGAGAGTCCGCCTGCCGATGCAGGGGACACGGGTTTGTGCCCTGGTCCGGGAAGATCCCACAGGCTGCGGAGCGGCTGCGCCCGTGAGCCATGGCCGCTGAGCCTGCGCGTCCGGAGCCTGTGCTCTGTGACGGGATGGGCCACAGCAGTGAGAGGCCCGCGTAACACACACACACACAAAAAAAAAATCTGTGGAGGGTAGTGGGTGGTGAGGAGAGGGATAGGATGAAGGAGCACATATGTAGAGGTGGCTGTGGTCCATATTTTAGTTCTAGCACTGGGTGTTCATGGGTGTTTTTTATATTATTTTGAAATAAACAATTTATTAAACAGAAATAAACAGAAAGGTGGGCCACACCTGGATCGGTGAAGAAAGAGAGCTATAGACAAAGGATTGTGATTAATCCAATGTACCTGGGGTTAAAAAAAAAAATGTGAACTTGCAGGGTCAGTGACTAATAATAAAGTGATACCATTATATTCATGGCAAAAATATCTGTGAGGGGAAGAGAATGTGACAGGTTAAGCAAAAAGACAAAAGTAGGCACCCTGGGAAGATGCCACTTGCCTTGGGTCTGACTCTTTCCCTGCACGGGCAGAGCGGAGGTGGGTCTGGAAGGCGCGGGAGACAGGCTCTTCCCTCTTCTGCTCAGTTTTAGCCATGCAAGGACTGTCCCATGGGATATCACAGTGGAAGGTCAATGCATCCAGGCCACATCCTGACAACCTGCTCCCCAGAGGTGCCTTCCATCAGGTGCCCTGATCTGCCCTCCGGGAGCAAGGTATCCGTCCCTGCCCCAACCCGACTCTGAGATCCACAGCCTGGCTGGTCATGCTCAGCTATTCTGCTAGACAGACATAGGCAGCTGATGGTGTTTTCTCTGGCAACTTTCTGTGTCCCACAATTCTCCAGTGTCTTTATGTCCCCTGTGTTCCAGTTATCTAGACTCCTAGCTTCCTTTCTATTTCTTGCAGAATCTCAGTTAGTCCCAGAATACACAATTCACCTTGCTTCAGACTTTCTCTCCTATCCACGTCAACACTGACCTCCCCTTTGCCCCCTTCCTCCAGACACCTGTTTCTGGGGCCCGCTATTTATAAACACCAGAGAATTTTCCTCAGTGATGCTGTTGGATTTTTTTTATTATGATAACCTCCCCATGTGGTTGTATGCACATTTTAACAGGAGATATCTGCATAGCTAATACCTCAATCCAAAGAAACAACTCCAGAAATGGGAGTTCTTTGGTCTGTGATGGGAGTTAAAAATCGCCGAGTGTCAGAATGAGAAGAAGTCTTGGAGATCTTCTAGTGCAACTCTCTCAATCGACGGACGAGGGAACCAAGGTTCAGAGAAGTTATTTGCTAGAAGGTCACACAGTATAATGGGGGCAAAAGTGAGAGCACAACCCAACTCGCATTCCTTTATTCAGTCGCTCGCTCAGTCACTCAGTCAGCAAATCCTTATTGAGCATTTGCTACTACATACCAGGCACCAACTGCGCGATGGGGTCACAAATAAGATGCGATCCTTGTCCCAAGTCACGCCGAGCCTAGCAGGTGATGACAGCCTAGGGGGAAAGAAAATTGCAATACAGTGGGGTCAGTGATTCAGCAGAAGTATCATATTCGGAGAGAGTAATTCTGAGGAAGACTTGGCAGGGCAAACTTCTGACCTTGTCTAGGGTTTCTCTCCATAACTCTCACCAAAGGGGGGACCCGGACACCAGATAGAAACTTGGAGCTACTCCATGGTGACCAGAGAAATGATTGTCTAAAATAATAGTAGTGATGTGTAGCGAAAGGGGGCACTTTTAATAATTATGCTTGGGTAGCAGTTGTATATTATGTGTTGGGATTGTCCTAGGCAAACCCGGACACAAGGTCTTCCTAACGCTGGGGTGGTACCCATTGGACCCGACTCCTGCTGGCCCTCCATCATGCTGGGGGATTGCAGTCTAGGATGACTTCTACCATTCTCAGCAGCCAAGTGGTTCTGCTTTTTGAGATTGAGTCACCAGGCACACAGTCCTGCCTACTGGCCTCTGAGGATGGCCCCCAAACTGATAAACCAATCCTTCTCACCCCTCACCTTCCACCCCAGGCAGAGGATTTGCCTCTCTTCTCTTTGTCCCTCATACCTTGCAGAGTGGGTACAGGGATGATTCTATGAGGACTGTGGAGCTGTCCTTGTTCACGATCTCAGCTCCAGGGAAAGGGAAGCACTGTGGGCTCTTCCAGAGAACACTGGGCCTGGGTTTGAGTCTGGTGTTTTCTTACCTTAAAGGGAAGGTGTTTGGATCCTCTACAGCCTTGCTAATCGAAGTGTGGTTTACATTGTAATTAGATCTCCAGGTGATTCAGTAAGGTTTGAGCACACTGTCCTAGGCATTCAGCATAACACTCTTTAAATGTTGGCTTGAGCGAGGAGGTGGGTATACAGTATGGATGGTTAGAGGCAATGCACTTTTGAAATGATATGCTTTGTGGGTCTGTTTTACTGTCCCCATTAAACTATAAGCTCTTCAGGGTAGGGATTATGTAGATTTCACACCTTCCTCCCCAGCTCATATTCCATTGCCATTGCCCAGGAAGGACAGAGCCTGGTGTGTTGCCTTGGGAACCTGTTTTGTTTCCAGTCACCTTCTCTTCTGCCTCTGATGAGTAGATGCCAGCAGAGGAGGAGAGAGATCAGGTGATATGGAGGGTTAGCAGCCACCAGTGGTAGGGGGACCTCAGCACAGAAAGAGTGTTTATGATAATAATTTATGGCAATGGTAGCTCTTTCTCCTCCCCTTCCTAGCCCCTGTCCATCAGCTGCCTTCTCCTCTTTCACCTTCCAGCCCTCCTGGCTACATGGTCAAGTCCTCAGGGACATCTTGAGCCCCTTATTACACATTCTACATCAGCTGTGAACTTTTAGTAATAGAAAGGGCTATGATAAGGCATCTGGTGCCTGGTTTTGTTACTGCTCACGACAAGCTGCAGGGTTTGGGCAATGCCCTTTCAGAGGTCTCAGGCCTTAGGCTCGAGCCAGGGAAGAGTGAGCGTATCCCAGATCTGGCACTCCATGGATAGCCAACTCCTCTGGGGCCACAGAAAGAAAAATTGGGAGTTGCTCTGGAGAGGAGCTACAAAATAAAATAAGATAGTGAGGGAGGGGACCCTTAAGAAGGTGACATTTGAGTAAAGATATAAAAGTTGTGAGGAAATAAGCCATGTGGATAGCTGAGGGAAAATTTTTCCAGGGATAGGGAACAGCAAGTACAAAGGTTCTGCAGTAGGAGCACGTCCAGATATTAGAGGCCCAGCATATGGTTTATCTTGATAAATGGTCCATGTGTATAGAATATGCTTTCTACCGTTATTCTTTTTTTTTTTGCGATACGCGGGCCTCTCACTGCTGTGGCCTCTCCTGTTGCGGAGCATAGGCTCCGAACGCGCAGGCTCAGCGGTCATGGCTCATGGGCCCAGCCACTCTGCGGCACGTGGGATCTTCCTGGACCGGGGCACGAACCCGTGTCCCCTGCATTGACAGGCGGACTCCCAACCACTGCGCCACCAGGGAAGCCCCTACCGTTATTCTTATAGTGATTAATAAATATCAATTAGATTAGGTGGGTTGCTAGTATTATTAAATTTTCTATACCTTTTTCAGTATCCTTACTGAGTTTTTGTCTACTGGTTCTACCAATTACTGAAAAAGGAGTGATAAAATCTCCAACTACAATTACTGATTTATTTTTCCCTTTAGTTCTATCAACTTTTGCTTTATGTATTTTGAAGCTTTGTTATTGGGTTACATACACATTTAGGATAGCTATTTCTTTTGAAGAATTGATCCTTTCATCTTTATAAAATATTCCTTCTACCTTTGGCAACACTCCTTGTCCTGAAGTCTACTTTGTTTGATGTTAATACAATCATGTTTGCTTACTCATGATTAGTGTTTGTGCGATGTATCTTTTTCCATCCTTTTACTTTTACATACTTTAGTTTGTCTTACTATTTAAAGTACATCTCTTGTGATTATCATACTACATAAGTCAGACAGAGAAAGACATATCATATGATAGCACTTACATGTGAAATCTAAAAAATGATACACATGAACTTATTTACAAAACAGAAACAGACTCACAGATACAGAAAACAAACTTATGCTTACCAAAGGAGAAAAGGGGGAGGGATAAATTAGGAGTTTGGGATTAGCAGATACAAACTACTATATACAAAATAGGTAAACAACAAGGTCCTACTGTATAGCACAGGGAATTATATTCAATATCTTCTAATAAACTATAAAGGAAAATAATCTGAAAAAGAATATATATATATATATATATATATATATCTGAATCATTTTGCTGTACACCAGAAACTAACACAATATTGTAAATCAGCTATACGTCAATAGAAAAATAAAGTACATCTCTTGTAAACAACCATTGTTAGATCTTACTTTTTAAACTAGTTTGACAAGTTCTGCCTTTTCTTTGGCATGTTTAGTCTATTTACATTTAATTTAATTATTGATATAGTTTGGGTTCAAGTCTACTATTTTGCTATTAACTTCTATTGGTTCCATGTGTTCATTGTTTCTTTGTTCCTCCTTTCTTCTGGATTGATTGTTTTTTAATATCCCATATTGTTGCCTCGATCTCTTTTTAGCTACACCTCTGTTTTGTTTTCAGTGATTGCTCTAGGGATTGTGATATGCATCTTTAACATGTTGTAGTCTGTTCTGAATCTATATTATACCACCTTGCAAATAATGTAAGACATTTATAACATTATGCTTGCATTTACTTCTTCCCATCCTTTGGCTATTTCATCATTTATTTTACTTCTGTATATGTAAAAACATACCATAATACATGGTTACTATTCATGTTTAAACAATCGTCTTTTAAAATAAATTAAAATAATTTTTATATTTACCATTTCCAGTCCTCTTCATTCCTTTTGGTAGATCTAAGCTTCCCACTCATACCATTTCTTTTCAGCCTGAAGAACTTCCTTTAGTATTTCTTGGAGTGCAGGTCTGCTGGCAAGGATTTCTCTCAGCTGCTGCTTACCTGAAAATGTCTTTATTTCTTTTTCACTTTTAAAAGCTATTTTTTTTGTGCTTCTAAAAGTGAAAAAGAAATAATTCTAGATTTTCTATGTTTCTTTCCTTATATGTCATTCCACTGTCTCTTGGCTTGCATTATTTCTAAAGAGAAGTTGGTCATCATTCTTATCATTATAATATTCCTTTTTTTCAACAATTTGACTATGACGTTCCTATGTGTTTTTTATCCTACTTGGGATTTGATGAGATTTTTGAATCTGTAGTTTGCTGCTTTTCATCAAATTTGTAATTTTGGGGCTACTATTTCTTTTTCTTTTTTAAAAAAAATAAAGTTATTTATTTATTTTTGGCTGTGTTGGGTCTTTGTTGCTGTGTGGGCTTTCTCTAGTTGCAGCAAGTGGGGGCTACTCTTCGTTGCAGTGTGCAGGCTTCTCATTGTGGTGGCTTCTCTTACTGAGGAACACAGGCTCTAGGCACACGGGCTTCAGTAGTTGTGGCACGTAGGTTCAGTAGATGTGGCTTGTGGGCTCTAGAGTGCAGGCTCAGTAGTTGTGGCACACAGGCTTAGTTGCTCTGCAGCATGTGGGATCTTCCTGGACCAGGGCTTGAACCCATGTCCCCTGCATTGGCAGGCGGATTCTTAACCACTGTGCCACCAGGGAAGTCCCTGGCTATTATTTCTTCAGAAATATTGTTGAAACTATTTATCCTCCTCTCTTCTCTGGGATACCAATTACAGCTGTTAGACTACTAGATATTATCCTATAGGTCATTGATACTCTGTTCACTAATTTTTTCTCCCTTTGTTTCAATTTAGATTAATTTTGATAATTTCATCTTCAGGTTTGTTGATATTTTGTTCTCTAGTGTCCGATATGCTATTAAGCTAATCCAATGAATGTTTTTTTAATTAATTAATTTTTATTTTTGGCTGCATGGGGTCTTTGTTGCTGTGTGCGGGCTTTCTCTGGCTGTGGCAAGAGGGGGCTACTCTTCGTTGCGGTGTGCGGGCTTCTCATTGCAGTGGCTTCTCGTGTTGCGGAGCACGGGCTCTAGGCGTGCAGGCTTCAGTAGTTGTGGCACGTGAGCTCTAGAGCTCAGGCTCAGTAGTTGTAGCACACAGAGCTTAGTTGCTCTGCAGCATGTGGGATCTTCCCAGACCAGGGATCGAACTCGTGTCCCCTGCATTGTCAGGCAGATTCTTAACCACTGTGCCACCAGGGAAGCCCCCAATCCAATGAATTTTTGATATCATATATCATATTTTTCAGTTCTAGAACTTCCGTTTTTTTTTTTTTGAGTTTACATTTCTCTCTTGAAATAACCCTTCTATCCACCCATTATAGTCATCTTTTCCTGTGAACACTTTCACATATTTATAATAATTGTTCTAAAGCTCTTATCTGCTAACTCCAATAACTGGATCATCTGTGGATCTGCCTTTCTTGATTATGTGTCACATGTTTCTGCTTCTTTAATCACTTCATGTTTTTTTAAAAGATAGTATTCCAGAAATTTTGTATAAAAGAACACTACAGGCTAATATATGTGTGTGTGTGTGTGTGTGTGTGTGTGTGTGTGTATTTCTCAGAAAGTGCAATACTTTTCTTCTGTCTAGTGTTTGGGCTGAGAAGCAGACCATTCAGATTTCTTCTAGGGTAGAATTGAGCTGGAGTTGAACTGCTTTTTAATTATATTGCATTCTAATTAGTTCTGATTAGCCTAGCCCCCAAACTTCTGCCTCATTTTTATGTGTTAGTAGTTGAGGTGAGAGTGGGTAGGCTACAGTTTCAGATATTTTTTCGTTTGTTTGTTTTGGGTTTTTTTTTTGCGGTACGCGGGCCTCTCACTGCTGTGGCCTCTCCCGTTGTGGAGCACAGGCTCCAGACGCGCAGGCTCAGTGGCCATGGCTCACAGACCCAGACGCTCTGCGGCATGTGGGATCCTCCCGGACCGGGGCACGAACCCGTGTCCCCTGCATCGGCAGGCGGACTCTCAACCACTGCGCCACCAGGGAAGCCCCAGTTTCAGATATTTTTGAATCATCTTTGGACTCAACTCTGGCAGGACCCTGGAATCTAAGCACTGTGAAAATGTGCAGGGCTATGCTATTCTCTCCAGTGCCTCATCCGCTGCCACTTTTGTGGCAAAATTCAGGAGGGGTGTGTGTGTGGGGGGGGGGTGTTTGTGGAGAATTACTAGGCCAAATGATCTGTTTTTACATTGGGGCTCTTCCAGATTCCAATATGTCATGCCAGCCCACGATACAGCTCAGCTGATTTCCTCTCATCCCTACAGAGTCTCTGTCTATGGTTTGCTCCTCCACGTGATGGTACCCAGCCAAACTGGGTACACCCCCAGGTAAGTAAGCTATTGTGACTTTCTGCACATTTGGGAAAGACTTGTTTCTTCCTGGGGTTCAATTCATCGAGGCTTCCATGCATCCACTGCTCTTTACTAGCTCAGTAGAAAAGTATGATTTTAATTTTGTCTGTTTTTTCTTGTTGGGACCGTGGTGAGCAAAAGCTTTCCATATCTTTCTACATCTTAACTGGAAGTGGAACTCTCCTAGATGTTAGAGGAACAGCAAGAAGATCAACATGACTGGAACAGAATGAATGAGTAGAGGAAGAGGAAAGGAAGTCTGAGAGGCAACCAGGAGTCAGTCTGTGCTCAACTTTGTAGGCCATTGGAAAGACTGGCTTTTACTCTGAGTGAGATGGGAAGCAACTGGATGGTTTTGAGCAGAGCATGACACAATCTGGTATGGGTTTTAACAGGATCCACTCTGGATGCTGGGATGAGAATAGACTATAAGGGGCAAGAGAAGCACTAGGGAGGCTAGTTATTGCAACAGTCCACACAAAGGATAATGGTGGCTTGGAGTAGTGGTAAGATGGTGAGAAGCGTTAAAATCTGAATACATTTTGAAGGCAGAGCCAACAGGGTATACTGACAGATTACATGTGAAGTAAAAGGAACTGATGACTCCAAAGTGTTAGCCTGAGTGACCAGAAGGATGAAGTTGCTGGTTGCCATGGGGAAGTTTGAAGAAGAGCAAGTTTGTTGGAAGTACCCTTTAGCCATCTAAGTACAGATGTTGAGGAGGCCCTTGATCTGCAGTTCAGGGAAGAGAAAAGGACTGGGTTTGTACACTTTTTTTTGTTTTCATAAATGAGTGTGTGAATGCAATAAATCCCATCAGTCTGGTTTAACATATTAGTAGCTAACATTTATTGTTTACTCTGCCAGGCATTGTACTGTGTTCTTACAAATGTTAACTTATTCAGTCCTCACAACAACCCTAAGAGTTAGGTTCTATTATTAGTATCCACGAAAGGGAGGTATGTTAGTTTGCTAGGGCTGCCATAACAAAATGCCAGAGACTGAGTGGCTTAAACAACAGAAGTTTATTTTCTCCCAGTTTTGGAGGCTGTAAGTCCACGATTAAGTAAGTCAGTCCAGTTTGGTTTCTACTGAGGTCTCTCTCCTTGGTGTGCACATGGCCTTTCCTCTATAGGCATGCTTCCCCAGGGTCTTCTGTGTATCCTACTCTCCTCTTTTTATAAGGATGCCAGTCAGATTGGATTAGGGTCCACTCATATGACCTTATTTTAACTTAATTACCTTCTTCCAAATATAGTCCCATTCTGAGGCGCTGGGAGTAAGAGCTTCAACATATGAATTTTGGGGTAGAAACAATTCAATCCATAAAGGAGGTATAGAGAGATCACACAAAGTTTACAAGGTCACACAGCTAGTGAATGGTAAAATTAGGATTTGAATTCAGCAGGTCTCAGTCACAGCCTACTTTCTTAACGTAGTCTATATAGTCTCCTAGTAATTATACATCTTGGTATAGTTTCTTCTCCACCTGTAATAGCTTTTCATACATGTTTACAATCCCTTATCTGAACACTTTGGGGCCAGACAATATGCCATGTGTTTTGTTACCACCTCCAGCAGGGTCTGGGCCAGCACTCCATTAGTAAATGCTTTGCTAATTTGGCAGAAAAAATATAGTATTAATCACCCTAAATGGGATAGGAATTATGAATAGTTTCACACCATTTTAATAGGCTTTGATGCCAAATGATTCTTTGTTTGTTTAAGATTTTGGAGCATTGGGCTTTCAGAATTTTGGATGAGGGATTGTGGACATGCACCTGGCATTCTCCTCACTGTGGCTGTAACTATCCTCCTTAGTAAGTTTTATACCCCACTTGCTGATTCTGCTTAATCGCTTATGAGGCACACCGCACTAAAGCAGTTTGTCCCATGATGACCAACTGAACACGTGAGGTGTGAAGCCCCTGTGGGAGAGGGGAGTGGAGGAAGGTAAAAAGGGAGGTTTTGGCCCACGGCTTTGGTCAAAGGAGGAAAAATCCCTTGGTCCTCAGGAGGAAGTTGTGGCTGAATTTTACCCCAGAGAAGCTACAGCACCTCCTATAGGGGAGGTGACGGCTCCTTTTTCTAAGACTTTCTTCTAGCAACTGCTGCATCTTTTTTTTCTTTTTTTAAGGTAGGAAAAGATATTTTTAATACATTAAGCACAAATATTCCAATGTTTTAAAATAGACTACAAATATTTATGCAAGGAAAAAGACTGGGAGAAATACATTATAATGTTAACTGCAACTGCATCTTAACAGGACCTTCTGGATACTCCAAAAGAAGGATTCCAATTGTGGGATCTGCAGGCCTCAGAGAAGGCTGTGGGAACCCAGAGTTTTGGGGACACTTCTCACATCATTCCACATTGACAACTTCCATCTTGGTCTAAGTGTGGACAATCCTGTGAAGAGAGAAGGTAACTTTAGCAATGCCATGTGGGTGGCTCTGGCCTAAGGGTCATGCAGGATCTAGAGACCTTACTCATGGTTGGGCTCTGACCTCAGGAGACCAGGTAACTCAGTGGCTTAAGGGCACAGAGCTCCTTGAGAGTGGAATATGAGGCCAGAGGTCAAACTTCCTCCTAACCCTGAGAGGCTCAGGCCCAGCTGTGGATGCTGCCATACAGGCTGTCCCCTCCCACTTCCTCCAGGCACTGCCAGACTTCTAGGGCAGAGTTCTGAGTGACAGCTCATTAGATGCAGAGAGCCAGTGGAAATCCAAACTTCAGAACAATCTGTCTGGCTTTGTCTGGGGCCAGGCTGGTCAGCAATGGCCAGAGAACAAAGGGCTCTGCAGAAGAAAACAGCGTGAAACTTTAATGGTGTACTTTAAAGGCAGGTGTAATGGATCAGGGCCAAACTCCACCCCACCCCCCAAACCCCCGGCTCCTAGGTTTGCTCCTCTGCTTGCCTTCCTGGAGATTTCCTTACAAGGCTCCATGTTGCTGGCATGCTCCTACATGTCTGTCCCACGGTAGGTGCTGTGCATATTCTCTTGGGGGTGTGGGCACTGCCGAAGGGATATGTGCCTGGCAGGTCCCCTGTTCCCAGACTGGGGAGCTCCCTGCAGCCTGAGGATCCAGTGGGGCTCAGGCCTGCCTTAACTCAGTGCTGTCAGGGGAGCCTCCCCTGGATCTGGAAGGAGAAGAGGGGAAGGCAGATGGATCTGGATCTGGAGGGGGAAGAAGAGGGAAGTTAAAACAGTAGCGAGGTCAAGGGAGAACACTAGGTCTCTATGGCACTGGGCTTCTGGCCTCACTTCAGGGAGACCCCAGAGCAGTAGCTACTTCTGGGCTGTAGCACTGTCCTGCTCTGCCCTGTGGTCATGCCACCTGCTTCACCGGCCAGCTTGTAATATTAGGGTTGATTGCAATCACCACTGGGCACCCGAATTAATTCACTGTGCACATTTGCTTAAAAGTGTATGCAAATGTATGCAAATAAGCACAACATCTGTGGCTATCCTAAGAGGCTTGGTGTTATTTTTGTTCAGGTTCCCTGGCTGGGAATGTGGGGTTCATGTGGGGTTCATGTGGGCTGGGGGAATTTAAAAGACGGGACCATTTCCTTCTTAAAAAAGCCCATTTTCCCTGTACTTCCTTTTCTTCTTTCTTTTTTTAATTTATTTATTTTTATTTTTGGCTGTGTTGGCTTTCTCTGGTTGTGGCAGGCGGGGGCCACTCTTCATCACGGTGCGCGGGCCTCTCACTGTCATGGCCTCTCTTGTTGCAGAGCACAGGCTCCAGACGCGCAGGCTCAGTAGTTGTGGCTCACGGGCCTAGTCGCTCCGCGGCATGTGGGATCTTCCCGGACCAGGGCTCGAACCCATGTCCCCTGCATTAGCAGGCAGATTCTCAACCTCTGCGCCACCAGGGAAGCCCCCTTTTCTTCTTTCTTTTAGAAATTCAGCCCTAGACTCTGTGAGAGAATGGAGAAATGTGAACCCAAACCCAAAATTGAAAGCCTAGAAAAAAAGCCCCCAGTCCTCATGGGAATAGGTACAGCTTGTAAGGCACTGTCTCCCATGTGAAGAAATAGGGTCACAAGATTGTCATATTATTTTTTACAATAATCATTTTGGAATTAAAATAAAATTTATGTTCTGAAGTTTGAGTTTCTAAATTATGTACTGAGAATGCAGGTTGTCACTGAAAGTGGATTAAACAACAAGTTTGCTGCAGCCCTGGCTGGAGAATTACCAGAGCGGTATTTAGCACGTAAATCTTACCCTGTGTTTTGTTTGTTTGTTTGTTTTGCGGTACGCAGGCCTTTCACTACTGTGGGCTCTCGCGTTGTGGAGCACAGGCTCCAGATGCGCAGGCTCAGCGGCCATGGCTCACGGGCCCAGCCGCTCCGCGGCATGTGGGATCTTCCCGGACTGGGGCACGAACCGGTGTCCCCTGCACCGGCAGGCGGACTCTCAACCACTGCGCCACCAGGGAAGGGAAGCCCCTCTTACCCTGTTTCTAACGAGTAATATCTCTGAAAGACACAGACACTGAGTTGCAGAGACACTGGTGGCTCCGGGAGGTCGCAGAGGAGATTCAGGCAGCTGACCTATCATACCCCTCCTGCTCCTTCCCTTTTCTGGGAAAGGGAAGGGAAACTAACATTTCCTGAGCATCCATGTAATCGGCACCAGGCTAAGGACATGCACGTATGTCATCTCATTTTTAATCCCCAGTTCTTATAAACAGATGAAGAAACTAGGACACAAAAAAGTTAAGTAACTTATAAGGGGCACAGCAGGATTTCTTTGTGTGAGATTCCACACCCTTTTTCACTACTAGCTACTTCCCTAAAACGGCCTGTGGCAGAGGAAGCTTCTGCTTTACTGGCAGGAGACTGGTGGCTATTCTTGATAATTGCAGGCAAGGCTAAGGGCAAATATCTGCTGCTTCTAGAGGCCATATCTTGCACAACCACTTATATAGGATGACACATGGGCTCTAGGCTACCCTGGCTTCCATTTCACTTCCACACTCGGCTGAGCTCCACACCAGGTTCTCTTTCTGTCTGAGAAGCAGTCTTGGACTTTGAAGGCACCAAAGATACACCAGGTCAGGCAGGGTGTGGCCAGCATACATGCGGTGAACAGGCTGCATCTTGGGACAATCTGGATCAGGCTCCTCTGGTGCACGATTGGGGCTGATGAAGGATCTTTCTTGTTTCATGAATAAGTTAAGGATTTGGGTGACATGAGACCCTCTGTGTTCAAGGCAGACCTAGTCCTCCAGAGGGAATTTAACATGAGTGATTAAAAACGAACATCAGGGGACTTCCCTCGTGGTGCAGTGGTTAAGAACCTGCCGCCAATGCAGGGGACGCGGGTTCGATTCCTGGTCCGGGAAGGTCCCACATGCCGTGGAGCAACTAAGCCCGTGCGCCACAACTACTGAAGCCTGCACGCCTAGAGCCCGTACTTCGCAACAAGAGAAGCCACCACAATGAGAAACCCGCTCGCCACAACTAGAGAAAGCCCGCACATAGCGACAAAGACCCAACGCAGCCAAAAATAAATAAATAAATATATTTTTTAAAAAAATGAACATCAGGCTTGAGCTTTCAGTGTCTGCTCCCCGGGATGGCAGTCCACCTAAGGGGAGGGGAACAGACTGGATGCATTATTCCACACCCCCTAGCTCAAGCTCAGGTTAGGGAAGAGGCTCTGTTTTCTCTTGTTTTTCTCTTCTTGTAAGGCAGATTTGGGAGAAGGGGCATAAGACGGAAAAGGGGTATTTTAGGGCTTCTTCCACAACCTGCATTAGTAAGTATTAATTTTAAAGGTTGAATCTTCGTCTCTTCTCCTTTTTAATGCAAGGCTCTATTTAGATGTATAGTCCTAAACTCCAGATGTACATTTGAATAATCTGGGGAACTTTACAAAATTCTAAGGCCTGGATCCCATCCCTAGAGATTCTAATTGGTCTTAAGGGCAGCAATGGGCACTGGGATTTTCTTTAAGCTCCACAGGTAATACTAATGTTGAAAACCACTGCATCCAAATCACCTCAAGGGTTTATTAAACCACAGATTGCTGGGTCTCACCCTCTGAGTTTCTGAGTCAGTACATCTGGGAAGGAGATCAAGAATTATTAGCATTTCTAACAAGTTCCAGGTGCTGCTGTTGCTGCTGGACCAGAGACCACACTTTGAAAACCACTGTTCTAGACAGACTCTTAAGGTGAAGGCAACTGTTAATAATAATAACTACTACCACTTATTGAGTACTTACTATATGTCACTGAAGACTTTGGTGTTAAGCATTTTACATATTATAGCCTCATTTATTCCTATAGTAGTCATACTCTATATAATAATTTTTTAGGTATCTTATATGCTGTTTTTATAATGCTTCAGTTATTCTGTATGTGCTAGGTTTGACTTCCTAACTGGAACATGCACCTTCTGAAAACAGGGTCAAGGGTTTTTCCATTCTTCTTCTGGATTTTCTTTCCCTAGCCTATGGTTGTCACACAGTGCTGAACACATAGTAATAGCTGATTTGTTGAGCATCTATTATGTACCAAAGCACTCTGCTAGGTGTTTTGTATAATTTATTACAATTTCTACTTCCCAACAACCACCTGAGGAGGAGCTATAATTATCTCCATCTGACAGGTGATGTAACTAAGTTCAGAGAGGTTAATTTACTTGTCCCAAATCACCAGTAGGTGCCTTTGCTGGAATTTGAATGCCTATCTGTCTGACTCCCAAGTTTTCTTCTTACCTTTTGGTTTCTTAACTGAGTCACAGCATTATCTCTGTCCACCTAATTAAATCTCCAAGGAGTCCTAGCTCCCTTTTCAGTGGTCCCTGGGCATGACAGGAGTGGAGAAGTGGTAGGGGTGGGGTCTTGATGACTTCCGGGATGCTGGCTAGAATGGCAGGGAGGCAGCTAACCAAAAGCTCCTTGGCCCCTGCACCTTTTTTTTTTTTTTTTTTTTTTTTGCGGTATGCGGGCCTCTCACTGTTGTGGCCTCTCCCGTTGCGGAGCACAGGCTCCGGACGCGCAGGCTCAGCGGCCATGGCCCACGGGCCCTGCCGCTCCGCGGCACGTGGGATCCTCCTGGACCGGGGCACGAACCCGTGTCCCCTGCATCGGCAGGCGGACCCCCAACCACTGAGCCACCAGGGAAGCCCCCCTGCACCTTTTATGCCCTCAAACCATGATACCTGGCACATAGTTGGTACACAATAAATATATATTTACTAGAATAGCACTGATGCTCTCTACCTTATATTATAGTACTTGGTTACATACTGTTTTGTGTTAATGTCTTCTATCCCTTCTTCTGTGTAAATTGTATCTCCTCAAAAGAATATAACAGCAAAAGACTAGCAAACTGGGACTTCCCTAGTGGTGCAGTGGTTAAGCATCTGCCTGCCAGTGCAGGGGACACGGGTTCAAGCCCTGGTCCGGGAAGATCCCACATGCCGCGGAGCAACTAAGCCCGTGCACCACAACTACCAAGCTTGTGCTCTAGAGCCCGCGAGCCACAACTACTGAGCCCATGTGCCACATCTCCTGAAGCCCGCACACCTAGAGCCCATGCTCCGCAACAAGAGAAGCCACCACGATGAGAAGCCTGCGCACAGCAACAAAGAGTAGCTCCCGCTCACTGCAACTAGAGAAAGCCCAAGTGCAGCAATGAAGACCCAACACAGCTAAGAATAAATTAAAAATAAATAAATTTATATTAAAAAAGACTAGCAAACTGTTATTAGCAACATAGAAATGATTATACATGAAGTGGAGTCTGTAAGGTTGCAAGGTTGGTTTAATATATGAAATCAATCAATATAGTACTCAATATCAATAAAATAAAGACAAAATCACATGAGCATCTCAATAGAAACAAAAAAAGCATTTGACAAAAATCCACCATATTTTCATGATAAAGACCCTCAATAAACTAGTAATAAAAGGGAACTTACTCAACCTGATAAAGGGTATCTACAAAAACCCCACAGCTAACATCATACGTAATAGTGAGAGACTAAGAGCTTTTGCCCTAAGATCAGGAACAAGATAAGGATGTTTATTCTTGTCACTTCTGTGCAACATTTTACTGGAGGTTCTAGCCAGGGTAGTTAGGCAAGAAAAAGAAATAATAGACATACAGATTGGAAAGGAAAAAGTAAGACTATCTCTATCCACATATGATCTGATCTTGTACATAGAAAAGCTCAAGGAGTCCTCAAAAAAGAAAAAAACAAACAAAAACTATTGTACTAATAAATGAATTCAGTGAGATTGTAGAATACAAGATCAATATACAAAAATTAATTGTATTTCAATGCTCTAGCAATGAACAATATGAAAATAAAATTAAGAAAATAATTGTATTTATAGAAGCACCAAAAATTAAAATATTATACTTAGGAATAAGTTTTTTTAATGTGTAAAATGTATACACTGAAAACTATAAGACATTGTTGAAAGAAATTAAGATCTAAATGAATGGAAAGATACCCCATGTTCATGAATTGGAAGAATTAATATTGTTAAAGTGGCAATATTTCCTAATTAATTTACAGATCAATGCAATCCTTAATCAAAATCCCAGATGGCTCTTTTGTAGAAATTGACAAGCGTATCCTGAAATTCACATGGAAATGCAAGGGACCAAGAATATCCAAAAGATCTTGAAAAACAGGAACAAAGTTGGAGGACTCACACTTCCCAATTTCAAAAGTTACTATACAGCAACAGTAATCAAGATAGTGTGGTACTGGAATAAAGGATAGACATGTAGATGAAAGGAATAGGGCTTCCCTGGTGGCACAGTGGTTAAGAATCTGCCTGCCAAGGCAGGGAACACGGGTTCGAGCCCTGGTATGGGAAGATCCCACATGCTGTGGAGCAACTAAGCCCATGTGCCACAACTACTGAGGCTGCGTGCCACAACTACTGAAGCCCGTGTGCCTACAGTCCATGCTCTGCAACAAAAGAAGCCACAGCAATGAGAAGTGCGCTCGCCACAGCAATGAGAAGTGCGCTCACCACAGCAAAGAGTAGCCCCAGCTCACCACAACTAGAGAAAGCCCACGTGCAGGAATGAAGACCCAACACAACCAAAAATTTAAAAATAAAATAAAATTAAATAAATAAAAGAAAGGAATAGAATTGATAGTCTAGAAATAAACCCTGGACATTGATTTTTCAACACAGCTGCCAAGACCATTCAACAGGGGGAAGAATAGTCTTTTCAGCAAATAGTGTTGGGACCCCTGGATATCCACACATAAAAAACTGAACTTTGTAAACCCCCTTTTTAATAGTCTATACAAAAATTAGCTAAAATGAAAAAAAATTAGCTAAAATGGAGCATAGGCCTAAATGTAAGAGCTAAAACTATAAAATTCCTAGAAGAAAACATATGAGTAAATCATTGTGGCCTTGGGTTAGGTAATGGTTTCTTAGATATGACACCAAAAGCATAAGTGACATAAGAAAGAACAGACAAATTGAACTACATCAAAATTTAAAATGTTTGTTCTGTAAATGACATCATCAAGGCAAGAAGTAAAAAGATAACTAATAGAACAGGAGAAAACACATGCAAATCTTATATCTGATAAGCGACTTGTATCCAAAATATATAAAGAATTCTTACAACTCAGCAAAAAAAAGAGACACATAACCTAAATTAAAAATGGGCAAAAGATTTGAATAGACATTACTTTAAGGAAGATATACAAATGGCCAATAAACATATGAAAACTTCCTTAAGCGCATTAGTCATTACTTAAATGCAAATCAAACGCACAATGATTCTCCAAAAGATTAAACATAAAGTTACCACTCAACCCAGCAATTGCACTCCAGATGTATACTCAAAAGAATGGAAAACATGTATTCAAACAAAAACTTGTACATGAATGTTCATAATATCAAAAGGTGGAAACAACTCAAATGTCCATTAACTGATGAACAAATGAACAAAATGTGATATATCCATGCAAGGGAATATTATTCAGCCATCAAAAGGAATGAAGTACCGATACATGCTACAACATGGATGAATCTTGAAAAGATTATGTTAACTGAAAGAAGCCAGTTACAAAAGACAACACGGGGGCTCCCCTGGCGGTGCAGTGGTTGGGAGTCCGCTTGCCGATGCAGGGGACACGGGTTCGTGCTCCAGTCCGGGAAGATCCTACATGCCGCGGAGCGGCTGGGCCCGTGAGCCATGGCCGCTGGGCCTGCGCGTCTGGAGCCTGTGCTCCGCGGTGGGAGAGGCCACAGCAGTGAGAGGCCCGCGTACCGCAAAAAAAAAAAAACAAAAAACAAAAAAAACACCACGGTATATGATTCCATTTATATGAAATGTCTAGAATAGGCAAATCTATAGAGACAGAAAGTGGATTAGTGATTACTTGGTTATTTGGGCTGGGTAGTGACTGCTAATGCATATGGGATTTCTTTTTGGGGTGAAGAAAATGTTCTAAAATTGTGAATATTTTAAAAACCATTATATTGTACACTTTAAATGGATGAGTTTTAGGGTAGGTGGATTATAACTCGATTATATCTCAATAAAGACTATAAGGGCAGGCAATGAGAAGGCAGGCAGGAAATGTGTCTTATACCTCATGGCCTCTCTACACTCCTCAGATAGTCTGAGGCACATAGTACGTGCTCAATAAATACTCAATGTAAAGGAGGTAGTTTCTTTGCAGAGAAGAAGCAATAGTGATTCCTGTTAAACCTGTTGGGGATGTGTAGAAATAGGAAGAGACCCTCCCCCCGCAGGCCCCATTGCCAAAGAATCAAAAAAGATCAAATAAAACAAGGTCCCCAAAACATAAGACTAATTTTTAAAAAAAATCACATTTCAAAGATAATGACACAAACTTTGTTTCAAGTACAAAGAAACGGAATACAGAAGCTCTCTGCCTACAGGGAATATTTGAACAATAAACATTTAAGCAAAAACTTCCTTCCTGAAGACAAGGAAACTGGTAAACTCCAGGAATGCTTTCGTAGGGACTACATTCTAAACCCAAGATTGTTTTGTTCTCCTCCCCTTTGAGAGCTTACCTAGTCCAAAGTCACAGTGAAGGTCATAGTCCGTGACCCTGTCTTGGAGCTGAAGTAAGCTGGGAAGTAGTTTCTCCCTAAAGTCAGTAAGAATTTATGCCAGGGGCTTTATATAGAGGTCAGTTTTGTTTATTTTATTGTGAGAGGGATCAGGATTGAAAAAATGATTCTACTCTGAAGCATCTGGGAATTTTTCTCCAGTTGTGAAAACCAGGATTGATCCCGATACTTAGCTTCTTCATTACAAGTTACATAGTCTCAGATGATGCTTAGGAGTTTATATGAAACCTGGAATAGGCTCCATAACCTGGTCTGATCTGGGGGAAGAGTTGAGAGTCCTTGGGTTCCCCCTTCATTCCATAGAGGTTATCACATCAAGAACAGGTTTAATGACTCTGAATCCTTAGGAGAGAGTCTGAAATGGTGCTATTGTTACCCAAGTTCATGTTGCAGTTTGACATTTCTTTAAACAAAGTAAACCAGTATTGGTAATTTAAGGCTGGGCTGGTCCTAAAAGAACAACTTGATATATATTCAAATCACTGATTTTGGTGTCCTAACCCCTGCCAAGGAGTAAGTCAGGTTTGTGGTACAAAGAGCATCTGAGAGCTGGGAGAGATCCATATAGGGTCACTGGTTTAGCATAGCTATCTCTCTGGGTGAAGAGACAGTAATAACCCCACTCGTAGCACTGTTTAAAATGTCACTCAGACTCAGGCAAACCACTTTCAAATGGGGATGATAACGTTAAGAGAAGCAGCCTCGCGATTTTTCCATTCCCTCTCTGAGAGGCACCAGCATCTTCGAACTGGCGACATCTCAGTGGTCTACATGAGGACTTTGGATGGATACAGCTTAGATATATGGTGAAGAGTATCTTGAAGTGAATAAACAGATTCATTTTCATTAATTTGTATTTCAACATTGCTGTATTTTCTGCTTGTCTTTAATGACCAGTTATGAACGTAATTAAATAATACATGACTAAAAGTAAAACAACGTAAAGTAAAATAAAAATAAAATTTTAAAAAGCAGCACACAACCTCCACACGGGATGATTTCCACTAAAATGTTGAGCATTTTATGAGCCCATGAAGGGCTGACTGCTGTTGCTGTGGCCCAAGGCGAGGCCAGAGAGAGGTGACAAATGCAGGAGGAAAGCAGGGTAGGAAGAGAGATTAAGGAGACAGACGCTGCACGGGGGAGAGGGAGAAGGAAGTTGGCAGAGAGGGAAAGGAAGTCCAGGATGGGCAGAAGAGGAACTGCAGGGGCAAGGATCTATCCTCAGTTCCAGAAGATTCCATGACAATGTAGGGAGGGCAGCACAGCCCAGTGCAGTGTGTCTGCCTGTCTAATGGGCCTGAGACACCACACCAGAGACATCCTGGCTGTGTTGACGGGCTCTTCAGCCCCTTCCTCTAGCTGGCCCACCTGACAGCCCACGTGGCCCAGACGTGGGCACTCATCCTTGAAAGGCAGATGCGAGGTAATGGTGGCTTCTGGGACTTGTCTCCTGCATCCAAGAGGACTTTTTCTTTGAGCCCACGGGATCTCTGATTGGTCCTTGGCTGGGAAAGCCCCTTCAGCCTGACCTCCCCTCCCCCATCCAGCAGCGTTCAGAAAAAGGATGAGAGGCCCCTGTCGGTCCCGTACAAATCCCATCCAAGCAACAAACCACAGTCCTTTGTCCAGACATGCACGTTAGTTTGAACCCACGGAGCCAGCGCAGGACTAGAAGATAAGGTAGTGTGCTCAACGTATGCAAGGAGAGAAGCAGGAACTGAAAATGTGCCCCAGAGCAGAGGCTGGGCTGCTGGACCGCTTCCTGCGGGTGATGCAATCGCTTCTGCTGCAGGTGGTGGCAGTGGTGGGAGTGTTTGCAATTAAGAGAGGCTGGAATTCACCTCGCTAGGCTGCCTCGGGCTTGGCCTTCCTGTTCTGGGGGCACTGGGGACAGTGTGTTATTGAGGGGGAAGGGGAGTGAATCCTGCCTGTGGGGAGGGGTTGGGTGTGTCTTTAAGGCCGTAGATAAGGGGCTGTGAGCGCTGGCTTCCATGCCAGACAGATGTGACCTTAAATCACATCTGAGGGTTCTGTTGCCTGTCTTTGGAGAAGGGACCTTAGCTTCCTTGAATGTAAAACGGCACTGATGGCGATAGATCCCTCTTGGCATTGTTTAGGATTAAATGAACTGTCTTTTGCCATGTGTCTGGCATTCAGTAGATGCTCAACAGGTGAGAGTTGTTTTGATTATAGCCCAGGGACCTAAGGCAGGATTGGTTTAAGAGGCTGGTGTTGCCCCTCCTGAGCCAGCGTGTTTGCCCAAGTTATGCCACCTCTGAATCTGTAGGGGCAAGGATGGAAATGTGAGTGCTGGAGGGTCACTTGTTGATGGCAGAGCTGGGAACTGAACATCTAGTCTAGAGCTCTTTCTACTCAACCTGATGATAGGTGGGCTTTAGGAACAGGGAAGTGGGGCATCAGGCATTTCCAGGATGCTCTGTGCAAAGAAAGGCAAGGCCACTTCCAGGGATGCTCAGCCTCCCCGGGAAGCGGGTTTCCCTTAGCTCGTGCGGTTGCAGCTCTTCCTGCCATACCTTCCTCCTGCCCCCAGTTTCTCTTTGAGCTTGTGTGTAGGTGTGTTGATGAAGGTTCATGTGTGGGAAGAAAGGGTGCAGATATGCTCAAGGATCGCCCCCAGGGATTGTATCTGCACCTTTAGCCCTTGGTGTGGAGCCTAGCACATGACAGGTGCTTGGTAAATGTTTGGTGAACTCACATCTGGGTGAGTGAGCCCCTCGCTCATTGTCAGATAGTGGCCCTCTCCCATTCCAGGACAGCAGGGGCAGAGGGCTTGGCTGGGAAACAGCTGATCCAACTCACTTCTCAGCCCAGAGCCTCTTGAACACCAGATTCAAAACCTGAGAGGCTCTAAGCCCAGAAAGAACGGGTCCCCAGCTCTTCCGGTGGCAGGTTTCCTTGATAGCAATTGATTGTTCTCTGGCCTCAGCTGGAAATTTCTGAGATGTCCTTGCCAGTCCCAAGGAGAAGTATGTACTAACATACTAATGTAACTTTGCCCAGGAAAGAGGCTGCATCCTGGGGGATGTAGAGTAAAAGGAAGAGTATTTTGATTGGATTTCTTCATTCCTTGGCAGGATAAAGCCAACTTCTTTTCCATGGGCTGGGCAGGCTGAGTCCTGGACTGGGCAAGAGTTGAGGACACTTCCTGAGGGCCATGCTTGTAGTTCTTCTGTAAATTTGCCTCCACAGACTTAGTAAATTCCGTCACATGCCAAGCCTGGAAAAGGGTGGTCCGAGGGTACCAAGATGTTGATGGCATCACCTTTGCCTCCTGAGAGGAGCTTCTGCTGGTGAGAAGAAACTCAGGTAAGGCCAGCCATGCTAAGAGGCCAAGACAATGTAGATAGGACATTTATGGAAAATCTTCCACTGCAGCTTTTTCCCCACTCCCCAAACACAAAATTATTTATATTTTCTAAATGTGGAGATGTACATTCATTCACTCATTCAGCAAATATTTTTTGAGTATTCCCCCAAACAAAACTATGTGCTGCCTGTCATAAGCACGTGATCCCGGACTTCACCTAATCGCTTACGTTCCACTGGGCTTTCGCATGGTAGCCTCAGGCTCTGCATTTCCCTTTACATCCAGGTCTCTGAATTCCCAAATATTTTCTCTTTCGCGCCTGCTTTTTTGATTTGAATCCCACTCTCCAGTGATTGGTAAGGAGTGAGTTCACTGACTAGGAAATCAAGTCTCTCCACTTACTCAATTAGCAGAAGCCAATCTGTCTGTTCTGGTAGGTTCCACCCCACCCCCACCCCCACTCCCCCCTGCGCCACACATGCGCGCATGCGCACACACACACACACACACACACACACACACACACACACACACACACACCTCTGCAACTCAGAAGAGAGGGTCTATTCCTTTGCAGACAGATGGAATGATGCACAGAGAGATAAATTCACTCTGTTAGAGCAAGTCCAGCAAGGGAGGACACCAAGCCTTCCAGGTTCCTGGCCTTTCTTACACACATGATCCCTCCCAGAGGGAGTTAAGAGGCAAGAGGGTCGAGCACTCTGGGTTCCTCCACCAAGACGCCCACCTTACCCATAAATCAGTTTCCAATCTAACCCCTCCCTTGGGGTTGAGTTACAAACCTCAGTAACCCCAGGGCGGCCTGCCTGGTAATTCCTATTATTCAGCTGTCAGCTGTTTTTTTAAAAACCTCCCTTCCCAGTGATCCCGTTACCAGAGTTTTAGAGCCCATTCCTTGTCTCAGAGAGAAACCCTATAGCCAGGTGAAACAATGGAGGGGGCTCCTGCCTGCTTTCTACAGGGAGCTGGGTTTTCTCTTCTGCTGAAAGCAGCCTCCCCTTAACTCTTTGCATTCCCTCCCCAATTGTCGGGAGTGGTGTGCCTCCCTCTCAGGCCTCCAGCCGACGCCTTTCGGAGTAACTTTGCTTTTCTCTGGGCAAAGTTTTGCCTCCTAGAGCCAGCATCAGTTAGCAGAGAAGAAAAACAAGCTGGGGCAAGGAGTGGGTAGAGAGAGAGAGAGAGAGAGAGAGAAGATTCTTCAAAACAACTGCTGCTGTGGCTGCAAGGTACATTTGCTCTGAGCCCAGTCACAAGTCCAGGGTTCTTCTGTTCCTAGGGTGCTGCTCTTGGTAGGGGGCTCCGAGCCCAGATCTCCAGCCCAGCAGGTCCTGACATTGCGTAGTCTGCCCTGTGCTGGAAGGGGAGAAAGGGCACAGAGGGAGGGGTCTGCTTTGACAGTGATGAGAAGTGGGGAGTGAGGCTTCTGACCTCCCTGACCCCTTTATCCCTGACAGTGTTTTCTGGTCCCTCCGGCTCAGAAGGCTGGGCTCCTGCTGCTTGACCTTAGAGGCTGAGAGCACAGGAGGCCGAGCCACGGGGTGCCCTTCAGAAGGAACCCGAGGGAGCAGGCTGGGAAGGCCTGGGAGAGAGGACGGAGAAGAAATGTCACTAGAAGGTGTGACCCTTCTATCTTGCAACCTGCCCAGACCCACTAAGATGATCCCCTCTGCTCCCCAGCCTCATTCCCCTACAGTGGTGTATTTAAACCTTTTATAGAGTCACAGACCCCTTTGGGAAACTTTTGTAAGCCACAGAGCCACCCCACACACAAAAATATCTGTGTGAACCCACAAACACCATTTAGCCAGTTTCAAGGGTTCACAGACCCTAAAGCTGAGGAGACCCTGGTGAGTCCAGCAAATACATGGATCCCAGGTTAAAACGTTTCTCTATCAGCTTCCTTGCCTGGCGAACCCAATTCCACCTTGCAGGGCTATGGTGAAGCAGACAGAGCTTTTGCAGCGCAGGTGGGTCGGGAGAATCAAGATGACCCCTGCCCCCTGGGGCCTGTGCTGCCCCAGAGGACAGACTCAGAGCTGGTTTGTCTTTCAGTTCTATTCCTGACCCTAAGTAATGCCCAGAGGCCCAACTGGCCTGCCTGAGATACTGGCCCAGGAGGAGAGCCACTAAGAAGAGTAGGATGCACAGAAGGAGGTGTGTGTGTGGCAAACATGGTGAGGGCGCCCCAGTGCCCTGCATGGAGGCTGGGCTTGGTCTTCTCATCTGCCCACATATGGCATGAGCGCTAGGTCACCCTGACCAGCTCTGACACTCCTTCTTGGCCAAGCCTCCTGGTAAAATAACATACCTCCTTTTGGCTCCGGCACCTTTTTTTTTTTTTTTTTTTTTTTGCGGTACTTGGGCCTCTCACTGCTGCGGGCCCTCCCGCTGCGGAGCACAGGCTCCAGACGCACAGGCCCAGCGGCCACAGCCCACCGGCCCAGCCGCTCCGTGGCACGTGGGATCCTCCCGGACCGGGGCATGAACCTGTGTCCCCTGCATTGGCAGGCAGACTCCCAACCACTGCGCCACCAGGGAAGCTGCTCCGGCACCTCTTTCTGGACATCTGTCAACTTCTGTGGGGACTGGGCTGATGGCCAAGCTTGACTTTCCCCCTTTTCCCTTTTCCCTCTTCTCCATCCTTTTGGGGACAGTTTTTCCTATTCTAGCAACCACAGCCCTCATGCCTTGTCCACTCTGTTTCAGGTACCCTTCAAGGGAGCTAGGGAAAGAATTGGTAGGAAAAAGGTACAAGGAGACTTCAGACTCCACTGAGCTAAGAGTTCCAGCTCCACTTAGCTTAAATCTGTCTGAGTTTACAACCCAGAAAGAGCATCTTGGTGGTCAGAGCACTGCCAGTCCCCACTGTCCCCTGGGTCAGGTCCCATCATTGATCACCTAATCTGTTGCAGGGACTGCTCCCTCTCACTGATTTCTGGTCTCTTCGTTTATCATTCCTCAAGTCCAGGCTTGGTCAAGTGAGTCATCTTCTATAAAATCTTTGCTGTCTCCCCTTTGCCTCCGGAATAAAATGCAGACTCCCCAGCCTACCATTCCAGGGACACTTCTGTAATCTGATCTGAACCTCCCTGCCCATGCCCACCCTTCCTCAATCCGGGTGTGTACCCAATGATCCTGTCCTCCAGCCTGCCCTTGCTCCCTGGACAAGTTTTCCAGTTCAGCTCTTTATCCTGCTCAAGCTAGGTCTTGGCTATTTTATCTGGCTTTCCTGATTGAAAATTTGCCCCATCCTTCGAGGTCCAAGTCAAAAGCCACCTCCCTGAAACCTTCCCCAGTCTGCATTCTGAATTTTTCTGCATTCCCAGCAGCCGTTATCCCTGGCATTAACACATTTCATGTTGCTTTCCATTATTTTCCGGTCTACTTCTCTAGGTAGGTTATACGCTCCCTGAGGGCAGGCACCAGGTTTTTGGCACCTAGCCCAGTAGCTGGCACAATGTAGGTGCTCAATAAATGTTTATGAAATAGCCCAGAGACTCCCTTGCCGATAGTTTGCGGTCTGCAGGACACGTTGCTTTCCTTGCAGCCCCAGAACCATCTCTGGGTGCTGCCATGAACAGGACGCGTGTCAACTGCCCAAGCAGCCCCTGCATCTCCTCGGCCAGATGTTAATGTTGACTATCCACGCCCAGTCAAGAAGAGGACATGAGGGTCCCTTTGGATGTGTTTGATCTGAATGTTACTCGATAACAATGTCAGACACACGTGTTCTCAACCTTCCTACAGCTTTGGGGCTGGAGCTTTCTCCTGACCTGCCCAGCAGCCAGGAGGATGCTTTGCCACTCCTCGCTTCCTCCTCTTCCACTCCCTTTCTGGACGCGCCAAAATTATTCGGCCCCTTGAAAGAGAAGACAAAAGTCACTTTGGCGCCCCCTGTCTCCCTCCTAATAGGGAGGACTCAAGGGCTCTCGAGTGCTTCCCGAGCCGGCTTTAGGAACCGAACCTGCGTGGGCGACGGCGCTCCAATTGCGTTTCTGCAGGAGGTCGGAATTTGGCTCGGCCCCTTGCAGTGTTTCCAAGGGAAGGTTCGTACATTCGTGACCGTCCCTGGCAGCCGCCCAGCCCGGGACTTGGGGTTCCACTCGCCATTGGCCAGCCGTCGGTGTGACGCGCCAGAGGCGGGGCCTCATCAGCTGTTTGCGGGATGCCCCGAGCGGGCGTATTTTGGAAACAATACCGCGCGGTGCAGAGTGGCCTCCACCCGCGCCAGCCCGCCTGCCGCCGCCGCCGCCCCTGCCTGCGCCTCCCGCCTCCCGCCTTCCGCCGCAGCCCGGTGAGCGCCCGGGCGGCAGGGGGCCGGGCGGTGTTGGATCGCACCTCCTTGGGGAAGTGGGGAGAGGATCGCGCTGCGCGTGGGGGCCCGGGAAGGGTTGGGCTGCGGGCGTCTAGAGTGACCATGGACTGGGGCGCTGGGGTATGGGAACGGGGTACAAAACCCACATCTAAGTGCGCTGCTCCACGAAGGAACGTGGGGGTAGTAGCATTTGAGACTCCAAGGAGTTGGGTCCAGGTGGGCAGGGGAACCTGCGGTGCACTGCTGAGCAGACCTGGGCGCTCGAGAATGGCCCGGCCTCTGGATCTGACTTTGGGGTAGGGCAGGGAGTTGTGGGACGTCCTGCATCCCTGCGGAGTCTGAAGGCTCCTCTCCTTAACAGCCGGGCTTTTTCCCTCCTTCCCAACTGAGTTTGGGCGCCAAGCCCCCGAGTGCTCATCACGCTGGACCCTGGCGCGGAGCCCTGGCATCACGACTCGGAGGCCGAGATTCTCTCCTGGAGTCACCCAGGTCTGCTGTGTGTTGTGTGAGTGCGTGAGAGTGTGTGTGTGTGTGTGTATGTGTGTGTATGTGTGCGTTCCCAGATTTTAGCCCTCGTCGAGGTTCAGAATGTCTAGCTACTGCTTCTCCTAGGAGAAGGAGTCTGAGTTCAGCATCCCTGTTAGAGTCCTTAAGGGCTGGGACGGCTCCAGCAGGCTTTAGATCTCCTTGCTAGGAATAAAGACTTCCCTGGTAGTGCACTTAGGAAGTGCCCTTCTCCTGCCGGTTTGCACACCACCTCTTCAGCTCAGGGGAAGGGGAGAAGAAGGTCTCTTTACTGTATCTCAGTTTACACTTGACCTTGTCCAGCACCTGTCCAGAGGCTCCCACCTGCAGAAGAGCCACCTGCAGTTCCTGTGGATAGTGGGAAGGGTCCCCCTCAGGCTTGCAGAGCCACACCCTCTGGCTGCACCTCCCCCACTGTCCAGTCCAGGCAAGGGTGGAATTTGGGGCTTTGCTGGGAGCGGGTGGGGGAGGTGATAGGCTTCAAAGGAAAACCCAAGACAATGACTCCTGACTGTGATTGGCTTTGGAGGGCCCCATCTTAGGTTGGGATTGCCAACTTGCAGAGAGGAGGTGGAAGGGCAGGAGGGGAGCCCCTGCCAGGTGACTGGCAGGACAGCACTTGGCCCTTTCAGCGGGAAACCTTGTTTCCTGGTACTGATAAAGTGTAGTTCTCTCACTCCCCTTTGGGAAACACTGTCCAAAGAATACCATGTGCCTGTTTTGCCATCCAAGCGGGCATCTCCTCGCTGTCCAGGGAAGAGGGCAGGATAGGGACCATAGATAGCTCAAGGACAGGATGGGATGGAGAGAGGGTTGAAGCAAGCACTTCAGCGAGAGCTCGCATTTGAGAAAGCCAAGATTTCTGAATTTAACTGAGCTTCCTTAAATACTTTACCAACCCACAGACCATTTGGCTTGTTCTTCAAAGGCGAGAGACTGGGAGACAGAATTCCCAGGGGACCTCTAATTGACTCTGGCAATGACAAACACTGTCTCTCTGTATCCTTAACCATTCAGGTGGTTGCTTTTCTGGCTGCCTCAGGGACCCTAAGGGGTTCCTGGTGTGTGTATAAGGGGTTGGCTTGGGAGCTCAAGATGCTGCGTGGCTCCACGCTCAGACTTCCAAGAGCCATCGGGTGGAGCAAGTGGAACTTCTTTATCAGCAAGAAACTCATGTCAACAACCTGAGGAGTTTAGGCGGCGAGTGAGGTCACAGACAGAGAGCTAAATTTCACTTCCTTCTGTGAGGCAGGTTGTACGAATCTCAGGTTCAGCGCTGGCAGGAGTGGTAGGCTGTGGGGGAAGATTTGAAGTTGTGGAGACTAGCGAGTAGACTGAGCTGGGGTAGGCTGGCCGCTTTGCTGGATGCTGGACCTCCCCTCTAGGCTAAGCTGTGGTGGGCAGACAGCTGTACGCTGCTGAGAAGGCAGCTGCAATGACTAACCTGGGTTTTTCTCCGCTCTCTCTCCCAGGACACACTCTTACCACATCGTTCAGCCTGTTTGTTGTGTTGAGCAAGCAGGGGGTGGAGACTAGGGTCTTGGGTAGGGCTTAGCAGGTTTGGAGGGAACCTGGCCACCCTAGGACTGCTGGCTTTTGTTTTTTGCTGCTGAGCCCGGAGCTCAGCTCAGAGTGAGATGAGAGTTTGGTGGTTACTCCTCAGGCCGGTGAGTGAGTGTGCGTGTGTGTGTTGTGAGCACTGTGTGTACAGCCAGTCACAGCGCCCTCTGCCCTCCCACAGCTACTCATAGAGGCTAGTCTTGTTGACATTTCTCCAGGTACCTGCGTGCTTGTAGCAGCTGATCATACCCCTCTATGGCTCAGAGTCCATAGCAGTCAAACTGCATGACCGTGACCAGCCTGGGTTAGAAGAAGAGGCCGAGGGGAGGGAAGGTGGTTCTGAGTGGGCCCAGGGAGGAAGCGTGGAGAGTCTCAGAACTGCGAGGCAGCCCGCATGAGGGGGCAGCGTCACCCTTGGCAGTGCTTTAGCTCTAGGGTTGTCTGGCGTCAGTACCTGACCCCACTTCTCCACGTAAGAAGGGGGAGCAGGAGAGAAGGAAGGGGAGGGGAGTCCTTCCAGGTATAGCCTGGGTGGGGGCAGCCTCCCGGATGCCTGCATTGCACCCTAACAGGGGAGATGGAGCCACCCCAGTGTGTGGAGGAGCTGGAGGATGATGTGTTCCAGCCAGAGGATGGGGAGCCGGGGACCCAGCCTGGGAGCTTGCTCTCTGCTGACCTGTTTGCCCAGAGCCAGCTGGACTGCCCCCTCAGCCGTCTGCAGCTCTTCCCTCTCACGCACTGCTGTGGCCCTGGGCTTCGACCCACCAGCCAGGAAGACAAGGCTACCCAGACTCTCAGTCCAGCCTCCCCAAGCCAGGGTGTCATGCTGCCTTGTGGGGTGACTGAGGAACCCCAGCGACTCTTTTATGGTGAGTGCTCTTAGCCTCAGGACTCCTCCCTTAGAGACTGGGGGAAAAGAGGGGACTTTCCCTCCCCAAACCTGCGCTTTGCTATTTCCTTCCCCAAATTGAGCAGCAAGGGCTATCGATTCTTCAGCTCTCACCTGCTGCTTCTCAGCTTGTTACTGCTCCTCACCTGTGCTCCTCAGGCCCCAAGCAGGGCAGATTGCCTTGCCATTCTTTCTGCTCTTTTGTCCCTTTCTGGAAGGATCTTTGGGTCCATGGTGTCTCCTTGGGTTGGAAGAAGGGTACCTGGGTCTCGGCCTTTACATCCTGTGGCCTGTTGTGTGGCCCAGCCCTTTGTGTAGTGATAGTGATGTACCTTCTGTAAAGTGGCTAACGCTGCGTGGGGAAGGCTGGGGGATCTGTGACTCGCTGTTAACACTGAAGGGAAAAACCCAGCCTGTTCTGGGAGGGTAGGTTCCTGAAGGCAGAAGGTGGCCCCCAGCTGTCACTTGGGACTTTCTGTGCTTGGAAGGGGAACTGGAGAAAGAGGTTGGGCCTGCCTGGGCTCAGTGCCAGCAAAGGGGCTGTTTCCAAGGCTCAATCAGACAAGACCCCTTCATTTGTGGGCTTCAGTGGTTGGTTTTATGAGCAATCTGCCTTCCTCTGGCAAAAGGGCAGGGTTAGACACTCAGTCTGTTTTCTTCATTTAGCACAAAGCTTCTGGAGAGAGGGCCGAGGTTTGGAGGCTATCTTGCTGTGTCTGACGGAGCAGATTGAGGAGACGCTGCAGTTATTCCCAGGGGGAGCTGCCCTATAGGACAATTCTGGCAAAGTAGTCCTGGCAGGAGTCTGAGAAGATAGATAAGGCAGGCGGGGAAGAGGGAAAGACGGGAGCAGGCCGGCGGGCGCCCCTAGTGGCAGCTCTTGGTAAGTGAGGAGCGCAGGTCTAGAGGTCTGGCCGGGGCTGCCTCCAGAAAGGAACTTGGCTAATCTGTGCCTCAGAGGAGTCCTCTCTCCGTATTTTTTTGTGCCACTGCCCAGAGCTTCAAGGTCTGAGACCAGCCTTCCTCTGCTGCACTAAAAAGCAAAGATACTTTTTTGCCTTTCTCGTTCTCTGTCCCCTTGCTTTGCTCAACCCAGGAACTCTGGAGAGCTGCCTCCAGTGCTTTTCCAGAGAAGAGCTTCAGCCTGCTACTACTATATGAGGGTAATAAATAATAAACTGTGGTCAAGCGTAGCTGGGTAAATAAGGACAGAAGGTTGGCAAGCTCACCCACACCTATTACCTTTGCCATGGCACTGCCGGTGAATGGAGGACTGAAGGCAAGGCTGGGACCATTCCCTTCTCTTCTCCAACAGCAGCTTTCACACTCTTGGGCGGCAAACAAGTCAGGCTGTCCACGTCTGGCAGAGTGCCCTGCTAAAGGCAGACTAAGTTCCTCTCCTTTCCCACACTAGGGTCTACCCTTGGCCCCAGGTCTCGGCCAGGAGTGGCAGGCATGGGGAGGATGGGGCAGCTGTGAAGCATGCTGAGATGTGGGCCCTCTGTCTTTGCAGGCAATGCCGGCTACCGGCTCCCCCTCCCTGCCGGTTTCCCTGCAGGCTTGCCCCTTGGTGAGCAGCCCGCTGAAGGGCAGTGGCAACATCGAGCAGAGGTACAGATTGCCCGGAAACTTCAGCGCATTGCAGACCAGTTCCATCGGCTTCATATGCAGCAAGTAGGCGTGGGGGACTTTCGGCGGGGGTGGGGGGGTGGGGGGGTGCGTCTGCTGGGGCTGGGGGGCTGGGGCCTGCCTCAGCAGCTCTGTCTCTGCCAGGCCCCAAGGATAAGGTCCCAGAGTTTTGGCCTCATGCTATTGTGATTCTCGTGGACTGGATGGGCACTCTTGCCCTCCCCTCTGAGATACAAGTTGTTTATCTGCCCACTCTCAGCTCAGGCTCCAGGGAGATGCTACGATCCCTCCCAGGGGATGGGATAGCTTTCTGCAGCCTTGATTGACAGACTCTCTCTTCTTGAGGCCAGGGGTGGGAGATGGTTCCTTACAGACCTAAGGGGAAGATTTTCAGGGTGCTGAGGAAGACTGGACAGTCGGGGGGTGCCTGGCTGCGGTGCAGTGTAAAGTGGGTAACCAAGGCCGGGGATGGGCCTGAGTTGGGGAAAGTGGTGGAACCGGTTGTAACCTGACACTTTCCAGCTGGGGAGGCCGCTTCTCATTGTCTCTGCCTGGGAACCGGGGCCTGGGACTCTGGAGTGTGTACCTCAGAGTCTCTCCAGACCAGCGGCCGGGCGCTCGGCCGGGCCGGGCGCTTGGCCGGCAGCCTGGCACCAGCCCCGCCAGGGCGGAGCATCGCGTGTCAGTGGAGCATGCGGCAGAGCCCATCAACAAAGGCGGCGGCTGGCGGGCTCGTGCTGGAGGAGCCCTACGTGCCATGGGCTGGAGGCTGCCCTGCTCTGCAGCCGCTGTCTGGGCCGCCCCCCGGGCGCTTAACCCTTCCTCTCTGGGCTGACTTTCTGGATGGCTGCCAAGGTGGGGAGAGGAGCCTGAGGCTGGATCCCTGCTAGTACAACCACTGCTGAAGCGAAGCCACACCACCTGGAAGTGAACACATTCGCTACCTGTGGGACAGTGTCCGTGGCCCAGTCAGCTGTGTGTGCGTGTGTGTGTGCGCGCGCGCATGTGTAAGTCTATATCTGACTGTATATCAGGAAATCAAGAGAATAAATAATCCACCATGATTGGGCAGACCCTGAGGTTAGATGGGGAACTTCAGGTGACCAGAGGACAGCTATTGGTAATAGAAGGTTTGACTTGGCCAGCACCAGGGGGAAGAGAAATTGACTTTGGATTTCCTGAGAACAGGCCATCTGGGGTTAGATATGGTGAGTGCCCCTGCCAAGGGGTTCTTAGGGAAACTTGGGGCTATACCTGGTCCTGGTGGCTCTCCCAGGCCCTCAGGAAGGGAGGGTGGCCCTATGCTTAGATAATAAGGCAGCCTAGCCACCTCCTCTGGCTCCAAGCTCTAGCCCCTATTCGCTCCTTTGATTTTTCTGTGGAAACTTGCCTTAGAGTTTCCCCTTCAGTCCATGTGTGGATGCACTCTTGATTCTTGATTTCTGCCTCTTGGCCTTCTTCCTGTCCATTCACTCTGCCCTGGTTGTGTAGGCCTGTGGTTGGCCTGAGCTCGCAGCTTCCGGTCCCGGGGCTGCAGCTGATAGAGGACACGGTGACTGTGGGTCTCCCAGGCTCATCTGGAGAACTATCTGGGAGGCAGTTTTCTGCGTTCCCAATAGCCCTGATCTCTCTCAACAGTTCTTTTCCAGAATGTTCAGCCATCCACGGGTGAGCCCCTGTGGGCTTGGGAGCAGGCTGGGAGGCCTCCCTTGCCCAGCTGAGCCCTGGCACAGGACCAGAACTCAGCCCAGGGCCCTTTCTTCCTGACTCAGTTCCGCACAGGAGAAACTGGCCCTGATCCCAGGTCTGACCGTGTTCTTTGCTGCTTGCCATCATTGACCCCCATCCAGGGCTGTCTCTTTGAAGGCCTGGTTCAACTCCATACAAGGTGCTGTCCTCTTAGCCAGAGCCTTCCAGCTGGGGAGGAGGAGGGGCAGAGGCAGTGGAGAACTGGAGGAGAGTCTCCCCTGCTCTGCACCTCACCTCCTACTGGTTCCTGACTTCCCTGGGCCCCTCAGCATCCTGCCAGCTACCTACTCCTACCGTGCAGTGGCAGGAGGCTGGCCAACGGGGCCGTTCTAGCCAAGAGCTGGTTTCCCCAAACTTTCCATTGCAAAGAGCCAGGCTTTTTGTCCACTGGAGTCTTCTTGCTTTTAGCCCCCTCCTCCCTGCTGTCCCTGCTCACTTCCCTAGGAGCTCATCCTGTGGGAAGGGCTGGGGTAATGGCTATGGGCAGATGGAGAGCTGGCACGTGTAGGACCTTTTAGCAGCTAGTTTTAAGAAATGAGTCATTTCTGAACTTGATTACGATATAAACTAATGTCTAAATATTTCGTATCTACACAATACTGTTGTCACCCTTACATTCTTATCCTTCATCTTCTTTCCCTATTCCTTCCCCTCATCTTTGCAGACAAGGAGACTGAGGCACTGGGATGGAAGTAATTTAGGGTTAAGTCTCTAGGCTTCAGATACAAAGTCAGAAGGCCCAGGTTTGAATGCCAGCTCTGCTACCTACTAGCCACCGGGAAGTCTCTGGCAGAGCCTGTTTCCTCTTCTGTAAATTAGACCTAATGCCAGAGAATCTGATCGTGAAGATTCAGTGAGAAAATACCTACGAGAGTTCCAGGCACACAGTAGGTATTCTTTAATGCTTGTTTTCTTCTTTCTCTCTATAATCCTGATTGTCCCCCACATTTGTTCTTGTCAGTTCACAGTGCATTTCCCACCCCACCTGTCCAGCTGGTCCCTGAGCAGAGCTGCCTTCCGTGAGCTCCCTTCTACCTACCCCGTCCAGAGAAATCAGCGTCAAAGCTGTTCACTTGTGGGTCTTGGCCTTGTACATTTCTCCTAGGAGAATAGTGGTCAATCTCCATCACTGTGGGCTGAGTTTAGATAACCAAGAAAGACAACCCAAAAGGCAGTAAGAAGGTTGAAGGAGCCTGGCCATCTCCTCTCTCCTCACGTCTGGGATTGGTGTCCCAGGGCCAGACCATGGCCGTGGGTTCCCGGCTCCTGTAGGGAATGTGAACTCCTGCCTTTTGTCCCTGGTTAGGGACCTCAGTTACTCTTTTTCTGTATGAGAGGAAGCCTTCTCCCTGGGAGATGTGGAGCACAGGGAAGGGTGTGATAATGGTCGTGTGTTGTAGGATGGCTTTATGGCAAAGTGAGTGCATCAGCATGACTCTAGAGGCAACATGGTGCATGTTTTTGTGGGCCATTAGCCCTCCCAGCATGTTTCTCAAGGAGCTTGCTGGATGGAGCTCTAGCCTGGCTACCCAAGTTCAGGTCAGCCACCTGTTTAGGGTGGTTTCTCTGGGCAAGGAATTGGAAGCAGAAAATCAGTGCCGGTGAGGTGCTTGCTGTCAGCGCTTTGGGTCTCCAAAGCAGCAAGAGACTTTGAAGCAGAGTGAATGGAGGTAAAAGCCTTTCCAAACCTGGTCACACACCCCCAACTTCCTCTGCCTGGGTCAGGAGTGAAAGATTCTCCTCCTTGATCTTCTGTGAGCTGCCCAGCCGTAGCAGGTGACCTCTGGTGGTCTGCTGACGGTGGCCTACCTTGACCTTGGCTCTGTGAGAGGGCCCTGGTGTTTCTTGTTTGCCCAGCTTCTACAGGGAAGATGGCAGTACAGGTTTGCTTCCTCCCTGAGCTCAAGGGATGCTCTGGCCAGAAGGTGAGTCCCAGCTTCTCTCCATTCCACCTGCCGTGGTCTCCTCCACAATGAGCCGAAGAGGGGACAGAAGCTGGTGTCCCATCCCCTTAGGAGAGTCTCCTGTCCCAATGGCGCCATCTTGAAAGTTGTGGGATGTTTCCGGGCAATGTTAAGAAGCCAAGAATCCTAAAAAAAAAAGAAAAAAGGAAAAAGTGACTACTGTAGACAGTTGTGTGAGTAAAGCTACAGGATTATTGGAATTCTTCATGTTGGAAGTGGCTTTTTCACTTGGACCAGGAGTGGCTCCATTCAGAACAATCAGATTTGGAAATTCCCTGAATAATAATTAGACTTTCTGGAAAATGACATCTGAGAAAAATTTCAGCCACTCAGTTGAAACCATCTTTAGTTGCAAGATCACAGAAAGGATCCTGGACTTAGAGACAAATTCGTGTTCAAATCCCAGCTCTGTCACTTATGAGTTCTGTGTTCACAGGCAAGTCATTTAACTTCTCCGAGCCTCAATTTCTCATACTCATCTTGTAGAGTTGATGTGAAAGCCCTTTGGAAATTATAATATGTATAACTATTAATGTGTGGACAGTTTAACACTTGAAAATGGGTTAAAAGATGATCTTAGGATTTTGTTCTTTGGGAGTTCTTTTGGAAGTTGTACCCAAGGTGGTGTTTACATGGTTTATTAACTAGTGGCCTCTCCGCCAGCAGCCTGGATCCTTTGTTCAGGGAGCTCCTAACTACTTCCTGACCCTTTGGGATGCTCTCCTTGTTGGTGAGTGGTTTTCTGGAGCTCAGACTATAGCTAATAAAGTTGTTCAGGCTCTAGATGGGACAGCCCTGGGCGGGAGCCCCAGAGATTCTCCCTAGAGTGAGAAGGGTCCCTGTGGAGCCAGCCTCTGTCCCCGGAGTGGAAGGTCCCCCTGGGACATTGCCTGGGGAAGAGTGAGGCTTGGGGAGGGGCTGTGGAGAGCGCTGTGCGTGAGAGCCAGGGCCAGGGCTTGGGGGCCCTGTGTTTGCTCTGTGGCTGGCTCTGTTTATATCGCTCACTATATTTAGCTTCTGAGTCATCAGCGTGGCTGAGTAGAGCTGAGTTCTCCACACAACCCTGCACCTGACTGCTCTCTCTTCCAGGAGAAGGGCCTTGTAGTTCCGGACAGTTCATTCCCTCCCCACCAAGGCAAGCCATGGGGATGGGGTTGGCTTTGGTTTTTTTTTTTTTTTTCTTGGAGGGGGTGGTGATGGGAGGGAGGACTTTAGGGGAGGTTCTAGAAAAGAGGGATAAAGAAAAACATCTTGTTTGCCTTTTAATCCAAGTCTGGCAACCAAGAGGGCATGTTCCATGACCAGTACAAGAAGAGCCGGTGTGCGCGGTGAGGAGGAGGGTCCGGCCTTCTGTGCTCAGCTTGCTTGTCCTGTCCAGGGACTGGTCCTGGGTGGGACGAGAACAGCCAGCTGCAAAGGCCCCAAGTTGGGAGTTGGAGCCGTGGGGGGATCCTTCTCCAACGTCCTGTAGACCCACAACAGACCAGCCACCTCCTCAGTCCCCTCTCTCCCTCACTTTTTTTTTTTTTTGCGGTACACGGGCCTCTCACTGTTGTGGCCTCTCCCATTGCGGAGCACGGGCTCCGGTCGTGCAGGCCCAGCGGCCATGGCTCACGGGCCCAGCCGCTCCGCGGCATGTGGGATCCTCCCGGACCGGGGCTCGAACCCGTGTCCCCTGCATCGGCAGGCGGACTCTCAACCACTGCGCCACCAGGGAAGCCCTCTTCCTCACTTTTGACCAGAGCACACATACCCCTCTTCCCCCCTGAGTTCTTAAGAAGTTGCCCATTAGTTTGATGGGGCTGTTCTCAGACTGGGGGAGACAGACCCACCTGGGGGAAGCTGGGTAAGGGCCTCAGTCCTTCCCACCTCCAGGCCATGGAGGTGCAGCCCATGGCTCTGGGGATATGGGTGCAAACACAACTCTATCCCCGCACCTCCAGTGGCTGAAGCCGGTGGCTTCCACCTATGTTAGAGGAAGCCCTCCTGTCTTCGCCTCAGCGAGCCCCAGGCTGCCCTTTCTTCCTGGGAGAAGTGATTGGTGTTTCTGTGGTGGCAGCTGGTGGCTTCAACCTCCTGTTAGCGCTTCTGGCTGGGCTGAGGAAGCTCTTGTCAAGGAGGATTATTTTTCCTTTTCTGTGTTGCCACGTTGCTCATTCCTCAGGTGTCTAGGTCAAAAGCAGTCTGGGACAGTGGGCCAACGGGGCCCAAGGGACTGCCCCGTGGGTCTCAGAATCCCTTGCCCAGCTTGGCAGCCTGGAATTCTGAGCCCGGCTGCCTCTGGCTGCCATGGCCCATCTCACAGTGCAAAGTCAGGGATTTCCTCAGGACTTCATGAGCCTGCCTAGAAGATAGCGCTCCTGGGGCGGGTGCTTTGAGCTGAGGGTGTTGAGGGAACTGCTCAGCAAAGTGCAGTCGGGCCCAGGTTTCCCTTGTCCTCACCAGGGAGTGGGGAGCTGCCTAGGGCAGCCACCGCCTCAATGCTTTACATATACTTTTCTCATTTAATCATCACAGCAACCTTGTACTTCGAGACCCCATTATCCCCATTTTATTGGAAGCCGGGGCTCAGAGAAGTGGGATAATATGCCCATGTTACACGGTAAGTGGCTGAGCTGGGAGCCATGCACATCTGATTGATCCTAAAACAATGGTCTCCCCATTACACACCCCTGCTCCTCAGCAAATGCAGCCCGGAAGGTGAGAATCTGATGGAGCTCCCACTGGCTGCCCGACGCTGGCTCTGCCTCCTGTAAAACTGAGATCTGCATTCTTGCTTTTCCCCCCTTCAGACTGTAAAATAATCGAGGACAAGCCTTACAGCTTGCTCGTTTTTGTGCCTCATAACTCTTAGCTCAGTTGGGTACCTGATAAAAGTTTGCTGAATCAAACAAACATCTTCCCAACTTCTTTTATGTGGAGTTTTGCTGAAGTCTTCCTTAGCTCTGTGTTCCTGTTCTCAACAGCAAGGCTTTGTCCTTCAGCCTCGCTGTGGCGGGTTTAGAGTTGATGGGGGAAAGGGAAGAGGTGAGGTAGGAAAACGGCACTTTACAGAGAGTGTAACTCCCTGTAAAGCAGGGTAGATACAACTCTGCATTTTAAGGAAACTGAGCATGGTTTCAGAAAATGATCTGAAGTTATCATTTCAGGCCAGTTGTAGCTTCATTTCTGTTTGATCTTCAGTTAGCTCTGCCTCTGAAAGGTTTATTTTTTTTCTGGTCCACAGTATCCTTACTAAATAATGATCTGGAAACAATTTCTTTCTTTTTTTTTTCTTTTTTTTTGCGGTACGCGGGCCTCTCACTGTTGTGGCCTCTCCCGTTGCGGAGCACGGGCTCCGGACGCGCAGGCACAGCGGCCATGGCTCACGGGCCCAACCGCTCCGCGGCATGTGGGATCTTCCCGATCCGGGGCACGAACCCGTGTCCCTTGCGTCGGCAGGCGGACTCTCAACCACTGCACCACGAGGGAAGCCCTGGAAACAATTTCTTTAAATATACTAGGGGAGCAGTTAGGTGGGGATTCTCTTTGAACAGTTAATACCATTTTCATAATGTGAATAAACACACTGTAATATTTTAGTGAAAGAACATAGCTCTGGAGTCAGAAGTCAGGGGTTTGAATCACCCTCTCCCAACTAACTTGCTTGGGGTAACTTTTCTGAACCTTTGCTTCCCCATCTGTAAAATGGGATTGAAAATAATACCTGCCTTTCCTATGTCCCAGACCTTTGCGAGGAGCAAAAGAGACAATAGGAAAGCATTTTAAGTATGCGACGATATAAATTGCTATCTGTTTGGTAAATTTGCATTTTGTGTGTTAGTTTCTTTTAAATCAGGGCTACAGTGTACCTTTGCTCCTTCCTCGAATTCTTTGGGGGTGAATTAGCTCTTGCTGGAGCATCTGGTACACTGGTGACACACAGAGTCCCCAGAGGGTGTGAATTGGGTCCGAAGGGGGAGAGACAGAGGGAGATTCTTATCTGGGGAGGGCAGGGAACACTCTTTGTGCTTAGGGCAGAGGCCATGTGGGATGAAACAGAGTTTGATTTGTGTAATCCAACCTTGTCAGACACCACAGCCAGCTCTTTAAAAAAAAAAAAAAAAAGCCTTTTACTAGTTGGGCCTCTCTAGGCAAGAGGCTGATCCTATCACATCAAGTACATCTTTAGACCTGGCCAGACATCAGTTGTTCCTGGCTTCAGACAAGTGGGTTATCTTGCAAGGCTGACTTTTCTATAGTCAGTCCAGCGTGCTTGTTGAATACCTACTATGTGCCCTACGTGTTCCCTGTTATCCAGGACGAATGATCCGGGTGTTCAGTTACAGTGCCTTGTGCACAGGGGGAGTGACTCAGACACTTGTCAACTGACTGCCTCCATCCCCTGACCACAGAAGGAAGGTGGGACTGAAGGAAGAACCCTAGATCTCTCATGCCTGGTTGTGCTCTCCTAACTGAAGAGAATATTTTTTATCCACCACGTTAGGGCCCCTTCCCTTGGGGCGTTCACCTCTATTCTTTCCTTCCACGTCTTGGTCCTACTGTCTCGGCTCTGAATTTGAGAGCTCTGGTGTAAGCTTAAATTCCCATCAGCTTCCTATCTCCTGAACCCCAGTCTCCTACCCCTGAGGTTACCCTGGCTATGCATTCTGGGAACCCCCATTCTTTGCAGGTTCCCAAACTTTGAGGGATCCCAAGCCAGCCTGGGAGAGCTGAGCCTTGCGCCAGGGGTTTGTACCCACTGATCTCAGTCTATGCACTGGGTACTGTGCCAGGTGCCTGAGAGTCAGAGGCCAAGCGTACCTGTTCCTGGCTCCCCCTTCCTTCTCCCCTTCTCCCCCACACCCTCTCCTGGAAGGATCCATGTGCTCTGGTGTTTCGGTGTCTTTGTGTACCTCGTCCTGTTCGGTGAATGTTGATTTCCTTTCTTCTTAACTGTTTCTCTACCTGGCCTCCCTTCAAGACCTTTTTCTTTCCTTTCCAGTCAGGCACTTTTGTTTAATTTTTTAAAAAATATTTTATTTATTGTTGATCCTCAAAAATCAAGGCATTCTTTGATTCTCTTGCTATGTGGCAATTTGGTTTCCTTTCAAAAAAGGGCCTTCTGGGCAGGAGAAGGCTGACTGGGGTATGTGTGGCATTGCTTGTGCTCACAGAAAGGGTCGCTGGGGCAGAGGTGGTTTCCCAGGCCCTGTTCTTGCTGGTCGCACGGCTGCCAAGGCAGCCAGCTTGACCCTGTACTAGGCAGCCTGTTCTCCAGGCCCACCCAGACCCTCCGCCAGGATGACCGGATTCAGTTGTTGGAGCTCTGAGTTATAGTCCTCAAGGTAACTGTGGATGACAAACTCCGAATCACCAAACCTTAGGGTTGGAAAGCACCTCAGTGGTTTCCAAATGCCTGTCTGTGGCCTGGCTGCCTCAGAAGCACCTGGGCAGGATTTACCTCCGGGTTGGCCAAGTCATTACTTTGGTGGGAGGGAGGGAAAGAGACTAAAGAAAATACCAAATCATGAAATGTTTTCTTCTAGGCTATAGGATCATGAGTGATTTTATTTTCTCCTCTCTAATTTCTTGTATTTTCCAATTTTTCTACATTACTTTTATGACTAAAATAGACAATACATGCTACTTCTGATTTTTAAAAACTGTCACTCAGGGAGCATGTTCAATACACAAATTCCTGGGCCCCTTCCCTGAAGATTCTGCACCAGTTGGTCTGGGTGGGACCTGGGGACTCTGTATTTACAATAGCACCTCAGTAGATTCTGTGATGCAGTCGGGTGTGGGAACCACTGGTCTAATACCACACCTGCACTTCACCTATAAGGAGAGTCAGGCTGGTGGGAGACCCCAGCCTACCAGGTCCTCTGATTCCTGGCCCGGGGAGCCACCCACTGCCCAGAGTGCCTTCCTGGATGATTCAGGAGCCCAGAGGCCTATCCCAGGCAGAGGCACAGAACCTAGGTCCTTCCTGAGGCTGGGCCTGTGTGCACCTGGGCCTGTCTGTGTCTCCCAGCAAGACCTCAGCCTTCCAGTCTGACAGCACTGTCTGGCCCACGACTGCATCTAGGTCCCCAGCACCCACAATGATTGGAGTAAGGATGCTTCCTTGCCTCATCCCCAGAGACCTCAGGGCCCAGGAAGTTACCCAGGCAGCAGGTGGCCTCCATGAGGGGAATGTGGGGAGAAACTGAAGCATACAGGGATGGGATTGGTCCAGGCCCCAAATGATCGAGTTGTGATCTCCCTTCCTTGGCCCTTGAGCTGTTTTGAGACGATTTAGAGAAGGGGAGGTTGGAGGGTCTGCTTGGGTGTAAAGAAAGGTGTATGGTGGCGCTTGGAGCATAGTAGTAATGGGTAAGGACATTGCCCTAGGGCCAGGTGGTCTGGATTTAGCCCAGTCCCCGCCACTTACTGGCTATGTGGCCAAGTTACCTAACTCTTTGAATGATCCCATCTGTAAAATGGGCATGATAATACATACCTGCGTCATAGGGTTGTTGAGAGGACCAAAGGGGTTTAAGGTGTATAGACCAGTCCTTCTCATACTCTAATGTGTCTTAAAGTCACCTGGGCATCTTGTTAAAAATGTGCATTCTGATTCAGTAGGTCTACGTTTCTAATAAGCTCCCAGCTGATGCTGAAGCTGCTGGTCCGTGGACCACATTTTGAGAAGCAAGGATGTAAAACACAGAACCTGACACGCTCAATTTACAGTTACTGTTAGCATCATGGTTGTTATTGTTACTTGGCCTTTTCAAACAGGCACCCGAGGAGCCTCGGAATTCCAGCAGACCGGCCTCCCCAGAGACCAGTCTTTTCCTGGATTTTCCTCGTATTCCACCCTATGACCTTTGCACCTGTCCTGGGTAGCAGCTGGGGAGGGGAAGCGGAAGGAGGGGGTGCTGTGCCCAGCTGCTGCAGGCAGGCCTGAGTCTTCAGGTTTGCAGCTGAGTCCATTTTCATGCTGCTTTACCCTAACCAGATTTTGTTAAGCCGGGTGTGTGTCCTCTTTTTACTTGTCTTTGTTTACAAAACATGAGGAAGCCATCCGTCTCCCCAGTCGCAGTCTGCCAGGCCTCCGCTGTGGCATACCCCGATTTCCCTTCCCCTCCAAGCAGGAGCCGTGCCTCCCACTTTCTGGGTTGTTTTCCAGTCTCCCCTTCTGCAGGGGAAAGAGGAATGCTATTGCTACAGGTATGGGATGGGGGGAATACCTGACAGGGCCCTGAGGTCACCCTCAGTTGACATCTCTCCTCTCTTTGTGGCCTCAGGCAGGGTGACAGGGAACCTGGCGGTGAGGTTCCTGCACAGTTGCCTGGGGACAGGTCAGGGAGGCCAGGGCGAGATGTCCCTGCAAAGCTCTGGGAATCCAGGAGCCCTGGGCTCAATTTCCAGCTCTGCCACTGACTTGCTCTAGCCTCTTCTTCTCTGACTAGGAGCTGCCTGGTGGGGGCCTGGGCTGTAGTTAAAGGCAGCAGGGGCTCCAGATCCCCTACACACACGCACACACACACACACACACACACTTCACATAAGCGTGCTTGCTGCCTGGGCCACTGCGGCAATCCAAGTCCAGCCTCTGTGCTGGTTCCTTTTTTGCACACTAGGTTCTTATTCCCCTGTCCACTGAGAACCCTGTGGAGAGGGCCCCAGCCTAGTCCTCCTGCCCTGGCAGATAAAGAGAGAACAAAGACCGCCTCTTCCAGCACCCCTCAGTGCCCTTCGGACCTCTGCTGGCCCCTGGGAAATGGTACCTGTGTGGGCGGGGCACCAGCCACAATCCTGTGAGCCACTGACCGCTGACCTTTGCCCCCAGCTTCTCTGCCTGACAGTAGGACCTGGGATAACCTCCAGAGAGTAGTGTGCATTCTTTGTTTTTGTTTTGTTTTCAAGTATGTTCTTGCTTAACGTTTAATTGGCTCCAGTCAGTAGGAAAGCGCTCCAAGAGGGATTATTTATGGCTTACTGTCAAGAGCAGCTATAAAAAGGGCAGCACGGAGCTGGAGATGCTGGGAAGGGAGAGAGGGCGGGCGCACAAGTGTGTGTGTGTGTCTGTGTGTGTGTCTGTGTGTGTGCGTGTTTGCACTGGATGAAATCAGATTTTTGCTGCCTCAGCAGTGTGGTTTAAATGGAAGATTAACCCTTTGACCTTCACAGTGTCAAATCACTTGCAGATGGAGGCTCGCCCGCTTTTCCCCCTTGTTTTCTGTGTTACTTTGGAGCTGGGGGAGAGAGGGGGGCACTTCTTCTCTTTCTTTCTGAAGAAAGTTTGTTGTTCATGCAGCTGAGGTTTGCGGGGCTCAGGAGCCAATCTGATTAAAAGCAGCACTTGGCTAAACTTTGGAAAATCCTGCAAGCAGGGGAAAAAGTTTAATCCTCTTGTGCACCGTGCATAAAGAGCCTGGTCTTTTCTTTTTAATGTTCACACTGCAATTGTATTTGGAGAACTCAACTATCTCCCCCTCATCGCCACTTCTCTCGTCCCTCCCCCAACTCCCCCAGTTTGCTGTCCTGATGGCATTAAAGTGCCGCCCCAAGACGTGTGGATCTGAACTTTGATTGGAAATGATAAGGAGTCATCTAAGGCTGCGTTTAGGAGTTACGCTGTTTTGTTTTGTTTTCCTTTCAGCACCAGCAGAACCGAAATCGCGTGTGGTGGCAGATCCTCCTCTTTCTGCACAACCTCGCTTTGAATGGAGACGAGAACAGGAATGGGGCGGGTCCCAGGTGAGGCTGGGCTGCCCTCTTCACATGGGGCACCACGGAAGGACATCGGCGAGGACTGACACTGTGTCTTGTGAAGTTGTTGTTGTTTTGTGTTTTTATTTTAAAAATTTCTCTCTGTGTACATAAGACATACCCAAACGGGACCTCTTTCCCAGTTCAGGGCCTCGACCAGGAATGGGGCCCTTTGTCAAACACTGTTGAAGTAGAGGCTGGTGTGTCTGTGATGTGGGACCTCCCAAGGGCTCGGACAAGTAGATCCTTCGGTCGTCAGTGGTTGAAGACAACCAGGTAGTGATGTGCTCCGGCGAGTGGACTGTAGTTTTCCCACAGGAACTTATTTAAGAAATAGGAGACTGGATTAGACTCCTGGTTCCACCAAACCCATCAGCCTTCCACTGTGGATGGGGCCCAGATCCGACGGGTCACACTGCTTTAACCCACCAGGGCCTCAGACGGGGCCTTTCCAGCTGCGTGTGGCAACTTCGCTTGGTCGGTCAGCCAGCTCCGCGTCTGGGTTCTCCTTGGGCCCAGCCACTGCCCACCCCAAGGGCTCAGGGATTCTCGCCCAGCCCCTGTCATCTCCAGCAGACCTCAGGGAGGGTTGGGTTTCTCCATGGACCCCTCAAATGTGCCGCAAAAATGAACCAAACTTCTGGGTAGGCCTCATGTCTGACTTGGTCCTACTCGGAAGCCCCAGGATTGGTCCTGAGGTGCAGAACCACTGCCCCCTCTGGCTGCCTGGGACTGTCTGGGTGTCAACCATGGATGAGCCAAGTAGCCAGTCAGTGTGCTGTAGCCAGCAGCTTGTGCCTTAGTCAGCTCTTGTTTTGAAAGACCCGGCCAACAGACGGCGTCCCACCCGCCATAGCAGCGCTCTAGCACCGGAAGGGACAGGATTGCATTGCGGTGGCTCTGGGAAACGAGGCGGCCATCCCACCTCTAAGAGTCAGCCTTGAGGAACCCAGACCCCTTGGTTTCCTTGGAAACCACATACCTCCTCCCTTTTATCCCCATTCCTTTCTCACACCTAGTGGGATACAGGAAGAAGCCAGCACAGCGGCTTTGTCAGCTGAAATGTGTCTTTTAGAGTAACAGACAGTGATTAGAGTGCAGAACTGTCAAAGCTGGGTACACACTTCCTGTCTTCCTTCAGCTTCCAGCCAGGCCAGAAAGGCCTGCTCTGGAACTCAGCAGGATCACAGATGCCTCTGAACTTCTTCCCTTCTCTCCCTGCTGTGGCACTAATGGAGAGAATTTAAAGCAGCCAGTCTGGCAGCTCTGAGAGCAGACACAGGGAATCTGAAAAGACACAGGGAATCTGTTAACCTAGAAATTAAATTATCATTTTTGCATATGTGAGAAAAGTTAACATGGGTGCTAACGGTGAAGCAAGGCCCAAGGAAAAGATGGCTTCCCTGGGCAGAGAAGACCCCAGGGCTACCAAGGAAATTGGAGGAGTCCTGAGTAGACTCTCAAATCTGAATGAGCCCAAGCTCCTCTAATTCTGCAGCGAGGAGGTCTTTGTTACCGTCGAAGGACACATTGATCTTCCTGACGTACGGTCAGGCAGGTTGTTCACTGCACAAGGCCACCTGCAGAGGAAGGTAATGGAAGCTAGAATCCAGCCCGTGCTCTGCTCACTAAGCTGTATGCCCTAGTGTAGGGCTGTGTCTGCTTACAGGAAGGGGTGCCTTTCCTAATTTGCACAAAGGTGCCCTATGGGCTCACAGTGGCTCGGAGAGGGACTTCAAACTGCATAAGCCTTGGTTTTGTTCTGCTTGCATGTTCTGGAGGTATTACCTATTCTTGGACAGAATTATATTCTCAGGGCGTGTACCATGGTTTGTCTGCTAAGAAGATAGGTTCCTGCTCCCAAGAAGGAACCCAGGGAACAGGCATGAAGACTGGCGCTGGGACACGCTGACCATCGTGAAATCCAGCCTTCCCTGTGTGCCTCCACACCATTTTTTGACGCGCATAGGACATGTGTTGTTCTTCCCTCTCCTGGACCAAGGCTGTGATGGGCAGGCTGCTGGTGTATCTCTGAGTGGCACACACAAGAAAACCGGGATTATTTCTTCCAGCCACTTTCATCTACTCTCCGCAGACTTTCCACGTGAGCTGAGTGAGAGAGCAAATAAATGGTCCAGGCCTTGGTGCCGAGGCAAAGCCATCAGCTTCAGAGACCTTGCCGGGCCTGGGGGGGATGTCCTGTGGCCTGTCCTGAGAACTGAGCCCAGAGTTTGAGAAGCTCAGCTGAACGTCGCGCCTGGGGCCGGGTGGAGGGTCATCTGACTGCACTGTCTCCATCTTCTGTGAAGCCAGGAACTAACTCACTATCCTAAGCAAGCCAGGGCAAGAGGTACAACGCCTCTCCTTCCCCTCCCCCCAGAACCCAGGAGGTAGAATAGCCCCAAGAGGAAGAGAGGTTCCTCCTGGCTGGCTGTTTTTAATTGGCCTAGTGGTCTAGACTGGCCCCTTCCCCCTCTGCCTGGTGAGTTGGTCTGAACATTCCTCAAGTCCAACCTCAGGACACATGTCCCTCCCCCTGGGCTCCCTCTCCCCGTCCCCCAGGAGCTTGGCTGTCTCTAGTTAGGGAGTGGAGAATCAGATTCAGAGGGAGGGACAGTCTGACCTGGCTCCTGACCTGTAACCAACAGAAGACTTGTGGAGCTTTTGTGGTTTGCTGAGGGTGGGGGTGGGAGAGGGACTGGAAACCTCCCTCCCCGGTAGGGATGCCCTGGAGGAGGGGAAGCCTGATATTCAGGGTCAAAACAGCCCTTCTGATTCAGAAGCCCAGAGTAGGGGATTCTGGAAGCCGGTAGACAGAACTGGGGAGGGAACCCCCTCAGGGCCCCCGTCTGACTCCCCCAGAGAGTTGGAGGACTCAGCCGGGCCTCTCTGCCCACTTCAAAGTCTGGGCTGCTGGAGAGCTGCCCCCGTGGCCTTTTCTTCCTCAGTCCGAGGCAGAAAAAGACCACCTCCCGGTGCCCTCCACAAACCCCTAGGGGAGGGGGTCTGTGTCGGGAGCTATGTGGCAGGCACGTTCCGAGCGCTCAGAGGGGCCCAGCTGACTTGTCTCTCTGCCCCCAGTGGCCCAGCCCCATCCAAGGATGGGTCCGGCCTGGGCGTGGCAGGGAGGGGGTGATTTGGGATGATCAAGCCAGGGCCTCCACTAGGGGCTGGGGAGCCACTGTGACTGTCCTGGTCAGCAAGGAGCACGTGGAGAGCTTGCTGGCTTGTCTCGTTTGAGGGACCTGATGCGGTGGGGTTAGGGCAGGTGAGAGCCCGCAGAAGCAGGCCCTTCAGCTCTGCAGGCTTCTGCACATCAGTGCTGCAGCCCAGGCCGGAGGAACCTGCGGGGTCCCTCTGTGTGTAGGTGGGGACACCTTGGTGACAGGCCACCCCGGCCAGACTCCTTAACCCATCAGGCTGTGAAGCCTCCTGGGGACAGTGTGGGCCAGTGGGCTCCTCAAGGCTGGTGGGGACTTCAAGCCTTGAGGGAACCGCAGAGAAAGCCGCGCTCTTTCATAGATGCGCCAGCCTCTTGGGCGGAAGGTGCTCGGAGGCCTGCGGGCTTCCGGGTCGCGCTGCCCCTCTCCGTGCACAGGAGGCCGGTGCCTCTCCCTGCTCTGTGAGCGTTGCCCAGTGGGCTGCCCCATCCCTGGGTCCACAGGGCCTGTCGGGGGAGACCCAGTGAGAATGTAGCATTTTGTCCCTCCCAGGTTAGCTGTCCTGGGTTCTAGGCACTCTGCCTCTGGGAGAGAAACAAGGAGAGAGAGAGGGGTTGGGGACTCATTGTTTTTAAACCTGTACAGAATATTTGGCTTTGTGTTCTTCACATGCATATATGTGTGTGTATCTTTTCCCCCATCAATTGGTACAGTTTTTAATAAAACCATTTAAAGCAAAGCTTGTCTTTTTCAAGGTGTAGTAAAAATACAAGGGGATCTGTTGGTGGATTAGAGACTCCCAACTTGCTTCTCAGCTGCCCTCCTGAGTTACCGTCCGGGACCCCCGGCTTTTGTCAGGACTTCCTTTCCCCTCTTGGGGTTGTGAAGAGCCATTCTGACCACACAGTAAGCGGCACAGCAGAGGCCCCATGAAGTGGAAAGACGTGGGCTTTGGAACCAGACCTGGATTTGGATCCGGTTCCAGCCTCCACCAGCTGAATGATCATAGGCAAGTTGTTTAACCTCTCTGAGCCTTCAATTCTTCCATGTGTAAATTACAGCTGTGCCTGCCTTGCAGGATTAAAGCGAGTGTGTACAAAGGACCTGCCCAGGGCCAGCCCTGAGCAACTGGCAGCCCCGCTGCACAGCCCCCCACCCCTGTCAAGCTGGGCTTCGCTTTCCTTTTGTCGAGGTAGCATCTCATGAGGTAGGCAAGTTGTAGGGGGACTTCCTGGCTTGTCTTTCTTTGCGGACTAGCAATGTTGTCTGATTCAAAGGGGTCATTGAAAGTGCTTGACAGAGTTCTAAAAATCCTTGGGGAAAACCACTCCTGGTCCTATCGGCAGTAAGCTGTGAACTGGAGGGCCAGCTCGCTGTGCCAATGCTGGGCCCCCATACTTAGGAAGCTGTCGGCTCTCTGAGGACCAGCCTTCCACTCTGGTTCCTAGCCTTGTAGAGAGTGGGAGCTTGAAGTGATGTCAATTGTCTTGTCTGACCTCTTCATTTTATGGATGAGAAAACTGAGGCCCAGAAAAGGGATGCAGTTTTCTCTTTGGGCTTTTTAAATAGCTGAGTCAGTCAGAGGGGGGCTTACCCCATCCATTTTGGTTTCCATTTGGAAATTGCAGTGCTCTTGCCGAGATCTGCGGGGAAGCCAAAACTTGTCTGTTTTTAATGCCAAATAACTGCCTCTTCTCCTGTAAAACATGGCACTTCTAAGCACTCTATATTTGGACAGAGAGGTTTATTTTTACTGGAGTGTGGTAGAAGTGGGGCCTGGTGCCACGTCCGGATGTTATTCTACATTTCACATGCAGGGCTGTAGCTGAGCCTGTGAAGCAGCTCCTCTGAGGTTCGCAGGGAATTAGGTGATTGTGATAGTAACGACTTTCTTTCAAGTCATCTGTGCCTACTTTGGGTGAGGCTGCACTCAGTTGCCCAGCTAGAAACCTGAGACCTCACCCCCTCCCTTCTCTCTCTCTCTCTCTCTCTCTCTCTCTCTCTCTCTCATCCCTCCAGAGGAGGTCCAGTGAGGAGTTAAAGGCACAGCTGCCCAAGTTTGAACCCAGGCGCTGCTGTTTGCCAGCTGAGCGGCACAGGGCGGGTCACACAGTCTCTCTGTGCCTCGGTTTCCTCATGTGTAAAATGAGATGATGCTAGTACCCACCTCATAAGGTTGTTGTAAGCATTAAATGTGTGAATATGTGTAAGGGGCTTAGCATAGTGTTTGTTACATGTTAGTATTTAACTAAATGTTAGCTCTTAATGTTATTAATAATATTACTTTTATTATTATTATTTGGAGGCAGCTGATCAATAAGCTCTGGCCATTCTTTCTCTCTCTTTTTTTTTTTTTGGCTGTGCCACGTGGCTTGCGGGATCTTAGTTCTCTGACCAGGGATCGAACCCGTGCCCCTTGCAATGGAAGCGCAGGGTCCTAACCACTGGACTGCCAGGGAAGTCCCAGCTCTGACCATTCTTACCCAGAAATATGCCTTGCACCTATCTTCTGTCTATCTCTGCCACATTGTTTCTTTCCCTGGACAACTGCAGAGCCCCTACCTGGTCTCTTTGCCAGCCTTGTCCTACCCACAGTGCCTTCTCTGCTGCCAGGGGACCTTTCTAAAAGACAGACTCCCTCCCATCCCTTCCCACTGGAAAACTTGCCCTACTGGATCCATTCCACATTCCGTAGCCTGCCTCTCCAGCTACCCCCTTGTCTGAGTATTCTGTATGTGTATCATTATATTGTATTCTGCATAACATGTATCCTTATTTGTATTCTGCATAACAAATGATCCCAAAATGTAGCCGCTTAAAACCACCGACATTTATTATCTCACAGTTTCTGTGGGTCAGGAATTCAGAAGTGGCAGCCCAAGGTGGCAGCATGCTGAGAGGCTAGTATTAAGGTGGAGATTCCTGGAGCACCCAATCAATTTACACTATATAAGCTCAGTGAGACCGGTGCGGGGGGGTGGGGATGCAGTGGTGGGAGGCGAGAGAGAGAGAGAGAGAGAGAGAGAGAGAGAGAGAGAGAGAGAGAGAGAGAGAGAGAGAGAGAGAGAGAGAGAGAAATGTACGCATGATGTAGTGCAGCAGACCCGTCTCTGGCCCTGCTCTCAGTGAACATGTGGTACCTGGTGTGAGTGGGACATGGGAATATGCATGACAGCCCTTTCTTGACCTCTTATCGCACCAGCATCTTATCCCTCAAAGATATGTTTTTCTAGTCCAGTCTGGCCCTAAATGTCAGTGGTTTCCTTGGCCGTTCAACTGAGGCAAGAGAACTCTCTTCCAACCTGAAGGAAAGCCGGCTGTCTGGGGTTTCCCTGAGAAGTGATCTTGTACTCCATGGGTGTCTGACAGGACTTTCAAGGGCAATTTTCACTTCCTGTGATTTTGGCCTTACAGGAGGTCTTAGAACAAGCCCCTGCAGAAAATGAGTCTCCACTGGACCCTGAAACCAGCCATTCTGCCCTCAATCCCCTGCTTCCCTAGAGAAGTTTTTGCCCTCCTATGTGGGAAGGCTCCGCGTGGAATTAGAATTGGAATTGCCCTGAAGGGAGGGTGAGAGTAAGTGATGTAAGCGGTATCCTGTCTGGCTGCAGCTTTGCTACCATGTAAAGACTCCGTGGTACTCTGCAGGCAGATCCATCACTAGTGTTTGAACTAATGCCGAACACTGCCTGTGAGAGAAGACAAACGAGGTCCGCTGAACGAGCTGACGGCCTCGGCTGAGCCCCTCACCAGGACGCCACCGTAAGTCCACGCACAGATTTGGAAGAAACACACGATCCCTGCCCTCAACGTTAGGTCCTAAAAGAAAGCCAGTTGCTGTGAAGCAGTGGGAAGCCCACCTGACTGGGATTAAGGAGACTGGATTTTTAAGCTGACTCTGTCACTAACTGGCTGATTGACTCGGGGCAGGGAAGTGACTTCACCTCTCTGGTTCTTGATGTCCTCATCTGTACATTGGGATGGGACCAGCCTGCATATCTGTGACCTGCTCAGCATTTTCTTCCATCGTTTCTTTATTGGGTCTTGAACGCTTTTAAAAGAGACTCTGCTGAGACTGTATACGGATCCCCTCCTCAGGAGACGGCACAGAATACACAGACTCAAGAATTTTTCTCTAAGATTTCAGGCAGTTTATTGGGTCTCTTTATCCGTCACTTGGTCTCCAGGTTTAAGGACTCTGAGGAAAAAAGCAAAAGAACGAGGACTGCAAAAACTCAGAAACCAAAGCAAACTCTTTCCTCATTCTGCTCCTGCCTTTGCTCATCCCACCAGAGGTGACTCCCTGCCAGACTCCTCACCCTTATGTCCAGCATGAAGGAGGGCGGCATAGGCCCTGGAAGCACTGCATTTACTCTACTGCGTTCTTGAGTCCAGAGACGCCCATTTCTAAGCAGCACACAGGGGGGCTGAAGGTGTTGCTTTTGGAGGCCCCCGCCTGGGTAGGGGTTGTCTTTGTGGCCCTTCTACCTCATCTAGCTTGAAGGAGGGCAAAGAGCCTGGGTGCCTTCCTGTAAACTCAGGGAGGAAAGGGGCTTCTGATGAAGGTGTCTCGGGATCGTGCTGAAGGAGCTGGTGGAAGCAATTGGATGCTGAAAGTGAAGGAGACCATGGCCCATGGCCCTGGGAGACCCAGGGGCCGTCAAGGTCAAAGAGCTGGGAACTCTGGGCACCCCTGTTAAAACTTCTTGCTTTTCACCTGAGCGAGCCCAGGGTTCTGCTCAGTGATTCTGTCTTTGAAGTGGAGAGGGTTCAGTGCCCGGTAGCAACCTCATTTCTAACACATCATTACATTTGCCCAGTGCCCTTGAGCACCAGGTACAAATTTTACAGGGACTGTACACACACACAAACACACACTCTAGTGGGCTGGGTACCGTTTTAAACAGTGACCACAGTCCGGTAGATCAGCGCCGAGTCTGGTAGATCAAACCTGGGGTCAGTGAGCCTTTGGCCAGAGCACTAAGGCTCGGTACTGCCTCAATATACTGCTGCTGTTGCCATATACCTAAGTGATCCCCCTCCTGAAATGTAGAGAAGAGCTGGTGACATTTCATCGACTGGGGAAACTGAAATTCACCTGTAAGAATGGACGTCATTCCATCAGGACCACCTCTCACCGCCGGCAGCCACCATTTACCCAGTACGTAGATCAGCATTTTCTTGATTAGCATGTGAATGGCTCTGTGCCAGTCTGGAAGGACTCTTGGTGGCAGGAACTGGTCTGTCTCATTCACCACTATATCTCCACTATCTAGCAAAGAACCTGACACTTGTGCGATGCTCAGAAATCTTTGTGGAAGGAAGGAGTGACGAATAACAATGGGAGGAATGGAATGGGAACTGATGTGATGATGTCCAGTGAGATACGCCATCCTCCGCCATATTTATTTCTGAACTCCTCCTGAGTCCCGTGGGTCCAGGCTTTAAGTGGAAAAATGAATCTTGTTTCCTTTTCCTCCCCTGCCAAAGTCTGGAAGTCAGATTTTTGCAGACTTTCAGGAAACTTGACTTGCTCACTTCAGTAAGATTGAATGCAGCGATTTCTGGGCAGAAGTGGGGTCGGGGAAAGGGCACGCTGGCCCTGGGCAGGCGGGCTATGAGCAGTATAGGATGGTGGGCAAGCCTCAGTGTTGGCCGTGAGCAGAGCCCAAGCTCACCAAGTATCTGTGGGTCCCCAGCACCTTGGTGAATGATGCTGCCGTGGGCTGCTGGTGCCTGAGGGTGCAGCCAGGGTGGGCTGAGTCAGCAGCCTGCCAGCCTTCCTTCCGCAGTGCCAACCCTCCTCCTCTGGAGGAGGGGCAATGAGGGGGAGATGTGGTCCAGGCTGTCCTGTTGTCTTCTCTGGTTCATCCCAGCCATCCAGGATGAGAAGGGAGAGGAGTTGGGGGGAGCATTGGCACAGGAACAGCCTGCAGTGTTTAGATGTTGGGACTCCAAGGAAGTTTTATCGTATGATCTATCAAAAACTCTCCCCGTGGACATTGCTCTTGCTTCCAGTTGCTTCAGCCTGCCTCTTCTCCACACTGGCTACAAGAGTACTGTGTCCCTCTGCAAGCCAAGGAAGCTCTGTTTATTTTTTTGAAGTTCTTTGCTCTACCGTGAGCCACAAACAGAAGCTCTCCCCACGGAAGCCTGGGAGCCTGACACAAAGAGTTAACCTCCCTCCAGTGGCATCCTATTAGACCCCTGAAACCTGTGTCAGCGCTCTCTCTCCCGCTCCCCCTGTGTTTAGCCTCAGGACTGCCAGTCGCTTGCTCCTTGCACACAAAGGCTTCTCTGTTTCTGGCCAGGCTAGAGTCACATGCTTTCACTCTTAACCCCAGAGCTTTAAAACTAAACACCCACCCTCTTTGGCCCCGGATGACCCTGTTTACGTCTGCTGAGCCAATTCCAAACAGCAACAGTAGTGAAACTTCTGTCCGGAGAGACTTCTCCACTAATGGTGTAAGAGAACAAATCTTCACTTTGTATAACGTGAGGACTTTAAGAAGTTTTGGGAAATGACTTAGAGGGAAACAAAAAAAAAACAACCCCAAAACACAAGCAAGCCGGCAGCCTGCCCCAACTTCTCTATTTTCTAAAGTGTCTCTTACCAGAGACCCCAGGGGCTCGGGATAAAGCTTGCAAGAAACAGAAAATGGTGAGCAGAGTTTTAACAGCTGAGAGAAAGGACATTCTGGATTTTCTTATTGTGATCCTACTTTTTTAAACTCTTAAGGAAAGGGATATTATCTTTCTTTTTTAATTTATAATTTTTTAATGAAAGACGTTCTCTTTGCTCCATGTCACTGATGATAGGAAAGAAAGATTCCCTTCCTTGGTTGAGGAGAGTGACCTGTGAAGTTTTAGAGGCTTCTGGAGAGGAGGTCTGGACTGATCCATTTCAAAGTTCTGGGTCAGAAGGACTTGCATTTCTGCTTTTCCCTAAAGATTTCTTTTCGTTCAGTCTTTGTGTTAGCCCATGTTAGCTGTGAAGGAAGTCAAGTTTCCTTTGATTGTTCTTACCCTGATCAAAGTGGTAGAAGTTGAAGGGAAAATACCAGAGCCTGAAATTGCTGGTAACACTGGAGGCCCCAGATTAGGTATTTGTAAACAGTATAGATAACAGAAATGATCCAAGTGTCTGTTGGTCTCATGTCCATCCCCAAAGAAAGTAATGGAGGTGGAGCCAAGGAAACCAAGTTCTATGTCCTAGGGGTCAGTGAAATTCCATAGACTGGGAGTGGCGGATAAGTTTCATCTCTAGTGATGATACTGAGAAAGTGGCAGCCACCTGTGTTGGGAAGGATTCTGATGCTACATCTGGACGTAGCAGAAAAGAGTGCTACGAGCAATCAGCACTGTCTACTGGGCATGGGCGGAGGAAAGGACAGTACATGTTTGCTGTCCCTGTCTTAGTGCAGTCTCAGAAAGTTAGATTATTGTATGTACGTAAAGATGAATAGAAAACAGGCAGTCCCAGAGAGGAAATGGCAGACAGCATGGGAGAAGACATAGTAATTATGGCAAAGACAGTGGTGCTCACTAAAAACTGTATTTAGTCCTGCGTATTAGGGGGGCCATGTGACAATTTCTGAGCAGTGAAATGGAGCAGAAATGCTGTGTCACCTCCAGGCGGGGGTAGAAAATATGCGTGAGCCATTTTTTATTCTCTTCCCTTGTTCCAGTGATTGAGGAGGACTCTTGTTCCAGGTAGTGCAGCTGCAGCATGGTGTAACCTCAGGTAGTGCAGCTACAGCATGGTGTAACCTTGGTCACCCTGGATCCCTGAGGGCTATGTGGAGCAGAGCTCCTGGCCAACCTGGAATGAACGCATAGCATAAGAAAGAAAGAAGCCTTTTTGTGTCCACTGTGTTCAGAGTTACTTTATTACTGCAGCATACCCTAGCCTATCCTGACTAACATAGTTACCAAGGGGGAAAGATTTTTCTTTTCTTTTTTTCACTTTCTGCCCATATTTGAGATCCCTATTTCAAAAAAATGAAATGATAGAGCTTTGAAAATCAACTCTGGTGTATATGAGTGTTGCCAGTTTGGAAGATTCTGTTTGAAGTAGGGATTGCAATTCTGCAAAATATTGAAACTGTATGTGAAAGTAATTTGAAAACAATATACAAATATAGTATATTTCAGACATAACTTCCAGTACTTACTCTAGAAATACTACCATCACTGCCTGGGGCCAGAGAGGATGGTGAGAAGTATCACTTATGAGCAAGAGAAGAAAAGTCTTCAGATTCATGAAAACACTAATGTTGGGATACTTGGGCTGGAGAAATCTAGATATAAAAGGTAAAAGAGACCTTGGTAATTTAATCATATGTCAAAGGCTTTCTTAGGAAAAAATGCTGAGTACCCCTGACTGCAATTAACAAAGTATTTCCGTAGCAGGATCTGTTCACCAACCTCTCTCAAAATGCTTGCACAGAGGGTTCAGTTTACGCACTTGTTAACCACCAGCCTTGTTGATCCGTTTTCTCATTTTCTTCTCAACTGCTGTTCTTCCTTATTCCTATCACAACTATTAGTACTCGTACTACATTGCAATTGCCCAATCTATCTTTTTCTCCTCTGCTGCCCACTTCCCATTCCCATAATTTCAGAGCTCGGTGCAGCGTTCACTGAGATTATAACCATTTGAGGTTTTGCTCATTCTTCTTAGGCTCTCTAAATCTTTGCATCTCTGATGATTTCTATAAGTGCAACATCTGGGTCAGACATATCAGGAATGCTAACTGCTCTATTATATAGCACACAACCCCCCCGCCCCCCGGCCCTGGCCAAATCTCAAAGGCTTAACACAAGAAAGTTTATTTCTCGCTCACACAGCTGCCTAATGTGGGTGTTTGATGGGTGATCCAGGGATCCAGGCTCCTTCTAGCTTGTCACTCAGCCAACTTCAGCATGTACCTTCAAAAGCCACTACAGATGGGGAAAGAGAGGGTGAAGAAGGCACATCTGCTTCTTAACATCAACTTGGAAATGACACACACCGGCTCCATTCATTTCCCATTAGTGAGCACGAGTCACCCAGTACCTCGCTTATGCAAGGGGAACTCGGGGATAGAGTCCCCGGCTGGGTGGGCACTTCCCAGCATCACCTGCGTGCTATGGAAGGGCACATAATTTGTGCACAGCTAACCATTTCTGGCCACAAAGGGTATTCCACGTCCATTTGCATTAACTCTGTGAGGAAAGTCCCCAGCACTACTGGGTCACACGATTGACTAAGGTGGCTAAAATTTCACCCCGTACTCCATTCCCCTCCTCACCAGGCTCAAAGTGAATCACTTTGATTCTGATGGTGTGATTTTCCTTCCCTGTGTACCTCTTTCCCCTTCCGCTTTTACTCGGCAGCCTGACAGTCTTGCTTAGAGGAAATTTCCACCCTCACTCCTCTTCCCTTTTGGGGGGCGAGAAGTAACTTTTGCTGAGTGCCCTCATGTGCTCCTCTGTCCTTCTCCTGCCCCACGGTGCCTCCCCTCTTTCTCCAGAGCCCCAGTAGCTATTCCTCCGCCATTGGAATCTTCTCCACAAGGCTTATTCTTTGGAGCCTCTCTGGAAACCAGTTCCCTTGACCCTTTCGGGATTTAGATTTTCAGAATGCTTCCGCTGATGCTGCGCCTACTGTGCACCTTGTCTCCCGGCCTGCTCACAGGCCTACTTACATATTCCTGTCCCCAGCTTCGGGGACAGTGCACAGGTTGCATCTAGCTGGCTTCAGTGCTGATCTGGAAGGGTAGACTCGGAGCCCTGGGCTTGTTCTTGGGCCTGGCAGGCTCTCCTGCAGTGAGTGGTGATGGCTGGCATGGGAACGGCAAGCAGGCGTTTCTACCCCCAGGTCCTGTTGACCCATCTTAATAGTTAGAGGAGGAAAGAGGGAGAGAAGTGATGGAGGCGTGACATTAATTGTGCATGCACACTTCCCTGAGCACTATACTAGGTCTTCTGGAGGAGTCAGATTGGTTCAGTGCTGAGCGACACGTATGCCTCCGGAGAACCGGCAAACTCCCAGTGTGCCCGTCACACATTCTGGGCTCAGAGGCCCCTTCCAAGACCCCTGGGATCCAAGGTACTTCCTAGTGAATAGCTTCCCTGGAAAGCTTCACCAGCAGGAAGGCAGCAGGTCGGGCAAACCCCCGTTGGTCACTGGCCCCTAGGAAGTATGTCCAGAAGCAAGTTATGAACAATTATCACCTTCTTTCAGAACTGGTGATGCAGGTGCTCTTATGAGAGGCGCTAATGTTCTTCTAGCCCCAGGAGCTCACTTTCCCTCCTTCTTCCTCTCCAACCCTCCGAGTGTCTAACTCCACAGGAGAGCGTTGGCAAAGAGACCCCCAAGCCAGGGTGTTGGCTGACCTCTGACCTGCCCTGTGCTTCGGATTCTCCCCTCCCCCCCCATACCTGAACCTTTTTGGGGGAGGGAGGGAGCGGGAAAGACACCAATTTCCTCGAGAGAGGTGGGGCAGGGGAGACGCCGAGAGAAAGCTGCTCCGTCTGGAAAGGAAGCCAGAAAGGAAGACAGAGTCTCTTTGAACTTCTCCCCCCAAGCTGACAGGAAAACTGCAAAAACACCATCAGACTGCATCAGGATGCGAAGGCAGCAACCAGGAAGGCATGGCTCCTTTGAAGGCTGCCCGCTCTGCGTGAGGCATGCTTCTGGAGGGGAACCCCAGCTGGTGTGGTGCGCAAGTCTGGCTGCTCAAACTGACCCCAGGCTGGAAACAGGCTCTCAGTGCCGTCGGGTTCCTGGCATCACCAGAGCCAGAGGAAAGGGGGGATGTAAGACATAGATGCCGATAAGCTGTCTGGGGACAGCGGAGGATCCAGGGAGGAATGCAGGGGCCGGCATAGAAGGAGAGTTAAGCGAGGGTAAGGCCATCCGGGGTCCTGGGGAGATGCTGTGCTGATGAGGCCCAGCAGTGAGGGACCTGGATGCGGAAGGTCAGCGTCGGCCTCAGGCAGGGGGACTGGTGGGTTGTGAGAAGAACCGGCTACGTAATTTGTGGGACCCAGTGCAAAATGAAAATGCGGGCCCCTTGTTAAAACATGATGAAAAAATTTAAGATGGTGACAACAGACTATTAAACCAAGTGCAGGGCCCTTCTAAACATGTCTCGGGCCCTGTGTGACTGTCTGGGTCACACACCCATGAAGCCAAGCCAGCCCTGGGTGTGAGGTTGTCCAGAGGGAAAGGTCTGCCATCTCCTGTGTAAACAGACGCCAAAAGGATGAGTCCAGGCTGTAGAGGTGAAGGACAGGGTGAAAAAAATCAAACTTCCTGAGGAGTCTTTTGGTTTTAAAAAATGTTAGGGAAAAGTAAATGCTCTCCGTTAACAACACATTTTTAACTTTTTAACAGGCCTTCTCATTTCTAAAACCATATAACAAAGGTGACAATTTTATGAGCCAAGTTATGTATAGCACATTTTATGTTCCTAAACGACCTAAGTGATTTTTGTAGGTCCTCAAAGGACACTAAAAAAGTAAGTGTAGTGAGGGAAAAAAAGAATTGTATGTGTTTCTATTTCTCCATCAAATGTCCATATTTCTTTTATAGAAAAGTCATCTCTCCCACCATTCCTCTCTTCCTCCCTTGGTCCAAAATGTCTGGACATTTCTCATCCCGAGTCCAGACTAGTTTGTTTCCTTTTTTTCTTTTGAATTTTTATTTTATTTTAGTTTTTGGCTGCGCTGGGTCTTCGTTGCTGCGCGAGGGCTTTCTCTAGTTGCCGTGAGCGGGGGCTACTCTTCATTGAGGTGCACGGGCTTCTCATTGCGGTGGCTTCTCTTGTTGCAGAGCATGGGCTCTAGGGCACGAAGCCTTCAGTAGTTGGCGGTGCGTGGGCTTAAGTTGCTCCGCGGCATGTGGGATCTTCCCGGACCAGGGCTCGAACGCGTGTCCCTTGCACTGGCAGGCGGATTCTTAACCACTGTGCCACGAGGGAAGTCCCAGACCAGTTTGTTTCTTACTTGTCAGTGCATCTGTCTTTCACAGTTCAGAGGCTGCACGTCCCCAGTGTTATGAGAGCTGGCGTCCTTAGGTGGATCACACATCCTCCTCCCATCCCCCCATCCCCCCACCCCATCCCAACCCACCCACTCTCAGCTAGTCAGTCATTACACTGTCAGACTCCGTCTGAGAACAGCTCACGGAAAAGTAGCAGATCTGGTCCCAGAGCTTGAGGAGGGAAACGAGGGAAACTGAGGGTTAGAGGGAGAACTAGAGGTGGCATGAGAGCTCGCTGCTCTTCCTCTGCTCTTGGAGGTCTGTTTCAAATGCCTCTCTCACTCCCCATTTCAACCTCCCTCTCTGGGTAACGGGTGGGGCAGGATTATCATTGCCTCCTGGGCTGGGATGCACCTGTGCACCTGCAGCTCTGAGGATGTGGGACCATGAGGCCGTTGCAGGACCTGACCTCCTTGCTCTCCACCTGGGGCCTCAGGAAGCAGGGACTGTCACTCTGGGCACATAGCCAGGTGTTTTCTCTCTCTGGGCTTTTTTTCTGGAACCCTCAGGGGAGAGATGGACTAACCATCCCCTAAAATTTGGGGATTCTGTCCAGTGGAATGATCTCCTCCCTGATATCAGGGCAAATCAGCAAGTGAGACCAACAGATCGCCTCGGAATAGGCTCAGGAGCCAACCTGAGATGGAGACACGTACAGGGATGAAGGGTTATACTATACTTCACTGCCCCGGGGGAGAGCATCCAAAGGGAGTCTGGGAGCTAGAAGTCAACTTAAAAAAGCAAAGAATTTCCCTTCCCCCCAGCTAAGCGGGGATTGTAAACTGCAGCGTGAACAGCTTCGTAGCAACAAAGCTTGAGACAGAGCCCTCAGGTTGGCTCCCCTGCCACCCCTCCCAACCCACTTCAGGGTGGGGTTTCTGACGTGGAGCAGAGCCAAGTGGCCCCGCAGGGTTTTCGAGGGACAGGAAAAGAAAGCCTCCATCTGGAGAGCAGAAGCAGGGGCTGCTTCACCTGCTCTTCCCGCTGACAGACACCAGCCAAGCTGAGCAGCCTCCTTTAGTCCTCATCCTCGCTGCTGTCCCACCCCCTAGCCCTCACTCCACCTCCACCCCCCACCCACGGTCTCTGGGGCCACAGAGCAGCCTCCGAGGCAGCCTGGGGCTGGAAGAAGAGGCTCTATCAGGGACAGTCCCGTGGGCAGGACCAAAGGTCAGGGCCGAGGGTCTGGAGGCTCAACGGGCGGCCCTTCCCCGCTGGCAGTGACGCAGCTTGCTGGAGCCCGGCCAGCTGGTGGCAGCGGCCCCCCGGGGCCCGCCTCATGCCCTCGTGGCCAGGGTGACTGAATCTGCCAGCTGTGGGGCCCGCCCGTGCCAAGTCTGCCTTGGCTCCGTCTAGTCGTAATCGATGCTGGCGCCGGGCCAGGCCCCCTGCCAGCTCCGGTCACACTCGGCTAACGCCAGAGGCCCAGCCCATTAACTCCTCGCCAAGGCCCATTGTCTGGGTCCCTGCCCGGTGGTTTATTTACTCCGGGGCTGGACAGCGGGGGCTGGGAGGAGGTGACCTGGACGGCAGGCAGGGCGGAGGGGGAGGGAGGGGCGGAGGGCTGGCTGAGCCCAGTGGGCCGGGTGGACAGGATGGCGGCATCTAGAGCCCCAGGGCAGGGCCTGCTGGGGAGGGGTTTTTGTTTGTTTTCTAAGTTTTTTTTGGTTTGGGGGGGGGGCACACCAAAGGTTCCCTGTAAAGGCAGAGCAGGACAGATGCACTTCCAGAGGCCGACCGGGACCTTAGGGGTGGGAGCAGGCGCTGTAGACACTGGACCCTTAACTCCCAGACAGTGGCTTTCAAGTCCTCTAAAGGAATTGTTTACATTACATACCCTCTTGTATTTTTTTTTTTTTTTTTCTGCTGTACGCGGGCCTCTCACTGTTGTGGCCTCTCCCATTGCGGAGCGCAGGCTCAGCGGCCATGGCTGACGGGCCCAGCCGCTCCGCAGCATGTGGGATCTTCCCGGACCGGGGCACGAACCCGTGTCCCCTGCATCGGCAGGCGGACCCTCAACCACTGCGCCACCAGGGAAGCCCCCTCCAGTATTTTTTAAGTTGGCATTTAAATTTTTTCATTGCGAGTTTAAATAGTTCCAAAGGATATCATTTCTAGCATTTTATGAGCATTGATTTTTTTTCACTTTCCATGTGCCTTCATTTGATTTTATATTAGAGCCATGAAAATTCAAAGAAAAATGGATATTGACATTTCAAAACAAAAAATTTAAAATCTCTTTTAAATGTCCAGTGGAATCTAAATATCATAGCAATTTGATATCCTCCATTATCCATTTAAAAAATAGGGAAACAGATTCCAATTTTTCAACAGCTGGAAGTTTACATTGTTTCTTTGCCTCCATGAGCTTGTATTGCCATTCTACTCCTGTTATAGATTTTATCCTAATATAATGTATTTTTTATGATTGAAAATCTTCTATTGAGTAATACATCAATAAAAAATTTTAAGTTAAAACTTCCTTAGCTAACAATTTTTGTTATGGTTTTAGTTGTTGTCACAATGATTAATACTTGATTGATCAGAGCCATGTAAATAATTATAAAGTTTGATAAACAACTGTTAAACGTAAACAGTAAATTTTATCGGAAATATACCTTTTCATCAGGTGGCAGGGGCATTTTCTTCCCAATTAGTGCATCTATATACGAACGACTTTGACTTACTGCTAGACTGAAGGTTCAGCATCTATTTCATTCCCATGTTTTATTTTTATAGATTTAAACATTGAGAAACATTGTTCACATAAGTAAATATATGGAAACCAATGAGTTTTGACATAGGAATGTCATTCAATTCTTTGAACTTCTTCCAAGTTATATGCCTAATATCATTATTATCATATTGTTTTTAATGATCTGCTGACAGTTTGATTAGCATCTCCTTCAATTTTGTTGGCAGCAAAGAATTGTAAACCACCTGACTTACAAAAAGACTTGTTACCCCATCCTGAGAGTTCTCATACCTACTCCACAATGCAGTGCCCACGGTGTGGGTCAAAATGGGTGAGCGGTGTAGCTGTCTCTCTCTCTTTTTTTTTTTTTTTTGCGGTACGCGGGCCTCTCACTGTTGTGGCCTCTCCCGTTGCGGAGCACAGGCTCCGGATGCGCAGGCTCAGTGGCCGTGGCTCACGGGCCCAGCCGCTCTGTGGCATGTGGGATCTTCCCGGACCGGGGCACGAACCCGTGTCCCCTGCATCGGCAGGTGGACTCTCAACCACTGTGCCACCAGGGAAGCACTAAAGCCCTCTTTATGAGAAAGGGGATGGCTTGTCTTAGGTGCATTTTTAGGAAGATTGCTTTTAGGAAAGAGAGCATAGAAAACTGAGGATCAGAAAATGGATTCTCTTACACTTGATTCACAACTCCTTTTGAGCACTCCTGGGGTACGATGCCCCAATGTCATGACTAAGACTGAAAATTTACTTGGGGGTCAGAATGTAAATTTTGACTCTTCTGCTAGGAGTGAGCTCAAAAATAGATATAATTTAAACACACAGATGCTTGTGGCCAATGCTCCAGTTCATGTTACCGAGTCCAAGCTCCTACTGCTTGCCTCACAACAGGCCAATCAATCGAGAGACGAGGTGCTGGGGTAAGGAATAGGAACTTTATTTGGAAAGCCAGTAGACTGAGAAGATGGCAGACTAGTGTCCTAAAGAACCATCTTCCCTGAGTTAGAATTCAGGCTTCTTTTATACTAAAAGGGGAGGAGGTAAAGTGAGGATTCCCCAGATTCTGTAGGGGATGTGTTAATTTCTTCCTTCCTGCAGCCATTCACAGGTGGGTCTGGTTGGGATGTTTCCTGTGAGCTAAACAAAGGTATTTTAGCTTAACACTCATTACCCCGGAGGCAGGGTTCCCAGAGATGTGCCAGTAGGTATAATTTAAGCTTATAGGCAACATCCCTGTAGTGATTAACTAGTAGTAGAATACAAAGGTTCTTCCCTATTACATTCACAGCCCTCAGACTGCCCTTAGCAGAGCTAATCTCCCTTTAGTCCAGCCTTCCTCAGGATGCCGCCTGCAACCTGCTATTTATTAATACTACTTATCGAGGGTCCCCTGAACTGAGGGAAGAAAGTAGCTGGAGGCTGAGAGAGACCCTGTTCATCAATTAGAAACATCAGTCTATATCAGGGACCTAGAGAAGCGGTTTCCAGCCAATCGGCCAAAAATTGAGGGGCAGTATCCCCAGATTTTCATATATTTATAAATTATATACATGTACTGCTGTCAATCCCTACATTATGTGGTTTAAATTTTATTTTAGAAATTAAAAACAAAGTTTATTTATTCCCTACCCCCAGTGGATTGTCGACTTCTTTGTAACCCAGCGCTCTAGAGCTTTTGCTCCAGGGTATCCTCAAAGCCCCAGGGAATGTGTGGGGCTGGGGTAGGAGGTGGCACTGGAATCTTTGCTCTGGCTTCTCAAAGGCATGACGCTTTTCAGTGCTTCAACCAATGTTTACTAAGAGTACGTGCCAGGTGCTGTGCTGGGGTCTGAGAACGCAAAGTGACAGGCTCTTTTGTTGTACAACAGTGTGAGTATAATTAACACTACTGCACTGTACACTTAAAAATGGTTAACATGGAAAATTTTATGTTATGTGGTTTTTTCCCATACACAAAAAAGACAGTATCTAAAGAGATTATAGAGTAGTGAGGGAAACAGAGAATTTGCTCATTTGTTTATCTGGCAACTTTTCATTAAGGAGGTGCCAATCATGTTCCAGGCCCTGGGTAGGTGCTGGGGAGAAGCCTGTAAGTAAAACCAGGCACAGTTAGTCTCTTATGGAGCTGACGGTCCATGGCCAGGAAGGAATGTACACCTGCACTGCCCGATACAGTAACTACTAGCCACGCATGGCTGTTTAAATTAATTAAAATGAAATAAAATGTAAAATGCAGACTCCAGTATCACTAGCCACATTTCAAGTGCTTGATAGCCAACAGGTGGCTGGGGCCACCGTACTGGAAGCAGAGAGAGAACTTTCCCATCACTGCCGACAGCTCGAAAGCACCGAGTGTGGTCACCGCAATGAATGGGAGAAGCCAGATCATCAAGCAGTGTCCTCGTCAGCCTATCCAGTGCCTCGGGGGCAATTTGTAAAGGATTTTCTGTCTAGGCAGGTGTAGCTCCGTGCCACGGATAAGGCTTGTGGAGCAGAATGTGGTTCTGGGCCTAAGAGAAGTCCAAGTCTCAAGAACAAGAAATGTAAACCACCACGTGGTAACCAGGTTCCCACTCAGGAACTCTGAGTTATGGCCTAATCTCATCGCACATTATACTCTCCCGTCAATGGACCATGTGGCCTTGCTCATGCTGTTTTGTCAGCCTAGGTCCTCTCCCCTCATCTCTGCACCAACTCAATTCCCTTCAAGGCCCAGGTGAAACACCACCTCCTTTCTCCCCACAGCCTTTCCTGAGCCTTGTATGAGGCTAATTAGCATTTACTGAGCACATATTGTATGTGTTATAGGTGGGCATGGACGGTGGAGTCTGGTACTGTGGCCACAAGATGAAGCCACAGACTTTCAGTGTGAGTGGTTTAAGGTCCCAGAACCACGTGGCCAGCCGTGGTGGCTTCACCGTCATCGGTGCACATTCATCAGGCAAGGGATGCTGTAGGACCCTGCACATCACCCCGTATGGTCAGGCCGCTCAAGATGGCTGTTCCCTTGCTCTCTGTACATCCCCTGGCTGACCAGTCCCTGTTTCACCCACGTGACTACACAATCCTCTTAATTGTAGGGTTTCATTAGTCCCTGGTAACTGATGGGCCCACCTGATGTGAATTCCCCCCCTTAAATGGTAACCTCTTCTCCTCTAGTAGCGAAGCCTACTGCCATGTCCTGCCCGCTATCTGCTGCACACGATGGGGGGTGTCTCACTCCAGGAAGCTTTGTGTAAGATCCCCCCATCCAATAATCCACTGATGTCTCTGTCACTGTCTCCGGACTCTTTCTTCAGTCTCAAAGCTGGGCAACTAGCAACTACAAGGCTTACAGGCCTGTGGGGTGCAGCCCAATAATCCCCCACTCCGCTCCTAACTTGCAACTTCTGGAGAGCAGTAGCGGCCTGCCTCATCTTGTGTCCACCCCCTGCCTCAGGTTACACATAAAAGACACCAGAAAAGCACTCACTGAAGGAGTCTGCCCTTCCATGCCTCAATTATCCAATCTGAAAAATGGTGAGGTTAACCCTTACCAGCTGACAATGATTTCAAAGTCTCCAGAGAGTCTCTAAAGAAGCTGGGAATGTAAATAGCCACTTACCAGCCAGAGTTCTCAGATCGAGACGTGGGCTGGTCTGACTTTTCCCATGCACCAGAAAATCTTCCTCTTCCAGGTGAGTGTCTGAGTTCTGGAGTGATGGAGATGTATCTCAGCGAAACACTTCCTGCCAGGGTCTGGCTGGCGGCCTCCTCAACCCTGCAGAAGCTGCCTGGGGGAGACCGCAGCTTCTTTGTTTTCACAGCTGAGGCCTTGGGCAGGGCAGCCTGAAGACCCCCACCCTGTGCTGATGCTGGGGGGGTGCTGTGTGGCCCTGTGAGAAGAGGATGGGTTCTGGAGTCGGGCCTGGGTTCAAATGCTGGTTCTGCTACCGGAGAGCCCAGTGGCCCTGGGCAAATCACTCAGCCCCTCTGAGCTCATTTCCATCTTTGTAAAATGGACCATGATATCTGCTTCACAGGTTGCCGAGGAAACTAAACCCTGTGGTTTAGAGGTTAAGATCTTCACTCTGTCGCTTACTGGCTGCGGGTCTTCAGGTGAGTTACTTAGATGTTCTGAGTCTCTGTCCCCTCATCCCTAAAGGGGGGAATCGTAGTGGAGGCCAGCTTTGAGGATCCTCGTGACGAGTACTTGATGCCTGGCGCATGGTGAGCGCTTCGTGAATGTGGGCATTCATTGCTTGACCTTTCCCACAAGTGAGGTCAGCAAGGTGGTTATTACTGTCCCTGCCCAGCGGGTCAGGCAGGATCCCGCTTGCTGTTGGGGGACCCTGGATGAGAATATGCCTCCCCCACATCCTAGTCCAGGGCTTCAGATCAAGCCCTGGACCTCGTTCTGGTCATTTCCCTGGGCCAAACGCCAGGCTCCCAGAGTTGCTGGATAGTAAAGAGCCCAGCCCTGAGCCAGGGCTGCCGGCTTCGCTCCCTTCCAGAGAGCCTGGGGAGCCTCTGCCTCCCAGCTCTCCTGACAGCAGGAGTGTGGTTAACACAAAGCAGGGCCCCAAGGAGAATATAAAGCCTGGGCTAGGTGGTGGGGAGGCTGAGGAGACAGGAGGTCAGGGAAAGGAGAAGGAGAGAGACCAAGAGTTACAGAGCCGGGAGGCACCTCCTCTCCGCTCCACTTTTATAGGTAAGGAAAATGATGCCCATTTTGCCCAAAGTTACATAACTGCTTGTAGGAAAGGTTGGGACAAACTTCTAGCCTCTTGAGTGCCCACCCAGTTTTCCTTCCCGTACCCAATGCTGCCCGCATTTTCCACTCTGAACAGTTGGTGTCGGGCAAGACTTCCCCTCCCCCAACCCCAACATCACTGCCCCAGCGCCGCATACCACCCGAGGGCCCAGGCTGGAGGGGGAGGCACCCATCTTCCCTTGAAAGACCATCAGGATAATCCCATCATGCCTTGCACCCTGGTGTCCTCAGTCACCACCTGAAGTCTGAGAATCATGGTCATCCTCATCCCTTAGATTTTTACTCCTGTAAAGCTCTGTAATTCCTCTAATCTGATCCATCCCCCAAATCCTTTCACTTTGCTCTCTGGAACTCATGGTTTATCATCAGCAAAATCTCCCCCTGTACTCAACCTTCTCTTCGACCATTCCTTCACCTTCCTGCTCCTGATGGAAAGCCCCTCGATCCCCAAAACCTAACTCCCTTGTAGCCGCCTCCTGTGGTCACTATTTCTTCCACATCCCTCATACCAGTGAGTCTGGAGGTGGGGAGTTGTCCTCCTTGCTCCTGATGGCGATTGCTATGGTTTCTCTCCTTTCTCCTCACCCTAAAACTTCATCTCCTTTGAAGGCATCAGAAGAATCTATCTCATCTAGGTGAGTTTCAGGAGGGCTAGATATTGCCATCAGACCAAATCAGCCACCGCCCTTCCGAGCTGTAGAAATTTACCACACTCTAGGCCATTCCACTCAATCCCAGAATATGCTAGTGCCTGGCTCACTATATCCCTCTCCACCACCACTCCTTGATTATTTTTGAGACCTTAACAATCATTCTTTCATTCAACACTTTTTTTTTTTTTTTTTTTCAGTACGCGGGCCTCTCACTGTCGTGGCCTCTCCCGTTGCGGAGCACAGGCTCCGGACGCGCAGGCTCAGCGGCCATGGCTCACGGGCCCAGCCGCTCCGCGGCATGTGGGATCTTCCCGGACCGGGGCATGAACCCGTGTCCCCTGCATCGGCAGGTGGACTCTCAACCACTGCGCCACCAGGGAAGCCCCAACAAATATTTTTGAACGTTTATTATGCGCCAGGTACTATTCTTAGAATCAAGGATATAGAAGTAAACTAGAGAGAAAATGTCCCAGTCCTCAAGGTTCTTACATTCTCAAGGGAGCAAGGGTAATTAACATATAAATAAGTACTGCATAAAATATTAGGCAGAGATGCTATGAAAGGGAAAAAGGCAGGTGAAGGATTAGTGGCAGAGGATGAGGAGCTATCTCAGACACAGTGGGCGGGGAGAGACATCTACACAGATGATGTTGTCTACATCTACCCAACACCTACCACTGGTGGTCTTTGACCTCCTCCCTGCACCAGTCTTCTTCCCACCTCTGCCACCCACTCCCATGGCCATAGCCTGAACTCAAGAATTTTGATCCCCCCAGTCTCTGATCACCACTTCCTGTGTTTTTAGCTCATTTACTCTGTCACCTCCATTGTATTCTTTGTCCCCTCTGGGACTTCCATTCCGCTGAACTCACCCTCTTTCACTGTCCATCTGTCCGTTATTCACCCACTTACCTCTTTCTCCAGCTTGAGTCTGTGTTCTGTAACAATAATCGCCCCTTTGAACAAGCCCTCCACTCTCTTGGCCCTTTGCCTTCGGTTGGGCTCTCCTGACGCCCCTCAACACACCTCGACCCTGCTTAACCCCAACGCCCTACCTCCTCTGCACCTGTGCTGAGTAGCTGAACACCGCAGGGAAAATTCACAGCCACGGTGACTAGTCGCACTCTACTTTTCTGACCACAAACCTCAAGTGGGCACTCAGCTTGACCAGTAATCCTACTGTGTTTCTCTACTAGATTCACTGCCCCACTTTCCAGATGAGCATTTCACATCTCCTCTCTTCTCCAACTCTCAACACCTCCTGTTTCTTCCCCGCTGTTAGCTAACGACCTTGCTCCTTATTTTGCTAAGAAAATAGATGCAGTCATGGGAAAAGTACTTGTCTTCTCACCATCAGCTCTCCCAAGGTGCCTGCACCTGTACCCTTGCCGCTGCCTTCCTTTCTGACCTTGGATGGCCTCCTCTCGAATTCCCAGCCAGCCCCTCTACTTGTGCACCAGATTCCAACCCCTTCACTCACTCCAGGACTTTGCCCCAAATCATTCTTCTCCTTCCTGCGCTGTGCAACTGCGCCTCTCCACCAGATCGTTCCCTTCAGAAGCTAAATGTGCTGTCATCTCTCTCATGCTAAAAGCAAACCCTCCCGTGACCCTACGCCCTCTCCAGCTCCTGCCCCTTTCCTCCCACCCCACATCCTTATCCCCATTCCCTCTCAGCCCACTCCAGCCAAGCATCTGTCTCTGCCACTTCGTTGAAACTACACTTGTCTGAGTCACCGATGGCCTCCTTGTTGGTACATCCAAAGGTCAGTTTCCTGTCATCTTATCCTGCCTCTCAACAGCATTTGCATAGCAGAGAAATTGCTGTCGTTTCCTCATACCTTGAGGGCAGCTCCTTCCCGAGCTCCTTCACTAGCTCCTCCTCTTCTTGGCCTCGAAGTGTTAGCATAGTATGGGGACTTCTTTCCTATTTACAGTCTCTCCCTGCTTAGATCCCATCTTGGCCTATGACTTTCAGTGCTGTCTAGAGGTTGGAATCTTTGAGAAGCAATGGGGAACAGAGTAGAGGATGAAACAGCAGCTCCAGCTCAGGACCCCCTGCCTGGATGTTAATACCTGCTCCACCCTGACAAGCTGTGTGACCTTAATCCTCTGTGCCTCAGTAGATGGTATCTCCCATCTACATGGGGTCTCCCCAGTGCAGGGTCTGAGACAGAGGCTTAAGTGTGAGTAGCTTATTTGGGAACGTGACCCAGGGAGCAGGACTGAGGGAGAGGAAGAGTGAAACACAGAGTGAGGGCTGCTGACCTAGGTGTGTGAACTAGTTGGCCACCTCTCTGGGTGACTGCTGTTCCATCCTGCAGGACCTTCTGAGAAGCTTTATGAAATGTACTTCAGAACCTTCCAGAAAAAAGGGGGGTCACTTATACATTGGCTCCTATGGAGTTACCCCGGTGATGTTAACTCCCTGCAGTCCTAGGTGGCTCATGTGTCAATGCCAAGTGGGTCCCATGGGTGTCCCTGACACCAGGGTGTCAGGAGGCTTTAAGAGGCATGCGGAGGGACACTGCTGGCTGCACTTGTGTGACACTGGTTGAGGCCTGTGTAAAACTGGTTACCACAGTGGGGTACCAAACCAGAGGGGAGGCCGAGGGGATCTGAAGTGGTGCACGTGACGTGCCCAGTACAGATGGGGTAATTGTAGAGCTCTCCTCATAGGACTGCTGGCCCTTAGCATGTGGCCATCAGCATGGTGGTGACTCTGATCCTGACATCTCCCCTGCCTAGTGGACACCTCAGAGGCCTGTCATGTCCAAAACAGAGCTGTGGTGCATGAAAGGAGAGAAGGCTAGCACTCCCCTTGACAAGGATGGAAGAGGCCCTCGGGCCTGACAACACGCATATGGTTAAGGCGTTGCCATCTACTTCGTGGCCTCTAACCACTGTTTTTTAGAACTACCATATGACCCAGCAATCCCACTACTGGGCATATACCCATATATATGGAATCTAGAAAAATGGTATAGATGATCTTATTTGCAAAATGGAAATAGAGATACAGACGTAGAGGACAAGCGTATGGATATCAAGGGGGAAAGGGGGGTGGTGGGATGAATTGGGAGATTGGGATTGACATATATACACTATGGATACTGTGTATAAAATAGATAACTAATGAGAACCTACTGTGTAGCACAGGGAACTCTACTCAATGCTCTGGCACGACCTAAACAGGAAGGAAATCCAAAAAAGAGAGAATATATGCATACGTGTAGCTGACTCAGTTTGCTGTACAGTAGAAACTAACACAACATTGTAAAGCAACGGTACTCCAAAAAAAATGAAAACAAACCAAACCAGACCAAAACAAAACAAAACAGAGCTCTGATTCCCTGCCTCTCCCCTAGCCCAACCCTTCCTCCAGTCTTCCCCATTGTAGTTCAATAGCCTGGATCTCTCTCTCTCCACCACCCCTTACATCTAATCCATTATCAAACTCTAGCTTCGAAGTATACCCCAGTCTGACCTCCTCAGTAACTTCTCTCACAAAGCAACCAGCCCAGGCCAAGGCACCTTTGCCCACACACACCCGTCCCCTCCACGTTCCCCACCTCCGCCCCGGCCCACGACAATGGCCTCCCAGCTGTCTCCAGCCTCTGCTCTTGCTTCCTGACAGTTTATTCTCCCACAGCAGACAGTGAAACTGTTACTCCCTGATTAAAGCGGCCCTCCAATAACTTCCCATTATCATTTTTCTAATAACAGCTTTATTGAGATATAATTCACATACCATATAATTCACCCATTTAAAGTACACAATTCAATAGGTTTTTTTAGTATATTCACAGGCCTGTGTGACCATTACTGTAATCAATGTTAGAACATTTTCATCACCGCACCCCCACAAACCCCCCACCTCCTGCCCCTTGTATCCCTTAGCAGTCACTGACCCATTTCCTCCCAACTCTCCCAGCCTGGGGGAATCTACTTTAGAGACTCATCTACTTTTTAGTCTCTATGGATTTGCCTATTTTAGACATTTCACATAAATCGTGGAATATGTGTCCTTATGACCAATTGCCATTTCCTGCAATTCTTAAAATTAGACCCAAACTTCGTGGTCCAGTGCCCACTGCAGGCTCCCCAGCTTGCTGCCTGCCTGTCGGGCCACGCCTCCAGCCTCACTCGCTCCCTCTGTGCTCCTTCACCCTCAGGATCCCGACCTTTGCTTTTCCCTGAGTGCGTCCTGGATTCTTTCTTAGATCTGTGATGGAGCCAGTCCTTCTCCTGATTCAAGTGTCTGCCCGAATGTCACCTCCTCAGAGAGGATTTCCCTCTTTTCCATCCCACCTCCAATCTCTGCCCCTTCCCCTGACTATCTGAAATTTATTTACTTGTTTACATACTTGTCTACTGGCTCTCAGCCCCTTTAGACCTCTGTAGGGTGGAGATTTTTGTCCTGTTCACGTTTGTATCCTTAGCACCTTGGGCGGTGCAGGGGTTTGGGCGAAGTTGGGGTTTGACATTTACTGCACAAAAGATTGGATGATGCTTCTGGAAGTCCCGCTGAGGAGTTTCCACAATTCCTTCCACCACCTAAAGCAGGATGAGACACCTTGAAAGTTACAAGTTCTTCCCTAGATCTAATGAAAATCCACTGTGTTATAGTTTGCATTCATTTTCTTTTTCTGCTGGGTATCGTGGTCCTTACTCATAGACCACCCACCCCGTTGACCAGCTGAGCTCTCTTGCCTCAGGCTCTCCTCATAGATTCTCTTCCTGGAGTCCCTTGCTCCCCTAGGGAAGGGTACCCCAATTGTCAGCTGTGACGGTTACGGCTCGAACACAAATGAAACAACATGGCCTGGACCACACAGTCCTCAGCTATCCGTGTACCCTCACTGGCCAAGCTAAGTGCTCTGGGCTTCCACTCTGGACTTGGCCTTCTCCATCCCTTGCTTCTTTGGAGCCCTGACATTGCCTCCTTGCCTTCTCTTTAAAAATCTCAGCCTGGTGGGAAAACAGGCTTTTTCATACATTGCTGGTTGGAATGAATACGGCACAACCTCTACGTAAGACAGTTTGCAAGGTGTCTCTAAATTACAAATGTCCCAACCCTTGGACCCTGTGTACCTGTGCGCATCTGGAAGGACAGATCCCGCACTGACAGCAAAAGATTAGAGACTGACCACCTAGTCCCATCAACAGAGGACTGGTTTAGAGCAAGGAACACTTTGCAGCTCTAAGAGAAAATGGACAGCCCCCTATGTGTGGATAAGGAACAATCCCCAGCACATAGTGTCAAGAAAAACCATGTTTATAGTAAACTATCTATAGAATAATAATGAGGAAAACCAAGAAAATATACTTACATAAAGAAATACTGGAAGGATATAAATTTTTTTTTTTTTTTTACGTCGGGGATGAGAACTGTTAGGAAAAAATTAGGAGGAAGAGTTCTCACTGAGATTTTTATGTCGTTTTTTTATTTGAACCACGTGACTGTAATTGCATATTTCAAATAAAATAACAAAATATATTGAAAGATCACAGTCCCATTTGGGGGGTTCTTGCCTTCTAAGGACTCTAAGATTTTTCTTTCAGGAAATTGAAAGTGCTCAGTAGTCGTGGCTGGGTACAGATAGTAACCCCCTGTGATGCTGGCTGTGGCGCCTGGGGTGCGGCCTGTCAGCTCAGCAAGGACGGGCCTTGTTTTATTCATCAGGGTGTTCCCAACACCAGCACAATGGATCACACAGAGCAGGCACTCACTAAATATTCGTTGACCGAAATACAGATAAAAGCACGAATAGAAAGATTCCTAACTCAATAATGGAGCATTTCAATCATGGTGAAGGGTCCATATACTGATACAAAATTGTCCAAATGGGTGAATCTGAGCAAGGAGGAAGAGGACAATGCTGTGTAAGTCAGAAATGAGAAGGTGGCATTCCGGACATGGGCTGTAGCTCTCCCAGCCACAGATTTACTGGAATTTTCTTGACACATGGGGTCTGGACAACCACAATGAGTAAATGCCCGCGATAGTGTAAGAACAACAATAAAGCAAAAATACACAAGTCAGTAGCCCCGTGTAGGCAGGATCACCTCATCACGGGCCTCCTCACCTAGGCCCGTCTTCTCAGGAGCTCAGAGTTCTTTCACGGGGCTTTGCCTCCGTACACCTGAGGGCAAACGGAATCAGCGGTGACTCCCAGCCAGAGCTCTATGCTTGCAGCCACGTGGCACCGCTGCAAACCAGCCAAGCACAAGTCTGGAGTTCACAGTGGACTCCTGGCACTGGCCAGGGTGGCTGGCGTCGGCCCTACCCCTCTAGGGGTGTCAGGTTATACGGGAGCGAGGACCGAAGCTTGCCCAGTGCTCACCCAGCATGCCTCGGGCACCCGATGGCTGCCACCCTGCGGTTGTCCTCGTCCTGAGGCAGGGGAGTGAGGACCGAATCTGTGGCTTTTGCTGGGTCCTCTCTCTCCCTCCTCCCCACATCTGACGCAGGGGTTTCTGCAGATGGGTAGCTCTGTTTCCTTTCAAGCCTCCTTTGCCAGATCGCCCTCCCTCTTCTTATCCTGGGTGGGGGAGTTGTCTCTGAGAGGGAGCTGGGCTTTTTCTGTAGACTGGAAGCCACCGAAGCCCTGAGCCTGAGGCCATAAGGCCTCACGGGGAAAGTGTCGAATTGAAGCAATTTGCCTGGGGCTGGACGTGAGATAAGCCAGAGCCCTGGGCCCTGTCACCGCCTGTACCTGTCAGACCGGGACCTACCCATCCGTCCATCTACCAAGCCTCTGGACCCAACTGAACCTCCCTCGGTTGGGACTTGGGCAGAGCACCTCGTGTGGCACCAGCCAGATGTCCCCCTGGGATTTGGGTGCAAGCCCAGTGGCCGGGGGCGGTGCAGTGGGCAGGCTGCCAGCCATAGGCTGATCCTCTGGACCTCGCTCACTGGTCCTGGGGAAACGTCTCAGCAGGAAAGCCCCCACATTTTTTTGCTTCATTGCCTCAGAGTGAGTAGTGTTCCGAGGTGTCCCTTGAGCACATTTGGCCCGGAGGGCAACTGGGTATCCGCCTAGGCTCTGTAGCAACCTGCCCTTTTCTAGGTGAGCCAGAGAACAGAGCCTGCCAGTGTCTAGCGTTGTGGGTTCAAGGCTGCCTTGACCAGCAGAGGCCTGGCCCTGCCAAGTCTCACTTCCCCCTCTTCCTTCCTGTCCATCCCACTCACCTCTCACACTCAACTCACCCTCTGCTTCAGGACCCCCCCCCTCTCCCCTCCCCCGGGGGGATGCCGAGCCCACCCTAAAGACCACCAGCTTCTTCCAGAAGTCAGTGGAGTGGAGCCGGGGAAGAGCTGAGAGGCCCTGTGGAGGGCGTGTGTGGTCATCTCCAAAATGGCAGCCCCTGCCTTTGGCTTTAGGGGGAAGCCGGCAGGCCCCTCCCAGGTTTGGTCAGTCAGGCAGAGCGCTCCCTGTGGCAGGTCCAGGTCAAAGGACTCGTAAGACCCTCCTGTGTCACCCCCAGCAGCTGGACCCAGGCTGAGGAGCCCCTCCCAGGAGCCTCAGGCCTGGGGCCTCTCAGGTTCCCTCGGAGGGAGGGAGGGAGCTGCCACAGAGCCAGCTGCATCTGTGGGAAACCACACACCGCAGCCTGCAGGTGCAAGGGGCCTGGGGGAAGGGGAGAGGATTAATTAACCATTTCTTGGAAGCAGAGCTTCTCCATTCCTTCCATTCCCAAACTGTGGCTTCCCTAAGACGCCAGGTACCACACTCGGTGGTGTGGAGTGGGTCCGGGGCCAAAGAAAAATCAAAGGACATGTGACCCAGGGATGCAAGAGACAGGTCCCCGCCCGAGAGGCCCTGAAGCCTGCAGAGAGAGGCCAGGGGACCATCGTTGACTCTCGGCAGGCTTTGGAGGCCACTGAGAAACCTTGGGTGTCATGTCCCTTTTCAAGGCTGGTGACCGGTTCCCTGGGGCAATTCCACATCATGAGACACTGCCTGGGGGGAGGTGGTCAGGAGCCTCCTCCTGGATGGCACTCACCCCCGCCCGGTCTGTCCACTGAGGACCCCTCAGAGGGCTGCCTCAGGGAGCAGTAGGCCTGGCCTTGGAGGAAGGACTGATGGCCAGCAGGCCTGTTCCCACTCAGCCCGGGGCCTTGGGGTGGTAACCATTAGTGTCAAGTAAACTGTGGCTTGGACATTGCTCTGGGGTTTCCAGGGGCTGGAAGCCATTCAGGCGGAAAGCTTTCACACAGTCCCCGGAAAGGGCTCCTTTCTGCTAGACCTGCCCCCAGAGGTTAGTGTTGTTCTTACAGCTGCCCAGCTGCCCACCTGCCTGCCCAGGTTGGTCTGACTTCTCATCCTGCCCATCCACCTGCCTGCCGTGGAGCACCCGCCAAGAGCAGTCTTCTGGGCAGGAGGCCTGGAAAGTGCAGGACTCTGAGGAAAAGGGCAGCCTTGCCCTTGTTTTAGCGCCCCCTTCTCTTTCTTCCCAGTATAAGTCATAAATCATCCCCCTACTCTCCTGATCTTTCCTAAATGCGAGAAAGGTTACATTTTCTAGGAGGAACTGAGTTCATTCTGCACATGTCTGAGCACCCACTGCTTGGCAGGCTGTGCTAAAGCTTGGAATATAGAGACATGTCCTTGTCCTGGAGGAGCTCACAGTCTGGCGGGATAGACATTCACACTCTATTCAGAGAGATAGGACTCTTCAAGGGAAGGCACCACGTTCTTCAGGGACAGGAGGGGCCAATGATAATCATGGATGTCTACAGAGAGCTCACAAATGTTATACAAAATGTTACACACAGTGCTGGTCGTTCAAATGAAGCAGAAAGGGGTAAGCCAAGGAGCTTAGGACCAAACTGGGGAGATAAGAATATGAGTCACAACACAGGGCAAGAGTGAACTGACTGACCCAAAGGGCTTTTGGAATTCAGAGCAGGATAACTTCCCACTGGGGTAATCAGGGAAGGCTTCCAGAAGGAAGTGGTATTTCAGCTAGGGCGAATGTCAATAGATAGACCTGAATCGGGGCGGGGGGGGGCGGGCCTTGGTGCCAAAGCAGAGACTGGGGGATGACTCCTCCTTCTGGATGAAACACCTGGGGGAAAAGTGAACAAACAAACAGGATGAAAGACTCTACCAAGATACCAAAGTGAGGGAGTTGTCTCTACTACTTTTCCTCTGCCTCCACTTCCTTGGGAGGGAGTGGGTGATTGCCTATCAATTTCTGACCTTATAAATTAGCTCCATCCTATCTTTCCATCCTCAGCTCTCTCCTTTTTGCCATACAGGGAACATCCATTACAACTGTGGTATAATACAAAAATCTATTTGGCCTTTGTCCCCCTTACCTGGTACAGAGCTTTAAAAAATGCAGCTATTTCCTAAGTAATAGGAATGTCTTTTGTTATTCACAACCAGCCCTTTCTGCCACAGCTGAGTTTATGCTAATGAGGTGACCAGTGGTAGGTCCTTAGGTGGTTTGAAGGGGGGCAAGGGGGTGAGGCGGGACTGGCCCTGCTAGAAAGAAGGTGGGAAATTTCATCCCCACCCCACTTCCAACCTCTCTGGGGAGAGGTGGATGACTGGAGATGGAGTTCAATCACGTGGTCAATGGTTTAATCAACTGTGCCTATTGCGTGAAACCCCACATAAAAATTCTGGACACTGAAGCCCGGTGGAACTTCCTGCTTGGTGAACACACCAGGTGAGGTGACACACCTGATCCGTGAGGAGAGGGCACGGAAGCTCTGCACTCTGCCCCCCAGACCTTCCCTATTATGGATCTTCCCTTTGTTCTAGAATTATAGTTTATAATAAAACTCTAAGTATAGCACATTTAGTGAGTTCTATGAGTCATTCTAGCAAATTATTGAACCTGAAGCAGGGTACTGGGAACTATTGTATGAATTCGTAGCCAAGTCAGACAAAAGTATGGGTAGCCTGGGGACTCCATCTGCACCTGTCATCTGAAGTAAGGGAAGTCTTCTGGGGGAATCTGCCCTTTAACTTGTGGGATCTGAAGCTAAGCCTGAGGAGTTAGTGTCAGAACTGACCCTGAACTGAATTGCGGGACTCCCGGTTGGTGTCAGAGATGTGTCAGTACAACAAAAGAGGTTTCCTTATAACCTTCCCTATAAATCACATGCATTCCTAACCTGTCCTCCTGTCTGAAATGTCTCTCTAGCCTCCCACGCTCACTAGTCCACTAATTTCAGCTTTTCCAAATCCTTCCTGTCCTTCAAAGCCCACTGCTTTTACAACTTGGTACTACAAGGGCTGTGCTGAAGCCTTTCCTCGTATGCAGAAATCTGGGCCTCCTGCCAGGTAGCATGTTTGGGGGAAAGGGATCTGGGGGCAGGAGGGTGCCCCAGGCAAAGGAGCTGCTCATTAAATGCTCCTGGACAAGTAGAAGGAGAGGGCTGCATTGCAGCGAGGAGGACTGCGGGCCTGGCTGAGCTCTCCTTGAAGAAGCAGCCTCTGCTGCAGGCCTCTCCACCTCTCTCCTTCCTCTGTTCCTGTGAGAAGCAATGTCTTGCGGTAGGCAGGGGCTGGGGGGTTCTGGCTCTGCAGGTCCCAGCCCCACTGGCCCTGATGGTAAACACAGAATTTTGGCATCTTCTCTGTAGTGATGGGCAGTGTTCACCCAGGTCAACAAACACACACCTTCTTGTGCATGTACCTTTGTGTGTGTGCATACACACACACACACACACACACACACAGAGGCAGGAGCATGCCAAGCCCATGTCTGCATTGCTCTGGGCTGCAGTTGGGAAGTGCCCCACGTCGGCGTGTTCTGGCCGATGGTCTGGTCCTCTCCCCCTTTGCTTTTTTGCCAACACTGCTCCTGGCAGCGTGCGGCCCTGCAGACTAAAGGCCAGCAGAGACCAGCGTGTTCCCCTCTCCCACACCCTCTAGGCTCCCTTCCACCCCCCACACTCCACCCCGTGCTGAAGCTGCCTCCAAGAGCCTAGGGTTGTGGCTCCTTCTTAAACAACTCAAGACAGCGTCTAAGCCACGTGGGTGACCTGGTGGGAGGCCAGAGAGCAGCGTCACCCCACCCCCCACACCACTGGACAATGAGCAGGTAGTAGATGGATGGGAGCTAAACTGGACTCTTCCCTCAGGTGCTGCTGAGGCCTGGGAGGCAAACATGGAGGGTTACAGAAAGCGATCCAGAAGGCATTTAGGAAGCCCAAGGGAACTGGTCTGCCACATCATTGCCCACAGGGAACTGGTCTGAGCTACCAGGCCTAGATCAGGCTTCAGAAAAAGCACAGCTCCTGTGATATCTGGACTGCCCCTTTCTCTCCCTTTTCCAGCACCCTTCCCCTCTGAAAGTCTCTCCCAGTATACCCTAGGTCCTAGGAAGGCAGAATAGTAGCCGTTTATTTTTAGCTTAACTGTGGCCTGAAAGGCTTGGTCCCCAGGTGAAGGCATTTTAAGGAGCAGCTTATATGGGGAAGAGCATTGGGAGGGTTGGGCTCTCTCTTTCCTTGCATTACTGCACCCCACTCTCTGCTCTCAGGCGTGTCCTTTCTCCCAGCTCATTGCAAAGTGGGGGTGGGCAGCTGTGACTGAGGGATGACCTCGAACTATTGAGAAGGATTATAGCTCTTCACCAAGTGTTGGGGAACCTTCTATAAAATTAGCTCCTCCTGAGGTGTTCTCAGTCCGACAGACCCAATTCTCTTTATCATGGGGATCTGGGGAAATAAAACCCTACCATCTCAGGTCCTAAACTGAATCCCATTCCATTTTATCTAGCCCTCAGTCCTAAACTGAATCCCATTCCATTTTATCTAGCCCTCAGTCAGATGCTCATCCTAATTTCTCTCCCAGCTACCTGAGCACCAGTTACCACAGCAACCCCAAAGCTCCCTCAGAGCACTGGACTCTCACATTTTAAACTGGAAGTCACCCTAGAGCTCATCAGTCCCAAGTTCCCATGTTACAAGGAAGTCCACCTATGGGAAGTGACTTGTCCAAGGTCACACAGCTTTTCAGTGGCAGAATTAAGATGAAAACGCTGCACTTTGACTTCCAAACCAGTGCTCTTTCTGCAAAGCCACACCACTTAGCATCCCCGCTGAGCTCAGATTTTGGGATCTGGAGTTTAGGTCCTAATTCTAGAGACATCATGGGAAATTCTAGGATGAGGCCTGCATGAAGAGTCAGCACCTGTTTTCCTCCTGAAGCTCTTGTTTTGTGTTACATTGCCTCAGGCAAGGCGGGGATGAGGGGGGCTGCTGGGCCATGGTGTGCCTCTGCTGGGCTCCCGGCTTGTCCAAACCGACCTGGGGAGCAGGTGTGGGTCCTCTGTCCCCAGAGCTTCTTGAAGAACAGTTTGTTCTGCAGGGGCTGCAGCCAGGGTAGAAGAAGAGTGACAGACACCAGCACAGCCCTGGAACCTGCTGCAGCTGCTTCCTGTTGTCAGACGGCTCTCCGGCTGAGGGGCTGAGCTCCCTGGCACCCCGCTCGCCCCTGCCTAGCTCTCCACCAGGACCCAGCGACCTCCCGTGGATACAGAGGAAGACCAGGTTCAAGGAGTGAGAGCTCAGAGGAAGGAAGCGGCCCAGGGCCAGGCACACTTCCAGCCTCATTCTGTGTAAACGGGATCCCGTCCCCTGAATGTGTATGTTCACTCCTGCCTCGCCTCCCCTATCGGGAAGACTTTCCCACCATCCCCGTAAAGCCAACTTCTCCCTGTTCTCTGGGTCCCCTCGTCCTTGTGCATGGTGACACCCCTGCCCCACCATTGGCCGTACTGGACCGTCCAGTATGAGCGTGTGGGCCCCAACCTCACACTGCCTTGATTTGTGGTTTGACATTTCACCTGGGTTTGTTTTGTCTCCTCTTTAAGACTTAAAGACAGGAGAATTTGGGTCCCTAACCACTGCCTCCTATTTCAGACAAGATCCCTTACAGAGCTGAGCTCAGAGCTGACCCTCTGGTAGGGACACAATAAATCCTCGTTGAATGTCCCAACGTCTCTGTCCTGGTTCCTGTGTGAACTGCAGTCACCCCAGACTGGGGCCTTGGGGGAGGAGAAGGAGAAGAACAACTTGGGCTTCCCTGCCCGGAATTTTCTGCCCGGTAGTCATGATGGCTCATTATGGGAAGCTGTCCAAGGCCTTGCCCCTCTCCAAGCTTGCTTCCAGATTCCCCTCTGACTAATAATGAGAGTATTACGGGGCTGGCCTGAGTGGACCATCTCCCGTCTACACAGGATTCCCCTAGTGTGAACGCTTGCAGGTAGATGGCCAGGGAAAGGGGAGAGTGGTGGGCACCTGCAAGGAGGCCACTATCCACCTCAGGGCACCGCTCAGAGCACTCCCAGTATGGGCTCTCCAGCCTCCATCTCCCTAGGGACTAGCTCATTGTCCCCAGGGGGTCTTAGAGGGGCTGGGGTAGGGGTGGAGGGAGCACTAACCTCGCACTCTCAGCCCAGAGCTCTTCCCCCCATTGTGAAATGGCCTTGGATGAGGGCCAAGCAGGAAGTCTCCTCCTATAGGCTTCAACTCAATTCCTGGCACCTGGGGTGTGAAGATGGGCCCCAGGCTCTTCCCTTCCCAAGGGAGGCCTGAGCTTGACACTGAGCCTGCCTGCTAGGAGACAGCCTGAGCTGCCCTTGGCTAATCGAGAGGGCCCTATGCCTCCCCGACAGGTACGTGGGACATTCAGAGGGGTGTGAAGGGCAGTGGAAAGTGCATGGGCCTGGGGCTCAGGGTTTCCAGCCTCTACTCTGCCATTATGAGCTTTGTGACCTTGGGCAAGTCACTTTCCCTCTCTGGGCCTCACTCAGTTTTCTTACTTGTGACTAACTAGAAGGTAAAGCATCAGGCGAGAAAGATCTCGCAGGCCTCTCGAAGCTTGATAGTATGACTCACTGAAGTCAGTGATTCATTGATGTTATTACCAGGACTTGGCTCTGGTCTGGCGGGGAGTCTGTTCACTATGTCTGTCTAGGTTTCCCCATATAAATCTGCAACTCCTGGTTTCTCAGAGTGGGCTTCCCTGGACAATCAAGGATGAATGATGACAGAGGCCAAGAGATGAAGAGCATCTGTTACTTTGGGGAGTTAGGACACCTGGGTAATTTGTACAGAAACTCTGGCTACATAATTTCCTGTCCTTCAATTCCAGGCAGGAAATTTAAAAATTTGGGATCCCTAATCATCATGAATAAAGGGACCCCTTCTCCCACGCACTAAACTCTTAAAAGTAGGGGGAGGAGGAAGGCAGGAAGAGGACAGCGTTCTTCACACCCCAGACCTCTAGCCTGCCTGGGACAACTTGAGTGATAACCACGCCTGCTTTTCTTGGTCTCAGTTTCTCCTCGTACAACCTGGGGTGTGGTGGCCCTCGCCTTCCTGAGGTTCAGCAAGGAAGGAAACCATCGATGAGAAGGGGAGACCTTGTTAAAGCTCACACGTGTTTCATGAGTGCCGCCACCCAATTCTACACACGGCTGACTTTCCAGACAAGGGGGAACAAGGTGCCCATGGGGTGTAGTCTGTGGGGTACTGGGAATTTCTTTGAAGCTCCCCAGAGCCACAGCACCTGAAATCCCACCATTAGAGTCTTTTCTTTGTTTAATATTGCCTAAGTTACCTCCAAAAGTGGAGTGAGGGCTTCCCTGGTGGCGCAGTGGTTGAGAGTCCGCCTGCCGATGCAGGGGACACGGGTTCGTGCCCCAATCCGGGAAGATCCCACATGCCGCGGAGCGGCTGGGCCCGTGAGCCATGGCCGCTGAGCCTGCGCGTCCGGAGCCTGTGCTCCGCAATGGGAGGGCCGCAACAGTGAGAGGCCCGTGTACAGCAAAAAACAAAAACAAAAAACAAACAAACAAGAAAAAAAGTGGAGTGAGTGTGGCGTATCTAACCATCCGTCATGAACATATTAACATGATTTAGCTACCAGATGGGTGGCCTCTGCACTGGTAGCTGAGGCTAGTGAGAGACTGGAGTTTGGTGTGGGTGGAGGGGAAGGTGTTTCGGAGGTCTGAAAGCTTGTACTCAGGGCGCTGCTTGAGTAGGAGGGGAACATAACAATGAAACCCGGCCTTTCTGTCGTGCTTTCTCACGTACCACTCCCCCAAAGCAGTGTGAGCAGAATAGTCCCATTTTACAGTTGAGGAAATGGAGGCTCATAGGGATTAAAGAAGAGACTTTTCTTCAGAAGCACAGCCAGAAGGTGCTGAATTGGGCCTAGAGTCCAAGAATTGAGAACCCAGGAGGCAGGATTTTGCCTGTGTTGGGGGATGGAGGTGGGGTGGGGGACAGGGGCTTGGGAGGGAGGAGGGGAAAGATGACAGGTGGAGAGCAGAGCCCCAGCTTTTCCTACTGTGCCCAGAGCTGACCTCTTTTCTGACTTCCCTCCTTTCTCACCGTCTCCTACCCCTTTCCCACCACCTTTTAGGACATCTGAAAGCCCTGCCTCCAGTCTGGGCTGCCCTCAGACTGCGCCATTTGCCTGTTCCTCTCGCTGTCAGGGCAGCGCAGCATGGCGGTTGGCTCTGAAGTCCGTGGGCCCAGGTTCGGATCTGCACTCCACCTCTTACTGGGGGTGTGACCAAGGCACCTCTTTCCACCTCTTGGTGCCTCAGCGTCTTCTGCCAGCAAGTGGACGTCAAACAACATTCACCTCACAAGACTACTAGGAGGGTTCAGGAGGAATATAGTTAAAGCGACCAGAAGTGAGCCTGGCACTAGTCATTTCTCAATAAATATAAGCCAGGTATTCTCTGAGAAAAAAGGAGTCTCTCCTCTAACACAGAACTCGGTCCACTTCCCATGACCCCAGCACCTAGAACAGTGCCGGCATGAGTGGGTGCTCATTTAGTCTATGCTCAGTGATTGAATGAATGATAATGTCCATTACAGAGAAACTCCTAGCCTCAGCAGAAGTGATTCTGAAAAATGATGTTAACAATCTTGGATATTTTTATGGTCTAAGGTCAAGGGACAAGACCTGGGAAGGCTAGGGCTGCCTGTGGCCGCACTTGTCTGACAAGGTCAGGGCGTCCCCTGCCGGCCCCGAGGAGTGCTGCAGGCAGGGCCCAGCGGGGCACTCCCACTCCTGAGGTGCCTGCCTGGAGGGGGGCCTAGTGGCACTGCCCACTTTCCCTACCTCGCCGTGAGCAAGGGGAAGTCCAGTGCTAACCACTGGTACTCATGGGCTCTGGACATTTCCCTTGGGCTCTCAGGTGGGGCTGGGGGGAGAGAAGCAGTAGCTCATAAATTTGTTCGTGGAAGAGGCTTCGGCAATCTAGTCTAAGTCCTTAACATGATGATGAAAAAAAAATTAAATATATCTATTGGGCACTTACTGTGAGCGCTTTACATGGATTATCTCATTGAAACCTGAAAACAACCCTTCGAGGTAGGTACTACACAGAGGAAACTATAGATAGGTGCCTCTATCAAGGTCCCACACAAAGTAAGGGACCAGCGGCAAACCCAGGGCCCCTGACCCCCAGTCCAGTGCTCTCCTGCTGCCTGTCCAGGACACTGAATCCAGGAGTACATCCTGGGGGCACAGGCAGGGGCAGAAGTCCCTGGAGGACTGAATCTCCCAAGAAGACACACAGTGAACATTTGTTGATTGACTGACAGAAAGAATAAAAGAACTGGTAGTTCCAAGCGTCTGGTTGTATTCAGCCCAGGGAATGTGTTGCCATGGCGATCAGGAGGTTATTCTCTCTCTCTGGGGACCCAGACTTCTAGAACACTTCTAGGATATGTGTGGCCACCTCCCTCTGGCCATCCCTCTGCCTTCTCTCAGATGTCTCCACCAGACCTAACCACCTCCCAAGACTCAGGAGGGCTCTCCAGCCTTAGGACCTCATGCCTGTCCTAAGTGGGCCTGAACCCAAACCCACCCAACACCATTTTCTGCTGTGTTTTGCTGATACCTTCCCTCCTTCCTTCATCCTTAGCTGATCTTAAAGTCAGTACACTGGGCTACATACCGTGAGGCAGGTCAGAACCTGAGGTGTGGTCCCCCTCAGAAACCAGCACAGTATCTGACAAGATGGGCACTGATCCATGCTTGTTGTCATGATTCGCTTCTGTAGAATAAATCTATTATACCTTGACAGACAGGAGAGGGGAACAGCCAACTGCAGTCCAGTGACTAGGGCTCAATAATGCACACCTTAGCTCATTTCCTCCTTCCCACGACACAGTGAGGGAGGCGCTTGGATTACATCTCCATTTTATGAGGAAATTGAGGCACAAAAGGATTTAAGTAGATTTGGAATAAGCAAAAAAAGATTAGTGGGTGTTTGCAATGGAAAACTTGGCAGTGTTTAGAGTACATCCTCTGGGCTATCTGATTAGAGCTCATCCTCTGTGCTGTCTGATTAGAGCCTTTCATTGCCTTTCAGTTTGTTTGCAACTGTTAACTGTACAGAACTGATGGCAATGCAATGATTCCTGTCTATGGATACTCAAATTCTGTTTGTTCGAGGGACAACAGTCTCCTCTTGTGGAAAAGTCAGTTTGCTTCCGTTTACAAGTTGATCTCAATAGTCCTGTTCTATATATGTGTCTGTTCTTTGGAGTCTCCTTTGAATGACTTGTAGCATCTACCTGGTTCCGTCATTAATGATAAGGGAAATAGATCTTGAGTATGTGTATGAGAGTCATGATTTCACCTTTTAATGTTTTTAATTATCTTTTAACAGGGGTAACAGGTAATTTGCCTCCGGTTGCTTAGACAAGGAGAGGTAGACCTGGGGTTCGAACCCAGGCAGCTAGGATGCAGCATCTGTGTTTATAACCATCACCCTATGTTCCAGGTACTGCATAACTTGATTGCATTAGAGTGGCTGCAGCTGTAAATAAATCAGACCCTTGATCCTACTTCAAACCCTATAGCTCTAATTAAAAGCTAATAAACTAAATGGTGGACACGTGTGACCACAGCATTTGGGAGCGAGAGCTCTGGGTGGTGTGAGCAGGACACTCCTCCAGGCCCTTGGGCCACTTTGGCTGAGGAGCACTGGGTGTTGTTTTCTCCCAGGCCTTCCGGTAGTGGCCCTGCACTCGGGCTCAGGTAGATGCCGGTGCTGTGGGCTGAGGGGCTCTGTGTTGCCCTTGGTTCTGCCCAGCCCTTTGCTGAAGGCCCAGATGAGGGAGGAGATTTGGGGGCCATTTTCCATTCCCCAGGTCTCCTGCGGTGAGGGAGAAGGAGCCGGGAGCTGTGTGGGCCGCGTGGTTGGGAGACAGTGACCCAGCTGCCTGCGGCACGTACTCTTCTGCTCCAGGCACCAAAAGCCACCAACCTGATCGCAAGGTAGGATTTCAAGTGCTTGACAACATTAGAATTTTTTTTTTTTTTCTCTGTACGCGGGCCTCTCACTGTTGTGGCCTCTCCCGTTGCGGAGCACAGGCTCCGGACGCGTAGGCTCAGCGGCCATGGCTCACGGGCCTAGCCGCTCCGCGGCATGTGGGATCTTCCCGGATTGGGGCACGAACCCGTGTCCCCTGCATCGGCAGGCGGACTCGCAACCACTGCGCCACCAGGGAAGCCCAACATTAGAATTTAACAACATCTTGGGGACTTCCCTGGTGGCGCAGTGGTTAAGAATCCGCCTGCCAATGCAGGGGACACTGGTTTCAGCCCTGGTCTGGGAAGATGCCACATGCCGCACAGCAACTAATCCCGTGAGCCACAACTACTGAGCCTGCGCTCTAGAGCCCGCGAGCCACAACGACTGAAGCCCGCGTGCGTAGAGCCCGTGCTCCGCCACAAGAGAAGCCACTACATTGAGAAGCCCGTGCACCACGGCAAAGGGTTGCCCCCGCTTACTGCAGCTAGAGAAAGCCTGTGTGCAGCAACAAAGACCCAACACAGCTAAAAATTAATTAATTAATTCATTAAAAAAAAAAAGAATTTAACCACATCTTATTGACAGAGACTTTCAATATCTTTGTTCACTGAGCTACTCCTGACTGATCATAAACAATTCCATTTTTTCTTATCAGGGAATTTATTTTCAGATGTATATTTTTATAAATCGATTCACTTCCTTGTTGCTTTTATTCATTGTTTTTAATTTTTAAATCTAAAATTTTAAAATGTAGCCACACTATTTTGTTTCATAGTACTTCTTTTTATCATTCTTTTATTTATGGCAGAAATACTGGTTTTCCATTTATGATAATGATATTAAATAAACTTGTTTAAGTATAAAACGAGTCAACTTAAACGTGTTAACTGATAGTGCAGGTGGTATTTGGTTAATGGCAGAAATCAAGATGGTGGTGTCCAAATGATGGAATTTATATATTATTATAAATGATAGCACTGTTTATTACTCTTTATTGAGCATTTATTACGTGTCAGCCTCAATGCCAGCCACGTACTGCTGTCCAATAGAATCTGTGCTGATGGAAATGCTCTATATCTGCACTATCCAATCCACACGGGGCTACTGCGTCCTTGAAATGTGGCTAGTGAGACTAAAGAATTGAATGTTTTCTTTTATCTAATTTTAATTAATTTAATTTTAAGTATCCATGTTTACCATATTTGAGCAAGCGTAAGGGTCTTAAATATAAACTCTTTATAACATCTGTGAACTATTATTATTGCCATTTTGCTGATAAAGAGATTTAGACTTTGAGAGGTTGCCTGAGGTCACATAAGTAGCAGAGGTGGCATCTGAACCCAGACGCATTGAACTACAGAACAGGTGCTCTTAATCACTTCCCACAGAAAAAGCCCAAAGAACATTTTGTCAGTAGTTGAATTGTACTGGGCCACGTGTGATCCTAAAACTGGCAGACTTGTGTATTTCTTTTACTAGAGTGGCTTGTTCTGTCATGAGATGGCCTTGAGGTATCACACAGGGTGGCTGGCATGACTGTTGATTTTTGAGTGGAACTGAGGTGTGACTGAGCCCGTAGGAAGCAGTGAGATGTGTCCACATTGAGGGCTAATCCTGACAAGGCCCCAGATGAATCATGGCCTCCAGGCTCTGTGCTCCTTGAGCACAGGGCCATTTCCTTCACCCTGGGGTCGCCAGTACCAAGCCCATGGCTCTAAAGGACATTGGTCAATGTTCAATGAATGATAGAGGCTTAGAGCACAATGGTCATCATTTAGGCCAACCTTTGGATCACACAACTCTGTAACTGGTTTCACTTAAATTCATGACCATAAATATCAAGTGAGCCTTCACATTCCCTGGCAGTCTGACAACACATCTTAAATATGTTCAGTCTCTGATGATTTCACACTTTCTTCCAAATGTCCAGCACCCTGATTATCTTGTGGCTTTTGGTTCTCCAGGATCTGTACCTGTTTGTAATCCTCCGTTGTGTGGGTCTTGGTGAAAGGCAAGGAATATAAAAGGGTCAGAGGGTCACTCCCTCACCTACCCCAGGACTTGGGCTCAAGCATATGATCTAGGATTGGCTAATCTGGGGCTTGCAACTAGGACTCTGACTTCTGAGCTAGTGAGACCAAGGCCCACGGCTCTTTAGAGGCTATTCATAGTGGTAGTCATTGCAGGGTAGTCTTCCGCTGGCAGCCCTATAGGAGGAGTTTTCACCAGACCGTTCCAGTCTGTGCTAGTTCCATGGGCATATGAAGATGACTCCCCAGTTTGTAGTTATAACTTTTACCTCTCCGCTGAGCTCCAAACTTGTATATGCACTTGCTTACTTAATGGTTCCACTTGGATATGTAATAGGCATCTCAGATATTACAAGACCAAAATAACTCTTTTCATCTTCTTATAAAACTATTTACTTCTCATGTCTTTCCTATCTTAGTAAATGGCACCACCACCCACCCAATTGCTCAAATACAAAAACCTATGAGTCACCTCCGATTTCTCTTTTCCTCTTAATGTCCACAGCCAGTTGAGTACGAGTCCTGTTGACTCAAAGTATACACTAACCTGATCGCAAATGTTGGTAGCACCTGGACTTTTGCAATAACTTCTGTGGTAGCCCCCAACCCTTCACCAAGATATCTATGTCGCAATACCTGGAACCTGTGACTATGTTACCTTACATGTTTAAAGGACTTTGTGATTAAATTAAGGATCTTGAGATGGGGAGATTATTCTGGATTATCCAAGAAGGTCCAATATAACCACAAGCTTCTTATAAGAGGGAGGCAGGAGGATCAAAGTCAGTAGTAGGAGATGTGACAATGGAAGCAAGAGGTGGTAATGATGTGAGCAAGGGGTCACGAGCCAAGGAATGCAGGTGGCTTCTAGAAGGACAAGGAAACAGATTTTTCCCCTGAAGCTTGCAGATGGAATGCAGCCCTGCAAACACACTGATTTTAGACTTCTGACCTCCAGACCTGTAAAAGAATAAATTCATGTTGTTTTAAGCCACTACGTTTGTCAGATTTGTTACAGCAGCAATAGGAAGCTAATACAACCCTCTAATTGGTCTCTCCATTTCCTGCCTTGTCTCTACAATGCCTTATCTACACCACAGCCTGAGGATCTTTAAAAAGCTAAATTGGATTGTCACCGTTCTGTTTAAAACTTCCTTACCAAGAAGCTTTTCTTTGTATTTGGAACAAAATCCAAATTTACCAGGGCCATCGGCCCTATGTGACCTGGTCAGTGGATACCTCTCCAAGCTCTCCATACTCCTTCACCCCTCCTTCCACATGCCACCTCCACCCCACCCCCAAGCCTTGTGGACATGGGGCAACTTGTTTCCCTATTGGGGCCCTTGTTCTAGCCATTCCCTGTGTCTGGAACACTCTGTCCCCAGATTTTTGAATGGCTAGTCCCTTTAGCTTTCAGCTCAAAGTTCTCCTCTTGAGAGGGATTTCCCTGACCCCAACCTAAAGTAGTCCCCCTGTCACTCTCATTTGTATCATTCCTGTTTAGTTGTCCACACAGCACTCTTTATCTGAAGCTATACTTACGAGGTTACTGTTTATTTCCTCACTACTCCTTTAACCCAAGTTTCAGGAAACCAGAAACTTGTATCCTGCTGTAGCCCCCTCTCCTTTAACAGTGCCTGGCATAGGCTAAGAGACCCTCAGTGAAAACCCATTGCATGATTTCATGCTTGACTTTTCCAAGACCTAGTGTTCAAGTTGGCTACTGGCAGAGCAGGGCCTACACCCCAGGTCTCCTGACTGAACCCAGAGCTGAAACTGAGACATGGCTCCAGGCCCTCTTGCTAGAGCTGGGGCCACCCAGCCTGGTCAGAGAAGAGGGAGAGTTCAGAGGGAACTCATGGAGAGTTCCCGCCGTGGGAACTTATTACAATGACAGTGGTAATGAAAATAGCAGCTAACGTTATCGAGCACCCTCTATGAGCCAGGAACTGTTTAATGTAAGTTCATTTGCTCTTCACAACCACACAGTGAAATGGATACTATTATTATAGGTTGAGGAAATTGAAGCACGGAATAACAGTACAGCTGAATATACACAACTATAGGTTTCCATCAGATCCCTCCTGTGCTCTCTCACTCTCTCCCACTGCTTGGGTTAGAGTATTTGCTTGTCTGTGAAATCAAGCACAGCCCAAGGGCCTCGGGGTCGTTGCCTTCCCGGGACTGGAGGGGGCGCCCCAGAGCGCAGGCGCGGGGCGGGGCGGGGCGGGCGGGCAGAGGGCGGAAGCAGGGATTGGGTGGAAGAGAGCCGAAACCTAATAGCGGAAGTCCCGCCCAGCCCGGGCGAAACTTCCGGCTCCAACGGCTTGGGACTTAATGCTGACGGAGCAGAGCCAGCAGCGCCAGGATGGTGCTGCTGGAAAGTGAGCAGGTATAGCCAGAGCTGGCCGGCTGAGGGACCGATACTGTTTGGGGCTTAGCTCGGGACCTCTGTCTCCTTCTGCGGGAGGGACTGGGACTTGCCGAGGCGGGGGCGGGGGGTGGGGGTTGGAGTTGCCTAACGGGGCCGGGCTTCTTGTGTTCCAGTTCCTGACGGAGCTGACCAGGCTCTTCCAGAAGTGCCGGTTGTCGGGCAGCGTGTTCATCACCCTGAAGAAGTGTAAGCAGCTGCGGATGCAGCAAGGCCGGAAGGGAGCTGGGAGGCCGAGCGATGCCCCGGCCCGGGTGCCCAGTGACTGGGAGCCACAGGCAGAGTCTGTCTGCCGCGCGTCCCCGCCTTCCCATACCTTCCTCCACCTGGTACTGGCACATTCAGGGCTGAGGGGCCGGAGAGTATTGGGGATTGTGGCTGGTGCGGCCCCCAGCACTTAGCCACCTAAGTCAATTCCGGTTCCAGTGGGCCCCAAGCATGTCAGGTCTCGTATTTTTGTCAAGGATCCCAAACCGCGCCATGATTAGTGAGATTTAGTCTGCTTTGATATTACAGTGTTCCCATCGTGGAAGTGGCAGGTAGGTTCCCAAAGTGTGGGCAAGGCGTCTGTAATAGCAGATAATGTGGTTAACAGAACTAGACCAGTGGAGGTGGGTTAGGTATCCTCTTGGAATCGTTCTCCTACGTTTTAACTCATCGTCTACCTGTTGACCACGTCTGTGGCTGTGTTCACCAGGATGTATTTTTCATGCAGATGATGGTCGAACTAAACCCATTCCAAGAAAGGGTTCTGTGGAGGGCTTTGAGCCCTCAGACAACAAGTGTCTGTTAAGAGCTACTGATGGGAAAAAGAAGATCAGCACTGTGGTGAGTTCGATTCCTAATACTCCTCATTTTGGAGTTTAAAGCCTTGAATTTAACTTGAGGGGTGTATCTGAACCAGTTTTTTTTTTTTTTTTAAAGTTATTAAATAAAGCCTAGTGTGTAGCTCCCCAGCTGTTTTGGGATCAGGGTCTTCTTTTATTACCTTAGTAATAGAAAACCCAAAAGCAAAATTAAAACGAAGAAGGTAGAAGCCAAACACTTGTTAGAAATACAGTTAACATATTGGTCCTTACTCAGAGTAGCACTGTTAAGGAGCAGTTGGCATATTTGATTCCTTATTCCTTTACTGTGCTGGGCCTTCGGTGAACAGTTGCTTGGTATCAGATGCTTTTACTTTTAAGCTGATTGTTCATTTATCTTTGTGGTTCATGTACCAAACATGTATTATATTAGGCTTTGTATTTGAGAGCATATGATTTAGTCAAGAGTCCTAGTATTATTCCCTTTCAAAGTGGAGGTTGAATATGGCAAAACAAGAGACTGCTTGGATTCCAAATGAATACTTTATTTTGCTGGGGCAGAACCAGACCTGCCCTCTAATCACATCAGCATAGGATATTCATGATAATGTATGCCATAATTAGTTGATGTCTCCCATTACCAGTTATCTTGAGAAGACTTTTACAGTAAAGCAAGCTTATGTGGCTTTTAAAAATAAAGTTGGGTGTCATGAAATACAGAAAACTAAGGAGTCTTCAGAGGTAGAATTTCTTTTGTTGTGGTAGCTTGCGTTTTGCTTAAATGGGCCTGAATTAATGGTAGGTTTAAAATAAGATGGGGAGGGAGTAATTTAAAAGTATCTTGCACAAAAGATTAAGTCCCTTGATGTCTCTCAGAACCCTGAGAGAAAGTCAGTGCCATGTGTGTAAGAGATTTCAACAGAGGCAAGAGGCATAGCTTCTTAAGGAGCCCACTTCTGCCTCTTTCCCATCTTGGTACAATTCTCAAAGTGCAGAGCTTCTTTGCTTGTTCCTCAGGCAGAGGAAAGTGGAGTAGAAAAATAGCTTTTAGTGTATTATGACCCCTGCAATTGGGAAGAAATATTTTTAAAGATTAGGGTGTTGTCTTCCCGAGGCTTTTGAGTTGTTATTGGGTGAGGCAGATGATTCCTATGTGGATAACAGGGGTGACCTTTTCCTTATTCTTTTCCAGGTGAGCTCCAAAGAAGTGAATAAGTTTCAGATGGTGAGTGTGTGGTGTTCTCTGTGTCTCGTTTCTCAGGGCAAGAGTCAGCATAATAATTAACACTGGCTTAAGATTGCTATTTAGGTTCACTGCTCTCCTGTGATGTTTTACCAGTAGTTTACAAGTAAAAGCTGCCAGGCTGTGAATTCTACTTTCAACGCTGATATTGTCTTTTTTAGATAGATTTTGTTGTCATAGGCTTTAGATATGCTCTATGTATAGTATAGCTGAATAAGAAGTTGCCTGTAGTTTTCCATGTTTGCTTTAAAAAAAGTAAAAAACATGCAACTCACTAGTGGGTGTTGCAGAAGCTGCTGTAATGTGAGGGTGTTTTCCTTACACCATTTTCCTTAGGATACAAGTATCCCCGTGGTATTATATGCTTTATCAGATAGGCTTTCTGATTTTGGCTACCCTAAATCTATTATGGAAGCACAGCAGATGCTCCACCAATTTGCAACTCTTCCCACTAAGGTCATGCTCTGTGTCTTTTAGGCTTATTCAAACCTATTGAGAGCTAACATGGATGGGCTGAAGAAGAGGGACAAAAAGAGCAAGAGTAAGAAGAGCAAAGCGGCGCAGTGAAGGGCACCAGGTTTCCTGCTTTCACCAGTTAACCACTGAATTGCTATTTTTCCTTTGGTTTTTACTTTTGGCCACAAAGCTGGGTTTCTGATTCCTCTACAATAACTGTTTTCATGTGAGATTAGGGTCATTTTTGGATGGAAGAAGGGCTGCAGTGTTTACAGGGTAGTTACAAGAAGCCAGTTTATTTTATATCTGGCTAAGTGGTCTGTGTTGTATGGTTGTATGTTTCTGGATAATAGTTTACAGTCTCTGTAGCCGTCTGTGAAGAGCACTGTATCATTAAACCTGTATTTATCAGTACTGACCATCTTTTATTCCTTTTCCCATCCCATAAAAAGTTTCTGGCAATAGTTCCTCATTCTGGAATGACTGATTATGAATAGGCTTTAGGCCCTGTCTTATGCGTTACTGGAATTGAAACCTGACAATTTTATAAAAAGTTGTGTTATTTCATGGGTATTTTTCCCAACTTGGCTGTATAATTTTTTTTTTTTTTTTTTTCTTGCGGTACGCGGGCCTCTCACTGTTGTGGACTCTCCCATTGCGGAGCACAGGCTCCGGACGTGCAGGCTCAGCGGCCATGGCCCACGGGCCCAGCCGCTCTGCGGCATGTGGGATCTTCCCGGACCGGGGCACGAACCCGTGTCCCCTGCATCGGCAGGCGGACTCTCAACCACTGCGCCACCAGGGAAGCCCCTTGGCTGTATAATTTTATCATCATAGTTCCTTTAGCAAATTTGAATGAGTTCTCATAGCCAAATGAGAGTTTGCTTAACCAAACTAAGGATAAGCCTATTACAAAATCATCAAGAATAAAGATTCCAAGTTAATGATGATATTTGATTTCTTTATGCCCTTTATTTTGGACATTTTCATGTGCTCGGTATATAGGGCTGAGAAGAACAAGGCTGTTTTCTTGTGTTCTAGCTCCACAAAACCTTTAGTGCTAATAGATTTGCAATTAAAAAGCAATAGATATATGAAAACATTTATTATATTCAAAAGATAAATTTATAATATATTACACATGAAAAACCTACAAAGCTCAACTCCGTAGGACAGCTTCTTAGAACGTAAAGCTAATTTAAAACAATGAATGTACAACATTTTATAGTATAAGCTCCTGTCTGTTTGAACAATGTAATGCTCGTTCGTTCTTTAGGATTAAAATAAGATTCTGTAGTAGTCATCTCTGTAGCTATACAGGAACAGCACAGACACCCTGCAAAAGAAGGGAGAAGACAGGATCAGTATAATGGTAGAGAACAGAGTTGATAAATTATTTTTAGAACACTTAACTGTAGGAGTTTTGCGTAATCAACAATATGGAAGGCCAGTCACTAAAAACATAAGTTTTAGAGAAGCTATGACTGGCAAGGGTCCACAGTATAAGGGTCTACACAAGGAGCCCACCATTCACCTCACAGGCTTTGTTGTTTCCTTTTAAGTGGATGATAACATGAACAACTGGCAAGGGGATATAAAACAAAGTAGTCACACTTGTTTTCGTTCATTTAAATGTTCCTAGGAGTTACCTGGGTGATTAAAAATTATAACTGGTGCAGAAAAAGCATTTGAAAAGACTCATACCCATTCATAATTGTAAAAAAATAAAACAGAAAAACATCCTTCAGAAAATGAGTAATTAAAAAAAATTATAACTGGGATAGCTGCTACTGGGACCACTACGTTTTGTTATTGACAGGATCATGACTGTGATTCACAGTCCTGATTACCAGTTGCAGTTCCAATGTAGCAACTTATTAGCCATCTAACCTCAACATGACAATAAGGTATTTGTCACTTTAAAACCCCTCCTTGGGAAAAATACCCCAAAAAACAAAAAAACCCTCTTTGAGTTTAACCCATGTTGAAATCTGCAATGCCTAAGTAATAACTTACTTTTTTTCTACTTTGATGTTATAAATTTCATCACAGACTAATTTGAGGTATCTTTGCTTTGGCAGGCGTGACAGCAGCTGCTTCACAGTTGTGTTAAATGCCTGTTCATCAGCATCCCACTAGGAAAAAAATAGATAAGACTTAACAACAGATACTAGGGTTTATTAAAACTGGTTTTTTCTGGGTCACTGATGAAATGTCAATGCCATGCCCCCCTTTAAGTGTACTGAAAAGATCAGTTAGAGGGAGAGAGAACTAATGGGGAGACTGCTAGGGTTCTTCCTTTGAAGCATTGAGTTTCTTTACAAGACCAGTTTACTAGATCCTGACTAACAGTGCTGCAGCCCCAGTGTGCTCATGTGACTTTATACCAGTTATTTCTGCCAACTGTTGACTTTCTGTGAAATGGAGATACCACCTCTGATATATACCCATTTGAGTGTCTCATAAAGCAGTTAAGTTCCCAGTATATGCTTATTTACCAGACAACAGAATACTAGTGGGGAGGGGAAACAGGGAAGGGGGAAGTCAGCTTATAAAAGAAGCTACAAGGATATATTGTACAGCACAGGGAATATAGCCAATATTTTATATAAATGGAGAATAACCTTTAAAAAAAAAAAACCAAAACGTAGTATGAGATGTTAGCTCTGGGGCAAAGTTCATTTTTCATCTAACTTAATCTGTGACTAAACACTCTGGATAGACAAAAGCATTCTTTGGTATGACGTTGCAAAAATCACCTGTAGTTATTCTTACAGTTGAACATTCTAATAGCAAAGCTAAGTATTTACATTTTTTTAAAGTTCAATTAGGCTATTCGATAATAAGGGTATGTACCTGTTATAAAAAAAAAAAGCATATGAAAAAGGACCTAAATTGAATTTTTACGAAAAGATCTTCCATGTAGTTCTAGTTCTGCAAATGAGCTTCCCTAGTTGGAATGAAGGTTTATAGAAGTGGCATAGTATAGTGGGTAAGAACATAGATTCCACTAGTCTGCCTAAGTTCATATCCTGGCTCTGCAACTTCCTAGTGAGGTGAATTTGAGTAAGATATCTAACCTGTCTGCCTCCCATTCTCCATAAAACGTACAATGATTCCATTTATCTGTAAAATGGGGATCTGTAAGAAGGTAACGTATGTATCTCTTGGGGTTGTTGTGATTAAATGAGTTAATATTTGTAAAGTGCTTAGAACAAGGCCTGCCACAGCCTGACACACAGTAAAAGCACTAGGCGTTTGTTAAAATCATCTCTGAAATTTAAAAGAAAGTCACTAGAAAAGTGTGAGTCCCTCAAAATTTGATTTAGTAATACATATGTCACATAAAAGGAACAATGTTACCAAATTCCTGGAACTGCCAGAAAAATACCTAATATCACTAAGAAAATAATGCCATTTTCAACTTTCTTTTGGCAAATCAACAGCTTCGGGATTTTAAAGGCCATAATGCAGAAGAGTTCATCTTGCTTACCTCTAATGATAGAAACTGTAAGATTGTTTCTTTGGGTAGATCCACCTGTTGATACACAAAAATGTACATCATGTCAGGGAACCTAGGCAGCACATACTGACTTGTGCCTATGGTGTCACTTTGGATGGAGCAACGTGAAGGGGATGCTCCCGTGCTTATTGAACTGGACAGTGATGCGATCTCAGCACTGGTGAGCTAATACTCCCAGGCCCCACACATCACACCCCAAAGGTTTGACACTGCTATCTGCAGAGGCCTGAAACATTTAGAAAATGTTCAGTCCCCTTCCCCCCAATCTTTCAGAGGAAGAAACTAGGAGAAACGGGCCTGCATCCCAGTGCTGCTAACACTGAGCAAAAAAAAAAAAGCCCTGACCTCCGAGGAAACTACTTGGACAGTATGGACAAAAGCCATCCTCAGAAAGTTAAAGAAAGTGACTTACAGCCAAAATCTCAATTTCACTGCTTTTCTGATGCAAGTTAGCAAGGGAGGTCTGAAGTCGGGTTTGTACCTAAGAAGAAGAGAGCATGTTAGAATTCAGAACCTGTCAAACCAAGCCATCTTTCTTGCCATTTCATTTCTTATTCTAGGAAACAATCACAGGTGACAAACCCAAGCCTAGAAGGGATCCCAAATATTATATAAGGACTTGCTCTTAATCCACCTCAGTAAGATGAGTGTCTAGCCTATTATAATCTCAGGGGAAATGAGATTTTTATAGCCTATCTTGATCATTTGTTTACTAATCCACCTAGCTGCTTATTTCTTTATAATTTTGAAATGAACCTAATAAAAGCTCAGTACTGTAAAATAGTGCATGTGGAAGCGGGGAGATTTTAGTATTAAGCTAAGTTTAGAAAAAGGGGACAGTGACAGCAATGAGAACATGGAACTGAAATATGGCAGAAAGATACGAAAAACAAGTCTCTACCCAACATCCTGAGAAACAGCCAGGAAAGCTCACAAAATGAGGTAACTCGATCTTCTGTATTTCAATCTAATTACATTCCTAAATAATGACTGCTCTCCTCAAACCTTCTTCCCAAATGAGGCCAGTGTCCCACCTGTGCTCATTAGCCTTGTCCTGCACTTCCCTTCCCACTGTCCCTCCCATTTGGAACACTCTCATCTTCCCTCTCTGCCTATTTAAATCCTTCAGGGATCACCTCCACGAAGCCTGTCTTGATCATCCGTGCAGACACTGATCTTCGTCTCTCCCCCATGTCTGTAGCACACTCTAACACTCATTCAGTGTACTTATTAATTCAGCATCCTATTACTGATCTCCTTCTATTTTCCAACTATATAATGCATATGCTTCGGAGGTTATAAACTCTTCAAGGACTGGGGCCCCGTCACGTCTTTTCTATTTTACCTGGCACTTAGCACAGAATCAGGCAAAGAGCAGATATCAAAAACATGTATGCAGTGAGAAACCTGCCCCAAGTCTTGCAGTAGATCTCTTCTGCTTTGTTATTTACAACAAAACCAAACAAACCCCATCTGCTGTTAGAGCCGGATCAGAAAGTTTTTGTTTGGATCCAGTAATTCTGACAACAGCTGCATCTAGGTGCCCACAGTGTACACTGACGCCTCTTTGGAGGACAAATGGGGCAGAATCCTGGCACCAGAGGTGCTCTGTGTTGATGGAATTTTCAGAAGTCACCAAGTTCAGGAAGTGGAAAGAAAAACATTTCCAGGAAACTGTTTCTTTTCCTCTCCTGTTCTCTTCCTCCTCTGTAGCTCACAGAAAGCCAAGGAAACTCTGACCACATACCTGAGTTTCATACCGCCTCCTAGTGCTGGCTGACAGCTTCTCTGGGGCTACCACGCTCACAATGGGAAAAACTGTTGCTCCATGGATTTCAAACAAACCTGAAACAGACAGTTTTAGCCGTTATGGCCTCATCTGGTCCCACTTTCTATAACACACCACAGAGATGGCGGAGACGATTAGAATCCACTCGGGAGTGATTCTATGGACTGGATTGTGTCTGAGCTTTGTGTTCTATCTCTGCAACTGCTTGCACTTGACCAGAAGGAGTCCAGAACCCCACCCAACCCCCAGAAGTTCTGACACTTCTGTCAAGATCACCAGCCTTCTTTCCTCAGGTGGGAGGTGACAAAGGCATAGAGAGGCAGTATGAGCCAAACCTCATGAACCTAAGAAAAAAATCAAACAGTGTTTCCCAAACTCTAATACTTCTTTAAATTCCTCAAAGCATTTGAAATCTGATGGTGGCACAAAATCTGCTAACAGAAATGAACCCAGAAGACCCAATTCTGTTAAAAGCCAAGTATGTCTTCTCGTGGACTTCACTGGGACATTTTTCAGTCAGGCTGACAGATGTGGTGAAACTAAAGGCGTAACTATCACCACTGTTCCCTCTTGGCTTTCATGAAAACAAATGTATAGTGTCTTTCTCCAAGGCATTTCAAAATGCTTTTCTTCAATCTTCCATATGGGGAAAACGTATCTACATTTGACCTATATAATAAACTGAATCAAAGGAAGATTAAACCACTTGTAAAAATAAGACAGAGATATATCAGGACCAAAAGAGTCACCAAACTCCCAGTGGTTTTATCATTTTCTAGAATGTGGGTTTCAAAGGGATAAATTCCATTTGGTATAACTGTGTATATGTTACTTTAAGAGTACATTTCTGATGCAGTGAGTTAGCCACAGTCATAAGTATTTAGAGCAAACACACACATACATACACACACACACACACAAGCATTATTATGTTTAGGTTACAATTAGTAATTATACCTGAAGCATTAGAAAATGACCCCTTCAGATTTTGTACTGCAAGATTATCGGAAGCTTCTCTAAAAACAAGCAAACAAAAACAGTTAGAATAAACAGTCATTAAGACAAAACGCAGATAATTTACAGTGAGCTATACTTAGAGGGAGGCTTTTTTCTATTAAATATAAAAATATTTAATAAATATTGGTTATTAGTGGAGGAAAAACAAAAAAATTTGCACTTAATTCTGCTTTTGGTTAAGAGCAAATAAAAATTATCAAGGCTGTCACTTCAAATTAACATTCTAGAGACAACATTCTGATTTATTCAGCTGGGTGTGAAGTACTGGCCCAACATAAGAAGCTAATTTCAATGAAATATAATGGGTGTTCTTTCTGCTCCCCTCACAATACAAGGAAACATTAGCAATGCCCCGCCTTCATTATGGCAGCAACCTTGGTGATCACCCACAGGAGAACATTTAGTAAATGAGATTCTTTCAAAAGCTGTTGAATGGATGTTCTTTCAAAGACTGAATTAATTTATAGCCTTTGAGAGACATAATAGCACTCTATCTTGGGAAAACAGGGAAATAAACATTCACATGGAGGAAAGATTTTAAACCTTTCCCTGCTAAAACTAAATCCCATCTGGCCTGTTAAGCGTCTTAATGATGTTTGCCTGTACTAGTACTAATAGTCACTATTAATTAGTTGACTATTTTTTGTTTTTCCTTCTAAACCTCTGCCTTTGATTTGGATTCTTAATCCTAATACCTAGTGACTTCAAGAACATTATATTCTCTTAGAAAAAGCCTGATGGTGAATGTAGTCAAGCTAGGTGCATACGGGCAGGGTCGGGGCCGGGGACGGAGAAGCAAGCAGGAACATTTATTTTATATAAGCCAGGATTTCTCTGTCTTGGCACTATTGACATTTTGGGCCAGGTAACTGTTTGTTGGGGTGGGGGTGGGGGGTCAGTCCTCTGCAATACAGGATGTTTAACAGCATCCCTGGTCCCTGCTAGATAGCAGCAGCACCTCCCGTTTAACAACCAAAAATGCTGTCTCCAAACATGGCCAAATGTCCTCTGAGGGGCAAAACTCCTGCTGGTTGAGAATCACGGATATAAGCCAAAAAAAGTAGAGTACTGTATTTTCTGATTATGAGCATAAATACAGGAGTTACAAATATATAGAAAAGCTTAAGGGAAATTAAGATCCCTTGTAATCCCACTAACCAGAAATAACTATAATTTAAAAATTTGGTCCATCATTGCACACATTCTTCTATGTATGGGCTATATATTTTGGTTGAAACAAAAATGGGATATCATACATCTTATTTGTGGACACCCTTCCTTGTAATAAACTCAGCTTTACCATAATATTTTTAAAGGCTGCACAGTATTTCACTGTATTTACTGTAATTGGAACAGTCTTCTATAATATTGTGATATTATAAGTGAGATTCTCAAAGTGTGGTCCAGAGACCCCTGGAAGCCCCTGAGATCCTTTCACAGGGTATCTGCAATGTCAAAACTATTTTCACAATAATCCTAAAATGTTAACTATCCTTTTTATTCTTATCCTCTCATTAATGTGTGATGGACTTTTCCAGAGACTACAGGATGTGTGATATCACAACAGACTGAATGCAGAACCAGACAAGACAATATAGTTTCTTCTACTAAAGCATTAGAGATTACAAAAATGTACAACAATGCATTAACAATATCTGCAAAAATGTGAAACAATGCCATTCTTTCTTACTACATTTATTTTGTTTTGGAAAAGTTATTTTTTTTTATTTTTAAATAAATTTATTTTGTTTTGTTTTATTTTTGGCTGTATTGGGTCTTCGCCGCCGCACGCAGGCTCCCTCCAGTTGCGGCGAGTGGGGTCCACTCCTCGTTGTGGTGTGCGGGCCCCTCACCGCAGTGGCCTCTCTCGTTGCGGAGCACAGGCTCCAGGCACGCAGACCCCAGCAGCTGCGGCACGCGGGCTCAGTAGTCGTGGCTCACGGGCTCTAGAGCACAGGCTCACTAGTCGTGGCGCACGGGCTCAGCTGCTCCGCGGCACGCGGGATCCTTCCAGACCAGGGATCAAACCTGTGTCCCCTGCCTTGGCAGGCGGACTCCCAACCACTGCGCCACCAGGGAAGCCCGGAAAATAGTTATTTTCCATTAAAAAATGTTATGTAGGTTTGCATGTAATGAGTTTGTTGTTTAAAATAAGTATTTTTTAAATGTTTACATTTTAATTTCTAACATAGAAGTTATTGATAGATATAATCCACATAAACAAAGCTCTTTGGGGTCCTCAAATAATTTTTAAAGGTATAAAGGGGTTCTGAAACCAAAAAGTTTGAGAACTGCTATTATAAACAGTGCCTTGATAGACATCTTTGTACATACCCCTATGGAATAATTTTACTATAAATTCCTAAACTGGAATTGCTGGGTCAATTTTTTTTTTTTTTAAGTTTTAGTTTTTAGGCTTTTAACTTTGTTAAATTCCTATCCAGAGAGTTGAACCAATTTGCATTCCTATGATGAGTATGTGAGATCTTTTCCTAGAATATTATAATCTCCCAGAATATTAGATCTTTCAAAACCACTGACAAAACACTACTGAAATTCACTGATTAACAGACCAAATAAGGTAATGGCAGATAGATTTTGGTTCCTTAGGCTTTTCAAAATGATAAAATTTTTTCTGACATGTTATGAAGGACAAATGTTGAAAGTCAGTTATGACTAGTCTTACGTAGGGAGTCATATACTTAAACTGCTGAGTTACTCAGAAGCAATAGAATGGTTCAATATAAGTTAACCTGACTCATCTTTATTTCCCAAAAGGATCAAACTGACTTTTAAAATAAATGTATGGTAATTCTAGATAGGCAGTTGCAGCTGGTTTTCTGGGCTTTTGTTTACTAAGTTACCTGATAGTCCTTTCATCACTGACTTTAGTCCTCAGTTTCTGTACAACATGGTCCACGAGATCAGACTCCAGCACACGTTTCTCTGTTTGCCTTTCCTTCTCAAAAGACTTAACCTTAAAAAGAATGAAACAGATCCATCATTTCTGAAGCCAACAGGCTGAAGAGTACTATAGTAAGTCTACTAAGTCAACAGTTTAGGTTGATGGCTCTTAACCAGGGGTGATTTTGCTCCCCACAGGACATCTGGCAATGATTAGAGACACCTGTGGTTGTGACAGCTGAGGGGGGCGCTACTGGCATCTAGTGGGTAGACGCTAGGGATGCTGCTAGACATCCTACAACACACGAGACAGCAGCCCCACAAAGAAGTATCTAGCCCCAAATGTCAAAATGCGGCTGCTGAGAAACCCTGGTCTAGATCAGAATAGATTATAGATGACAGAAAAAAAAAAAAAAAAAAGGCCAAGACAAACCAGCTCCTATTTCATTTGATTCTTTCCCATATTTTCCCTCTTAAACATCTCGGGTCAGTCACCAAGGTTTCTACAACTCCTTGCTCCCTCCTTTCCAAACCCTAGTCCAGTCATCCCACTTTTACAGTGCCTATCTTTTCATCTTCACTCCCATGGCCAGCACCCTGCCTTGGCTTGGGATAGCCTGATATTCTGCCCTCAGCTACTGCATCTCCAAGTATCCCTCACTCCATTCCATGCTACATATCCCTGCAGATGAATTTTTCTCATATACACCCTGATGTCCCCTTCTGTCCAAAAACATACCCTGGCTCCCCCCTAACTGCTAAAACAAGTCCAAATTCCTTGGCTGGGCATTCTGTCTCTCCTTGATCTAGCTAGAACCATTCTCTCCTGCTGAAGTACCCTTCTCCACAATCCTGCTTTACCCCAAATGGACTAATCAGGGTAATACCAGAAGAGTTCTCTGCTGGCCTGCCTCTATCTTTGGGACAATTCTACTGAAAGAACTACATTACCACTGCTATTCCTTTGCTTAAAAGGCCTTTTTAGCATGTACCTATATCCTGCCCATCCATGAGGGTCCAGCATTAATCCCACCTCCATTCTGAAGACTTCCCTGCTACCTCTGTAGTAACCTCTCAGGCTGATGAAACCTCAGAGAACTTTCTTGTTGGACTCCCATGGCATTGAGCATTTTCGAGCTCACAATCGTGCATGAATGTCTTCTGTTCCCTGCTGGATTACAGGAGCCTTGACAGCAGGACCTGTGGCTTAAATGTCCCTGCATCCATCGTGGCCCTAAATTCAATCCCTCCTATACTGTGAATGCTTAATAATGCACTTGCTAAGTGGGTGAATGAAGTGATGTCTTGCTCTTCAAATATGAAGATGATACTATTGACCCACCATTAACAGAGGCAGAAGAGTCAACAGAGCTGGATGGGCTGGAACAATGTACTAAAATGAACAACATCACATTTAACAGCAATAAATATGAAGTCCTGTCATCAAGCCTCATTGTAGAAGGCTGGTCAGACATGGTGAGGACTGTGAAAAGGCCAGTGGGTTTTAGTTGATGATAAATTCAGGATGAGCCAAAAGAACTGCATGGTTGCTAAAGTTAGTTCACTTGTAGGCTGTATTAGGAGAAATATGTTATCTAGATTGAGAGAGGTCACAGACCCTCCTCATTTAGTCAGAACATGCTTAGAGCACTCTGTAGAATTCTAGTATCACATTTAAGGACAGACATTGACAAAGTTAAGTGTGTCTAGAGGAGGTTAACTAGGAGGGTCAAGGATTTGGAAATCACATTATGAGGAATGGCTTAAGTAACTGGAATGTTTAAACCAGAAAAGAGGACACTTAAAGTGGCATGGCAGTGGTCTCCTAAAATTTATGTGATGGTAGTAAGAGAAGGAGGAAGAATTAGACTTGTTATATTGACCATTCTGGAGGGCAGAACTAGGACCAGTGAATGTAAATTTGGGGAAGCAGATTCTGATTCAAGTTTTTAAAATTTGCTAATCATTATAGCAGTGGGTTACGATGCTGGAATTATCCAGCAGAGGCTAGACGATCATCTTTTGGTAATATTACAGGAACAATCACTGCTCTGGAAGGGGCTTGATCGGTAGGACTTAGGGTCATTTATGATTTTGTGACTAACAAGCAGACTAGTAGTGGGGACTTACAAATCTTCCCATGAAGAAGTAACTACTATAACAACTGCCTTTCTACCTTAAACAACTAGAAAACCAGACAAAATATATAAACAATGTTTTTCAGACATTGGACAACAACCAGTGGAGGACTGTTATCCCGAGAGGAGGGAAACAAACAAAGTGAGTCTACAAGTGTCCCAGATCACCGTGCTGAGGAAGTCTGCAGATGGCAGGGCACGGAGGAGGAAGCTCAACAGAGGCCAGGAGTCTTGCCGAGCTGGGGAGACTGCAGTTTAGGGAGGCCACGATGGCTAGAAACTGTGGGGCAGAGGACTGAAGAGGAGGGAGCTACACACAGAGAAAGAAAGATTTCTGAAGCTCTGCAGAGAAGTCCACTCACATCTTTGAAACAGAAGTGATCTGTGCATGGGTGAGAGGGAACTATCCAAGGCTGGGGAAACAACCAGCAGACATGAGTAGGCATAATAATTTCTGAGATCCACAGGGCCAGGAATAGTTCTTGTTCTTACCAGAGTAGAGAGACCTCATGACACATGGGGCCTCAGGCTGAATCCTCCAAAGGGCACTGCCTTTGGAGTGGGGCTAAATTAGACCTAGACTAAAGGCTGCCCGGGCAGCGTAAAGTCAAGCCTGGTCAACAGAATCCAAGGATCTTAACTACATCCCAGAACAGAGTCCAGCAGTAGTTACAGGAACATAAGAAAACCCAGCACCAAAAAATGTAAAATTCATAATGTCCAACAACCAACCAAAAATGACTGGGCATACAAAGTAGAAGGAAAATACAACTCATAACCAGGAGAAACATCAACAGACAGAAACAGACCAGAAATGTCAAGATGATGGAATTAAAAGTGACTATTATAAATCTTATAAAGAATATAAAGGAAACAAGAACCGTGATGAGGAGAGAAATGGAAGACATTAAAAAAAAAAGACACAAATGTAACTTGTACAGATGAAAACACTACAATATCTGAAACAAGAAATGCACTGTATGGGATTAATAGCATTTAAGATATTGCAGAAAACATGTGAATGATCCAGAATAAAGCATAGAGAGCGAGAAAAAACAAACAAAACCCACCAAAAACAGAGCCTCAGTGAGGGGCAAGAGCAAATGATTAACATACTGTAATCAGAGTCCCCGAAGGAAAAGGGACAGAACAATATTTGAAGAAATAATGTCTGAAAAGTTTCCAAATTTGATGAAAACTATAAATTTACAGTTCAAATCTACAGTTCTAATACCAAGTATTAGAGCATAGAGAGCATCACACTGAGGCACGTCACATTCAGACTGCAGTAAACCAGTGACAAAAGAAAACCTTAAAAGGTGCCAGAAAATAAAAAGAAACATTATAAACAGAGGATCAAAGCAGACTTTTAAACAGAAACTATCAGGTCAGAAAACAATAAAACCTGTGTTCAAAGTGCAAAAAGAAACAAATGTAAGTTGTGAATTCTATACACAGAAAAATTACCTCTCAAAAATGAAGGTAAAATGAAGACTTTCTCAGACCAGTAACAGTTGAGAGAATTCATTACCATCACTAGTCAGAAATATTAGGAAATTCTTCAGGCATAAAGAAAATGAAATCAGAATGATAGCTGGCTGAACACAAAGGAATAAACAGTTCTAGAAATGGTAAATATAAAGGACATTCCTCCCTTCTTTTAAAACCTCTTTAAAAGATAACTGACTAATTAAAAGCAAAATACTTACAATGTACTATGAAGTTAATAACATATGTAGAAAAATATTGGCAACAATAGCACAAAGGATGATAGAGGGGAAATGGAAATATTGTTTTAAGGTTCTTACAACAATATATGAAGGCATATAATATTTTTGAAGGTAGAATGTAATATGTTAAAGACGTATACTATAAACTCTAGAGAAGTTTCTAAAAAGAATCCCACCAAAAATAAGAGTTATAGTTAGTAAACCAATAGTAGAGATAAAATGGAATAAACGCTATTCAATCTAAAAAGAAGGCATGAAAAGAAAAAAATGGAAGAAAAGAACAGTTGGAACAAACAGAAAACAAATAGTAAAATGGTAGATTTAAACCCAACCATTTCAATAACTGCACCTCATATTAATGGTGTAACCACTTCAATTCAAAGGCAGGGATTGGCGGAGTGGATACAAAGCAAACTTCAGTTAGGGACTGTCTCTAAATCCAAATTTAGCAGATTGAAGAAAAAAAAAAGAATGGAAATCAATAAAAGAGGAAACGAATGAACAAAAAATAGAGAAAAGTCAATGACATCAAAAGCTAGTTTTCTGAAAAGACAAAATTGATAAATCTCCAGCCAGAGTGATCAGGGGAGAAAAAGGGAAGACATAAATTACCAATCTCAGGAATGAAAGAGGGGATATCACTATAGATCCTACAGATAGTGAAAGGGAATATCTGAAAACTTAGGTGAAATGGAAACATTCTGAGAAAGATACAAACTACCAAAACTCATTTAAGGAGAAAGAGGCAATCTGATAGCTCTTTATCTAGGCCCCTGTGGTTTTACCAAATATTTGAGGATGAAATAATACCGATTCTACACAAAGTTATCCAGAGAACAGAAGATCCTACTAATTTATGAAGCCAACATCACTCTGCTATAAAAACCAGACAAAGACGTTATTGGAGAAAAACAAGGGGAAAATATGTTGATTTTTTTCCCTTTAAAAATAGAAATAAAGGTTATGAGGTGATATATTTATGAACATTTTTATTTATTTATTTTTGGTTGGGTATATATTTTTTTAACATCTTTATTGGAGTATAATTGCTTTACAATGGTGTGTTAGTTTCTGCTGTACAACAAAGTGAATCAGCTATATGTATACATATATCCCCATATCCCCTCCCTTTTGCATCTCCCTCCCACCCTCCCTATCCCACCCCTCTAGGTGGTCACAAAGCACTGAGCTGACCTCCCTGTGCGATGCGGCTGCTTCCCACTAGCTTTCTGTTTTACATTTGGTAGTGTATATATGTCAGTGCTACTCTCTCATTTCGTCCCAGCTTACCCTTCCCCCTCCCTGTGTCCTCAAGTCCATTCTCTACGTCTGCGTCTTTATTCCTGTCCTGCCCCTAGATTCGTCAGAGCCTCTTTTTTTTTTAGATTCCATATATATGTGTTAGCATATGGTATTTGTTTTTCTCTTTCTGACTTACTTCACTCTGTATGACAGACTCTAGGTCCATCCACCTCACTACAAATAACTCAATTTCATTTCTTTTTATGGCTGAGTAATATTCCATTGTATATATGTGCCACATCTTCTTTATCCATTCATCTGTCAATGGACACTTAGGTTGTTTCCATGTCCTGGCTATTGTAAATACTGCTGCAAATGAACATTGGGGTACATGACTCTTTTTGAATTATGGTTTTCTCAGGGTACATGCCCAGTAGTGGGATGAGCATTTTTAGTTAAATGCAACATAGTAGAATTGGTTAGGAAGTAGCCAGAGGATATGCTGACCAGCAAGTATCAGCTATAGTTATTATTTTCTTAGATGGTCAAAGGGAACAAGGGGAAAAAAGTAGGGAAAAAAACTAGCCATAGTGTTTTAATTTTTATATTTTTTTGAGTTCAAAAAAAAGTGTTTAGATTCAGATTCTCTCTTCCTTATTTTATACACCTTCTCCAAAAACAGGCCTAGCAATTCAAAAGGAGAATGAAATAATGTATTTCCACCCCACAACTAAGGGCAGGACCTCAGTGGGAAGGTTGGGTGCTCCACGGTTAATACTGTTTGGGAAATCTGACTGTTGAATTGTGAAAGATTTCCTCTGGTCTTTACCTTGACATGGTTTCCTTCTTTATCGGAGACAAGGGCCACATAGGTGATTTCATGATGTCTGCAGTACTCTTGTAACTCCTCTTGGGACTGAAACAAATAAGCACAGAGCAGCTGGAACAGCTTCAAGTAATTAACGAGAATGAAAACACTGTGTTCAGTGGATTCTCAAAGTGAATAACTAAACGTGCTGATTTCAGGGTTTATATAAATATTTAAATATTAAGCAAGAAGAGTACAGAATTCAAAGGAGGAATAAGACTTCCTTTGCTTTCCTTGCTTTCACTATTGTTCTAAGGGGCCATGCGATTCAATGTGGTCAGGACACAGTAAGAGGTTTTCAGAAGCTTCACATCTTGATAGAAGGTGCCAAAAATTACACACACACACACGCAGAGTGAAAAGGCCTTTGGGGAAAGCAAAGGCAACAAAAGAAATAGTAGAAGGTGAAAAGCAGAACTGAAGCATAAAGCAAAGAAGCATCAGAGCAGAGAAGCCTGCAGGGGATGCCCCTGTGCAGGGCTGAAGTCACCGTTACTGAGCTTGAAATTTTACTTTAGGACAGAACACTTCTCTAACAATTTATGAAACAAGTAAACAAATGGCACAGGACACTGTTCTGTCAAATGACTACAATTTATTGCTCAGCATACTTCTGATATCAATTTTTACGTAACACATACAAAAATGGACAGCAGCAGCTCTTGGCAGGTAGTGTGGAAGAAGCAGGTGGGAGGGCGGGGTTCTGTTTCCCTGGGCATCTCTTCACTCTCTGGGGCACCACGAGTGTGGCTGAACGTGTGTACAACTCGGAGGACCACCTGGAAGTGCAGCCCCTTCTGTGATCTGCTTGTACAGAAGTTAGTCGTCGAAAGGCCCCCCTTTCTAAAGGGTAGGCAGGTGCTCAGCGGTGCCATTTTCCTCACTCTGGGTGTGGAACCCAAAGCAAGTGTTAGGCCTGCTGTGGGAGGTCTGAAGATATAAAGCTACAAACACACTAAACACAGAATGCCTTTGGGAAGTGTGCTAGGCTGGATAATGGCCCCATAAAGATGTCCCCATCCTAATCCCTGGGAACCTGTGACTATGTTACCTTATATGGTAAAAGGGACTTTGCAGATTGAATAAAGTTAAAGATCTTGAGATGAGATTATCCTGGGTTATCTGGATGGGCCCAGTATAATCACAAGGGTCCTGGTAAAAGGGAGACAGGAGGATCAGTTAGAGATGGAAGGACAGAAGCATAGCGTAGAGAGGAAAGAAGATGCTACCCTGCTGAGTTTGAAGATGGAGGAAGGGGCCATGAGCAGGAATGCAGGAGGCTTCTAGGAGCTGGAAAAGGCAAGGAAGTGGATTCTGCTCCTAATGTCTTCAGGAGGAACCAGCCTTATCAGACCCCTTGATTTTAACCCAGTGAAACTGATTTCAGCCTTCTGAATTCCAGAAACGTAAGATAATAAATAAGTGTTGTTTTAGACCACTAAGTTTATGGTAATTTGTTACGGCAACAATCAGAAACTCATAGAGGAAGCAACTGAATCCACAGAGATGAAGAGTTTGGCAGAAACTAAAGCCGTAGAGGATGATTTGCTATTGAAGCCACGACTCTGTGCACTCCACTCACAGGTGCTTTTTGTCTCATTACCTGTGACCAGTCATACATGATTTCTGCTGTGATTCCCGCTGACCAGAGTTTCTGGGTTAGGTTGATGGCCCTGGACATGGACATCTGGCCAACACTTACAACGAGGAGGTCACAAGAGCTTACTGTAACCTGTATCAGAAACAGAGTGATTACATTTAGAGGAGGGAGACTGTGGGCATATATGTGAGGCCAAGGAGGCAGCGCTCATGTGAAAACAGGCATCTTAAAATTGTGTACAGTGACATAAATGCAAAAGACTTCGCTTCAAATGACATGGTTAAAAAAAAAGACACAGTCAAAAAACTTTTATATTAGTCTTTTAAGATAGAGTAGTTGAAATTATTTCTAAGTCATCAGAAAGACATTCTTTTTCTCTGGGAAAACTAATCTTGCCTGAAACATAGGGAAAAAACCATTTCTAGCTTTGTAGAGTACAGCTGTATTTATGAACAAAGGGCTTTGATGTGAGTCTGCTAACAAGTGTAATATCTCACATTTACATAGCATATTACAGAGGAGGAGAGTAAGGCTAGTGGACTAAGGTCCCCCAGCTAAAAGCAGAGGCTAAGTACTCACACCAAGACTTAGGCTTGTCTCTCACGCACGGCAAAGGTAATCTCCCAAAACCTCAGTCTATAGCTACCACATCTGAGGCTCCATGTGTATGACTACAAAATGAAAGACATCTCAAAGCACACTGGGAAGCAAAGCTGGAACTTACAGGTTCTTCCATGTTGAGGACAGCAGCAGTTATCTTGTCTATGGCTATGCTGACCCCAATGGCAGTAGGAACTGGCCCGAGAGCCTGTGGTCCTCTAAACAGGGGAATCTGTGGAGAGAGACACACAGCTCTGCTTACGAAATGGAGACGAAAGTGTGATTATAGGAAAAGCAATGATTTGCACTCTAACAGCAACTTATCAAAGGGTTCAACAAAATAAAGTTTGTGTGTGTGTGTGTGTGTGTGTGTGTGTGTGTGTGTGTGTGTGTGTAGCAAGAGAGAAGAGCAAGCACACATGTCACTTCGTGAATGTTGATGAATGTTGCATCTAGCTCTGCACTGTTCAATCTGGCAGCCACTAATCACATGGGGCTTGAGCATTTGAAATGTCTAATCTGAATTCACATGTGCTGTATATGTAAAACACACTGGTTGCAAAGACTCAGAATGGAAAAGAATGTAAATTAGCTCCTTAATAATTTTTAAATGTTTGATTATACATTGAAATAGTATTCTGGGTATACTGGGTTAAATAAGTGCTAATTATAAAGATGTAGAAAAAAATGTAAAATTAATGCCTTAATAATTAAAAAAATTTTGATTACATGCTTACATATTATTTTGGATATATTGGGTTAAATAAAATATATTATTACAATTAATTCCACCTTTTTCTTTTTACTTACTTTATGTTACTAGACAATTTAAAGTTGCATACATAGGTTCTAGACCAAGATGGGTAGGTACATTTCTCCCTATTCCTCCTGCTAAGCTAAAGCCCCTGGACATTACATATAAAACAAACATAAGACAACTCTGAAAGTGGAGAGAAGATGGCAGGCTGACCAGGGACCATGGGATCTGAGGAACGACATGTGGTGAGTTCCCTGGGTTTGGTTTTTGCCTCATATACTCTGGACTGGGTGCTGGAGAAACTGTCAACCCAGAAACGCCGAGGAGAACAAACAAGAGAGCCCCAAGGCAAAGCTGCTGTCTCTGGTCAAAAGACCAAGAAAGGGGCAACCCAGCAAGACAGAAAACTTTTAGACAAGATCTGCCCTGCTCCAGTCAAACATCACAGAAAAAGCACAGACACTCCCACTCACAAAGGCTGAGTGTGGGCCAACACATTCACCCTTTCCCAGATGTAAGGAGGCCCCCGCCAAGTCCCAGCAGGGCGGCGTCTGAGAAAACTAAATGGGGAGCCAGGGCTTTCGTATCCGCCTGAGAGTAATGCTTCCCCCAGCGGTGTCAGTGGAGACCAGGACCCCTAGGATCCCCGACTTCCACCCACACCCAAGAAGTAACCAGGCCCTCCTCCCCTCTGGGGCAGTGCCGGAGGAGGCTGAGTGGGAAGCTGGAACCTTCACCACTATCCAGCGGTAACAAGGCCACCTGCCAGCTCCCCCATGCCCCCACCCCTCCACTATACTCTCAGTGGAGGTGTGTGTGAAGCGGTAACAAGGCACCCGTCCCACGCTCCGGATGTAGAGGGAGGCCGAGTGAGAAACCTGGATCTTCACCCGCAACCGACAGCAGCAAAATGCCACCCCCTCCCTTGCCCCGCCCCCCCGGTACAGTATCAGAGGAGACCTCCTAAACCAGAAGATCTAGGGAAGTTCCACAATCTCATCACGTAAGACTCAAAATGTCCGGAATACAACTGAAAATCACGTATCACAACAGGAACCAGGATCTCAAAGTGAATCAGAAAATCAACAGGCACTAACAAGATGACATAGATGTTGGAATTATCTGGCAAGGATTTTAAAGCAACCAGCATAAAAATGCTACAACAAGCATTATAAATAGGCTCGAAACAAATAAAAACAACGGAAGGTCTCAGCAAAGAAGCAGAAGACAAAAAATTCACTGGATTGGCCCAATAGCATAAACGGAGATAACAGTGGAAATAGAGAAATTGAAGATAAAAATCAATCTAAACAACAGAGAAAACAGACTGTAAAGCAGAATGTCCCAGAACCACAGGAGCATAACATTTGTGTCATCAGTGTCCTAGAGGAGAGAAAAAAGAAGGTAAAGCTGAGAACACTGTAGAAGAAATAATGCCTGAAACACTCCTCCTCTGATACTATGCTGGATAGTGGTGAAGGTTTCAGCTTCCCACTCAGCCTCCTCTGGCACCGCCCCAGCAGGGGGGGGGACCTTGTTACTGCTTGGGTGTGGGTGGAAGTCGGGGATCCTGGCCTCCACTGACTCTGCTGGTGGGGGCGTGGGGGGCACTGCCCCCAGGCAGATATGAAAATCCTGGCTCCCCATTTAGCCTTCTCTGATACCTGCTGGGGCTTGGTGGGGGACCCACATTAGCAAAAGACAAACCTATAGATTCAAGGACCTGAGAAAATCCAAAACAAGACAAATCCAAAGAAAGTCATGCCAAGATACATCATAATTAAACTTCAAACTAAAGACAGACAAAAAAAAAATCTTAAAAGCATCGAGTGAGAATCATCTTTCCTATACGGGAAAAATAATTCAAATAACAGCAGATTTCTCATCAGAACCCCCAAATTTTGGGTAAATACAGCAGACTTTCTTGAGTTCCTCAGAGTTTGACATTGGAAGCAAAAAGCGCAACACTGTCTGATGTGGACCTCAATGTATGCTGAGGAAATATTTAAGACAATTATAAATGGGGGATGGGGTAAGGGACACGGAGGTAAGGTTCTATATTCCATTTGTACTGTATCTTAGTTGTGGTGGTAGTTATGGGAATCTGTACATGTGATAAAAATGGCGCAGAATTAGACACATACAGTGTATGGATGTCCACTTCCTGGGTTTGGTATTTTATTATAGTTATGCCAGCTTTTTGGAAGCAACTGGGTAAAATATATACAAGACCTCTCTGTACTATCTTTGCAACATCCTGTAAACCTATAGTTGTTTAAATAAAAGCTGAAAACATTACAAATGTAGTTCACAAGACATTTCTACTCCTAGGTGAAATATGTATAGGTGCTCAATTATACCAGTGGTTCAATTTTTCTGTAGTTTTGAAAAATTTCAAAATAACGAGTCGAGGAAGAAATGAAATCAAGTCAGAACACATCAACAAACACAGGGCCAGCCCTCACCAGCAGGTCATATCTGCCACCAGCTGCAAGGATTTCAGATATAGCCCTTTGCCTCCGTCTGATGAATGCCACAAACTGGAAGATGATTCCGCTGTGCTGTTGCACTTTGTAAACCAAGCCCAAATTGATCAAGACCTGCCAAGGGAAATGCCATACAAACGTGTCAAGGGCCCGAGATTTAGAATGTGCAATGCTGAAGACACCGTTTTCCATCATCAGCATCAGAACAATCTACTTAGTATAAACAAAATATTCAGTGAGATCTGGCACGCGGTCTGTTTAAACTACAGCCTGCCAAGTAAGAGAAGCCCTGTTCTCTTCAAGAATAACCACTTCTCTGAGGCTGACATAATGATTGCTGCACAATAGGAATTGTGATGCTTGCAAAGAAACTGATTTAAGCCAAAATTGTTACTAGATTTCAAATGTTCCAAAATGTAGAAAGCAGCGTTCTTCTGGAAAAATAAAACTTACTAGCAGTTACAAAATAAAACCCATTTCCTCCTTGTGCTATTATTAATGCTACAAATCTGTGCTGCCAGAATCAAACAGTTGCCAAACCTGTAACTTTATGCCAAGTTTCTTCAACAGTCCCACAACCTCCTCTAGATCTTTTAAGCCATACTGCACCAACTGGGCAACACCCGTTTTCTGTTTTATTAATGAATTTATTGTTGGTGTCAGATCTTGCAGCTCTCCCTTCTGCTCAATAAATTTGTAGAGTCGACACAGCTGGAAAGCAAAGAGGCACAGTTAGCTTCCAAAATCCACGGCAAGAAAGACTCACTTTGCAGTGTGTTTCCTACACACAGGGGAGCATGGCAGAGCTTTTGTACCTCCGAAAGGGTGGATTTTGTGGTCAAGGGTAATTTTAATCTTTCCCACAATCCCGACTAAGGATTATCCTTTTCCAAAACTCTAAAGCACCTTGCAGAAGTGCTTTAGGTACCTACTCAGAGTTAATTTTTAGTCACACACACTTACAGCAAATGCTGACCCCAGCAGAGCAGACCCTGGTACTAGCAGATCCTCCATTATATATTTTTAGGCCAGTATTGCTCCTCTTTGCCTTCCTCATGCTCGTGAATTTCCATTACTACAGGCACGTCAATGGGGGACAGGAAGGCAAAGTCTGACTCGTTCTAATACTACACTGAATTAGCCAGGAATTCCCTGTCCTCGCTTTGAACAGCTCCTATTTGTAGCCTTGAGATGCAGTTTGGATACTATCTCCTAGAGACAGCCCCCGATTCTTCCTTCTCTCTGGCTCAGAGCTCACCCCAGATCCCAGCTCTCACCAGCTGTACTCCTCGTCTTCCCCAGGAGGGGACAGTGGCTAATAATGACCCTGGCGCACAGCAGGTGAAAGAGGAAATAACTATGATCGTAAAACCAGAAAAAAAGAGTCCCAGGGGCTAAAGTGGAAACTAAGAAACGAAATTATAGCTACTTTGAGACTACATGCAGGCAGAACCTAGTTCATCTATAAGTTGGCACGTGGAACCAAAGAGCTGAATGAAGACTTTGTTTAATAATCATAAATCACTTGTATTTAAAAAAAATTCATAAGCGTTAAAATCTATAATTTCTTTACTATATTAAAGATAAAAAATTTTAATTTTAAAATTACATCTTTGATTTTAAATTATTTTTTCTTCTTAACAAAAAATTGTTTCTTCTCAATAAATTTTAACATTATATCACCCCATTAATAAACTACCAGAAGCACTGGAGTTAACACCCCCAGATTTTGGTTCTCACCCTGTCATCAACTAACTCCATGTGGCTTGGGATAAGTCACGTATCTCTTTGGACCTTAGGTGCCTCATCTGTAAAATGCAAAGACTGGGCCAGATATTTGAAACTCTCCTGCAATATTTTTCCTCCCTTTTCTAGTATCCTTAGAGTTCCCTTTTAAAATAATGAAAGTACCAAATGCCTATATTAGATACTAATTTTTCCATTTTGAACTAATCAAACACACAACTTCAAATTAATGCTTAATATCAAATGACTAGTGGGTAGAGATTTAGCAAAAAGCAAAGAAGCTGACATTTTAGCCACCAAGGCAGCTATCATGAGCAAGTGTGAAATATTTTGAAATGTGACATTAGTTCAAAGAACCTTTTGGGCTTGAACCTCTGGTTGGGCAAGGAGTCACTGAACTGGGCAGTTTCTTGGGCAGATCCTTTGTGTCATTTATACACAGGACTATTTCTGCCCAGGCTATGTGCTGTGTACACATCTAGGGTATTATGAAAATACTTTTCTTCATATTAGAAAAGTATGCCTTTGGGTCATTTTGTAATTGTTAAGATCTCCTCTAATATTTAACATTTAAAATGTAATCTGGTTTAATTTCTAGAGCTCCTAGTGGTATGTATCTGGTTTACTTTCCCAACCTGCAAACTATCTGAGTGATTTCTTTAAACCACGGTGCCTGTGAAAGTTGTTTTAAAGAGCTGAGGGTAGAAACATGCTGTATGGGTCCCCTCATGGCTTTTAAAGGCCAATATGAATGAAGAAGTTGAAAGCAGTCTGTGGACTCTTCAACTGACTCCTCTTTATATCCCTAGCACTGTGCCTGACACACTGTAGGTGTCCCAAAATCTGAATGACTCTGCCTGGCCTGCGTACGATCACGTATATATATATATTTTTAAGTCTTTATTGAATGTTACAATATTGCTTCTGTTTTATGTTTTTGGTTTTTTGGCCACAAGTCATGTGGGACCCTAGCTCCCCGACCAGGGATCGAACCAGCACCCACCCCCACCCCCTGGCCCCTGCATTGGAAGGCGAAGTCCTAACCACTGGACCACCAGGGAAGTCCCCGTACGATCATATTTTAATCTATCCCATAAGTGAATTTTGCTCATCACCACAGGATTATGTAATTGAGTGTCAGACCAAGGACTAGAAGGGTTCTGGGAAAGCAAAAAAAAAAAAGAAAAATCTTCTCTTATATAAATATTCAGGAAAAGGTAAGAAATCCCTGTTGTCTTTTGCTTTTCAGGGACTGAGTTAAGTGTGGGTGACTGTGTCAAACATCTGAGCCCAACCTGATGCCTACAGAGAGAAATGACAAACCTGTTTACCCCGTGAGATTTTCCTCATTGCCAATGCAAGCAAATGAACGATTTTGGGAGTAGGAAATGCCCAGAAAAGCAAGAGCTTTAATGCAGCTCTGAGGTGTTAGAAGACCAGGGGGCAGGGGGGGAAGCATGGGAGGTGGACAGCCAAATGACTTTGCAGAGCCCTGTGCCTCAAACTAGTCCTGAAGCATCTGTTTCAGAAGAGGCCAAGCAGTATGAGGTCTCCTCAGCAGGAGGCCCCACCAAGCACAGCCTTCACGAGGGGTGTGAGAAAGAAGGATCTGGTGATCAGGGAGAAGCAGGGTGATTACAGCACATTAAGGGGCAGCATGGAGAGGCATTCTTTGATCATGACACTGGCTTCTCTTCCCCGAATCCCAGACGTTGCCATGGCACCTATCAACACTCAAGGGGAAAATTATCTGAGGCAGCTGGGGGCACTGCGGCGAGAATTTGGTGGCATTTTCTGGTACCACAAAATTACAGAGAGAGCTGTAATCACATTGTTAAAATGTACTTACACTATTCGATGACAAAGACAGATTACAAAATTTAGCTTCCACTTCTCTCCTCGTCAGCTTTTCGGTCTAATGGGGCAGAAAAAGGTAACAATGAGAGTCACCAAATTTGGCCCTGAACAAGATACAATTTCCAGGCTAATTCTGACAGGTGTACCCTTCATTTTGGACAAACGGCTCCTCATCATGAAAGATGGATTAACTCTGATTAAAAAACGTTTTTTCCCTCCACAATTCACATAAACTATAACTACCATTGTTTTAAAATGTGAATACCCCTGACATAAAAGAATTAATAAGGGGAGAGCTGCACTTGCTGAATGGTGAGGTGACTCAGAGGTGGACAGGCTTAACCAGGGTGCTTATGTTGGGCTGGGAGGGAGTCAACTGATCCACGTCCCCTAATGAAAGCCATGTGTGGACAGGCTCTGAGCGCCATCCCACGCTGGCAGGCAGGCTGTAGGATATGAACAAGAGTGATGGGAAGCCCTCTGCACCATCCCTGGGGTTTCCGCCAGCGTCTCTCTGACACTATGTTGTATCTGTCCCTGCCAAACAGCAGCAGCACTTTGGGAGGAGAAAAGAACCACAAAGAAGCAAACAGTAAAGTTAGGGCCCTTGATGTGTCCCTGGCAGACAAAAGAAAAGCGAGTTGAGCTTTTTAGTGTACAGAAAACAGTAAGCCGTTATGGACTTCCCCTGCTCGTCCCTCCTTAAGCATAGGCTGTCTGGCACTGTTAGCTATTGAATCTCCTGGATGTTCTTATTTTAGAATAAACAGGATAATAATAAATAATATTTGACATGAAAAGAAATTAGAAAAGATAAGAAGGATTCAATTCCATCCTGGCGCCGTAATATATAATACTATTTAAGCTTTTCACCGTTTCCCCTCCAGGCTTTGCACACATACTAGAGAGTAACGAACACTGTGATGTGGCTAAATGAGGAAGAGTAACAGGAGGTGATGCTGCCCTAGTCCCATAGGAAGGAGGTGATAAATGAGGCCCCAAGAGAGGTCTAAACCAGTCTCCTCCAGTTCAACCAATCCAAGTCTATAAATGACTTTACTGATAAGCTCAGACAGGTTGGAAGAAATAAGGGCAGGGCATAAGTCTTTTACTCTCAAAACTAACACTTCCCTTTCTTGGTCTCTCTAAAGGACAGTAACAGTGCTTGTGAGATTAGAGCGAGTTAATCCATGTAAAGGGCTTAGAACAATGCTTGGCACATAAATATTGAGCATGGCATACGTTCAATAATGGTTAACTCTTTTTAAAAATTATTACTGGCAAGTATCAGGACCAACTACTCAGTGATTATTTTGCCTCAAGAAGTAGGTTAGTGAAGAACTCTATTATATTTTAAATTAAATAAGATAATTCAATCTTCAGAAGTTACCCTTAAAAAAACACCCTGGAGGTCACTAGTAGCACAAGGCTTAGTACAGAATAAAAGCTCAACCAACACTTGTTAATTGTTCACTGAATCAAAGCCAATCGGTTCTTTTACCTTAGAGCACTAAGGGAAGGAGATAAAAGTTCCAATTCAGTTTCATGGTTACATCACTAAGAAAATACCCATGAACTATTATTATTATCCTTCAATATCAAATCAACGTAATTAAATGCTTACCACAGCATCATACAGAATAACATAGACTTGATTGAGTTTATCTTCTGGGATCCCACAGTGTAAGAGTATTGCTTTCAGTAACATGGTATGGTTCAAGTAAATACTGTAGTTTCTTTCCTAGGATAGAGAAATTATTATTATCTTCATTATAAAAGCAATACACGCACATGACCAAACCTAGAATCTTATCACCAATTTACCAACCTGACACAACGGAAGGACTGAATTTTAGCATATTGCCTTCTAGTTTACTTTTTCATATACATTCTTCTTGCACTATTGTGGTCAGAGTATAATATAATTTAATACTTTATTATACGCATCAGAAGTACTTTGGTCTCCAGCTATGTTTAAAAGCCTGAGCGAGCCGACACAGATTTCAAAGAGGGAGAGGACCTGGTTCAATAGTGACTGACCTATAAGCCCGGCTGGTGGAATATAAGCACACAAGTCAATCAGTGAGCATCTGCAGGGTAGCGAGCCGTGTGCTGAGCCAGATGCAGTGGGAGAAAGGGCCCCAACCGCAGCTGGATAGAGAGGTCCTTCTGGACAGGGGCACACCATGACTGACGGGTGTTCACTGTGGCGGGGTGAACAGGGTGTGTGTGTGGGATGCAGAGGAAAGGCGGAGGACAGCCACCACTGTGCTCACAGCAGCCTCCACTGGCTGGGTAGTCCACAGAGACTATGCAAAGTGAATGGTTGTTAAGAGCCTGGGTGTAGGAGGGAGCTGAGGGTTCTCAACATGCTCAAAGCATCCTAGGAATCTTAGGCTAATCCCTCAAATTTTGGAAGAATGGATGGAGAAACAACACCCTCCCCCCAACCAAAGAGACAAAAACAAAACCCGTTCTGGTCAAGGCAGAGGTAAGAGCTTGAGACAAGTCTCAAAAGCTACATCAGACTTTCCCGGGGACTTGAGTAACAATGTGATTCACCGCCAGCACCATCTGAGGAGCAGTTCGCGGCTTTCCCAAGGCACTCGGCAGAGGACTCTATCTAGCGGGATAACCTTGGGATGTTAGGATATGGGAAGGAACCTGAAGTGCTGGAAACTCCTGGATGATTTCATAGATGGTGTAGATGATTTCAGCGGTGGGCAGAGAGCTGTTGGTGGTAGAGGTGACGATATCAAACGCACATTCCAGAAGTTCTTTGGGATGAAATCGGTCTAATTTGCGAGGTCTGAACACGCGTTCTATGCAGTACCTGGAGAGAGAAACCCGCGTTTCTAAGGTCATTGCTTACTGCAGGGGTCCCCAGCCGGGCGGCACAGCAGGAGGTGAGCGGCGGGCGGGTGAGCGAAGCTTCATCTGCCGCTCCCCGTTGCTCACATTACCGCCTGAACCATCACCCCCATCACCACCCCCCCACCGTCCGTGGAAAAACTGTCTTCTATGAGACCGGTTCCTGGTGCCAAAAAGGTTGGGGACTGCTGGCTTACTGGAATTAAATATGTGTAAGAGATTGTTGAATAAGATAAAATAAACAAATGTGAAAAAATTAATCAGTAGTATGATTAAGAAAACATAAAGATAGATGTGCCCAGAATAGTCTTGCCTGTGATCTAGGTTCCAATTCCCAGTGTTGCCACTATTAAACTACAGGGCTTAATTTTTTTTTTTTAAATGTCTGAAACAGAGATGAAATTACAAACAAAAATAAATTTATCTTAAGTGTTTGCTTTCTACACAGTGATCCCCACACCTTAGGACTATGAATATTAATAGTTCACTTGGAACTGAGAAGAAAAGGATGTAAAGAGCTTTGATTTTGTTTAGGAAAGGAGCTGCAAGGTCGGCTGCCTCGTTGACAGGAATATCGCTCCAATTTATGAAGCTCTTGGTGTCTGACTCCTGTGGTATCTGAATGTACACCAAACCTTGCCCCAGCAGTAAGTGCCTGGAGGTCCTTGGCGTTCAGCATTCCTGCTGGGTTTACTCCACTTCTCCAGAAGCAGCTTTTATGCAGTTACCTTTGTAGGCAGTTTTCACACAGAGACCATTGGTCACTTGTCCCTTCAATTAAATTTTAAAAGGGGCCATCTGTGATCAAGAACAGCCAGATGTTTTTCCAAGCAACTGGTTGTGAAAATAATTAGTCATGTGACTTGGGGACATTTAGAAGGCACAGAATAGACTGTGGGAGCTTCAGGTACCTACCCAACTGCTACATTCCTTCAAAGGGGAGGCTGCCAGTCCTGATCATAGAAAGGGGTACTGGGACTGGGCTTTTTGACCATTTTCCAAGCTCAGTACTTTAAACTCCAAATTCTTTACTGTGTAAGGATCACAGAAGATGAAACATTCTCCCTTGGTTTCTTTCCCACATCCCCCAAATGAACCCCCATTGCTTCTTACCGTTTTAAATTCAAGATATTATTTCTTGCCACGTATCTTGCAAAAGGAACCTGAAAAATAAAGTTTCAAAGGTCAATATCAAGATGTGCCAACCACCTTTTTTTTTTTTTTTTTTGCGGTACGTGGGCCTCTCACTGTTGTGGCCTCTCCCGTTGCAGAGCACAGGCTCCAGACGCGCAGGCTCAGCGGCCATGGCTCATGGGCCTAGCCGCTCCGCGGCATGTGGGATCTTCCCGGACCAGGGCACGAACCCCTGTCCCCTGCATCAGCAGGCGGACTCTCAACCACTGTGCCACCAGGGAAGCCCCTACCTTTCGTTTTTTAAATAACAGCTTTGAGCTGTAACTCACCACAGAGTTCTCCCTTCTAAAGTTTACAATTCACTGGTGTGTAGAATATTCACAAAGCTGTGCACTGCTTGCCATTCACACCCCTTGGGATGTTCCTGAGTTGGTCAGTCAGCAGCCGACCGCACTGCTGGATGTACCTCCAACCTTATTCACTGTGCATTTCTTAGGTTTTTGAATTTGAGAAAAAATCACTATTAAACACACTCTGCTAAATTTTTTATTCTGCCAAATTAAAGTCTGTGCAAGTTATTTGATTATCTGTGAATTTTTTTAAGTGTCACTTATAATAATGCAATCAACATGGGTATTACCTCTTTTTTTTTTTAAATAAATTTATTTATTTTTGTCTGAGTCGAGTCTTTGTTGCTGCGCATGGGCTTTCTCTAGTTGCGGTGAGCAGTGGCTACTCTTCGTTGCAGTGCACAGGCTTCTCATTGCGGTGGCTTCTCTAGTTGTGGGCTTCAGTAGTTGTGGCACACGGGCTTAGTTGCTCCGAGGCATGTGGGATCTTCCTGGACTAGGGCTTGAACCCGTGTCCCCTGCATTGGCAGGCAGATTCTTAACCACTGCGCCACCAGGGAAGCCCGGGTATTACCTCTTATGGTGAATTTCCTGACTTTCCTGTAGATCTTACAGAAGAAATTCTTAATAACCACTCACTGATAATCACCACAACTTATAAAACCATTATCAGATTGCCTCAAGAGATCTGACAGGATATCATTAATCAATGGGTCAAATTCTCAAAGGGCAATTACTTTTTATTTTGGGGGACTGAATATATCAGCTCACAGAAAGAGAGCTGATGTTTAAAAATCTGCATTTTAGTGTCCTAATGTCTAGAGAAGCCAGTTTTTAGTATAGCTATGTAAAGGTTTGCCCTTCTATCCTTTCTTCAACAGAGCCCAAGTGTCTGATATGCTACCTACTTACCTCTCACTCAAAATAATCCCAAATCACCTGACTTACTATAAAAGAAAAACTAAATCTGAGGGTATGGAAGGAATTTCTTCTTAAACCATAAAACAAAACATAGATACGCAAAAAAGACAATGCCCTGATTCCAGACCTCCCTCCAGAGAAATACAGTCAAAAGTTCGAGTCTTTGACACTTCACTCTGGTGATACAAACAAACTAGTATGTGACTTTGTTCACACGCATGTGGGAACATGTATTCACCTCACACATACTGGGTACATGCAAACACACAGTGCACCTTATTCACACGCTCAGTTGTGCTTTTTTAAACTTTTTTCTTTCTCTATATAATAAAAATGGAATCATATTAGAGTTCCTTTGAAACATACTTCTTTTCAGCTAACAATATACCATGGACGTTTCTACAGATCAAATATAGATATGGATCTATCTAAATATATATGTATTTTGATCTTTTACCTCCTTAATATTCCATAATAAATTATTCAACCATTTTCCTATTGATGAACATGCAGTTTTTAGTTTTTGACCACTATGATAAACTGTCAATGGACATCCTTTTAATGTTAGTATACTGATGTGTTATTTCTTTAAGTAAATCTCTCAAAGTGGGATTGCTAGCTTAAAGGGTATAGTATGTGCATTTATTTTATTAAATACTTTCAGATTATTTTTCTAAAGGTTTAGCAACTTACATTCCCATCAGCAACATATGAAAGTACCCATGGAACCCTTGTCATCTGTGGACAATTAAATATTTTTAACAGTCTGATGGGTGAAGTTCAGATACCTTTGCTTTGCATTTCCTTATTAGTGAGGCTGGCCATCCTTTAGAAGTTTACCAGCCCTGTGCATTTTCTCTTCGGAGAACTGCCTGGTTATAGCCTTTGCTCATCTCTCTACCTGTAAGTGCTTTCTGTACATTAGGGGTATTAACCTCTTGTCTGTTACATGCATGTACAGTACAGATGGGCTTGTTAGCAGCCAACACCATGTGAGTGATCAACTGGTAAGAGTATGGCTGTCAAAAGGGAACCCTGGGGATAAGAAAGTAAGCATGAGCAAAATTCACACATAATTAACAGAGATGCTTGCTGTTACAAGAATTTAATTGTTCTAGACATTAACATGTTAGAAAGTTACTGAAGACCTAGCCAATAAACAAAGAAAAAAACTCCATTTATGTGTCTAAGTTGGCCAGGTTAGCCTGCTGTGGTCACCGGGCGAAGCTCAACACTGACATGCAGACCTGGCACCTGCAATACAGGGCTCAGGTTTCTAGGGTCACAAGCACTAAGGTGGATGTACACAGGGTCAAATGTTTACCAAATTCCCATAATGCTCTCACCCTGATAACTCCTTTAAGATTATGTTTCCTAAAGGTGACGTTAAGAATATAAGCCTAGGGGGGGATGGTGGGGGTCATCCTTTAATACAGGTGCCACCCCTGGGACCAGGCATGGCACACGCACTGTCAACAGAGTGTTCCCAGCCTCACCCGCAGGTCGAAAGGAAGCATCACCAGCATCCCGCTGTGGTCCATGAATAAGGCAGCTTCATTGTGCTCGTATATTTGCCTATTTCGGGGAAGCAGCAGTGGGGTACACAATTGGACAGCTCCTACACCAAATGAGAAAAAATAACTAACCATCAGGTTCTCGTTCTTTCCACACGCAACTTAAAATGAACACAGACCTGACAGTTGAGTAATCTGCTACTGGGACCACTGAAAGCAGTTTATCTTCAATTCTCTAAATGGAAAGCTCACCTAAGGTTAAGTTTGTTAATTCAGTCCTATTTCTGACTCCACAAACCAACTGTATTTTAGCAGCAAGGTGGTAATATTCAAATGTGTTTCTCCTCAGCAAGCTGAATTATAAAAATAAGCTTAAATTTCATAGGTGTCAACAACTTAGAACTGAATTTAAAAAGTAAAATATGGTTGCACCCAAATCCATTCATAGTACTTTCTGATGAGGAAACAAAACATCTTTTGAGAAGGCACATAATTTTTTAAAAAGGACATACCATGTCTTTTGAAGATGCGGATAATGGTTTCACCCACGTGTTGCTGTATCTTGGCTGTACGGATGGAGAAGCTGCCCTAAGATATGACCAATTAAAATGTCATCAAAGCCTAATCAAAGGGATCCCCTACCATACTTTTCTGTGGCTTGCAGTAGGCATTACATTGCTTATTCCCAAGATCAAAAAGAGGTCTCAGCAAGTCATTCCCCTTTTGAACATATTCAGGAGAGAAGAAACCACATGTCTTGCAACATGTCCTGCTTTAGGAAGGCTGCCTAGGTTTAAAGTCCAAGCTCTTACGTTGATGTATGTCTTTCAGAGAGAGCCAGTCATATAGTACTACACAATTCTCCCCGAGGACTTTCAGGGATACTGTAGCAGTCAAACACCTAACAGCGTCAAACCCCCTCCCATATTCTAAGGTAATTCATAGTGGGCCTCTTGAAAGCTTCAAGGTCTTTGTGTATTTTGTAAATAACTGTCTTTTTCATTTGTTTCGTATTATAAAAGTAGTACTATTTCACTATAGAAAATTTAGAAATAATAGATAAGCAAAAAACCCCCAAAATTAAAAAGTCAGCCATAATCCTGCAAATGTCTAATATTGCCAGCAAAGAAAAACTGGCCCCTGAAATCTGTACTGATTTTCCACAAACCTTACCACTGCTTTCTCTACTACTCTTTTAAATTCTATTTTAAGCATACAGAGACATAGAATATAACAAATATATGTTATTCACTCACCCAACTTTATCAAATTTTAACATTTTGCTATACTGTTTCAGACCGTTTTTGTTTTTAAACAAGAAAATGTTGAAGGCATTTGAATGTTATGTTGAACATAGATGTTGAATGTTAAACCTGCCTGTGCTTCAGAAACCACCTGGGAGCTCTGAGATTCTTGAAGCGCCTCCCACTGAGATTCCAAGTCACTAGATCAGATGTAAGGCCTGAGCCTCTGTATTGTCAAAGGGCCTCACAGGTGACTTTGACGTGCAGCCAGCATTGGGAGCTACTGGCTACTGGATCTGGATCCGAGCTGGCTGGGTATTTTTGGCACTGGGCGGCTGGGCCAGGGCTCAGTCTCTAAAAGCACTGCTTCTTAATCTCTTTAGTAGGCGCTGGGTCAGGAACTCCTTCAAGTTAAGTGATTAAAAAAAGTGTGGCTCTTCCTGGAATAATGCATATGCACACATTTTGCATATACAGACCTCAGGTTAAGAGCTTATGTTGGAGAAGGACCTACTGTAGAGCACAGGGAACTATATTCAATATCTTATAATAACCTATAATGGAAAAGAATCTGAAAAAAAGAATCATAAATATCCGTATGAATCACTTTGCAGTACACCTGAAACTAACACAACTTTGTACATCAACTGCAGTTCAATTAGAAAAAAAAAGAACTTATGTTGGAGGCATTAAACGACTGCATGAAAATCAAGGAAGTGACTCCACCCTTTTGTGGACCACGTGAAGCTCTTTCGAGGCGCGGCTCAGGCCCACCTTCAGTATGTCGCTGTCGTAGGTGTAATCGACGGCGGGGGAGATGCGCTGGGAGAAGGTCTGGGCCATCACCGTGCGGTAGGCCTTCCCGCCCACATTGGCCAGGGTGCGGTGCAGCACCTCGTGCAGCTCCGACTCCTCCATCTGGGGCGGAGGCAGCAGTTCGCTCCTGAGCAGCTCTGTGGCTGTGGGCCGCTCTGCCGGATCGTGGTTCAACAGCCAGGAGATGACAGATTTCTACAACGAAACCCAAGCACCCCGGGGAAGGGTGCAGTGGAGGGTGCTCAGGGATTCTCCTGACAAGCAGTGGTTGGTTCAGGTCCAAAAGAGACACACTTCTTCCACTTAATTGGTGCATGTTAACTGGTATTTCTGAAATCTCTGAATATGTCATTCTCCCCACCCCCCCACCCCCACCTCCCGCAGTTCATTACAGTCACAGAATTGTGCAACAATGTAATATGAGTCTTTCTTAAAAGAGGTCCTTCTTATACTTCCTTGCCATAAAGGACCAAAAAACCCTCAACAACTACATAGAAGCAGAAGTTAGACCTTCTAAACACTGTATCTAAACTACTGTATCAAAAAAGATACAAGAACATAAAGCAAGTAGTTTTAGGTGCTTAATTTTAGTATAAACTATAACGTGTAGGAGCTTCTAGAACCCCTAAAGCAGTATAAAACAACTTTTCATTTTTCATTCTCCATTTATGTTATCTGTATTGATATCATTCCCTTGAATTCTCTTATGTTACTGGTTTATTATACCTTCACAGCTATTACCTGATTAAGCAGGGAACTATTTGAAGGCAATATAAACCTTGGAAAGGCTCCATAATGCTTCTGTAATTCTTTTGTTTACAATGAAGATTTATAAGGAGTTAGAAGGAATACCTGAGATCAGAAAATCTCAATTTTTAGATGAACCTCATTAAGCATTTTCTAATCACGTATCTTTAAAATACCCTCCCCCAAATCCCTACCCCTGGTTTTAGGCTAAAATAAAAACACAGGTAATTATTTTTCACATAAAGAAGGGAACTGACATGATATAACTTTATGAAAATTTATGTTAAATTAAACTGGTAAAAATAATATCCTATTCAGCAAAGCAGACTGTATGTAATACTGCTTAATTTCTGTATGTGGCAACAACTGTGTTATACTCAGTCTACAAGCATTTTCTATGCTGCCTCCTTCCAGATAAAAAGCAACAATGTGACGTGGGAGGTGGCCGCGGCACTGGCTGTGGTGCTAAGTTTATACAGCCCAAATGCAAATGCTCAAGGGTGCCCAGTAAGTCCCTGTGACAGGAGGGCAATCACTGTCGTGACAAATGGTGTGTATAGTTGCACTTGTGTCTGTGGTTTAAGTTCCTACACCACCACAGCTGCCAACATGAGGAAATAATGAATAAGACTGACCTTGTTACAGGGAAAGGCTGGGATATGAATATTTTCTTATGACACCCCAAAACATGGGGAACAACTCAGTTCGAATCAGTGGTAACAGCTAACAAAAGAAGTAGAAACACAACTCAATGTATTTTCTAATGGTTCTTTACTAATTCAATAGTTGAGGCAAAATGGGTCCCTCGAGCCATAAACAAATGTCACATTAAATGCTACTGAGTTATAGGATGTTAGTGCTAATATAAATAAAGGGAACTTAATACCTTTATTTTACAGGGGAGGAAAAGTAAAGTCTAGAAGAGTTAAGTGACTTGTCCATCCAGATACATAACCAATAATCAAGAAACAGCAAATTAATGCAATATTCTAGCTAGGTTTCTGTTCTCAACATTAATAATTTAAATAAGGGATTTTGCCTTGATTATAATTGTTAAGAAGTCAGTTTAAGGAATAAACTTCTACATGACAAGAGTATTAACCATGGAAGGCTTCACTAAGACAAAAAGCCAGCATTAAGAAGAAAGGTACACCAGAAGCACTATAATAAATTCACTAATGATCCTTTCATGTTAGCCAGATGCCAGTATTTGCTATGACATGAGTTACACACACACACACACACACACACATTTGTAGTATGGAAGAGAAATTATTTTGTTTTAAATTACCGTTAACATCTGGCTGTCTAGTCTTCCCCTTTACAATTTGAGCTACTTTACCATAAGACAGAACAAAACTGTAGTTTTAAGATATATTCTTCTTTTCTTAAAGTTCCAAGCTTTATCTAAAACAACGAGCTGTAAGAGCTTTCTCTTTTTTAGAATAGCTAAGCCAAGCGTTCAAACAGTACTTCAAAAGCATGATGAACCACAAAAAAGAACCCTGGAGTTTGTTAATTTTCTCTGTCAGCCCTTGGCATTTTTACGGTGTATTTCAAGTCTAAATACATTTTAAGTACTCCATCTTTTGATATTTTTTCCCCACGTTGTTCCCATGAGACAAGAGAATGAGTGGCAGAAGATTACTAATTGAAGAAGAAGAAAAATAGTAATTAAAACCCAAGAGTGAGAACACAGTAAATAAAGCATCAGAAAATTACCTGCTTTGTGTGCTCTCCATCATCGAAGTCTTCTGGAAACTTAGGCGAAGTAGGCTAAAAAATATATTATATTCAAATCAGCAAGTGCTTGGCAGACTGCCACAGTGAAATCATTTTATTCACCAGAGGTAAGAAAATCAAATACAGAAATGAAAATTTGCTAACAAGGGAAGATGGATGTGAAACTCATCGTGAAACCCAACGCACATCGTTCCAAGGACATTCGTATTATCTTAATACTTACTTCACCCAAATGACAGCCTAGGTGACAGAAAGCACCTCATTTGAGGACAAACTTTAAAATCTAATGGCTTCAGGGAAAGACAAAGTAGCTTTATTAAACAAACAGATTAAAAAAGGGTAGAAATACCAAACCATCAGTACCGAGTAAGAGAAAAACAACACAAAAACCTCTAGACCCAAATTTCTCACCTTTCTGCTAAATAAGACCTCAGTCATAAGGTTAACTTGGCAGTTGAGATATTCTTGAAATGAGGGAACAAACATGAATTTTAGACTACGGAAAGGCACTTCACCAAGGACACAGCCCTCGAAGAGCATTCCAAGTCAAGGCAAGGACACAGTAATCACTTCATTTCCTCTGATACGTTACGAACACAGCTGCCCTCTGATACATTATGAACACAGCTCCCCACACTCTTCTGGCAGTTAGACCATTAAACTCTTTTCCAAGATATCTAGTGGAGTATTCTTAGTTACGCTGTATGTGATTTACCCTAACAGACATGACTGCTTGGCTCTGCTCAGAAAGGAAGAGGAAGACTCTCTGTAACTCTTGCTCATGAATATGTGAATCTAAACCACCCTCACCCAAACCTTATTCTCCACTGTCATCTTAATGCCATTTCCAATAGGCATCCTGGCTCGCGCACACTAACATAAGTCCCTTTTAGTTTGTGCAATGACAGTTCAGTTTGGGACAACTGATCCTTTGGGCAAGGATCAATCCCAAGAACACACATGGAGATCTCACTGGGAAAAAAATTCAAGTGCCTGACATTTTCCCCAGACTCAGTTTACCTTCTGGTCATGGTGGTATTCTTTAGGCATTACTACACCAGGTCCATTCAGCTGGAACCTTTAATTTCTAGACCTAAATATCCATTATCCTTATAACCAATTCCAACTGCTGTAACTATATTGATATTACGCAAAATTTTTGGATTCCCCTTTTGCTTTAAAATCAAAAGTAGAGATAGCCTCAGAAGAGAGTGGCATGATATACTTAAAGTCATGAAAGGGAAGAACCTACAACCAAGATTACTCTACCCGGCAAGGATCTCATTCAGATTTGATGGAGAAATCAAAAGCTTTACAGACAAGCAAAAGCTAAGAGAATTCAGCACCACCAAACCAGTTCTACAACAAATGCTAAAGGAACTTCTCTAAGTGGGAAACACAAGAGAAGAAACGGATCTAAAAAAACAAACCCAAAACAATTAAGAAAATGGTCATAGGAACATACATATCGATAATTACCTTAAATGTGAATGGATTAAATGCTCCAACCAAAAGACACAGGCTTGCTGAATGGATACAAAAACATGACCCATAGACATGCTGTCTACAAGAGACCCATTTCAAACCTAGGGACACATACAGACTGCAAGTGAGGGGATGGAAAAAGATATTCCATGTAAATGGAAATCAAAAGAAAGTTGGAGTAGCAATACTCATATCAGATAAAACAGACTTTAAAATAAAGAATGTTACAAGAGACAAGGACACTACATAATGATCAAGGGATCAATCCAAAAAGAAGATATAACAATTATAAACATATATGCACCCAACATAGGAGCACCTCAATACATAAGGCAACTGCTGACAGCTATAAAAGAAGAAATCAACAGTAACAAAATAATAGTGGAGGACTTTAACACCTCACTTACACCAATGGACAGCTCATCCAAAATGAAAATAAATAAGGAAACAGAAGCTTTAAATGACACAATAGACCAGATAGATTTAATTGATATTTATAGGACATTCCATCCAAAAAGAGCAGATTACACTTTCTTCTCAAGTGCGCATGGAACACTCTCCAGGATAGATCATATCTTGGGTCACAAATCAAGCCTCAGTAAATTTAAGAAAACTGAAATCATATCAAGCATCTTTTCTGACCACAGCACTATGAGATTAGAAATCAATTACACAGAAAATAACGTAAAAAACACAAACACATGGAGGCTAAACAATACATTACTAAATAACCAAGAGATCACTGAAGAAATCAAAGAGGAAATCAAAAAATAGCTAGAGACAAATGACAATGAAAACATGATGATCCAAAACCTATGGGATGCAGCAAAAGCAGTTCTAAGAGGGAAGTTTATAGCTATACAAGCCTACCTCAAGAAACAAGGAAAATCTCAAATAAACAATCTAAACTTACACCTAAAGGAACTAGACAAAGAAGAACAAACAAAACCCAAAGTTAGCAGAAGGAAAGAAATCATAAAGATCAGAGCAGAAATAAATGAAATAGAAACAAAGAAAACAATAGCAAAGATCAATAAAACTAAAAGCTGGTTCTTTGAGAAGATAAACAGAATTGATAAACCATTAGCCAGACCCATCAAGAAAAAAAGGGAGAGGACTCAAATCAATAAAATTAGAAATGAAAAAGGAGAAGTTACAACAGACACCACAGAAATATAAAGCATCCTAAGAGACTACTACAAGCAACTCTATGCCAATAAAATGGACAACCTGGAAGAAATGGACAAATTCTTAGAAAGGTATAACCTTCCAAGACTGAACCAGGAAGAAACAGAAAATATGAACAGACCAATCACAAGTAATGAAATTGAAACCGTGATTAAAAATCTTCTAACAAATAAAGTCCAGGACCAGACAACTTCACAGGTGAATTCTATCAAACATTTAGAGAAGAGCTTACACCTATCCTTCTCAAACTCTTCCAACAACTGCAGAGGAAGGAACACTCCCAAACTCATTCTATGAGGCCACCAGCACCCTGATACCAAAACAAGACAAAGATACTACAAAAAAAGAAAATTACAGACCAATATCACTGATGAATATAGATGCAAAAATCCTCAACAAAATACTAGCAAACAGAATCCAACAACACATTAAAAAGATCATACACCATGATCAAGTGGGATTTATCCCAGGGATGCAAGGATTCTTCAATATACACAAATCAATCGATGTGATACACCATATTAACATATTGAAGAAGAAAAACCATATGATCATCTCAATAGATGCAGAAAAAGCTTTTGACAAAATTCAACACCTATTTATGATAAAAACTCTCCAGAAAGTGGGCATAGAGGGAACCTACCTCAACATAATAAAGGCCATATATGACAAACCCACAGCAAACATCATTCTCAATGGTGAAAAACTGAAAGCATTTCCTCTAAGATCAGGAACAAGAGAAGGATGTCCACTCTCACCACTATTATTCAACATAGTTTTGGAAGTCCTAGACACGGCAATCAGAGAAGAAAAATGAATAAAAGGAATACAAATTGGAAAATAAGAAGTAAAACTGTCACTGTTTGTAGATGACATGATACTATACATAGAGAATCCTAAAAATGCCACCAGAAAACTACTAGAGCTAATCAATGAATTTGGTAAAGTTGCAGGATACAAAATTAATTCACAGAAATCTCTTGCATTCCTATACACTAATGATGAAAAATCTGAAAGAGAAATTAAGAGAAAACTCCCATTTACCACTACAACAAAAAGAATAAAATACCTAGGAATAAACCTACCTAGGGAGACAAAAGACCTGTATGCAGAAAACTATAAGACACTGTTGAAAGAAATTAAAGATGATACAAACAGATGGAGAGATATACCATGTTCTTGGATTGGAAGAATCAACATTGTGAAAATGACTATACTACCCAAAGCAATCTACAGATTCAATGCAATCCCTATCAAATTACCAATGGCACTTTCTACAGAACTAGAACAAAAAATCTTAAAATTTGTATGGAGATACTAAAGACCCCAAATATCAAAGCAGTCTTGAAGGAAAAAAAACAGAGCTGGAGGAATCAGACTACCTGACTTCAGGCTATACTACAAAGCTTCAGTAATCAAGACAATATGGTACTGGCACAAAAACAGAAACATAGAACAATGGAACAAGATAGAAAGCCCAGAGGTAAACCCAGGCACCTATGGTCAACTAATCTATGACAAAGGAGGCAAGGATATACAATGGAGAAAAGACAGTCTCTTCAATAAGTGGTGCTGGGAAAACTGGACAGCTACATGTAAAAGAATGAAATTAGAACACTCCCTAACACCATACACAAAAATAAACTCAAAATGGATTAGAGACCTAAATGTAAGACTGGACACTATAAAACTCTTAGAGGAAAACATAGGAAGAACACTCTTTGACATAAATCACAGCAAGATCTTTTATGATCCACCTCCTGCAGTAATGGAAATAAAAACAAAAATAAACAAATGGGACCTAATGAAACTTAAAAGCTTTTGCACAGCAAAGGAAACCATAAACAAGACAAAAATACAACCCCCAGAATGGGAGAAAACATTTGCAAATGAATCAATGGACAAAGGATTAATCCCCAAAATATATTAACAGCTCATGCAGCTCAATATTAAAGAAACAAACAATCCAATCCACAAATGGACAAAAGACCTAAATAGACATTTCTCCAAAGAAGACATACAGATGGCCAGCACATGAAAAGCTGCTCAACATCACTAATTATTAGAAAAATGCAAATCAAAACTACAATGAGGTATCACCTCACACCATTTAGAATGGGCATCATCAGAAAATCTACAAACAACAAATGCTGGAGAGGGTGTGGAGAAAAGGGAACCTTCTTGCACTGTTGGTGGGAATGTAAATTGATACAGCCACTATGGAGAACAGTATGCAGGTTCCTTAAAAAACTAAAAATAGAATTACCATATGACCCAGCAAGCCCACTACTGGGCATACACCCAGAGAAAACCATAATTCAAAAAGAGACATGCACCCCAACGTTCATTGCAGCACTATTTACAATAGCCAGGTCATGGAAGCAACCTAGATGCCCATCGACAGACGAATGGATAAAGAAGATGTGGTACATATATACAATGGAATATTGCTCAGCCATAAAAAGGAATAAAACTGAGTCATTTGTTGAGACGTGGATGGATCTAGAGACTGTCATACAGAGTGAGGTAAGTCAGAAAGAGAAAAACAAATACCGTATATTAACGCATGTATGTGGAACCTAGAAAAATGGTACAGATGAACCAGTCTGCAGGGCAGAAGTTGAGACAGAGATGTAGAGAACAAACATATGGACACCAAGGGGGGAAAAAAGAGGGGGGTGGGGATGGTGGTGTGCTAAATTGGGTGATTGGGATTGACACGTATACACTGATGTGTATAAAATTGATGACTAATAAGAACCTGCTGTATAAAAAAATACATAAAATGAAATTAAAAAGAAAATCAAGAGTAATCTCAAAATATTTTTCAAAAGGATAACCTAGCAATATCTTCAAGTATGATTACAAAAATAAATAAAACTGGGGTAAGTTTCTTATCATGTAAGTGCATAAGCAGAGGTGGATTTCCATTTACTAGAAATATAGAAAATTATAGTAGGACCACTTCTTTCTATATTATAAATACCAGAAAAATACCCTGCATCAAATTCTGATGTCTATGCTAAGATTCAGGTTACAGGAAACTGAGGCATTAAAACATCTGCTACATACATCTCTGAGTTGGTTGAGAACAAAGATCCTTTCTGAGGCTGTGACCATGGGATGATAGCACATCTCAAAGAAGATAATTCCCAGGCTGAAGAGATCCACTTTCTGAGGAGGAAAAAGAATTTTATTTAGAGCCTAGATATGAAAGCATAATCCACTAGGGAATTATAGGATGAGCACTTAGTTGGGATGTTTGCATAAGTGAAAATAGGCCACACTAGAAAAAAATTCGCTTTGTTCTAAAAAAAAATTATAGGTGTAAAATATAGACGAGAGACATATTTATATTTAGATGATAAAATATATTTGGCATGACTTCAATGTTTTTCTTAACAATTAATTGTAACTGGTTTAGCTATACACATAGACATAGATAACCACTGGCCACACACTGAGGATAATCACTACAGAGCAAGGACAACCGAGATCTGTTGAAAGAATTTGCTTTGCATCTTTCTAATCATTGCAAAAGGGAAACACAGACTGCACCCTGCAGCTGATAGCAAAGGTCAGCTACTGATTGCAAAGCCATACCAACGAGGTCAGAAGCACAGCACAACAGAAATATCGTGATGACTCCTAACAAAATATGGAAGTGTAAGTAAAGAAGGTAAAAGGGCAAGTCAGTGCAGAGTCTCAGGTAGGGAGCTGTTGAGGGGCAGAAGGAGGTCAGAAGGTCCTGTGCCTGCGGCAGCTGAGCACAACCCGGCTCAGCAGGAGACTGCTTGTGGTGAACTGCACACAGGCACAGGAGCCACTTTCAAGGAAAACTTCAATGAATTTGGACTCAAGGATTAGCAGGAGAGCCTCTGCAACCAGTGACCTCAAAGTCCTAAAAACAAACATTCATTATGTCATTTCCTACACATGTTAGCTGTAGAAAAATGTACATACTGAACAGAACATACCGAAAAGCACCAAGAATACAATAGCAACCACCCATAATCCCACTGCTTAAGGATATTTACAATTGATGGCTAAGATACGCCCTTTTGGTGGTTTTTCTTAAATGTCTACACACACACACACACACACACACACACACACACTATAAAACTAGAACCACACTGTCGTTTGTAACTTTTATTCCCTTACTTTAGCAAGAATATTTTTATACTATAATGTCATTTTTCTAAAACCGGCCTCTAATATTTTAATGACATATTCAATTACATGGATGTCCCATAATTTATTTAACCAGTTTCCTATTTTTTAATTTTTTTTATTTTATTTTTTTGCGGTACGCGGGCCTCTCACTGTTGTGGCCTCTCCCATTGCGGAGCACAGGCTCCGGACGCGCAGGCTCAGCAGCCATGGCTCACAGGCCCAGCTGCTCCGCGGCATGTTGGATCTTCCCGGACCGGGGAGCGAACCCGTGTCCCCTGCATCAGCAGACGGACTCTCAACCACTGCACCACCAGGGAAGCCCAGTTCCCTATTTTTTAAATGCTTGTTATTTTTCATTGTTATAAACAACGCTGTGACAAACCCCTTTTACACCAGTCTTTTTGAATGTCCCTGGCTGTTTCCTTAGGATACGTTTCAAAAGGTGGATGTGCTGGGCCAAAGGGTAAGGTCCTTTTAAGGATTTCATTATACTCTTACAAACCAAATGCAGAAAGATGACACTAAAGGTGCCTCCCCTCCCTCAGGGTGGGCGTGTCCATCTCCACACACCCTCACCGAGTATTTGGAGGTCTGCTTCAACTCTGTCGCTACCCAGTGCTCCCTGTCTGAACCAAAACCCAGGCTTCAGTTGCCACTGCTAGCTTGAAAATATGCTTTCATGTGAATTGCGTGCCTCACGTATTTTAAAAATTTAGCTCTATGGTCTTGCCCGAAGTGATCTCATCCAGTCTCATGGCTTTAAATCCCATCTGTGTGCTAGTGGCTCTCAAGTTTATACCTCTGATCTTCCTTCTGAACTCAAGTCTTGAGTCCCTAACAGTCGACTGGAGCTAATTGGATTTCTCATCAGGCATTTCAAATTAAACATGCCCTAGACGGAGTATTCCTGCCGTCTTCTCCTCCATCTCCCAGGTCTTTCCTCATGGTTCCTCAGCTCAGTCAACTACCCTTCCCCCAGCCACTCGAGGCAGAAACCTGAGCACTGCCCTGTTTTCCTTTCTTTTCCTCACCCAACACCCACTCCATTAGGAAAACCTGTCAATTCCCCTCCAACATGTATTTCATATCTGCACTCTTCTCCCCGTCTCTACTGCCACCACTCTGGTCCCAGCTCAGCCGTCCCACCTGGACTCCTGCCAAGCCTCCGGCAGCAGCTAGAGTGAACTCTCTCGCTCAAGATCCTTCAGGCGCTGCCTGTGCACATCCCTTATCATGGCTAAGCTGGCCCTGCATCATCTGACCCTGGCCTTCCCTTCAGCTTTGCTTCATGCCTCTCGCCCTCATAGCTCTCACCACGCTGCAGCCACACTGACCTTCCCTCTGACTGTCCTAAGTGAGCCACGCTACCTCTCACCCACAGTCTTCTCTCTGTGCATGCTATTTCCTCTGTTTACCCCTCTTCTCTCCCAGCCAAGCTCCAGCCCCCAACTTTGCATGGCTTCTCCCCGCTTTCCTCCTTTATCCTGAAACCCATCCTCTTGGGGAGGCTTTCTCTAGTCAGTCGACCTAAAGACGATGTCTTTTACTGTTCTCTGGTCACTGGACTCCATTTCCTTTCTTCTTAGTTCCTACAGAGTTTGTGATTTAAAAATTTTTTATTTGTTTACTGTCTGTTTCATCCACCATCATCCACCAATGCACAAGCTCCCGGAGGGCTGGAATAAGATGTCTTATTACTTGATTGCCTTGTTCCCTGTGTTCCCGGGGCCTGGCCCAGGACCAGTTAGTTCAAATCTGCTTTAGATGGATGGAGGGACTGTAAGCTCCTTGGCAACAACAGTGCCAACTTCAGTCACTGTCCTTGGGCATCACGTGTCCTATTTGGAGCAGTCGCTCAATAGACATGTGGATATATATTGAGTGAATGAATGTTCCTGACTATGTCAGCTGGTAACTAAACCCCAAATGCTGTAATCTTGATATTCTTACTATTATCTCTCTCTTGAGATCTTTCCTTTCCCCCAAAAACCTTCCTCTTTACCTGGTTGTATGCAGATTTGGTGCTGCCTTGGACCTCTGGGCTTACATATAAAGCAGTGCCAACCATCCCAGTCAAATGACCTGCATGGAAGAAGGCAGAGGGAAGGATTTCCAATAACAGGACTTAGAGATAAGGCCAATTTTTAACAAAACAAAACAAAAAACGTTTCTTAAGAGACATGGTCTGTTAACTGTTTACATTATTCACAGGAAGAAGCAGCATGCATTTCACCAAGCTATTAACCCTAAATCGTAGATGGCCACACACTTTGTTCCACACAGGATGGCTTTGCTGTGGTAAAGGGGCAGTGCCAGGCAGGAAGACCCCAGATGGCCCAGGTCATGAGGCAACCTCCTATTACTACCTGGGGTCAAAGTATAACTGCCTACCCAGAGGAGTAAATTATTCTAATTGACGGTCTAATTTCTTAGACTTCTGAAGAACAATCTATATAGTGAAAAGGGAAAAAAATTAAAGCATTTTCATAATTTTGTTAATTTAATGAATAATTATAATTTGCTTTAGAATAAAATCTTTACAAATGAAAAAAAGGTTTCACTTTGAGAAATTTTATTCTGTACTGCATATTTAAAATTTTCCTGGACTTCCCTGGCGGTCCAGTGGTTAAGACTCTGCACTTCCACTGCAGGGGGCACGGGTTTCAACCCCGGTCGGGGAACTAAGATCCCCACACGCTGCACGGTGCGCTCTCCGCCAAAAAAATAATAATAAAATGAAATTTTCCTAAGAGGGTAGATCTTATGCTAAGTGTTCTTATCACAAAATTAATAATAATAGTAATAATAAATAAGAGGGCAGGAAGAAACTTGGAGGTGATGGATATGTTTACGGCATAGATTGTGGTGATGCTTTCTTAGGTGTGTATGTACCTCTTAACTCCTCAGGTTGTATACATTACATAGGTAAAGTTTTTGTATGTTGAAAAAAGATAAAAGAGAAAAAAAGAAATTTTGTGGATTGCTTGTTAACACACAAATTAAATATACAGTCTTCTGGATTTACCTGAAGGGTCTGATTTAATCAAGTGATCTCCTGATGTATCATCTTGTTTGCCATCAGCCTAAAAATTCAAGTAAGCCAAATAACAAATTAAAATGTTATATTATTTCACAGGAATGGATTATCATTTCTAAATGAAGACTGACTGAAAAATATTACACAGAAACCAGAATAACTATAATAATGCTTTTCTGAGCTTTAAATTTTTTTTAGTTTAGTTAGCCTACTAATGCAGGTCTCACTGGAAACCCCAATGAGACCAAGGAGAAGGGCAATTCACTGTAGAACTCCTTCGTGGCAGAACCCCCTGAAAACTTACCTAAACTAATTTATTTTCATATTTCAAATGCCAAAACAGAATTATTTACTGGGAAGAGTAAAGGTATATTAATAACAACAAACTCACTTTCTAACTTTTCTAATTTTTCCACTGGGTCAATTTTTACTCTTCTTTCCTAGAGGCTGGTCACCAAATCTGTTCCACTGTCACTGCTAATACCTCTTAGGTAGCCTTCCTTCTTCCACTACCTCTGTGACAGCATTCCCCTAAATCACTATTTTTCTGACATCTCTCCACAGATTCCTATCACGAGCACTGCCATCAATAACAAGAGCTCTAATACTCGTAGAGCCAGGCAATGTTCCAGGGCTTTACCTATATTCTTATTTTATGCTGGTGACAACTTTGAAGCTGGTACTTGTATTAGGCACATTTTATGGAAAGAATACTAAGAGGTTAAGTAACTTGCCCAAGGACTCTAGCCCAGGGAAGTGGGCCTCCAGAGCCTGTGCTCTTATCTACCTCCCTACTATTACAGCCTACAGATATCAAGTTACATTTGTTAGTCTGGGGATCAAATCCCCATAGAGCCCTTCCTTGGTCTTAGCACTCTTCAAATTCCCCAGTGTTCTGGTCAGGACCATGTCCTTACTGTCCTCCTTCCATTTCCTCCCTCTCTGCTCCTTCTAACCTCACCTTCTACTTTAACCCCTGAGGTTTTTCTCACCATTAATCCAAATCCTAGTTTCTTTTTTTGACCACCCTTATAATTAACTGCATTTACCACAGATTTTGGTGCCTAATCTCTGGCTTATGATGTTAAGTAAAACGCTTCCCCCAGCACTCAAGGCCTGACACCTCCAAGAATCCCCAACCTTCAAGCATCTTCTCTCACTGCTCCCCTACACCTCATAGTTTCAACCAACCAGACAACGTGCTGGCCTTCAACAATCATGTCTGCTTACCCCAGGGCCTTTGCTTATGCTGTTCTTTCTCTCGGGAAGCCCCTACCCTGGTGTCACCATGCCCTGCCCTCAATCTCAGCCTACTGGACTCCCACCCATCCTTTAAGGCTCATCTGAAATGCTGTTTTCTTTATACAGCCCTCCTTGATCCTCGTAACCATATGCAAAATTTCTCCTGTTTTTAAGTCTTATATAACTATTTCTCTCACTTCACATTATTTTAGCTTTGTATGTTTAACAACTACTCTACAGTGTTGTGAAGAAGAGCATTAATACCTTCTGATTTATGTTGTCTAGAACTCATTCTTCTGAAGTTTTATGGGTTTTGAGCCTTATTTCCATAAGCTAACTAAAAGCCCATCGGGTGTAAAGCATCTAGCCCAGTGCCTGGCATGGTAGACCAAAACGTTTCATAAAGTATTTCATGCCTTTGACCTAAATATCACCCACAAACTAGTAATTTTATGTCTCTCAAGTGGAACGCACTCACTAAAACGTATTCACAATTTCAAAGCCTGCAGGATCGTTTGCAGCTGCCCCTTCAGACTTGTATACTTTCCTGGGGATTACACAGCAGAGTTCAGGGAACTCATAGTCATGAGAGTGTTAGAAGACAGGATAATTAAGGCACATGGGTCCATTTTCAGGCACACTTGAATCAAAAAAATACTCACAGCAAAGGCTAGATGGTCTGTCGCTAAACCAAAATCACCTATTTTTACATGGTCATCAGAATCCAAAAAAATGTTGACAGGCTTCAAATCTCGGTGAATCATTCCCTGATGGAAAAGAGCAAAGAAACCAACAATTTTTTCCCAAACGTAACTTATATCATACCTGTTTCCTCATTTGAAAGGCCAACCTAGTGATGAAAATTGGATGAGGTCTTCTCCTGCAGACCATGCTAGTCCAGGCTGTCTGACCTCTGCAATGTCTCCCAAACGTCCTGCCAATGACCTTGCCACCCTCTCCCAATCTACCTGCTGGTAGTCCTTATCAGGTCCAATCCAAACGGTTCCCTTTGGCATCCAAGACCCCTGTCTATCAGGTTCACAATGATCTTTCTCTCTACTGCATCACAAAACCCTTGCTCTGGTCAGGGAGATACATACCATTTTCATTCCCTCTTCTACTCATTTCTTCAGGCTACCTGCCCTGCCCAGGCTTTTCTCCACTCATTGGAATTGTACCAATATTTACAAGTGCCAACTCATTCATGAAGACTTCCACAGTAATTAATAATTCAACTTTGCATTCCCAGCATACCAGGTAAGTGCTCAATGATTTCTTGTTACGTGAACACTACTTTCTCCCCTTCCTAATAGCATCCTCATCATGCTTACTGTTTCCGGTACTATAATACAGGAAATAAATGTAATAAAAACACTTGATGGTGTGATCTCTCTTACTGTTACATGAAGGTAAATTTCGGCTCCCTCAAAAAAACAGGAAGTCCCTCTCAAGTATGGGGTTTGTCATACACTTGTGCCTTTCTCTATTTCTAGGTTTGGCGGTGTTAGACACCCAACAAATGGTTGGCAGGTACTGAGCAGATTAGATGGCAAGGAAGACAGCGCACAGAGCATGGTTCTAGGACCCCAGGACGCTAGCACAGTAACAGAGTTCTAATGACCTTCATTAGAGCTCATTTTTATGTCCAACCTTGCAAATTCCACTTCCACCAAATCATTTATAAACTAGACATCTGTAAATTATAGTCCTGGCTTTTTACTAAATATGGTACAGTATAAATAATTTAAGGTTAAAGAAAATTGAGGCAAAGGAAAAAACGTATTTACACTAACACATTAGACAATCCCATTTTTAAAATGTAAGCAGTGTTTCATCTTGAAGCTAGGTCCATTAGCGTTTACATCATGATGACAATTTCTAGCTTTACAGTGACATTTTATACATGCGGCAAACTATGTTAGTCTCATCTCTACCCTTGCTAGATGACTTTCTAATTTTCCCATGTTCCTAGGAAAGGGAGCACTGAGTCAGAATCACATATCTTGGCAGGTATTAATCACACTCTCACTTTATCTAAACCACTCAAGGAATCATCCTCATGTTCCATACATGTTCAATTATTTCCACCTAACCCGGAGGCTGGCAAACTTTTTCTGTAAAGGGCCAGATAGTAAATCTTTTAGGCTTTATGGGCCACACAGTCTCTGCCACAACTACTCAACTCCACAGTGCAGCACAAGAACAGCCACAGGCAACACATAAACTGGTATGGCCCTCTTCCAATACAATGTTATTTATGGACACATTTGAATTTCATAGAATTTTCAGGTATCATGAAATATTACCCTTCTTTCAATTTTTTACAACCATTTAAAAATGTAAGGGCCAGTCTTAGCTCACAGGCTGAACAGAAGCAGGTAGGGAGTTAGATTTGACCCATGGGCTATAGTTTGCTGACCCCTCTTCTATCCTTCAATGCTTTCTTTGAACTTTGATGCTTTATACTATTTCTTGTCTTTTGGTATGTTCTATTTCCTATAAAAATAGATTATTTCAACATACCCATAATTTTCCCTCTATTTTAGGTTTTCTCAAATCTCACAATATTTGATTTTGTTATAAATTTTATGTAAACGTAAGTTTTTCAGATATAAAATACTGCAAAGCTTACTTTTTCATGGATATAAGCCAATCCATCCAGAATCTCTCGGAAAAGCCTCCAGAGCCTGACGGTGTCTCGATATAGTCCCTGGTCAATTGTGTCACGTAAAGTGCTCTTTTCACAGTACTCCATCTATGGACAAGAACAAACCAGGCAGGATTTGATGATACAGAGTTTCAATTAAGGAGGACAATGGCAATTAATATAATCCCCCATTTTAAAACGTGTACCATGGATTTTAAATGCTTATGGAAAAGGCTTATTTTTTTAATTAAAAAAAGAAACCAACAGTATTAAAAAAAATTGGGAAGAAATATGCATAATCTTAGCACCCCAACAAAATCATTTTTATTTTTTATATTATTGTGCATTAAAAAAATAAGACTTTAAAATCCTTGTCACATATAATATGAAAACACTTAGAATTAAGTAAAAGTGTATTTTTTGTTTTACAAGGTTGTTTCCAAACCCAAATTTCCAAGAAGGGCTAATTAATAATCCAATGATGTCATTAGCCTTTCTCATTTGCATGTTAAATTAATGACAATGACCTTCAAGTCTAGAGCAAAACATTGTAAATATCACAACATTTAAGAAAGGGCTCTATCTCATCCTTCTTAAGTATATTAATCTATCAGAAAACAATGCAATATCATTTAAACCTTAGAGCAACATGCAGCATTTGATTTATGAAACTAGCCTATGTTTCAAACCAGTGCCACAGTTGAGATTTCTCATGAAGAAGGACTTTCTGGTTTTCAAAGAGAGGAACATGTCATTTTAAATGAGAGGAATATCCTCTCATGCTCAGAATAACATCTACAAACTCTGACTCATCCTCCAGGCCTCCCACACCAAGATCCTACCACACCTCACGTACCTCTGCTAGGTATTTCTGTCTCACTGTAACTGTTTACAGCATAATGGCATCTAGTAGATACTCAACAGTTAGCGGTTTGGGGGACGAATGCTTTATCATGTGTGTAAGTGGTTTATGTTTAGGGAAAACCTAAAACCCACTGTAACCCCAGGAAAGCAACCACCTAACTAGACTCTTTTGAAACGTTACACTTGTCTGAGGGCTCCTTCTTGGGCATAGTACTGTATCTCACATTTAAAGATCTGCCTCCTTGCAGATGTGACTGAAAACACTAATAATGACTCACGGTCCTGTTCACTTGGGCCAGAGGCAAGTTTTCCGCTTTGGTTTGTGGCTGTCCCTCTGCTGGCTGAGCTCACCACTGTCCAGAATGCGCCCCTCGGAAGTGTGAGCAGGACAAAGCCTATAAGCTTCCCTTTAGCAATGCCCCACTGGAACTGGTTCTCCTGTCCCTCAGGGGTTCCAGGACAAGCCACTTTCCTAAAACCAGGTGGGTGTTTCTTCTGTACACACGAGGATGTATGTGCCTCGTGCCTTGCTTGTCCAGATTTGACTTGTTAGACAAAGCAGAGTTTCTGTACATGCCCAGTCTAGCGCTTATGGAACTCAGGTGGGTTCTAATTACTTCACACATGTTATTTTGTTTATTCTTCACAAGCCATTGAGGTAACTGCTACTGTTTAATTTATAGGTGGGGAACCTGGGACACAGAATGCTGAAGAACCGTGCCTGAGCTCACAAAGCTGTGACCGGTGGATCCAGGATGTAAACTTACACAGCCTAAGTTAAGTCCAGAGCTGGAACCACTGCCCTGTGCCATCTCCTGCTACGGTACAGGAGAGCATGGGTTCAAGGCAGGGGGAAAGGGCCTCCATGCTATAATCCTCTCTGGCCAATTAATCTTTGGCAGTGCGATGAGCCCTCTTTGCTCGCTCTCTTGCTCTCGTCTCCCAAAACCTACCCACCAGCATACTACTGGGAGTTGCCGTGTCACTGAGCTGCATGCCAGGGCCTCACCTGGATGTAGAGGTAGTGCACAGCCTCAGTGGTTGCCGGTGGTTCACTTTCATGGCAACTGTTCTTTCCATTGCAATCTTCATCCTAACCCAAGAGGAACACACGAGAGCTCAAAATGAGGCTGAAATGAAACAAGATCACCACCACCAAGTCTTTTGTTCCTGCCCCTACCACACAGATAGCTATCCTGCTGCCTTAGAGGGAAGGTGAGTGAGCAGAACAACAACTACTGTCCTTTAGATGCTTACAGCATTTAAAAGGCAATTTTGCCAATACCAGAATCTAATGCACAGTTTACAGGTCTGTTACTGTACAGAACAATGATGGGGACAATAGGAAACAGGTGGGTATTAAAGGTAATCCACAGAAAGGCTCTAAGTCAATTCCTTCTCACCACTTGCTATCTTTCTATGGATAAGAAGGGTAGAATGTACACAGGCTAATATTTTAAGACTTCAGTTTTATTGGAATGCCTACCTTTGATGGTAGACTTACTTTGGAAACAGAAGATGAGAAATCCATCTTTAGCTAAAACAATTTAAATGTGATCACATTACCAGATGGCACACTGCCCTTGGCTACAGCACTGAAGAACCACCACCCAGCTGACACTTAGGGTGACCGATCCTCTACACTACTTTTCCACATGGTTAGTCTGCCAGTCCCCTACAGCTGTTTTTCTAACTCATGTCCCTTAAAAAAAAATTCCTTCTTCTTCTAATAGACATATTTAAATACTCCCTCCTACCTCCAAGTATGGGAAAGCATTAGGTAGCATTTGACTGTTTCTGATTTGCATTTTTTGTGTGGAAACATTTTTTCAACATTTTATCTTTATTGAAGGAAAAAAACTGCTCTGGAAACAATCAAATTCTACTTTTTTTTTTTTTTTGGCCACACTGCGTAGCTTGTGGGATCTTAGTTCCCCGATCAGGGATTGAACCCGGGCCGTCTGTAGTGAAACCTCAGAGTCCTAACCACTGGACAGCCAGGGAATTCCCTCAGTTCTACTCTTGAATCATTTATTTATTCTGGGGATTATCTGTACAAGATTGTTAATCTCTTAGAGGCTTCTACCCATCAATTAGAATGCCCATGGGATACCTCCCTTAATTGAGAAAAACCAGAATTGTAAATTTGGTGCCCCCATAATGATTATATGCATAACTAATGCTAAAACCAAAGCAGTTAGACTACTTGTGCTATTATTCCTTAAACTTCCTCAGGGGTTAAGGGGATTTTAATAGAAAAGGGAAGTACTTCTAAAAAATGCTGGGACTTCCCTGGCAATCCAATGGTTAAGAACCCGTGTTTCCACTGCAGGGGGCACAGATTCGATCCCTGGTTGGGGAACTAAGATCCTGCATACTGCTCGGCGCAGCCAAAAAAAAAAGTGCTGGCTAAAGCATTCAAACCTCATTCAAACCCATTTAACTGCTTATCTAAGACAGTCTATGTGTAGACTTTTTTTTTTTTTTTTTTTTGCGGTACGCGGGCCTCTCACTGTTGTGGCCTCTCCCGTTGCAGAGCACAGGCTCCGGACGCGCCAGGCCCAGTGGCCACGGCTCATGGGCCCAGCCGCTCCGTGGCACATGGGATCCTCCCGGACCGGGGCACGAACCCGCGTCCCCCACATCTGCAGGCGGACTCTCAGCCACTGCGCCACCAGGGAAGCCCTAGACTTCTTTTTATCTGCTATGAATGCACCCTGCTTATAATTATATTTTTATGCCTGGTAGTAAAGTCACTGCATCCAATCCCCAGCTGCAGAAGGTTTCTCTAACAATAACTGACAGCCCTGGAAATTACAAAGCTTCACACCGACTCCAAGCCATCAGCACTGAGGGGCTCTGCTGGCCTGGATGCAGGAATATACAGAATTGAGTGGGATCCAAGGCTTAGAGCAGCGTTTCTCAAATCTTTCACACCATGTTGTATTTTATATTACACCTAATACATATACTCATAAGAGACAAGTTCTACGAAGAGAGTTTACCTTTACTAGTGTGACACATTTTGGTATTCTTTACTCTTCTCTACAGCATTAAAAATAAAATGAAAAAAATAAATTAAAAAAATAAAAATAAAATAAAATGAAGCTGGTTGTAACCCTTGAAACTGATTTCATAACCCATTACAGGATCATAACCCACAGTGTTACAACACTGTTCCAGAAGACGGTTTATGAGAGTAAGTCATCAAGATTAATTGATGTGAGAGAGACCTACATAACTCCACAATTAGGCTGTTCAGTTACTCAATTAATTTGCATTCAACCCTCATCCCCAACCACATGTTTCCTAAAATCCTCTAGGAAGTGGTTTTCACTAAAAGCAAAATAAAACAAAAAAAACCCAGCATGTCAATTTATTCTTCTCTTTTTATTATGTGGATAAATTAAGACCTATAAGTAACCCTATGAGTAGCTTATTTTAAAAAATCATGTTTTAAAATCGACAGTTTCTATATCTGCATATCAGATTAAGGCTTTACTATTTTACCTGAGGTTTATAACATCAAACATTTGCTTATGTACCCATCCCATGAAGAATAAAAAGGTGTAACTTCTATTTATATATTTACCTGATTCTGACTTTTACTGTTCTCATCTTCATTGTCAAAGATGATATCACTGTCAGAATCTGAAGCAGGTCTTAAAAAGAGAAATAGAGAAAGACTAAAGAAACCAAATTCCCTGTTACAATTCAATAGCTCAGAGTTATGATAAACTGTATCCAAATGGATACAATGAAATAAAACATGAATGTAAATGACCAGGTGGATTCTGAGATGCGTTAAACTTTATTAACATCTTTTAAATTAATTAATTAATTTATTTATAGCTGTGTTGGGTCTTCGTTTCTGTGCAAGGGCTTTCTCTAGTTGTGGCAAGCGGGGGCCACTCTGCATCGCGGTGCGTGGGCCTCTCACTATTGTGGCCTATCTTGTTGCGGAGCACAGGCTCCAGATACGCAGGCTCAGTAATTGTGGCTCACGGGCCCAGCCGCTCCGTGGCATGTGGGATCTTCCTGGACCAGGGCTCGAACCTGTGTCCCCTGCCTTGGCAGGCAGATTCTCAACCACTACGCCAACAGGGAAGCCCTGAGATGCGTTAAACTTTATTTTAGGATCATAATTACTGGTTTGGTAACCCTTTTTAGAACTGCAGTAGGTCCTATGTCAAGACTCCAAATTAGTTCCTTTATGCTCCACAGAGTCGGAAGCCCTTATCTAAAAAGAATGCTCTTTTAAAAATCCTATTAAATGTATTAAGAGGAGGGACTGGAAGAAGTTTCTATTTTTCCTTCCTCCAGGGCTTGGATTTTGGAGATCTCTTGAAGATATTACAGGGGAAAAACCCTTGGACTGAATTTGGTTACTCTCTAAAACTGAGTTGCATATACATGTATTTCATCATGGTCCACAGGACTGGATTTCTAACCAAGTCCCTCCCCTGCCCCGACCTGGGCTTGGCGGGGATGAGCCAGCAGCGCCCGGGAACTCTTACAGGAAGGACTGTGAGAAGACGCCGTCGTGCTCCTCGTCGTCATCCTCGTCGCTGCTGGAGTCCGGGCCGGCGGCGGGGAAGCGGGCGCTGCCCGAGCGCTCAGCCGATGTGCTCCACTCCACCGAGCTGCTGAGGATGGGCGGCGGCGCGGCCGCCTCCACGCTGCCCGGGCCGTCCGTGTCGCTGTCGCCGATGGGCAGTCGGGGCAAGGCTCGCCCGTCCAGCGCCTGGGGCCCCGCGTCTGGGGGCGGCGTCGCAGGGCCCGCCGGCCGCTCGTGCCTCTCGATCCAGGCGTTGTAGTAGCGCACGATGTTCTCGTGGTGCAGGCGCGACAGCAGCGTCACCTCGCCCTTGATCCTGCGGAAGTGCCTGCTGGCCGGGTTGATGGGGATGCGCTTCACCGCGTAGCAGCAGCCGTCTAGCTTGTTCTGCACCTGCCGCACGAACGAGAAAGGAGAGGGGTCCGGCAGGTCAGCCACTCCAAACCCTGTACCGACTGGCATTCCTACCGTGTCAGCCCATCCCCTCCCAAGGAGAACCCGGAGTTCTGAGTCTGAACCCACAGCTACAGTCGAGGACCACGTGTCTGAAGTTCTTAAGCTGAAGAAAGTCGTGACTGCCAAAAACAGAAAACATTTCACCCCAAGCTAAATGTATTAAGCCTGCTAAGAGACTCTGGGGAAAACATAATCTCCATTTTAATCATTCATTTTATTGACAATTATATCCCTGCTTTCCCAATATTACATCTGCTATCTAAATTTCCAAGTAAACCTTGTTGCTTTTTTAACCTTGTTTTTAAAAAATTATTTTCCAAACTCAGTGTAAATTTTTAGAAGGTGATTTTAGTTTCTCTCCACTTGTTTTTTTAAACTTAAAGTCACCAAACACAAACTAAGCAACAGTTTTAACAACCTGCATGCAAATTCTAATTCTCAACTTATAAAGAACTTGGGCAAATGACTTAATTTCCTTGAAACTCGATTTTTTAATCTATAAAACGGCATTTATGCCACTTCCCTTACCTCAAAGGCGACTGTGAGGATTAAATGAAATGATGTGAGTAAAGCACCTGTATCAAGGTGTCACAGAGAAAGGTGTTCAGTAAATAAAGTAATTGGCATTAACACAATTACTGCCCATCGATTTTATTACTAAGATTGAAGATTTACAACTGATGTTATGTAAGGAAACTAGAACAATACAATTGAGAATAAAAGAAAAACACAAGAAAAATACAAGAAAATGTTTCAAAGGCCAAATCTCCGTATTTTACACAGAGGCATCCTTATCCCGGGCAGTTTTGCTATGCAATTGGGTCGACTGAAGTATTTTTTATAAAATTTTGTTTTCTGAACCTTCCAGTTTCAACCATGCAGGGCAACTGAAGTGATGGAAACTAATAACTTGCCCATCGCAGAGGGAGAAACTAGTTGGTTACAAAAGAGAGCATCATTCTCTTATTTGGCTCATAGGCTCCTATGCCAAAAACTACTTTTAGGAATGAGAAAGGAATACTATAAAAGTGAGCTTCAGATTATCTTTTTTGGGGTACAGAAATAGTGGTACAATGTACATTTTTGAGTAAAACAGGTGTCAGTCTGAATGCTGGCTGAAATGTCTTAGTGAAGTATGTGACCTCAGGCAAATGACATAACTTCTCTCAGCATCGGTTCCCTCATCTGCAAAATGGGATAATACCTATTTCATAAGAATGTCATGAGATTAAAAGACAAGGTTCATGAGCCAACTGGCACACAGCCGCAAATAGGAAATGTGCTCCCAAAAAATGACAGCTGTGTGTTCTTTTACTGCCACGTTAATAGAGTGGAGGACTGTGGGGAAGTTCTGGCACTGTCTTTCAACCTCATATCTCAGTACATATCACATATGCTATTGTAACCAAGCAGGACCCTATGGGGCCTTCCCAGGACAAATCGTCCACCATGTCCTCTGCCTGTGTCTTGTTTGTAGAAAAGCTTTATTCTCCCAGGCCTCCCGAGTCACAAAAGGCTGCTCAATAATGACTGAAAGAATGTGAACATGTAGTGACAAAAAAATAGCAGTTGGGCCAGGAGAATTGGTAACAATTTAAAAAGTGAATCAGCCATGTAACAGTCACAGAATCTTTAGTTCTTTCCTGAAGGACATAGATAACATGTCTGATGCATGTCCCTGAGTTGTTTTACAGATACTAAAACTAAAACCTCCACCAGATAGAAGAATCTAACTGCATGAGGAGCATGAGCATGTAGCCCCCAGACTGGCGGAACCGCTCTGGTTCCAGTTAACATCTTAACTGATGATGTTAAGCCCCGTGACACCACCCTCTTACCTCACCGTCACCCAATCAAAGAATGGTACACGAGCTGATCACGCACCCTGCAACTCTCTCCCTCACCTTGCCTTTAAAAATGCTTCCCTGGAATCCACTGGGGAGCTTGGGTCTCTTGGTTATTAGCTGCCCGTACTCCTTGCTTGGTGCCTGCAATAAATGCTGCAAAATCCTCTATCAAATCCCAGTGTCAGTAAGTTGGCTTTACTGTGAGTGGGTGAGCTGACCCAATTTTGGTTTGGTAACACTATGTGTCACTGACTGGGGTGTGGGGCTTGCTACACTAGAACTCCTAGGAATTCATTTACTAAAATGCAAAGGTGCATTAACAGTAATGGGTCCAATTGCTAATGAAATTCCAGATCTCTGAGGAGATGGCCCTACCTTAACCTGAAAATAGAGATGGGGTGTGAGGACTGTTGGGTTCTCACAGGGAGAAACCACAGGAAAAACATGGGGGATTAAGTTACTAAGATGTTTTTGTTATATGAGCTTACTAATCAGTTTTAAGTACTTGAAAGGAAATGAAGTTTGATCATGTTTGGAATTCAAGAATCTAAAATTAAAGTTAAAGGAGTTGATCAAAATTATAAAGGGACAATATAAACTTCAATCATCCACTCCTCTTAAAGATAACTATGATTACCTGATCAGGATATCTGTCTGCCCAAGGTAGACCTATTTAATCACCTAAACGTAATAGCTATACTTTCAAGAAGAAAGTTGAAAATTTCCCATGATATTACGACTTTCTTTTGGAAAACCTGCTTAAGTTTGTCTTTCTGTAGAAAAACTAATGTAATTCTTTTTTCAATGTAAAAGGCCTTCCACAGTGATACAGGTAATGCTTCCTAATAATACTCTCAGAATCCGAAACAGACTCATGCCCTATTCATGGTGCGCTACTTTCTTTTTTTGTTTTTGTTTTGTTTTGTTTTGTTTTTGCGGTACGTGGGCCTCTAACTGTTGTGGCCTCTCCCGTTGCGGAGCACAGGCTCTGGACGCACAGGCTCAACGGCCATGGCTCACGGGCCCAGCCGCTCCATGGCATGTGGGATCCTCCCGGACCAGAGCACGAACCCGTGTCCCCTGCATTGGCAGGTGGCCTCTCAACCACTGCACCACCAGGGAAGCCCATGCGCTACTTTCTTATGGGTAAGATGACATATCTCATATGGATTTGATAACAGTAATCTGAGACTCTTAAATTCAAACAAAATACTTAAATTACACAGAAAGAGTTGAAAACTCTCTCTTAAGGGGCAGATGATAATAAAAGTTGCCCAAATAGCCTGGAATAAGTAAGGGAAGCCCTAACAGCAGCACACCTTAATAATGCATCACGGAGCAGCTTCAGGATGGTGTGGAATTACCTTCCTCCACACAAATACATCAGAAATACATCTACATGTGGAACAACTCCTACAGAACACCTACTAAACGCTGGCAGAAGAACTCAGACCTCCCAAAAGGCAAGAAACTCTCCACGTACCTGGGCAGGACAAAAGAAAAAACAGACAAAAGAATAGAGACGGGACCTGCACCAGTGGGAGGGAGCTGTGAAGGAGGAAAGGTTTCCACACACTAGGAAGCCCCTTCGCGGGCAGAGACTGTGGGTGGCGGAGGGGGGAGCTTCGGTGCCACGGAGGAGAGCGCAGCAACAGGGGTGCGGAGGGCAAAGCGGAGAGATTGCCGCACAGAGGATCGGAGCCGACCAGCACTCACCAGCCCGAGAGGCTTGTCTGCTCACCCGCTGGGGCGGGCGGGGGCTGGGAGCTGAGGCGCGGGTTTTGGTGGGATCCCCGGGAGAGGACTGGGGTTGGCTGTGTGAACACAGCCTGCAGGGGGTTAGTGCACCACGGCTAGGCGGGAGGGAGTCCGGGGAAAAGTCTGGAGCTGCCGAAGAGGCAAGAGACTTTTTCTTGCCTCTTTGTTTCCTGGTGCGCGAGGAGAGGGGATTAAGACCACTGCTTAAAAGAGCTCCAGAGACGGGCACGAGCCACGGCTAACAGCGCGGACCCCAGAGACGGGCAAGAGACGCTAAGGCTGCTGCTGCAGCCACGAAGAACCCTGCGTGTGAGCACCGGTCACTATCCACACCTCCTCTCCCGGGAGCCTGTGCAGCCCGGCATGGCCAGGGTCCCGTGATCCAGGGACAACTTCCCCGGGAGAACACACGGCACACCTCAGGCTGCTGCAATGTCATACTGGCCTCTCGCCCCGCACTCCGTAACCCTCCCTCCCCTCCAGTCTGAGTGAGCCAGAGCCCCCAATCAGCTGCTTCTTTAACCCTGTCCTGTCTGAGTGAAGAACAGACGCCCTCAGGCAACCTACACGCAGAGGCGGGTCCAAATCCAAAGCTGAACCCCGGGAGATATGTGAACAAAGAAGAGAAAGGGAAATCTCTCCCAGCAGCCTCGGGAGCAGCGGATTAAATCTCCACAATCAAACTGATTTACCCTGCATCTCTGGAATACCTGAATAGACAATGAATCATTCCAAATCGAGGAGGTGGATTTTGGAAGCAACGATATAAATATATATTTTTTCCCTTTTTCTCTTTTTGTGAGTATGTATGTGTATGCTTCTGTGTGTGATTTTGTCTGTATAGCTTTGCTTTTACCATTTGTCCTAGGGTTTGGTCTGTCTGTTTTTTGTTGTTTTTTTTTAGTATAGCTTTTAGTGCTTGTTATCATTAGTGGATTTGCTTTGTGCTTTGGTTGCTCTCTTCTTTCCTCTTTTTTTCTTTTATTACTTAAAAAACATTTTTTAAAATAAGTTTTATTTTAATAACTTTAATATTTTATTTTATCTGCTTTCTTTCCTTTTTTTCTTCCTTTTATTCTGAGCCGTGTGGATGACAGGCTCTTGGTGCTCCAGGCAGGCGTCAGGGCTGTGCCTCTGAGGTGGGAGAGCCAACTTCAGGACATTGGTCCATAAGAGACCACTGAGCTCCAAACAGTGAAAATCTCCCAGAGATCTCCAGCTCAACGCCAAGACCCACCTCCACTCAACGACCAGCAAGCTACAGTGATGGACACCGTATGCCAAACAACTAGCAAGACAGGAACACAACCCCACCCATTAGCAGAGGGGCTGCCTAAAATCATAGTAAGGCCACAGACACCCCAAAACACACCACCAGACGTGGACCTGCCCATCAGAAAGACAAGATCCAGCCTCATCCACCAGAACACAGGCACTAGTCCCCTTCACCAGGAAGCCTCCACAACCACTGAACCAACCTTACCCACTGCACGCAGACACCAAAAACAACAGGAACTACGAACCTGCAGCCTGCGAAAAGTAGACCCCAAACACAGTAAGTTAAGCAAAATGAGAAGACAGAAAAACACACAGCAGATGAAGGAGGAAGGTAAAAACCCACGAGACCTAAAAAATGAAGAGGAAATAGACAGTCTACCTGAAAAAGAACTCAGAATAATGATAGTAAAGATGATCCATAATCTTGGAAATAGAATAGACAAAATGCAAGAAACATTTAACAAGGACCTAGAAGAACTAAAGAGCAAACAGTGATGAACAACACAGTAAATGAAATCAAATATTCTCTAGAAGTGATCAATAGCAGAATAACTGAGGCAGAAGAACAGATAAGTGACCTGGAAGATAAAATAGTGGAAATAACTACTGCAGAGCAGAATAAAGAAAAAGAATGAAAAGAATTGAGGACAGTCTCAGAGACCTCTGGGACAACATTAAACACACCAACATTCGCATTATAGGGGTCCCAGAAGAAGAAGACAAAAAGAAAGGGACTGAGAAAATATTTGAAGAGATTATAGTTTAAAAACTTCACTAATATAGGAAAGGAAATAGTTAAGTCCAGGAAATACAGAGAGTCCCATACAGGATAAATCCAAGGAGAAACACACCAAGGCACATATTAATCAAACTATCAAAAATTAAATACAAAGAAAAAATATTAAAAATAGCAAGGGAAAAACAACAAATAACATACAAGGGAATCCACATAAGGTTAACAGCTGATCTTTCAGCAGAAACTCTGCAAGCCAGAAGGGAATGGCAGGACATATTTAAAGTGATGAAGGGGAAAAACCTACAACCAAGATTACCCAGCAAGGATCTCATTCAGATTTGACAGAGAAATTAAAACCTTTACAGACAAGCAAAAGCTAAGAGAATTCACCACCACCAAACCCGCTTTACAACAAATGCTAAAGGAACTTCTCTAGGTAGGAAACACAAGAGAAGGAAAAGACCTACAATAACAAACCCAAAACAATTAAGAAAATGGTAATAGGAAGATACATATTGATATTTACCTTAAATGTAAATGGATTAAATGCTCCAACCAAAAGACACAGACTGGCTGAATGGATACAAAAACAAGATCCATATATATGCTGTCTACAAGAGACCCACTTCAGACCTAGGGACACATACAGACTGAAGGTGAGGGGATGGAAAAAGATATTCCATGCAAATGGAAATCAAAAGAAAGCTGGAGCAGCAATTCTCATATCAGACAAAACAGACTTTAAAACAAAACTATTAAAAGAGACAAAGAAGGACACTACATAATGATCAAGGGATCAATCCAAGAAGAAGATATAACAATTGTAAATATTTATGCACCCAACATAGGAGCCCCTCAATACATAAGGCAAATACTAACAGCCATAAAAGGGGAAATCGACAGTAACACAATCATAGTAGGGGACTTTAACACACAACTTTCACCAATGGACAGATCATCCAAAACGAAAATAAATAAGGAAACACAAGCTTTAAATGATACATTAAACAAGGTGGAGTAAATTGATATTTATTGATATTTATAGGACATTCCATCCAAAACCAACAGAATACACTTTCTTCTCAAGTGCTCATGGAACATTCTCCAGGATAGATCATATCTTGGGTCACAAGTCAAGCCTTGGTAAATTTAAGAAAACTGAAATCATTATCAGGTATCTTTTCTGACCACAACGCTATGAGACTAGATATCAATTACAGGAAAAAATCTGTAACAAATAGAAACACATGGAGGCTAAATAATACACTACTTAATAACCAAGAGATCACTGAAGAAATCAAAAAATACCTAGAAACAAATGACAATGAAAACACGACGACCCAAAACCTATGGGTTGCAGCAAAAGCAGTTCTAAGAGGGAAGTTTATAGTAATACAATCCTACCTTAAGAAACAAGAAACACCTCAGATAAACAACCTAACCTTACACCTAAAGCAATTAGAGAAAAAAGAAGAAAAAAACCCCAAAGTTAGCAGAAGGAAAGAAATCATAAAGATCAGATCAGAAATAAATGAAAAAGAAATGAAGGAAACGATAGCAAAGATCAATAAAACTAAAAGCTGGTTCTTTGAGAAGATAAACAAAATTGATAAGCCATTAGCCAGACTCATCAAGAAAAAAAGGGAGAAGACTCAAATCAATAGAATTAGAAATGAAAAAGGAGAAGTAACAACTGATACTGCAGAAATACAAAGGATCATGAGAGATTACTACAAGCAGCTATATGCCAATAAAATGGACAACCTGGAAGAAACGGACAAATTCTTAGAAATGCACAACCTTCTGAGACTGAACCAGGAAGAAATAGAAAATATGAACAGACCAGTCACAAGCACTGAAATTGAAACTGTGATTCAAAATCTTCCAACAAACAAAAGCCTAGGACCAGATGCCTTCAAAGGCGAATTCTATCAAACATTTAGAGAAGAGCTAACACCTATCCTTCTCAAACTCTTCCAAAATACAGCAGAGGGAGGAACACTCCCAAACTCATTCTACGAGGCCACCAGCACCCTGATACCAAATCCAGACAAAGATGTCACAAAGAAAGAAAACTACAGGACAATATCACTGATGAACATAGATGCAAAAATCCTCAACAAAATACTAGCAAACAGAATCCAACAGCACATTAAAAGGATCATACACCATGGTCAAGTTGGGTTTATCCCAGGAATGTAAGGATTCTTCAGTATACGCAAATCAATCAATGGGATACACTGTATTAACAAATGGAAGGAAAAAAACCATATGATCATCTCAATAGATGCAGAGAAAGCTTTCGACAAAATTCAGCACCCATTTATGATAAAAACCCTCTAGAAAGTAGGCATAGAGGGAACTTATCTCAACATAATAAAGGCCATATATGACAAACCCACAGCCAACATCATTCTCAATGGTGAAAAACTGAAACCATTTCCACTAGGATCAGGAAAAAGACAAGGTTGCCCACTGTCACCACTATTATTCAACATAGTTTTGGAAGTTTTAGCCACGGCGATCAGAGAAGAAAAAGAAATAAAAGGAATCCAAATCAGAAAGAAGAAGTAAAGCTGTCACTGTTTGCAGATGACATGATACTATACATAGAGAATCCTAAAGATGCTACCAGAAATCTACTAGAGCTAATCAATGAATTTGGTAAAGCTGCAGGATACAAACTTAATGCACAGAAACCTCTTGCATTCCTATACACTAATGATGAAAAATCTGAAAGAGAAATTAAGAAAACATTCCCATTTACCACTGCAACAAAAAGAATAAAATATCTAGGAATAAACCTACTTAAGGAGACAAAAGGCCTGTATGCAGAAAATTATAAGAGACTGATGAAAGAAATTAAAGATGATACAAATAGATGGAGAGATATGCCATGTTCTTGGATTGGAAGAATCAACATTGTGAAAATGACTATACTACCCAAAGCAATCTACAGATTCAATGAAATCCCTATCAAACTACCAATGGCATTTTCCACAAAACTAGAACAAAAAATTTCACAATTTGTACGGAAACACAAAGGACTCCAAATAGCCAAAGCAACCTTGAGAAAGAAAAACAGAGCTGGAGGAATCAGGCTCCCAGACTTCAGACTATACTACAAAGCTACAGTAATCAAGACAGTATGGTACTGGCACAAAAAAAGAAATGTAGATCAATGGAACAGGATAGAAAGCCCAGAGATAAACCCACGCACATATGGTCACCTTATCTTTGATAAAGGAGGCAAGAATATACAGTGGAGAAAAGACAGACTCTTCAATAAGTGGTGCTGGGAAAACTGGACAGCTACATGTAAAAGAATGAAATTAGAATACTCCCTAACACCATACACAAAAATAAACTCAAAATGGATTAAAAACCTAAATGTAAGGCCAGACAATATCAAACTCTTAGAGGAAAACATAGGCAGAATACTCTATGACATAAATCACAGCAAGATCCTTTTTGACCCATCTCCTAGAGAAATGGAAATAAAAACAAAAATTAACAAATGGGACCTCATGAAACTTAATAGCTTTTGCACAACAAAGGAAACCATAATAAACAAGATGAAAAGGCAGCTCTCAGAATGGGAGAAAATATTTTTAAATGAAGCAACTGACAAAGGATTAATCTCCAAAATTTACAAGCAGCTCATGCAGCTCAATATCAAAAAAACAAACAACCCAATCCAAAAATGGGCAGAAGACCTAAATAGACATTTCTCCAAAGAAGATATACAGACTGCCAACAAACACATGAAAGAATGCTCAACGTCATTAATCATTAGAAAAATGCAAATCAAAACTACAGTGAGATATCATCTCACACCAGTCAGAATGGCTATCATGAAAAAATCTACACACAGTAAATGCTGGAGAGGGTGTGGGGAAAAGGGAAGAACCCTCTTGCACTGTTGGTGGGAATGTAAACTGATACAGCCACTATGGAGAACAGTATGGAGGTTCCTTAAAAACTAAAATTAGAACTACCATACGACCCAGCAATCCCACTACTGGGCATATACCCTGAGAAAACTATAATTCATAAAGAGTCATGTACCACAATGTTCATTGCAGCTCTATTTACAATAGCCAGGACATGGAAGCAACCTAAGTGTCCATCAACAGATGAATGGATAAAAAAGATGTGGCACATTTATACAATGGAATATTACTCAGCCATAAAAGAAATGAAATTGAGTTATTTGTAGTGAGGTGGATGGACCTATAGTCTGTCATACAGAGTGAAGTAAGTCAGAAAGAGAAAAACAAATACTGTATGCTAACACATATATATGGAATCTAAAAAACAAAAAAAAATGGTCATGAAGAACCTAGGGGCAAGACGGGAATAAAGACGCACACCTACTAGAGAATGGACTTGAGGATACGGGGACGGGGAAGGGTAAGATGGGACAAAGTGAGAGAGTGGCACGGACATATATACACTACCAAATGTAAAATAGATAGCTAGTGGGAAGCAGCCGCATAGCACAGGGAGATCAGCTCGGTGCTTTGTGACCACCTAGAGGGGTGGGATAGAGAGGGTGGGAGGGAGGGAGATGCAAGAGGGAAGAGATATGGGGATATATGTATATGTATAACTGATTCACTCTGTTATAAAGCAGAAACTAACACACCATTGTAAAGCAGTTATACTCCAATAAAGATGTTAAAAATTTTTTTAAAAAAATCCTTACAAAGAAACAAACAACAACAAAAAAATAACACATCACTAGTTTTCCAGCTCAGTAATAGCTCGATAATAAAAGCCATCAAGACCATCTGGGGCCATTTCTCAGTTTGAATTCCATCTCTTTTCTAACCCTGTAACCCTCTTAGCTACAGCAATTGTAAAAGCAAATGGGAGAAAAAGAGTCCAATTTTCTTTCTAAACCAAAGCACACAAAAAGGTTCTTCATGCAGAGGTCTTAATTCAACGTGAAGTGCAGTTATAATCATGTGGTTTTCACGTTAACGCACTACATCAAGCAAGGGAAGAGGAATGATGTGTTCTTAATGTGTCTAGTGTAACTTTAAATAAAGCCTTTAACTGCACGAAGGGGAAGATTATTGTTTCAAATGGTCATATTCACTTCCCTCCCTACTCTCAAAACAGAAGTCCTTAAGTACGCAGAAATGGAACAGGGAAAGAGCTTTAAAAGGGACTGGCGACAACTATGTATCGCACCTTGATGACAGCTCCAAAAGCTCCTTTGCCAAGAAGCTGTAATTCTTCAAACTCAATGAAGTAGCGGGAAAATTGTCTCTGTGTCTCACTGAAGAACGCAGCACTGGGTAGCTGGTTGCTGGGAATAACAGTCTCCACGTAATCTTGTCCTCCAGAATCTGAGATAAAACAAAAGGTAAGAGGCAACTGAGGCTTTAAAAATAGAGGAAGAGCGGCAACATCCAACGACCATGCAAGCAGGGGAGGAAAGGGCCCCAACCAGGGAGTTTTAAAAAGTACCTCTTACCTGGCAGACTCTTTAATACTTTCCTCACCCTGTCCTCCTTAAAGTAGGTAGAAATATACAGTTAGCCCACGTTTACAGGTAGGGGTAACTGAGAGTAAAGAAATGACTGAACGACAGAGCCAGAAGCCAAACCCAGGTCTCTTGATCATCCTGGTCTCTGTTGAGGCTCCTGCATCTGCTACTTGAGTAACAGCAGGGAAATCTAGTTCCAAGGCAGTAATAAGGGTGACATGATGAGAAGGGTTACCCCACACTAAGAGGCTCCACCACCAGACACTCCATCAGAAGAGGCGGGAAAAACCAGGATGGCAAAACACTTCCACGTATACAGGACACACTGAATGAATGGATTTATGTATAGCTCAGCATAAAACAGATAAAATAAATGATCCATGCAGTCCTTTCCAGTCTTAAGTTTACGTATACCTTCAAAATAATTCATGTTAAATAGGCTATCAGAAAAGAACGGTAACAGACTCACCTTCGGGACTTTGTTCCAGTGAAGGTATTTTTGGCTGAGGATTTATAAAGCTGTGTTTTAACAACTGCTGAGGACTCCATCTTTCCTTGTCATCTAAGCAGACACACCTCAGTGAGAGGAAAAAAGAATCTCAGTGATGCACAAAATAAATGCTAAACTAATTAATCCAAGGCTTTTAACTATGGGTTTATTTTAAAAAGATACACATTAGAGAATTCATGTTACTCTGGGCCAAAATGTGCTCATAAGTGAATTTAATAAACCTTCTTGCAGGATTTACATGCTGAGCACCAGGCTGCATATAAGTGGGGGAATTAATAAAAAAAAGTACAGTCTCTAGAGGCAAGAAGACTGATGCTCACAGAACAATATTTTTAAAAGTCTAGGATAAGACAGCACAAGTAGGTCATGAATTTTCACTCCCACTAACAGCTTAATGAATTGCCATGCTAAGCTAAGCGTTTCTGGGGAACAGTCATAAATAAAAGTTCCCAAAGGAAAAGCAAATTAGATAGCTGATGCAGGGCTGGGGCCCATTATGATAAACTTCAGATGAAGCCTGCTCATCACAGTTTGAACTATGTTGGGAACAATTAAGAACAACCTTTTAAAAGCCCCACATTTTATCACCTAGTTTCTTTTAATTATCATTCCTTGAGCCTACTAACTTTCTGTTTAATGTTCTAACAAACAATTTGTTTAATGAATGAAAACAAGCCATACCTTTAACCCAGTGTTTTTCAAAGTGGGGTCCCCGACCAGCAGCATCAGTATCACCTGGGAATTTGTTAGAAATACAAATTCTCCACCCCAGTCCTAGTAAATCAGCAACTCTGGGGGTTTTTGCAGTAATCTGTGCTTTAACAAGCTCTCCAGGTGGTTTCAATACTGAAGAAAGTCTGAGAATCACTGTTCTAACTAATCTAATAGGCTAGTTGGCTTTCATAACAATGACCCAAGTAGCACCTGACCGTAATTATAAAAAGGTATTTAAAACAATCAACCATCACTGTGAATTATAGACTTAAATCTACACCTACACATTGGTGACAGCAAGTATCATAAAGGGTAACATTTAATTTTTTCATGTCACAACGCTAAAAAGTAAAGCACTCCTAATTTCATACTTTGAGAGCACAAGAAAAGATTGCAATAAAAGCATTTGTATAAGATACTGTATTTTCCCCTAAATTTAAAATTAATTTTTATTTATTTATTTTAACATCTTTATTGGAGTATAATTGCTTTACAGTGGTGTGTTAGTTTCTGCTTTATAACAAAGTGAGGGAGGAGCTTCAAGATGGAGGAAGAGTAAGACGCGGAGATCACCTTCCTCCCCGGAGATACATCAGAAATACATCTACACGTGGAACAACTCCTACAGAACACCTACTGAACGCTGGCAGAAGACCTCAGACCTCCCAAAAGGCAAGAAACTCCCCACGTACCTGGGTAGGGCAAAAGAAAAAAGTAAAAACAGAGACAAAAGAATAGGGACCGGACCTGCACCAGTGGGAGGGAGCTGGGAAGGAGGAAACGTTTCCACACACTAGAAGCCCCTTCGCGGGCGGAGACTGCGGGTGGCGGGGGGGGGGAAGCTTCGGAGCCACGGAGGAGAGCGCAGCAACAGGGGTGCGGAGGGCAAAGCGGAGAGATTCCCACACAGAGGATCGGTGCCAACCAGCACTCACCAGCCCGAGAGGCTTGTCTGCTCACCCGCCGGGGCGGGCGGGGCTCGGAGCTAAGGCTCGGGCTTCGGTCGGATCACTGCGAGAGGACTGGGGTTGGCGGCGTGAACACAGCCTGAATGAGGCTAGTGCGCCACGGCTAGACGGGAGGCAGTCCGGGAAAAAGTCTGGATCTGCCGAAGAGGCAAGGGACTTTTTCTTGCCTCTTTGTTTCCTGGTGCGCGAGGAGAGGGGATTAAGAGCCTGCTTAAAGGAGCTCCAGAGACGGGTGCAAGCCGTGGCTAACAGCGCGGACCCCAGAGACGGGCATGAGACGCTAAGGCTGCTGCTGCCGCCACCAAGAAGCCTGTGTGCGAGCACAGGTCACTATCCACACACCTCTTCCGGGGAGCCTGTGCAGCCCGCCACAGCCAGGGTCCCAGGATCCAGGGACAAATTCCCCGGGAGAACGCTCGCCGGCCTGTGCCGAAGGCTCGCCCCCGCACTCCGTGCCCCTCCCTCCCCTCCGGCCTGAGTGAGCCAGAGCCCCCGAAGCAGGTGCTCCTTTAACCCCGTCCTGTCTGAGCGAAGAACAGACGCCCTCAGGCGACCTACACGCAGAGGCGGGTGCAAATCCAAACCTGAACCCTAGGAGCTGTTCGAACAAAGAAGAGAAAGGGAAATCTCTCCCAGCAGCCTTGGGAGCAGCGGATTAAATCTCCACAGTCAACCTGATATACCTGCATCTGTGGAATACCTGAATAGACAACGAACCATCCCAAATTGAGGAGGTGGACTTTGGGAGCAAAGATATATTATTTTTTCCCCTTTTTCTCTTTTTGTGAGTGTGTATGTGTATGCTTCTGTGTGTGATTTTGTCTGTATAGCTTTGCTTTCACCATTTGTCCTAGGGGTCTGTCCATCTGTTTTTTCTTTACCTTTAAAATTTTTTTTCTTATTTTTTATTTTAATAACTTTATTTTATTTTACTCTATTTTATTTTATCCTCTTTCTTTCTTTCTTTCTATTTTTTCTCTCTTTTATTCTGAGCTGTGTGGATGAAAGGCTCTTGGCGCTCCAGCCAGGAGTCAGTGCTGTGCCTCTGAGGTGGCAGAGCCAACTTCAGGACACTGGTCCACAAGAGACCTCCCAGCTCCACGTAATATCAAACGGCGAAAATCTCCTAGAGATCTCCACCTCAACACCAAGACCCAGCTTCACGCAATGACCAGCAAGCTACAGTGATGGACACCCTATGCCAAACAACTAGCAAGACAGGAATACAGCCCCATCCATTAGCAGAGAGGCTGCCTAAAATCATAATAAAGCCACAGACACCCCAAAACACACCAACAGACGTGGACCTGCCACCAGAAAGACAAGATCCAGCCTCATCCACCAGAACACAGGCACTAGTCCCCTTCACCAGGAAGCCTACACAACCCACTGAACCAACCTTAGCCACTGGGGACAGACACCAAAAACAACGGGAACTATGAACCTGCAGCCTGCGAAAAGGAGACCCCAAACACAGTAAGATAAGCAAAATGAGAAGACAGCAAAACACACAGCAGATGAAGGAGCAAGATAAAAACCCACCAGACCTAACAAATGAAGAGGAAACAGGCAGTCTACCTGAAAAAGAATTCAGAGTAATGATAGTAAAGATGATCCAAAATCTTGGAAATAGAATGGACAATATACAAGAAACGTTTAACAAGGGCCTAGAAGAACTAAAGAGCAAACAAAGTGAATCAGTTATACATATACATATATCCCCATATCTCCTCCCTCTTGCACCTCCCTCCCACCCTCCCTATCCCACCCCTCTAGGTGGTCACAAAGCACCAAGCTGATCTCCCTGTGCTATGCGGCTGCTTCCCACTAGCTATCTATTTTACATCTGGTAGTGTATATATGTTCATGCCACTCTCTCATTTCGCCCCAGCTTACCCTTCCACCTCCCCATGTCCTCAAGTCCACTCTCTACATCTGCGTCTTTATTCCTGTCCTGCCCCTAGGTTCTTCATAACCATTTTTTAAATTAATTTTTAATTACATCAGTAACACATGAATACTTTCTCCTTCCAAATATTAAAACACTACTGGTAAGGATAAAGTCTTGGACAAACGTCCAAGCAAAAGATAAAGTTTTAATTTGTGGATACTGATTTTTAAAAAATGACATCATCCTGTACATATTATTCTTCAACTTGCTTTTTTATTTGACCACAGACAAGGCTGTGCACCCAATTCTACTGAGGGGAGGGGCTGTTTCTCCACACCAACAGGCAATTCCCCAACACCAGTTGGGTGTCGTATGTTCAACTCAATTGTGACACTATCTACCTGGAGACAGCATCAGATCACACAGGTTAAGGGCTCAGTCTTATGAGACTGCCCTCCCCATCCCCACTTGGGACACCAATAGCAAGCCCAGGCTGTGACCGGATTCCAACGACCTTCTCCCTGGGTTCAATTAATTTGCTAGAGCAGCTCATAGAACTCAGAAACATTTTACTCACTAGGTTACCAGCTTAATGTAAAGGGCTATAACTCAGAAACAGCCAGACGGAAGAGATGCATAGGGGTATGTGGGAAGAGCCTTGGAGCTTCCCTGTCCTCTCCAGGCCGCCACCTACCCAACACCTCTGTGTGTTCACCAGCCCGGAAGCTCTCTGAACCCTGTCCTGTTTGGCTTTTAATGGAGGCTTCACTACAAAGGCATGATTGATTAACTCACTGGCCACTGGTGATCATTCAACCTTCAGCCTCTCCCCTCTCCACAGAGGATGGGGGTGGGACTGACAGTTCCAAACCCCTTAATCACGTGGTTGGTTCTCCTGGCAACCAGCCCCATCCTTAGGTACTTTCCAAATCCACCTCATTAATATAACAAGAGACAACTCTGCTGTTATCCCCATTTTTCAGAGGAGGAAACTCAGGGTAGGGAGTTTAAGTCACTCGCCAGAAGGGATAAAGGTGGGATATGAACCCAGCTGTCTGGCTCTGAGTCTGGGCTCTTTTCCATCACAGAGACTGATGTGAAACAAAACCTTTCTCCATAGGATGTTCACCAATAAGTAAAAATATAACTACAAATGAAATGCTGCTATACTTGTCTGGGAATGATTTTTTTTTTTCCTTTGTTAACTGGGGCTGGACAGCAAAGGTAGTAAAACAATACTGTACAGCTGCTTCTAAACCAAGCACAGTCTATCAAACCACTCTATGAAGAAAGAAACATACTAATCAATCTAAAGGCAACCATATTATTAACAGAATAAGAAATAGTGCTGATCTCAAGTTCAAAACTGACAGAGTGGGCTTCCCTGGTGGCGCAGCGGTTAAGAATCCGCCTGCCAATGCAGGGGACACAGGTTCGATCCCTGGTCCGGGAAGATCCCACATGCCGCGGAGCGACTAAGCCCATGTGGCACAACTACTGAGCCTGCGCTCTAGAGCCTGTGCGCCGCAACTACTGTCTTCCCCATCCCCACTTGGGACACCAATAGCAAGCCCAGGCTGTGACCGGATTCCAACGACCTTCTCCCTGGGTTCAATTAATTTGCTAGAGCAGCTCATAGAACTCAGAAACATTTTACTCACTAGGTTACCAGCTTAATGTAAAGGGCTATAACTCAGAAACAGCCAGACGGAAGAGATGCATAGGGGTATGTGGGAAGAGCTTTGGAGCTTCCTGAGCCCACGTGCCACAACTACTGAAGCCCGTGTACCTAGAGCCCGTGCTCTGCAACAAGAGAAGCCACCACAGTGAGAAGTCTGCGCACCGCAATGGAGAGTAGCCCCCACTCGCCGCAACCAGAGAAAAGCCCGTGCGCAGCAACGAAGACCCAACGCAGCCAAAAATAAATAAATAAAATAAAATAATAAAATAAATAAATTTAAAAAAACCTGATAGCACAGAGTTTTTCTCTAAGAGGAAAACTAGGAAAGTTTTACCTACTGAGTCCTTCCTTTTACTGTTAAATGTGAAAAGATAGGTTCTACTTAAAGTTTGCAGTGTTGTATGTGAAAATACATAATGCTATTGCTAACCTCTACTAAGTTATTCTTGACCAATGAGGAAGGGCAGAAAGCTAAAGGTGACATTTTGAAGAACGAAATCAGGGAATTCCCTGGCAGTCCATTGGTTAGGACTCCACACTTCTACTGCTGAGGGCCCGGGTTCAATCCCTGGTTGGAGAACTAAGATCCCACAAGCCAGGAGTCCCCAACCCCTGGTACCTGTCTGTGGCCTGTTAGGAACTCGGCCACACAGCAGGAGGTGAACAGAGGGCGAGTGAGTGAAGCTTCAACTTCATTTACAGCCGCTCCCTACTGCTCACATTAATGCCCCTTAAGCTGTTTTCTAAATGGGAGGCCTTGTCTTTGACCCCTTAGGAACCAGCAGCAAAGGTGGACAGAGAGGTATTCCATTTGGAATACCTGGGGCATTTCTCCTCCTAGCAATCCCTATTGACTTCCTAGGGTATAACAGGCAGTCCCCAAAAAGTAGTTTGAAAACCTATTATTAAGAGCCCAAGTGAATTTAGAAGAATGTAGGAGTTATGGGAATGATAAATATAAGTGAGAAAACAGAACATATGTGGGTGGCAGAGGACTGGGAGAACAAAGAATTAACTCTAATACTGTTCACATTTCAGCTTATACACATGACTTAGACGTTTAGCACATTCAAGCACAACCAGAAGTATAGGAGTAAAGTGCAATTAGAGAGAAATCTCAATGATACTCACTTCTTTAGAAAATCTTGAAAGTCAGCTGGTAAGTCACTAGGGATGGTCACAGGGTACTCTTCACACTCCTGTCCTTGGCTGAGGGAGAGCAGCAGAAGGCCAAGACGCCAAACATCCCCTTTCTTCCCCGTTTTATAAGGTAGGGCACTGTCACTAAAACGAACCCGCGTTTGCTCAAACACGTCCTCCTTGCAAATGTCCGCTAGGCGCTTAGAAATGCTGTAGTCTGTAATCTTGATGGTGCCCTCTGCATCCACTAAGACATTCGATGCACTCAGAACCTTGTGCACCACGGAATTGCTGTGCAAATAATCAAGGCCTGACAAGAGCTGAGTCGCGTACCTGCGAAGCTGATGCCCGGGGATAGGGCCCGAGTGGCTTAGGTGGGCCGAGAGGGAGACCCCATTAGTGTGCTCCACTAAAATGTCCACCACAATGGAATCGTCGTGCTCTTTGAGATTCATTGCAAAGTAGCGAACTACGTTTGGATGGCTCAATTTTACCAGTGAGTTGAATTCCGTTTCTGCCCCTTGAATCTGGTATGGAAAAAACCAGTAAGGTGATAACTGGGTTGGTAGGCATTAACTAGTGTTTCACTTTAGAAGTGAAATATTTAATAGAAAATGCACTTTCAAAGGAGAGGAGAAGGAATATGCCCTGAACTGAGTCCTCTCCTAAACCACAGGGTCAACCTACAAGTTCATAAAGATGGACAAGGTTCAAAAGCAACTTCTTTTGCGACGTGGCCACCAGAAAAAAGAAACATTAATTTAAAAATAAGTTTTCCTGATTATAAAGATTCACTGTCAAAATTTTAGTAAGTACTAATACAAAAGAAAAACCCCACAATTTATCTTTATGGTCACTACCCAAAGACAACTGTTAAGATTGCAGTGTCTTTACTTCCAGGGTTTTTTTTTTTTTTGTCATAAATACACATACATTTCCAAACACAATGCTTTACCTACTGTTTTATAACCTTTATTATGTAACACTGCAATATGCAATATTAAATGTTCTCCTTAAGCTCAGTATTATAAAGAACTATAAAATTCTCCAGTCCCCAAAAATTCAGTTGTGAAGCAGTATTTCAAAAAACTGAGAAAATGCAAATGATTGCAAATAGCACAGTTATGAAGTACTCTTTAATCCCAGTTGGAGAGACAGCTATTAATGGAATAATAAGGGCTGAGAAAGGAGGTTGAGAAGCAGCTGCAAAAGTTTTGACCGTGTTGTGAAGTTCTGAAAGAGGCAGCAGGGGCTGAGAAAACTTATGGTCTTCCACCACCCTCTCTGGTTAAACAGACCTCATAGCATTTTGGGTCATCTTTGGTGGCCAATGAAATGCACAGCTATTTTGTTTTGTCACCGCCTTAAGCTCGAGATTAGTCCTTTTGCTCAGTGAGCCATCTTGGATGCCTACCTGCTTTTTGCACTTATCAATCTTCTCTTTTTCTTGACTGGTAAGGAATGGACCCATTTTTTTCTGCCATTGAAGAACCCACTCATACAACAAGACAAAGCTGCCAGTGGCTGTTTCCAAAGCATTGTAAACTAATTTTCCAAGCTGCTCATCACTGCCTGCACATTGAAAGAAAATATAATTAAATTTCACTGGTACATTTTCTGTGGGCATTTAAAAAAAAAAAGAGGGAATAGACAATCATTCATTCAACAATGGATACCACGTACTATGAAAAATGTGATTTCATGTAATACATGCTCTTTTGTAACCAGTTTTTGGTATTTAACAATATACTCTCAACTCTAAAATATTAAATTTTACAAAGGGACAGGATTCGACAGTGAGATCTTAGTATCAGACTAATGTTTTCTTCTACTAGCCGTTATTGACGATGTTACTTTCATAACCAGTCCACCTCTGATGACCGTGCCTGCTGGTGTGGTAGAGCAACCCTCACACAGCTGCTAAATACCAACTAATGTAATAGAAGGTGTTTGGAACTAGGAACGCTCCATCAATGCAGATGAGTGTACACAGTGAGAACAGGTTTTAGTAACTTGGAAATTTGAATACATCAATGATTTTCTAAACACAAAATGTGAATATGCTCAGTAAATACAAACTGGCCAATGGCTTCAAGGGAAGGAACCAGTCGTGACAGTTTAAATTTGAAGCGTGTGAGAGAGACACATTCATTTAGTGATAGGCATATGGTTTCAACCTATACCTGAGAGAGCTCAATTTTTGTAACACCAAAAATTTTCTTACAAAAATCTAAATTTTTATTAAAGACTATAATAGAAAATCACCAAAAAATTGGAAGTGGAGAAAAATATTACCCACAATATCACCATTTCATTTTATTTCTCTTCTAGCTCCCTCTACCCGTTTTTTTTTTCCTAATTTACCAAATCGTAGCATATATAACAGGGTTTCTCACCCTGGGCACTATTGACATTTGGGACCAGATAATCCTTTGTTGAAGAGGGCTGACTTGTATACTGTAAGATATTCAGCAGTATCCCTGGCCTCTATCCACAAGATGTCAGTAGCACCCCTTACCCTAGTCTTAATCATCAAAAATATCTCTAGATGTCACCTAATGTCCCCCAGGGAACAAAATCGCCCCAATTGAGAACCACTGATATTCTTTTCTTTTTCTCATATTCTTTTTCTCTTACTATATAAATAATATTGATAGTTCTCCATGATGCTACATTATCTTCATAATGAAAAGTGAAGTAACCTGTATACATAAGACAAAGTGGTCTTGGCAAAAATACTTTGGAGAAATGTTGCTGAACTAACTCACCTAGAGAAGGAGTTTTACTTCATAGAAATGCTGACCATTTAAGAGATTTTATTTAAAATGATCTGTTATGCTAGTCATAATTCCTGACATTCTCAGCTAAGGGGAAAAAAAAAAACCCTAATGTTTGAAAATGTGTCAATCAAAGGAAGCAACCTGTGGAATGTTGGATCTATGCAGCACACGCTGGAGACACACGATAGTAAACGTTTACGGGACGGAATGTGATGTGATTTACATAAAGCCTAATTAAATTCGTGAACTATATGGCACAATGTCTTGCAATATTTATCTCCCCAACTGGGACTAAGTGGGTATTTCATAGTTGCTGGTTGGGTTTTTATTTTGTATTATAGTTCTATTATTGCCACCCTCCTTTTGTCACTTTTGTGTGATGGGGATAATGAAAGGGACAAAAGAACACACTGCAGTGAGGCTGAAGGAAAATGTTACCAAAAGAGCTCAGACTGATACTCTACTATGTGCTACCAATGATCATCTATACAGAAGCCTCTATAATGCTGTAATATATAAGGAATAATATCTAGGGAAGTTCTTGATTCCCTCTAGTTCCAACAGCTTTAAAGCAAATGTTAATTTATTGATCTTTTACAAAAACATTTCTCAGAAAATCAGGACATATTTTAAAAACTAGACCCGTCATGAGAAAACAAAATAAGTAATTTACTTGGTGGTTTTATAAAAAAAAAAGTTCAGGCTGCAAAAGTGTCTCCTCATGAGGGTATTAAGTAAGGTGAATCTGTCTAATGAGTACCAGTGAGACTAGGAGACAAAGGTAAGGTAATAAGCAGTTGGATTAATTTGCCTTCCTGATTTCCCCAGATTATTAAAAGTTGTGAGTTTTATGTTGCCAATTCATGAGTCGGAAATGCCTCAGAGTCAAGGACAGTCTCAGGACCAAAGCCAAGCATCTCTATCAAAGGTCTTAAGCCTGCCCAAACAGTTGCTGTGTCTGAACAGGGCAGGCTCTGCGTATGTGCAGAATCCTGCATGGTCCAGGCAGCCTCAGTCAGCCAAGGTTGAGTGTCCAGATCACAGACTCTTCAGATGCTTGATTTCTTCTCCCTCCACCTGCTGCCCTCTCCCGGGCAACTCCCCTGTTTATTTATACCTCCTCAAAGAGGAAGGGAAAAGATAACGGAAGAAAGCAAACTTGACCCAGGTAATTTAGCTACCTGTTAGCTCGGGTAAGAATACTCATGGGATTGAAAATTGAACTTAAGTGTCAAATTCACCATATGCAAGTGATCCCTACACCAATTGGTGGCTGTATCTGTATGACTGATAAAAGATCATGTACATTTAGGGCAAAGGAAGTAGATACTGAAAACTTGATTTTAATATAAACAAGTCAAACAGCAAATTGCTGAATGAGATTCACTCCAAATAGCCACCTGCTAAATAAGATGGCTAAACTGCTAAATAAAACACATAGAAAATAAAGTGGTTTTCCTGGTCTGGTACAGTATGCCAAGCAGGAAAACGCTAAGCAGGTGGACAGCAAATTAAGAAAATGAGACTTGACCATTAAAGATCATAGGCATTAGAACTCATCTTGTTACACATATTTTATCAACAACAGATGCACAAGATGCAAAATTCTACTGATTCATAATATTTCAACCATTTTGGTTTTGAAAAGCTTGGCTAATTCTAACGACGGCAAATTTTAAATTACCTTTCTGCTAACGATATTGCCAAGAGCCTGGGTTTTTATTTCCATTTTACAGAAGGGGAAACCTGAGTGACTTCTTCTAGTCATCAGGAACAGGAGCTAGGTTGACTATCAGCTTAAAGGGTCTTCCTTGGACCGCGCTGGTGTAGACGACGTGGCATCTATTCTACCCCATTCCTTCATGATTAACTTTCGTCATTAGAATAATTTAAATGAGTTTAGCTAGTTTACTCACCAATACATTTCCCTTTGTGCACCATGAGCTGATCAGGACTACCCATAGAGAAATACAGGATTTCACAAGAGCCAGGAGAATCTTCACTACTACACACAGAATACTGACGTTCTCGCCTTAAAAAGAAATTTGGACAACGATTTTTTTTCTTTAAGATTAACACAGGAAATTCTTGCCCCTCCATTTCTTCCTGCTTACTAGCCCACTCACTGTCCAACATCTGTCTCTGCTGGGAACTGAGCTGAAGGTGCTAATGGGAAAGCTGTCCAAGCCCCCACTCGCCATTGAGCCTTCCCCACATGAACTCTACAAACCCCTGTGCTCTACACCTGTGCTGCCCAGTATGGTAGCCACTAGCCACATGTGGCTACTTAAATTCAATTCAAACTCAATTAAATGAAAAATTCAGCTCTTCAACTGCAATAGGCACACTTAAGTACAGAGATTCCTCATTTTATTGTACTTGGCTTTATTGAACTTCAAAGCATCTGTGGCTTTTTTTTTTTTTAGATTGAAGGTTTGCGGCAACCTTGCATTAAGCAAGTCTATCAGCTCCATTTTTCCAACAGCATTTGCTTACTTCATGTCTCTGTGTCACGTTGTGGTAATTCTTGCAATATTTCAAACTTTTTCATTTTTATTATATTTGCTTTGGTGATCTGTGATCAGTTACTACTACGACTCACTGAAGGCTCAGATGCTGTTAATTAGCATTTTGCAACAAAAAAGTATTTTTAAATTAAGTTATGTACATTGTTTTTTTAAAAATATAATGCAATTGCACACTTAATAGACCACAGCATAGTGTAAACATGACTTTTATATGCACTGGGAAACCAAAAGTTCATGTGACTTGCTTTATTGTGGTGGTCTGTTCCCACAACATCTCTGAGGTATGTTTGTACTCAGCCTCAAGTGGCTAGTGGCTACCATATTGGGCAGCATTGATCGAGAACATTTCCATCATCACAGAAGTTCTACAGCAGTGATTTAGCTCTATTCCATGTTGACCCCACATCTCGTGCACACACACATCTGGAGAAACCTGCAAAATGGCGGGCTTGGAGCACTACAAATTCCTGATCACCAACTGGGCTTCCCACTATTGAATGCTCATTCATTCTCTTTCTGGTCTCTGCTCTTCCCCTTCACGACTTCTTCAAAACACTCAAAGCCCAACCCCTCTTTTTCTCTTTCCCTTTTTCTACTTTTTTTTCTGAGTGGGAAGCAATAGCTGGGAAGCTAGATTATAATGCAAATATAACGAGTAAATCGGGAGAGCTTTGCAGGGATGAGGCAAGGGAGAGAGCTCTTGATGGTCAGGATCAGACACTTGGAAGAAATGCTTTGATCTCTAGGAAGCAGCCCTCTCACTCTGAGCGTGATATTGACCTCCACTTTCACTGAGAACATGAAGAAATGAGCAGTGAAGCCCACACTTTCTGTGGGTCCACCTAGAAAGTTACTTGGCATCTGCCCCATTTTTTCTTCTTCCCGGACTGTAAGGAAGGACAGCTGCCCTGTCCTCAGTTCCATCCCTACAGTCTCCTCTGGGACCCTGCACCATCAGTTAGTCCCTCTCTCCTGTATGTTCAATCTGTTCCTCTATATCGGCTCCTTCCCTCAGCCTATGTATCTTTCCCATGTCCATTCTACTCTCCCTCAATCCCATGCCCCGTCTTGTTTTTCATTTTCAAACTTCTACACTTGCTGTCTCCATGTCTGCCCCTTCTATTTACTCTTCATGGCACTGCGAAGTCAATCAAGCTGCCACCTCCCTCCTACCCACTTTCAATCTGATTTTTCCCCTTGGTTCCTTTTTCCTTTGTGGTTGGTGGCATAGTCATCCATTCTGTCTCACTAGTCAAAAATGCGCATGTCTCCCTGAGCTCCTAGACCTCCTGCATCTAACTGATCCCCAAGTATCAGCCTCTCTTCTCCAATTCCCCTGCCCTGTTCAGGACATCACCAAATTTCTCCTGGATACAAGAAATACCCCATTATTAACTGGTCTCATCACCTTCAATCCTATACACCTTCCCCCGCCAACACCTGCCCACACTGCTGACAAGACCTGTTATGACTTGAGTCTCTCATACCACATGTGTGTCCACAAATTCCAAATACCAGGGTATGACTAAATACACTGTAGCTCTGTTTAAATTTTGACTTCTCAAGTTATTTGTGCAACGCTGGGCATACTGAAATTTATAGAGAAAAGGATAAGAGTGAGGGTTTAAAATGATGTGCTAGACTTATTAACATATAATAAATGATCCAGAAGCACCTCTACATGAGCTTTGCCCCCTCCAACAGATGGTGCTAATAGTCACTTTAGTCTAACTCCTCTATGTTCTTTAGTTTACAGTGTGTAAATGCTTGATTTTAAGGCATTTTAGACTATTAATCACCCCATCATGACTGTTAAGTACAAACCCAATGAGATTGTTAAGAGTTCTAGTAAGAAAAGATGTATCATTAGGATTGAAAACAAACCCAGAGATCATTTTAAAAGTGAAAGTGTCAAGAAAAGGACAAATGTGGTACATGCCACATGGGATATACTGACAACAGGAACAATTCTGAAGGATAAAAAGTAAATCACAGAGAGTTTGAAGAGAAGGAACAAAGAAGTCCAATGTCACTGACGTTTCCTGTTTTCACCCAAAAATGTGTACATATTGGAGGCTCATACTGTCTGCTTTGGACTCATCAGAATTGGGTTCAGAACAACCTTCTGGAACCTAATCCATTAATAAGTAAAACAGCTCCTAAACTCCAGCAGAAATAGCCATCCCAATGCAAGCAAATGGTATTTAGAAGCAATTAACACTGGTGCCATTGCCAATGATTTTTTTTTTAAAGATTTATTTATTATTTATTTTTGGCTGCGTCGGGTCTTAGTTGTGGCACACGGGGTCTTTCGTTGCTGCACACGGGGTCTTTCGTTGCTGCACACGGGGTCTTTCGCTGCGGCACATGGGCTTCTCTCTAGTTGTGGCGCAAAGGATCCAGGGCATGTGGGCTCTGTAGTTTGTGGCATGCGGGCTCTCTAGTTGAGGTGTGCGGGCTCAGTAGCTGTGGTGTGTGGGCTTAGTTGCCCCGCAGCATGTGGGATCTTAGTTCCCTAACCAGGGATGGAACCCGCATCCCCTGCATTGGAAGCTGGATTCTTTACCACTGGACTACCAGGGAAGTCCCGTCATTGCCAATGATTAATTCTAGATTATGGAATGTTCATGGGGGTTTGCAATATCATTAGAAATATCACCCATGTTATCAGTTTTTCCCAGTAGCTGTGGCAGTACACAGGATAAAGGGTGTTTTAAACAAAATTGCCAAATAACATTAACTGGGTTTTGTAAAGAACAGATAATTAGACACAGTTCAATTTTAGAAGACTAAATTAGGCATCTACGACCTTGATACCTCAAATAAGAAGAAAATATGATTTTTTAAAAAGCCAAGTAGCAAGAAAAGAGGAAGCAATTTGTCTACTAGGGACTTGAGAATCAGACTCCCACCCAAAAGACTGCTCTGCCAACATGGTCAATGGTGTAGATGGTTGGGATGGGACAGAAAAAGGGAGATCTCAGATGAGACACAGGGGGCTAGGGTAGTCTCACCTTCCCGCCTAACTCACCAAGATGCCACAGAAAACTCTAGCTCTTGGTCCCCCAATTTGAAACTCCAGGCAGCTCTGTGGACATAAAGTTAGTAAGAATTGCTGACATTGCTTTATTTGAAATGAACCAGTATATGCCTCCATGGAGCCAACTGGAGAGACTGTGAACAGTGGAGGCTCACAAGTGTGGAGAGATGTATCAAGGATTCCCTCTTCCCCTACCCACATCCTTAATACTTGAGCGGCTCCCCAGCCCATGTCTTATACTTAGGAGACAGGCTGGGACCTGGGACCCTTTGCTGCAGTGCTTTCACCTGGACAAACACGTCTCCTAGAGCAACAGAATACAAAGAAACTATAAGGGACTAAAAATAACTGTGTGCATGCCCCCTTGGGGCAAATTATGAACAACAAGATACAAAAAGACCAAAAACCCAACTGCCACTTCTGAGGTGTTGGCAGCAAAGCAGGGTACTGAGCATGCACCCTGCACACAGCACCACCAAGGGGGTGGGGTCGACCACCCAGGTCACCCCTCTGGCCCAACCCAGGGGTCTGCCCCTACCCTCCCCCCATTTAAGGCACCAGCTTGCCCTCCCCATCTCAGAGACAGAGCAAGGGCACCTGTTATTTGTTTTTGCTCCCATGTGCTATATAGCACGAGTCCCAATAAAGCCTTGCCTGAATTTCTCATCTGGCCTCGTATCAATTTCTACTGATTAAAGAGTCCAAGAACCCAGCTGGGTAACACTTATACCCTTAATTATCTCTTCTCTGTAAGGAGGAATAGCCAGCAGTTACCACACCTGGTGTCAAAATCAGGAAAACAAACTACCAGACAACCTGATGCTGTTTCCTGGTGAAAATGGGTGATGTATCCTAGATTCTGGGCTACACTTTAGTAACCTGCACAGAAGGCAAGTCTGAAACGGTGAAAATAATCCTCTACCATGAACTACTTTATAGAATTTTTTTTTCTTTTTTTGCTTCTCCTAAAAAGTTCAAAGTGCCCATTTATGAGATATAACATCCCTGGGAAGAAGGCAGGAGAGAACTATGTCTGCATTTACAAAAGACAGCTTGACACTGAATGGTTAGTTTAAACTGACACTTTAAAATGGTTAGTTTTATATTATTTGAATGTTACCTCAATTTGAAAAAAAATAAAAGGTAAATCCTTCAAGGGAGAAAAAAGACAACCTTAAGGACACAGAAAATAAAGCTGTTCAACAAAGACAAAAACACATCCGTGAAAAGCTGGGCCAAGGGGGCTGGCCTTTGAGTATCAGGCCTTTAAGCTCTTTCCACTAGAACAGTGAGTGGTTTTCTGTTCTCTTTCTCTTGTTTTACGCAGTGGAAACCTTTCATTAAATAAAGCCTTACTGATTTTTGATATGCCCACATAAAAAGAAAAGCTGAGTCACCCTGGTTGAAGAGGCTGCAGACCCTACAAGTGCCAAAAAGACAGTCTGTCCCTTTCTATCATCCTTCCTGACCCCCTCCCTCCCTTCATCAGACATTTATTGAGCACCTACTCTGTCTCTCCCAGGCACTGTTCCAGGACCTGAGGGAAACACAGATGAGGTCCTTGCTCGCATGAACTTGACATTGTCATGAAAGGATAAAGACAATAAAAAAGCAAACAAATGTATATGAAGTTCAGTTAGCAGTAACTGCTATGGAGAAACTTAAAACAGGGAAGGGGAGAACAAGTGACTAAGCAGGGGAGCGGAGTGTGGGGGGTGCTCAGGGAAGGCGTCTGAGGTCACTTGTGAGTGGAGAACCGAAAGATAAGGAGTCAGCCATGCAAAGTGCCCCAGGGAGAGCGTAGCAGGCAGAGTGACTGGAAGAGGCCCTGAGATGGGAAGGAGCTTGGTGTGCGCGAGGGCCTGGAAGATGAGCGTGGCTGCCGTGCAGAGGCTAAGGGAGGGGGAGAGTAGTATGAAGCATGATGTGCAAACTGTTCCTCTACTGTTGCTCTCCTGTTCTCCATTCTCCACGGGCAGCCAGGAAGAACTTCACTCAGCGTGGATCAGATGGTATCTTATTCCTCTTTAAAACCCCGAATGGCTGCTCATTGCACCTAAACTCCTGACCCGACCAACAGAGCCCTCCGTGACACACCCCTGCCGCCCCCTTGAACCACTGTCTCCATGCCCACTCATTCTGGCCACGCTGCCCTGTTTGATGAGCTCTGGGCAGCACAAGACCAGGCTGGCTTCGGGTCTTCTGCACCGGCTGCTCTTTACCCGAACAGCTGGCTCCGTTCCATCAACCAGATCTGGTATCTGTGCCCCCCCAGTCGAAAGCCACCGTCCTTCTGTCACTCAGGATCCAATCCTTGGACTCCAATCTAAAGTAGCCATCCAGTCTTTCTTCAAGACAGCCTATTTAAATTCTCTGCAGAGCGCTAGTCACTATCTGACATTTTCTTGCTTGCTTGTGGACAGCCTCCTCCAACTAGAATATAAGCTCCATGAAACCAGCGTCCTTCTTGATCTTGCTTATTGAATCCCCAGGACTCAGAACAGTGTCTGACCTTTAGTAAGTGCTCATTAAGTATCTGGTTCTAGATTGTACTGTTTTTAGTCACAGCCAATTCGAATAATGCCTGCTGACAACAGTGATGACAAGGCCATCTCTACTAACTCTATCAAATGTATCTACTAACTGAAAGAATAAAATGGAACACTCTGGTTATTTCCTTTGGCTTTCCAACTCAAAGACTAGTGAATAGCAAGGAAGAAAAAGAATCATGAGTATGCCATGAGGTACCTCAGTATATCAAAGACTTTTTTTGTTTGTTTGTTTTTCTGCGGTATGTGGGCCTCTCACTGTTGTGGCCTCTCCCGTTTCGGAGCACAGGCTCCGGACGCGCAGGCTCAGCGGCCATGGCTCATGGGCCCAGCTGCTCCATGGCATGTGGGATCTTCCCGGACCGGGGCATAAACCCGTGCCCCCTGCATCGGCAGGCGGACTCTCAACCACTGCGCCACCAGGGAAGCCCTCAAAGACTTTTTATTTCTTAACTGAAGAAGCATGTAAACTATATTTTAAGAAATATTCATTCTTTTCTAGTCGGTAGCCAACATAGTGCCAGAGTTCATGCAGGTTTGTACAACAACGTTGGCAAACGATACATAAAAATGATTTCTTGGGCTTCTCTGGTGGCGCAGTGGTTGAGGGTCCGCCTGTCGATGCAGGGGACACCGGTTTGTGCCCCGGTCCGGGAGGATCCTGCATGCCGTGGAGCGGCTGGGCCCGTGAGCCATGGCCGCTGGGCCTGTGCATCCGGAGCCTGTGCTCCGCAACGGGAGAGGCCACGGCAGTGAGAGGCCCGCGTACCGAAGAAACAAAAAACAAACAAATAAACAAACAAACAAAAGAAGATTTCTTCTTGGATGCTCATGGAATGTCACATTTTATCCAAGACATACAAATGGCCCTCTACAAGCACTACATGAAAAGTTCTACCTATGTCAAGGAGGGAGAGAAGTTCCCATCCTTCCTTGAATAAACTTGCTAATAATCTCTGATCTCAAAAGCCAAGTCTAATCTTGGACCCGCTGTCTACAGTTAGCCGCAAAAATGGAAATGTTTAAACTAAAAAAATTGTTTTTTATACATCCTTATTCATGGCATTGATTTATTTCCACTGTTTCTAACACAGTAGGAATCTGTCAATTATTTCCTACTGAAATACTCTGACAACTTCAAACTATGTTGCCTAATGGAAGCCCAGTTGCAAAAACAATCTAAATTGGTGCAAGGAGTTATAACCTTAAAAAGGAATTGTTACCAGAAACTGCATTCAAGAAAAGACTTAGTTCACCTTAACAGTAGGTGGTTAAATGTTAATATCAAAATAATTTCTGAGCTGATTTTTTTTTTAAGTAGATAATTAGGGAAAGAACTGAAATGATTCCTTCGTATAAACAAACTGTAACCCAAAAGATTATATAAGCTTTTAATTTGGTACCTAAAATGTTTCTTTTTATAGAAGAAAATGTTGGTTTTAAGTGCTGCTTAGATTCTCACAAGAGATAGTTTAAACACATAAAGAAGCTGAATTATAATACCTATACTACTTCATCACCCACCTACTCACAAATGGATTCTGTACTAAAATTCCTTTCTGGTCCACAGCGGGTCACAGCAAATAGACAGGAAAGTCTCAATTCTTTGGTGGAAAAGGATGTGGAGGAAGAGATAGTACCTTTCATATCATCTCTGGTGACAGGGAACAACCCAGGAGCCCACCTGCAGTAACAGGGAAGCCCAGTGTCCTCAGCAGCAACAGGGAGGGGAGCCCTGACAGCAAACTGGGGCTCCCATCCTCACGTAAAGGATCTCCCACACGCGTGCCTGTTTTGGAGTATCCCCCACATCTGTGGTGGGACCTAGGGAGTTACAGGCTGCAAACACACACAGTGTGAAATCTGACTGGATGATGATTCTGACAGAGAAAAGCTTTTAAATCACTTACTGAATAATTAGATCATTAAAAGTCAGATCAAACTGCACTGGAGGCAAGACTGTCAAGTGTTGTAACTGTTATAAAAGGGAATGAACCCTAAAACTGGTTTCATGAAAGATACTTGGAAAGTGTTAAATGAAAATTTCATTTCATATTGCTAACTAATATATTAAGATATACAGGCGCTGCAAAAGTTATTAAAACTATCATGTGACAATTCCACCAAATTTCGCTACAAGTTGTTTTAATTCTTCTACATCTTTCATCCCTTCAGATCAGAAACCTCAGGGACTTACCTAGACCTTCCAGATGAGTTGGTCCGATGTTTACCATTTCCTATAAAGTCAGGAGAGCCTCCATGTAGAATGGCAGCTGTTCTGTGTCCTCCTGGGTCTTTCCTAGAGGTATGATCTTGGTTTGACAAACTAGCTATTTCTAAACGTTCCTTAAAAAAAGAAAAGTAAAACCTACTTTAGATATGTCATAAGTGGAAGACAATCCTGGTACATAATTATAAGTATGTAGAGAATGCAAACCTTATTTAAGCTGAATGTTTTCAAGTGTAATAAAGTTGAACTCAACTTTTAAAAGTTTAATGTCCAAATATATACTGGTTCAAGAACTGAAGGCCAGGTTACCGTTTCAAGAGAATGTGAGTTTTATAAACGAAAATGCTTAGAATCATGGAATATACATGAAAAGTTAGGGAGAAGAGCAAGAGATGAACAGAAGGAGGCATTCAGAGAGAGAGCAGATTCAATATCCTATAATAAACCATAATGGAAAAGAGAAACAATGTTCTAGTACCGTTTGCTGAAAAGGCTATCCTTTCTCCAGAATTATCTTTGTACCTTAGTCAAAAAATCAGTTATATATACATGGGGTGGAAGGGGTCTATGTTTGCATTATGTCTTCTGTCTATTGACAGAATTAGTATTGTTCTGTTATCTATCTTGACTCCAATATTAAACTATTCTGAACACTGTAAAAAACAAACAAACAAACAAGGAGAGAGCAGAGTGAGTGACAGGAAGGCAGATCAGATGTAAGATAGGAGAGTTGGTGGGAACAGTAATATCACCTTAAATTTGTATACAGCTTTGTACGTTCACAAAGGGCAGTACATTTGTCTGTGGGAATAATTACATAAGACAGAAAGGAAGGCATTATCTGTGCCGTCTTAAGGGGTGAGGAAAATGAGCCTCGGAGAGTGTCATCTGTCAAGGTCGCAGAGCCAGGCAGTAAAAAAAGCCAAAGCTTTCAGCCAGGTGCTGCTTACCTGCACATCAATGCCTCCACCCACCGCACCTCATTGCTTCCCTTAAGTTTAATGCCATATTTCTCTAAAAGAGAATGAGCAAAATTGTCTCTGGATTTCTCCAAACATGTGTAGCTGGTTTTTGATTGAGTGGGACTCAGGAAAAATATAGGAAAAAGGACTTTATCCTTTTCCACCCCTGCTTTTTAAACCAGATCTGTTGAATCCTTCTTTTCCATCACTGAATGAAATCTCAGGGAGATCCATGTGGTTTCCATTCACTCTTCTGTATGAACAAATAGTTTTGTTTTCCAAGTATTAATAATTCCAGTCTGGGTTGATTATCAAAACTTCAATCTCCTCTGTCCTTCAACTCTTTTGATAAACTACTGTGGTTATGTAAGCCAAAGACATCTACAGATAACATACAACTCTAAGTTTTGCTACTTATTTGGAGAATCTAAAATATATAATGAATGATATTTGGGGGACTTTTTAGTGCTTCATTTTAAGCTTTACTACTGATACTAACAAAGGAGGGGAAAAAGAATAATGAAGGAAAAAGAATAATGAAGAATGAAGGACAGGGGTCCTGACTTCTCAGATATTCAAACATTATAAAGATACAATAATTCAAATATCATCAATGGAAATAAAAAGGTTTTATGTTTAGCAAAATGTAAACTATTCGAGTATGGCAGAATTGCTAGAGTACCTGCTTAGCCATTTCTTTCCTTTTTTTCTCTTCTTTTATCTCTTCTTTCCTTCTCTGAATCTCATGAAGGATTTCACGTTGCTGAAACAAATCATACTGCCATCAAATGCTGATCTCTGAAACCCATACAACATACGAATTCTGTAATCACAAAAAATCTTTTGAATTTCAGTAATTCAAGCTCTCATCTCCTAAGAGATCTGAATATCTAGAACCTTAGTACAAACTGTAGTTACGTCAGTTTTATTAGAGTTCTTAGGCAATAGGCTTCCCACTTAAATGGGTGTGAAGACTGTGGGGAGGGACACGTACTCCCCATTTCTATGTGGACGTGTAGGGCGCGGTCAGCTAACTGCTACGCGGCAGGAAGCTGAAATAAGCTGAGTCATCCTTCCTGTGGCCACTGCGCTTGCGCTAAGTATACTAATGAGGTTTTAAAGTAGCGACCTATCCGATGCTGGCTCACAAATCGCACCATCGGCGAAAGCCAATCACAGAGCGACACATGTTCTTAATCCCTATATAAGCAGACTGCTATAGGATTGCGGGGTCTTCCTTCCATCTTTCTTCAACCAAGCTGTGCTCCAATAAAGTGTGATACGAGAAGAATCTTGCGTGTGGCGGCTCGTTATTCTGCCGGTCGGAAACGGCTCGCCGCATGGACGGACTTTTTTTGGAAGCACGGAGTCCTAACTACTGGACCGCTAGGGGATTCCCAATGTGGAGGGACTTTAACTGCAGCAACACCATGGGCCGCTCACTTCTCCCCACACTTGACTGAGACCCTCCTCTTTGATACCTGCCTGTCTGCAGAGAACATGCACTTGTGCCTACTGTCGGCCAGGCCGCTGGGTGGAGGTGGGCTGAGCTGGGTGCACACCCACAAGCCACAGACCTTCAGGTGCATTCCCCAATCAGTTTTCTGAGTATTAAAAGTGGCATTTTGATCTCTATCCATTTGACTCATGTAGCTATTACTCAAATGATTCTGAATTTTAGGTAGAGAAAAATAATGTTTTTTATGAGCTGCCTAAAATTCCAGGTTTTAAATATCAAAACTATTGAGAAACTCACCAAAAACTATTACAGCAATAATATAAAGCATACCCAAAACTTACAGGTAGTTATAGTAGGACACCAAAACAAGTCTGTTAAATATCCTTATCTTCTAGTAAAAATGTGTCTGCCTAAGAACAATGACAACAATAAGGAACTTTAAACCCTAAATGGTAACTAGGCTACGCAATTAAATAGGAGATAAGCAGTAACAAAATGAATGGAACCGGGATTTCCCTGGTGGTCCAGTGGTTAAGACTCCGTGCTCCCAGTGCAGGGGGCCCAGGTTCGATCCCTAGTCAGGGAACTAGATCCCGCATGCTGAAACCAAAAAAAACCCCAAAAACAAACAAACAAACAAAAATCCCTCATGCCGCAACTAAGACCTGGCACAGCCAAATAAATAAATATTGAGGAAAAAAATGAACGGAACCCACAAAGACAGTGTTAACATAAGTAAAGGATGAACAAAATGAAGCAGGAAAAAAGAACCAAGAATAAGAACCTAAGAAAAGCAGGAAAAACAAAACCCTACAAGTAATTGCAACACCTAAGGGAAGAAAACTAAAAAGCCTCACTGAGAGATAAAAATAAATGGAAAAACATTCCTGGATAGGAAGTCTGAACACTGTCATAATGTTAATTCTTCCTAAATGAATACATAAGTTTAGTGCAATTTTACTCAAAATTCCACAGGCTTTGTTTTGTTTTGATTTTGAGAAAGCAATCCTATAACTTATCTGTGAGAATAGCCAACAGAAAAAAAAAAAAAGAATGAAGGATGAAGGGACAGGGGTCCTGACTTAGACAGTCAAACGTTATAAAGATACAATAACTCAAAGAGTGCTGTAGAGACTCAAGATAAAAACATGAATTGAACAAAAGAGACAATTCACAAGTAGAACTTAGTATAAATGAGTAGATAAAATACACTTTAAAGGAATTATTACAAATCACTTAAAAATGAATGATTACTTAATAAATGTGTTAGGAAAATGACTGGGAAAAAAGAAAAACTCACACCCTCATTTTTACAACCCACATCAAAATAAGTTCTAGATAAGTTTATTAAAAGGCTAAATAGAAGGAAAAAAAAACTTAAAAATCAGGAAGGAAATTTAGATACATGTATTAACTCTGATTAAAGGATTTTTAAAATAACACAGCAGTATACATCCATATGCAAATTAAGAAAAAGTAAAAATGGTTAATGAACAAAAAAGACGTTCAGTCTCTGGCTTTGGCTACTCATTTGGGCATGAGATACTTGTCCCACAGAGGGAAGAAGATAATAGCCTCTGAACTCCTGCACAGCTTTACAAGCACAGAAAGAGCACCAGAAGTTTGGTTAAGCCAACTTCCTTTTTCTCTTATTTAAAAACCTGGACTAAGCGTTCTAGGGGTAGCATTGATATCTGTTGGGAGGGAATCCCTCATAGTATTTATTTCTTGGTTACTCTTAGGGCCTTCTTTCACATGAATCCATGATTCTTGGATCAAATGCTGAGCAAAACTTAAAAGAAATACCAGTAAGTGAGTAGGTAGAGACGGAGGAAAACCTATAGGAGCTCGCAGTCCTCCGGGCCGGACACCGCGGCGACAAGGGTCTCACCTCCTCTTCCTCTTTCCGCTTGGCCTCTAACTGCCTCCGTTGCTCCTCCTGAGCCCGCCTTTCCAGCATTTCTTCATGAAAAGACTTGGGAGGGGGCTTGTTGTGCTCGCAGAGGAATGACTGCACATGGTAAGCCAGTTCAAATATCATCACCTAAACACATGGATGGAAATCAACCACAAATGGTCAAATGGTCAAGCAAAGCAGGGCCTCAAGGTGAGACTACAGAAAAACATGCAGGCCATCCGAGACCCACTCACAATGGTGATATTCATTTTGATGTGACACGTTCTAAATTAGGTCTAGGATGCAACCACAGGAGGAAAAAGCTTTAATAGCACTCACCTCATTGTGTTACCATCAAGAAAAATCACTATCTAGATAAATAAAAAACTTCACTTTTCTTTTGCAATCCTATTCAATTTATTAGCATTTTCTGTATAATAAATCCGATAAAATGTTTTTCTGTATAAATAAATCTGGTAAAATATTTAAGACTGCATAAAAGTAAAGACTACCTTCCCAGCTAGAAAACCTGCCTACATAATGACAGTTGAGCAGAGAATAATCATTGCTAACATGAGAGCTTTCATCTATCCACACAGCATCCTGAAAACATCCTACTGGGGTACAGAGGCAAATGCTTAAAGGCCTCACTCTCTCCCTGCTACTAATGGACCAGTAGGAGGCTAATTAATACTTAGAAAGCATTTCATTTCCACGTAGGGAAGCATTCACAGTATCAGAAGGAAAAAGGCCCCCCTCTCAGACATCCTATGTGAATGTAGGAAGCCACTTTCCCCAACCCCTAAATCATAAACCATAGCTTGGTTGGTAAATCAACAGAGCAAGGGTTTCTGGGACCCCACACTGACCAACTATTCCAACCCCAAAGAGGTCAAGAGTGCCAAGCTCCTTCTGCAGATGAGGACCACCACTCTGAAATTTCTTTTTCCTCAATTACAATGAAGCACATTAAAAATTATTGTTCCTAAAAGGACTTAGGGTGGTAAAAAGTAACAGAATTCATTGTACACAAGAATATATAGTTTGCCTGGTGTTCACCTTTCTTTTGGGGAGAAACCACAGCTATTGTTGGGGGAAGCTGTATTTTTTATTGTACTAGAAGCTGTGGCGTTCACTAGAAACACTAGTTTAGAGTCTAAGAGGCAAACTATTCTGTGAAAAGCTCTTTTAAGGAAAGCTGGTTAAAGAAGGCAGTTTCCATCACGTCAAAGAGAAACCATTTCTACACCAGAAAGGAGCCAGGAGCCAAGCAGTGGAGGGATTTTCTTTTGCTAATCTGTTTAATTTACTAGCATTTTCTGTATAAATCTGATAAAACATACAAGACTGGATGTAAATAAGAGCTAGTCTCCAGACTGGCTCTTGTCCCCCTCTCCCCCAAATCTACACAGTCCATCGTCTTGCTTCTCTCAGCCTCTGCTCACATGTCACCTGGTGGGGCCTCTCCTGACCTCCTTATTTACAACAGCCGCTCTGCCTCACCTCGCAGTACACATCTGTATCAGTCAGGGTTCTCCCGAGAGACAGAACCAAATAGAAGGGGTATGTGTCCATATATATATATATATATATATATATATATATAGTATAGTATCTGCACATAACCTATGTGCATCCTCCCACAGTATACTTTAAATCATCTCTAGATTACTTACAATACCTAATAGAACGAAAATACTATGTAAATAGTTGTAAATACTATGTAAATGCTATGTAAATAGTTGTCGGCATGCAGCAAATTCAAGTTCTGCTTTTTGGAACTTCCTGGATTGTTTTTCTGAATATTTTCCATCTATGGTTGCCTGAATACACGGATGTAGTACCCAGAGATACGGAGAGCCGACTGTGTATGGAGAGAGAGAGAGAGAGAGAGAGAGAGAGAGAGAGAGAGAGAGAGGGAGGGAGGGAGAGAGAGAGAGAGAGAGAGAGAGAGAGAGGGAGAGAGAGGGAGAGAGGGAGAGAGAGAGGGAGGGAGGGGGAGAGAGAGAGAGAGAGAGAGGGAGAGAGAGGGAGAGAGGGAGAGAGAGAGGGAGGGAGGGAGAGGGGAGAGAGAGAGAGAGAGAGAGAGAGGGAGAGAGAGAGAGAGAGAGGGAGAGAGAGGGAGAGAGAGGGAGAGAGAGGGAGAGAGGGAGAGAGAGAGGGAGGGAGGGAGGGAGGGAAGGAGGGAGAGGGAAAAATTGATTGAGATTGATTTTAAGGAATTGGTTCACATGATTACAGACGCTGGTAAGTCCAAATTCTGCAGAGTACGCCAGCAGGCTGGTGACCCAGGGCAGAGTTGATGTTGCAGTTCAAGTCCCAAGGGCATCTCCTGGCAATTCCTTCTTCCAGGGAGGCCAGTCTTCTTCTTTTAATGCCCTCAACTGACTGGGTAAGGCACCCCCACCTTATGGAGAGTAAGCTGCTTAACTCAAAGTAGACTGATTTAAATGTTAATTTCATCTAAAAAATACCTTCACAGAAACATATAGAATAATGTTTGGCCAAATATCCAGGTACCATGGCCTAGCCAACAGACACATAAAATTAACCATCACAACTTCTATTAGAATGGATAAAATAGAAAACTGACAACATCAAATGCTGACACGGACGTGGAGAAACTGGGTCACTCACATATTGCTGATGGTAATGTAAAGTGGTCAGCTAACCTGGAAAATTCGGGCAGTTTCTTAAAAAACTGAACACACGGTACCATACACCCACAACTGCACTCCTGAGCATTTACTTCAGAGAAATGAACTTGTGTTCACACCAAAAGCTGTACATAAATGTTTACACAGCTTTATTTTTTATTTATTTATTTATTTTTGGCTGTGTTGGGTCTTCGTTTCTGTGTGAGGGCCTTCTCTAGTTGCGGCAAGCGGGGGCCACTCTTCATCGCAGTGCGCGGGCCTCTCACTGTCGCGGACTCTCCTGTTACAGAGCACAGGCTCCAGACTCGCAGGCTCAGTAGTTGTGGCTCACGGGCCTAGTTGCTCTGCAGCATGTGGGATCTTCCCAGACCAGGGCTTGAACCAGTGTCCCCTGCATGGGCAGGCAGATTCTCAACCACTGCACCACCAGGGAAGCCCAGCAGCTTTATTTTTAATAGCCCCAAACTGGAAATAATTCAGCTGTCTTTCACCTGGTGGATGGCTAAACAAACAGTGGTGCACCTATAAGATGGAATACTACTCAGCAATAAAAAGTAACAACTATTAATACATGTGACAGTCTGATGAGTCTCCACAGAATCATGCTGAAGTGGTGGGGGGAAGGGGAGTAAGTCCCAAAGGTCACATACTGTGACTCTATTTATATAACATCCTTGAAATGAGACAATTACAGAAATGGAGAACAGATTAGTGGTTGTCAGGTATCACGGAGGGCATGGGGGTGTAAGGAGGTGGCAACATTAGGGATCTTGTGGTGATGAAACTATTCTGTATCTTGACTGTATCAATGTCAATGTCCTGGTTATGATATTACACTACAGTTTTGCAAAAATGTTACCATTGGGGCAAACTGAGTAAAGGGTACTTGGGCTCTCCTGGTATTATTTCTTACAATTGCATGTGAATCTATAATTATCTCAAAATAAAAAGTATAATTTGTAATAAAGCCAAAAAAGGCAGGGGGGTGGGGGGACAACAAAAGCAGAAATAAACAAGTGGGACTACATCAAATTAAAAAGTTTCTGCACAGCAAAGGAAACCATCAACAAATGAAAAGGTAACCTACAGAATGGGAGAAGATATTTGCAAATCATATAACTGATAAGGAGTCAATATTTAAATACATAAAGAATTCATACAACTCAGTAGCAAAAAAAAGAAACCAAACAATCTGGGACTTCCCTGGTGGTGCAGTGGTTAAGAGTCCGCCTGCCAGTGCAGGGGACATGAGTTCGATCCCTGGTCTGGGAAGATCCCACATTCCACATGCCATGGAGCAACTAAGCCCGTGCGCCACAACTACTGAGCCTGCACTCTAGAGCCCGCAAGCCACAACTACTAAGTCCGCATGCCACAACTACTGAGCCTGCGCTCTAGAGCCCGTGAGCCACAACTACTAAAGCCCGCGTGCCTAGAGCCCACACCCCGCAACAAAAGAAGCCACCACAGTGAGAAGCCCGAGCACCGCAAAGAGTAGCCCCCACTCACCACGACTAGAGAAAGCCCGCGTGCAGCAACAAAGGCGCAGCGCAGCCAAAAAGAAACAAAAAGAACAAAACAATAAACCCCCCCCAAACTCGCAAACAATCCAATTAAAAAATGGGCAGAGGAACACAACAGACATTTTTCCAAAAAAGACATACAAATGGCCAATAGGCATATGAAAAGATACTCGACATCACTAATCATCAGGGAAATGCTAATCAAAACCACAATGTGTCATCACCTCACACCTGTTAAAATGGCTATCATCAAAAAGACAGCAAATAACAAGTGTTGGCGAGGATGTGGAGAAAAGGGATCCCAGGTACACTCTTGGTGAGAATGTAAATTGGTGCAGCCACTACGGAAAACAGTATGTAGGTTCCTCAAAAACTTAAAAATAGAAATACCATATGATCCAGCAATCCCACTTCTGAGTATATATTTAAAGGAAATGAAAACAAAGGATCTTGAAGAGATATCTGTACTCCCATGTTACTGCAGCATTATTCACGATTGCCAAGCTAGGGAAACAACCTAAGTGTCAACGAATAAGTGAATAAAGAAGATGTGATACACACACACACCAGAATATTGTTGAGCCATGAAAGAGGACATCCTCCTGTTTGCAAGACACAGATGGACCTTGAGGCATTATGTTAAGTGAAACAAGTCAGACAAAGACAAATACTGCACGATACCACTTACAGGTGGAATATAAAAAAGCTGGACTCACAGAAACAAAGACTAAAAGTGCTGTTGTTTTAAGCTGCTACATTTTAGGAAAATTTGTTAGACGGTAATAGATAACTGAATTCGGACAGAACTGAATACTGAACACTTCCTTACTTGAACTTATAAACAAAGTAAAGTATTTACACATAATTATTCGTTTTTCAAAGTAGAACAGCTTTGTGGTATTTGTTGTCTCCACGGCCTAGGAGCCAGAGGTAGTAACTAGAGTGTTAGGGACCCCTAACTTTCAATTTTGGCTCAAGTTCCAAGAAAACATGTACTCTTGAGATATAATTTGGTGGTTTGATATTTTGGTTTTTCTACCTGTAAGACAGCATTGACATACATTAATTCATTTGTTAAATTTAAAAAGTATTAAACTAATATAAACAGAATAAAATATAATAACTTAAACAAAAAAGAAACAGAGACTAGAATGGTGGTTACCAGGGGCCAGGGGCGAGGGGGTGGGAGAAAAGGGGAGATATGTTGGTCAAAGAGTGCAAACTTCCAGTTATAAGATAAATAAGTTCTGGGGATCTAATGTACAGCATAGTGATTATACTTAATAACACTGCATTGTAAAAATAAAATAAAATACAGCAAAAAATTTTTCAAAAAAATCACAAATCATGAATCCAAGAAACCAGAGGATTCTGTAGCTGAATTTTCAATATAACTCCATATTATTTTTCAGCTAGACATTAGACTACACTAGAAATGACTTAAACTAGAAAGAACTTTGGAATAATTCCCAAGGCCTATTTTTTTGTCCAGACTGTGCTACAATCACTTTCTTTCTTTCTTTTTTTTAACACCTTTATTGGAGTATAATTGCTTTACAGTGGTGTGTTAGTTTCTGCTTTATAACAAAGTGAATCAGTTATACATATACATAAATCCCCATATCTCCTCCCTCTTGGGTCTCCCTCCCACCCTCCCTATCCCACCCCTCTAGGTGGTCACAAAGTATCGAGCTGATCTCCCTGTGCTATGCGGCTGCTTCCCACTAGCTATCTATTTTACATTTGGTAGTGTATATATGTCCATGCCACTCTCTCACTTTGTCCCAGATTACCCTTCCCCCTCCCCGTGTCCTCAAGTCCATTCTCTACATCTGTGTCTTTATTCCTGTCCGGCCCCTAGGCTGTTCAGAACCTGTTTTTTGTTTTTAGATTCCATATATATGTGTTCGCATACGGTGTTTGTTTTTCTCTTTCTGACTTACTTCACTCTATATGCAGACTCTAGGTCCATCCACCTCACTACAAATAATTCAATTTCGTTTCTTTTTATGGCTCAGTAATATTCCATTGTATATATATGCCACATCTTCTTTATCCATTCATCTGTCCATGGACACTTAGGTTGCTTCCATGTCCTGGCTATTGTAAATAGAGCTGCAATGAACATTGTGGTACATGACTCTATGAATTATGGTTTTCTCAGGGTATATGCGCAGGGGATTGCTGGGTCGTATGGTAGTTCTATTTTTAGTTTTTTAAGGAACCTCCATACTGTTCTCCATAGTGGCTGTATCAATTTACACTGCCAACAACAGTGCAAGAGGGTTCCCTTTTCTCCACACCCTCTCCAGCATTTTTTTTTTTTTCCCAGCATTTTTTGATGATGGCCATTCTGACTGGTGTGAGGTGATACCTCATTGTGGTATTGATTTGCATTTCTCTAATGATAAGTCATGTTGAGCATCCTTCCATTTGTTTGTTGTCAGTCTGTATATCTTCTTTGGAGAAATGTCTACTCAGGTCTTCTGCCCATTTTGGGGTTGGGTTGTTTGTTTTTTTTGTTTTTTTTGTTTTTTTTTGTTTTTTGTTTTTTTTTTGTTTTTTGTTTTTTTTTTGTTTTGCGGTACGCGGGCCTCTCACTGTTTTGGCCTCTCCCATTGAGGAGCACAGGCTCTGGATGCACAGGCTCAGTGGCCATGGCTCACGGGCCCAGCCGCTCTGCGGCATGTGGGATCCTCCCAGACCGGGGCACGAACCCGTGTCCCCTGCATCGGCAGGTGGACTCTCCACCACTGCGCCACCAGGGAAGCCCGGGTTGTTTGTTTTTTTGATATTGAGCTGCATGTGCTGCTTGTCTGTTTTGGAGATTAGTCCTTTGTCAGTGGCTTCATTTGCAAATATTTTCTCCTATTCTGAGGGTTGTCTTTTCGTCTTGTTTAAGTTTTCTTTTGCTGTGCAAAAGCTTTTAAGTTTCATTAGGTCCCGTTTGTTTACTTTTGTTTTTATTTCCATTTCTCTAGGAGGTGGGTCAAAAAGGTGCTTGCTGTGATTTATGTCATAGAGTGTTCTGCCTATGTGTTCCTCTAAGAGTTTTATAGTATCTGGCCTTACATTTAGGTCTTTAATCCATTCTGAGTTTATTTTTGTATATGGTGTTAGGGAGTGTTCTAATTTCATTCTTTTACATGTAGCTGTCCAGTTTTCCCAGCACCACTTATTGAAGAGGCTGTCTTTTCTCCATTGTATATTCTTGTCTCCTTTATCAAAAATAAGGTGACCATATGTGCATGGGTTTATCTCTGGGCTTTCTATCCTGTTTCATTGGTCTATATTTCTGTTTTTGTGCCAGTACCATACTGTCTTGATTACTGTAGCTTTGTAGTAGAGTCTGAAGTCTGGGAGCCTGATTCCTCCAGCTGTTTTTCTTTCTCAAGATTGCTTTGGCTATTCAGGGTCTTTTGTGTTTCCATACAAATTGTGAAATTTTTTGTTCTAGTTCTGTGAAAAATGTCATTGGTAATTTGATAGGGATTGCACTGAATCTGTAGATTGCTTTGGATAGCAGAGTCATTTTCACAATGTTGATTCTTCCAATCCAAGAACATGGTATATCTCTCCATCTATTTGTATCATCTTTAATTTCTTTCATCAGTGCCTTATAGTTTTCTGCATACAGGTCTTTTGTCTCCTTAGGTAGGTTTATTCCTAGGTATTTTATTCTTTTTGTTGCAGTGGTAAATGGGAGCGTTTCCTTAACTTCTCTTTCAGATTTTTCATCATTAGTATATAGGAATGCAAGAGATTTCTGTGCATTAATTTTGTATCCTGCTACTCTACCAAATTCATTGATTAGCTCTAGTAGTTTTCTGGTAGCATCTTCAGGATTCTCTATGTATAGTATCATGTCATCTGCAAACAGCAACAGCTTTACTTCTTTTCTGATTTGGATCCCTTTTATTTCTTTTTCTTCTCTGACTGCTGTGGCTAAAACCTCCAAAACTATGTTGAATAATAATGGTGAGAATGGACAACCTTGTCTTGTTCCTGATCTTAGAGGAAATGGTGTCAGTTTTTCATACAGTCACTTTTTTTTTAATTTTAGAATTTTATTTATTTTTTTATACAGCAGGTTCTTATTAGCTATCCATTTTATACATATTAGTGTATACATGTCAATCCCAATCTCCCAATTCATCACACCACCCCCACCCCCTGCCACTTTCCCCACTTGGTGTCCATACATTTGTTTTCTATATCTGTGTCTCCATTTCTGCCCTGCAAACCGGTTCATCTGTACCATTTTTCTAGGTTCCACATATATGCATTAATATACAATATTTGTTTTTCTCTTTCTGACTTACTTCACCCTGTATGACAGTCTCTAGATCCATCCATGTCTCTACAAATGACCCAATTTTGTTCCTTTTTATGGCTGAGTAATATTCCATTGTATATATGTACCACATCTTCTTTATCCATTTGTCTGTCGATGGGCATTTAGGTTGCTTCCATGACCTGGCTATCATACAGTCACTTTCTATACTACAACAATCACTGAAGTTCTTGGAAACGCAACTTAGATGGCTGTGACTCTATGTGTTATAGAATGCAAGTAAAAAACTGTCCAGGCACTTTCCCAGAGGCCCAGCATAGACATGGAGGCCTAGGGTTAGCCCTTACTTAGCTCTTCTCAATTTTTATAGAATGGGATAGTTAAGCATGAGCTACCTAGGCAAAAACACTGAGTGATCTTATACAAAAGTGAGGAAATAGATTATATTTAAGAGATAATAATACTCTCTGTAATTATACACACAGTATACACAGAGTTAATACACACAGTAATACTCTGCCCTAAGAAGTCACCTAGCGTAGCCCTCCAGAGAGAGTTCTGCCACCCAAGGGGGAGCTCATGTAGACTGTGATGTCACAGAATTAAAAAAGAATCAGTACTGAACTAGGTGTAAATGCTCAGGTATAAAAGGGACATTGATGGAGGAGAGTGTATTGTTAATTGTTGAGGAGGAAAACAGTCCTTCTGATATGAAAATTGGAGAGGTGGCAAAGTTTGGTGAGATATCACTTGTCTGCAAACATTTTCCAGCATAAAGGTTGAAGTCAAGATGAGGTCATGATGTCAGGTCCAAACTGTGCAAAAAGAATGCCCAGGTTCATATAAAGTGCTTCCAGAAGAATTCTTAAGCAACAGTACTATCTATATATACTCCACAATTTGTAATTCATAAATACCATTAATTAAAAAAATACAAACAGCAATGTTCCCCTTTGTAGATACCAATAAAACCCAAAACATCCTAGTGAAATTTAGATTTGAGGTGCAACGGGAAAGGCTTTAACCCAAAGAAAAGGCCAGAAGGCAAACACTGTTGAACATGACGAGATTTTTACCATCCGCTCATAATTCCAGTTTAACAAATCATACCTCGCCACAATGTTTTTTGGCCACTTCTTCTAGGCGGGACTTTAACAAATTAACAGTTTCATTTGACAGACCTTTGGCATTCATTAATGCTATTTCAGGGACTCTGGAAAAGAAAAAAACAAAAAGGAGTTACTCTAGAAAGTACAGATTATTTGCATTAATATTTGCTAAGTTCCAAGCTCGGGGCCTGGGGATTTCATAAGGGCCTCATATGTGAATCTCTCTGTACCCCCAGCAACATTTCTTTTCATCTCAAAAGCATTTTAATTTTACCCCAGCAACTCTGTTGACACAGTACTCAGCATGGAGGCACCTGCAGCCTGTGGGGGCAGCAGTGGGCTGGCTAGTCGTCAGTGTGGGCAGTCGGGTGCCCTGATCCCCCAGAGGACCCGACATACATGATTGGGGCTCGATCAGGGGTCTCCCCAACTCCTCTGTGTGATTTCAGCTTTACAACCTGATTTAAATTTTTAGCATCAATTACTGTCTACTGCCTTTTAAAAAAATCACTCCAGCTCTGTGTGTGATTCTAGCCCAGTAACTTCACTATGAGCTCCCTTGTATGGTAACGCTCCATCCTGGCTTGCCCCTCAATGTCAGTTTACTCAGACAGCTCACCTGCCAGAGTCCAGACGCTCTGTGCTCATCAGTGCACTCCAGCATAAAGCAGGACAAGAATACTAGGCGAGATGGAGCCACAGTGATCTATCTAGTATTCCCACAACATGCTGTGTCCCAGGCACTCATTCTGCTGTAAATGAGCTCACTTACTCATACATAAATCTAGTCATGCACACTCTGCAAACTCTGCTCTTCCAAGGATGCCTACCACACTCTCCTCTCCATCCCTATAGAGCGCAACTAAGAGTTAACACTTTCTACCCAAGGAAAGTACAACCAGCCCTTGGGGTTCTTTTATTTCCAACCAATACACATCTAATAACAACTCTGAGATTAAGTAGGCTTCATTTGAAGAGAAGATGATTCATCACTTCCCACCAAGCATTTCTGAGTAATGCATGGCGTTTTACCTTGGCGAAGCCTTTACTCTTCACTTACCTATGGACTCTCTCAATGCTTCAGTATGATAGATTGCTACAATCATCAATCTAGTTGGATAGATGGAAATCGGAGAGAGACTACTGAGTCTATGTGTGGTCCAGCCAATCCAGGACTCTCTCTCTCACAGTGGCATCAAGGACTATTCTGCAGAAAAGGAAAGTTTTCCTGCCCCGTATCATCTCAAAAGATAGGAATGTTTCCCCAAGTCAAGACTTACATAATTTTTTTTAAAAAAAAAATCAAGCAGTCATTATATAGCAATATTAACAAAATGGTGAAAAATTCAACTGCAACACTAATTAAACTTGCTTTAAAATTTCCAGTGTTCTCTTTATGCCTTTGCTACATAATTCATAATTTTATGTAGCTGATATTATCATGTTTACTTTTTAACTTTTTGTTAAGCATTTGCATGCTGTTTCTTAAATAATATTTTTACCAAGTAGACACATCAAGATTTACCTGACGAGTTCTCTAAAGTAGTGGTTCTCAACCAGGGGTGACTGTGCACCCCCCAGAGGACATCAGTCAATGTCAAGAGGGCAAAGAAGCTCTGCGCCCCTCCCCGCATTCCTTGCCTAAGCATCTCTTCCATCTGGCTGGTCCTGAGTTGTATCCTATATAATAAACCGGTAATAGTAAGTGAAGTGCCTTCCTGAGTTCTGTGAGCTGTTCTAGCAAATTATCGACCATGGGCATTATGGGAACCTGCAAATTTATAGCCAGTTGATCAGAAGTACTGGGACTTGCAACTGGCATCTGAAGTCTTGTTGTGGGACTGAGCCCCTAACCCAGCTATCAGTTTTAGTGTCAGAATTGAATTGAATTGTCTGGACACCCTGTTGGTGTCAGAAAAGACACCACCTATACAGTGTCAGGAAAACTAAAACCTAGAGAGGCACTGTCTTATTTTTCTTTGATAAAATTCATCACCCTTCAATTAATGCATAAATTAACTTTCTGAATACCTACTATATCTACTCTAGGCATAGAGGTTGGGCAAAAAGTGGGTTACTAACTTTGAGGAACTCAACTTGACCTATCTGTATTTTCACATTCTCTATCACCTCTTAAGATAACAAGTCCCATACATTTACCACCCACTGTGTAAGGCAGGACTTCCTTTTATTTGTCACATTCCTTCACTGGCTTCCTACACAACAAGCTCAAACCACAAAACATCATCCAGGCCAATCTGCTTTTCCACATGGAATGTCTGGGGAAAGGTTACATGGAATATGCATGGTACTTTGAAAAAAGAATACTCAAGTCCTGATAGCTAATGTTTTTCTTTTACAAGTGAATCTCAGCCAGAGGGAGTATCACCTTCAGTGGGAGTTTAGAAATACATGAGGTTTCCGGCTGTCTCACTGACTGGGGAACTCTCTTGGCATTAGTGGGTAGAGGCCAGTGATGTTACACGTCCTGCAGGCTGTGGGCGTGCCCAGTGAAAACTCGTTAGCAGTCCCCCCACAGAAACAGGGCAACTCTAAATAGTCCTTTACTCTAGGAAGTAAAGGTCCCATTGGCCTGGAAGGCTACTCTAAGTCCTAATGCCTATCATACTTTAAAACTAAGTCCACAAGGCTTTTATAGTCACTGCACCTTTATCTTTTTCTTCTAGATTGTTCCTCTTACTTGTTTATGAAGAGTTAAACAAACAAAAGTTAACATATCAGAGGAAACAAACATTAGTCATGGAGCAAATATTACCATCCATAGAGACTACTAACTATAAGCTAACTTAACAGGAGACAGGTTTCATGACAATGTCTATTGCTGATGTAGTTTTGATGAAATGCAACTGATAGGAAATAAAATTTTAAATGGAATAGGGGCAGAAGGAGAAAACACCATTAAGTTCAAACTGTTCTTATGTTTTCAAAACAGAGAACTGAAATCACATCAAAGCTATTTCTAAATGTACTCACACATCTGGATAGGTGGGTGGGCATTTCACTCTCAAATCCACTTTCACATATACTTCTTCACCAGTCAAGCCCTGAGGGTACAGAACTAAATTGATTTCAGGAGGCTCTTTGACCTAAAAGAGAAAAAGAAAATCTTTTTTTCTCTAGAGAGCCAATCATTAAAGATTAAGATAAAAATTATTAATATTTTAGCCAAAGTTCTACTTTTTAAATATTACACATAATTTTATTTTATATAAGTGTTGGTCACATTTTCCTAAAGCATGGTTTAAAAACAAAACCTGGAGGGCAGACAGCAGAAGCAAGAAGAATGACAATCCTGCAGCCTGTGGAACAAAACCCACATTCACAGAAAGACAGACAAGATGAAAAGGCAGAGGGCTATGTACCAGATGAAGGAACAAGATAAAACCCCAGAAAAACAACTAAATGAAGTGGAGATAGGCAACCTTCCAGAAAAAGAATTCAGAATAATGATAGTGAACATGATCCAGGACCTCGGAAAAAGAATGGAGGCAAAGATCGAGAAGATGCAAGAAATGTTTAACAAACACCTAGACAAATTAAAGAACAAACAAACAGAGATGAATACAATAACTGAAATGAAAACTACACTAGAAGGAATCAACAGCAGAATAACTGAGGCAGAAAAATGGATAAGTGACCTGGAAGACAGAATGGTGGAATTCACTGCTGCACAACAGAATAAAGAAAAAAGAATGAAAAGAAATGAAGACAGCCTAAGAGACCTCTGGGACAACATTAAACGCAACAACATTCACATTATAGGGGTGCCAGAAGGAGAAGAGAGAGAGAAAGGACCCGAGAAAATATTTGAAGAGATTATAGTTGAAAACTTCCCTAACATGGGAAAGGAAATAGCCACCCAAGTCCAGGAAGAGCAGTGAGTCCCATACAGCATAAATCCAAGGAGAAACACACTGAGACACATAGTAATGAAATTGGCAAAAATTAAAGACAAAGAAAAATTATTGAAAGCAGCAAGGGAAAAACGACAAATAACATAAAAGGGAACTCCCATAAGGTTAACAGCTGATTTCTCAGCAGAAACTCCACAAGCCAGAAGGAAGTGGCATGATATATTTAAAGTGATGAAAGGGAAGAACCTACAACCAAGATTACTCTACCCGGCAAGGATCACATTCAGATTCGATGGAGAAATCAAAAGCTTTACAGACAAGCAAAAGCTAAGATGATTCAGCACCACCAAACCAGCTCTACAACAAATGCTAAAGGAATTTCTCTAAGTGGGAGAAGAAAAAGACCTACAAAAGCAAACCAAAAACAATTAAGAAAATGGTAATAGGAACATACATATCAATAATTACCTTAAACGTAAATGGATTAAATGCTCCAACCAAAAGACACAGGCTTGCTGAATGGATACAAAAACAAGACCCATATATATGCTGTCTATAAGAGACACACTTCAGACTTAGGGACACATACAGAATGAAAGTGAGGGGATGGAAAAAGGTATTCTATCCCCTGAAGTAGCTATACTCATAACACATAAAATAGACTTTAAAATAAAGAATGTCACAAGAGACAAGGAAGGACACTACATAATGATCAAGAGATCAATCCAAGAAGAAGATATAACAATTATAAATATATATGCACCCAACAGAGAAGTACCTCAATACATAAGGCAACTGCTAACAGCTATAAAAGAGGAAATCGACAGTAACACAATAATAGTGGGGGACTTTAACACCTCACTTACACCAATGGACAGCTCATCCAAAATGAAAATAAATAAGGAAACACAAGCTTTAAATGACAAAATATACCAGATAGATTTAATTGATATTTATAGGACATTGCATCTAAAAACAGCAGACTACACTTTCTTCTCAAGTGCGCACAGAACATTCTCCAGGACAGATCACATCTTGGGTCACGAATCAAGCCTCAGTAAATTTAAGAAAATTGAAATCATATCAAGAATCTTTTCTGACCACAACGCTATGAGACTAGAAATGAATTACAGGGAAAAAAACGTAAAAAACACAAACACATGGAGGCTAAGCAATATATTACTAAATAACCAAGAGATCACTGAAGAAATCAAAGGGGAAATCAAAAAACACCTAGAGATAAATGATAATGAAAACACAATGATCCAAAACCTATGGGATGCAGCAAAAGCAGTTCTAAGTCTATAGCTATACAAGCCCACCTCAAGAAACAAGAAAAATCTCAAATAAACAATCTAACCTTACACCTAAATAAACTAGAGAAAGAAGAACAAACAAAACTCAAAGTTAGCAGAAGGAAAGAAATCATAAAGTTCAAAGCAGAAATAAATGAAATAGAAACAAAGAAAACAATAGCAAAGATCAATAAAACTAAAAGCTGGTTCTTTGAGAAGATAAACAAAATTGATAAACCATTAGCCAGACTCATCACTAAAAAGTGGGAGAGGACTCAAATCAATAACATTAGAAATGAAAAAGGAGAAGTTACAACAGACACCGCAGAAATACAAAGCATCCTAAGAGACTACTACAAGCAACTCTATGTAATTAAATTGAAGTAATGAAATTGAAACTGTGATTAAAAATCTTCCAACAAACAAAAGTCCAGGAGCAGATGGCTTCACAGGTGAAGTCTATCGAACATTTAGAGAAGAGCTAACACCCATCCTTCTCAAACTCTTCCAACAATTGCAGAGGAAGGAACACTCCCAAGCTCATTCTATGAGGCCACCATCACTCTGATACCAAAACCAGACAAAGATACTACAAAAAAAGAAAATTACAGACCAATATCACTGATGAATATAGATGCAAAAATCCTTAACAAAATACTAGCAAACAGAATCCAACAACACATTAAAAAGATCATACACCATGATCAAGTGGGATTTATCCCAGGGATGAAAGGATTCTTCAATATATGCAAATCAATCAATGTGATACACCATATTAACAAACTGAAGAAGAAAAACCATATGATCACTCAGTAGATGCAGAAAAACGTTTCTGACAAAATTCAACACCCATTTATGATAAAAAGTCTCCAGAAAGTGGGCATAGAGGGAAACTATCTCAACATAATAAAGGCCATATACGAGAAACCCACAGCAAACACCATTCTCAACAGTGAAAAACTGAAAGCATTTCCTCTAAGATCAGGAACAAGAGAAGGATGTCCACTCTCACCACTATTATTCAACATAGTTTTGGAAGTCCTAGACACGGCAATCAGAGAAGAAAAATAAATAAAAGGAATACAAATTGGAAAAGAAGAAGTAAAACTGTCACTGTTTGCAGATGACATGATACTATACATAGAGAATCCTAAAGATGCTACCATAAAACTACTAGAGCTAATCAATGAATCTGGTACAGTTGCAGGATACAAAATTAATGCACAGAAATCTTGCATTCCTATATACTAATGATGAAAAATCTGAAAGAGAAATTAAGGAAACACTCCCATTTACCACTGCAACAAAAAGAATAAAATACCTAGGAATAAACTTACCTAGGGAGACAAAAGACCTGTATGTAGAAAACTATAAGACACTGATGAAAGAAATTAAAGATGATACAAATAGATGGAGAGATATACCATGTTCTTGGATTGGAAGAATCAACATTGTGAAAATGACTCTACTACCCAAAGCAATCTACAGATTCAGTGCAATCCCTATCAAATTACCAATGACATTTTTCACAGAACTAGAACAAAAAATTTCACAATTTGCATGGAAACACAAAAGACCCTGAATAGCCAAAGCAATCTTGAGAAAGAAAAACAGCTGAAGGAATCAGGCTCCCGGACTTCAGACTCTACTAAAAAGCTACAGTAATCAAGACAGTATGGTACTGGCACAAAAACAGAAATATAGATCAATGAAACAGGATAGAAAGCCCAGAGATAAACCCATGCACATATGGTCACCTTATTTTTGATAAAGGAGACAAGAATATACAATGGAGAAAAGACAGCCTCTTCAATAAGTGGTGCTGGGAAAACTGGACAGCTACATGTAAAAGAATGAAATTAGAATAGTCCCTAACACCATACACAAAAATAAACTCAAAATGGATTAGAGACCTAAATGTAAGACCAGACACTATAAAACTCTTAGAGGAACACATAGGCAGAACACTCTATGACATAAATCACAGCAAGATCTTTTTTGATCTACCTCCTAGAGTAATGGAAATAAAAACAAAAATAAACAAATGGGACCTAATGAATCTTAAAAGCTTTAGCACAGCAAAGGAAACCATAAACAAGACAAAAAGACAACCCTCAGAATGGGAGAAAATATTTGCAAATGAAGCAACTTACAAAGGATTAATCTCCAAAATTTACTAGCAGCTCATGAGCTCAATATCAAAAAAACAAACAACCCAATCCAAAAATGGGCAGAAGACCTAAACAGACATTTCTCCAAAGAAGATATACAGATTGCCAAGAAACACATGAAAGAATGCTCAACATCATTAATCATTAGAGAAATGCAAATCAAAACTACAATGAGATATCATCTCAGACCGGTCAGAATGGCCATCATGAAAAAATCTACAAACAATAAATGCTGGAGAGGGTGTGGGGAAAAGGGAAGAACCCTCTTGCACTGTTGGTGGGAATGTAAACTGATACACCCACTATGGAGAACAGTATGGAGGTTCCTTAAAAAACTAAAAATAGAACTACCATATGACCCAGCAATCCCACTACTGAGCATATACCCAGAGAATACCATAATTCAAAAAGACACATGCACCACAATGTTCACTCCAGCTCTATTTACAATAGCCAGGTCAAGGAGGCAACCTAAAATGCCCATCGACAGATGAATGGATAAAGAAGATGTGGTACATATACACAATGGAATATTACTCAGCCATAAAAAGGAATGAAATTGGGTCATTTGTAGAGATGTGGATGGATCTAGAGACTGTCATACAGAGTGAAGTAAGTCAGAAAGAGAAAAACAAATATCGTATCTTAACGCATATATGTGGAACCTAACAAAATGGTACAGATGAACCAGTTTGCAGGGCAGAAATAGAGACACAGATGTAGAGAACAAACGTATGGACACCAAGGGGGGAATGTGGCGGGGAGTGGTGGTGGTGGTGGGATGAATTGGGAGATTGGGATTGACATGTATACACTGATGTGTATAAAATGGATGACTAGTAAGAACCTGCTGTATAAAAAAATAAATAAAATTCCAAAAACCCCGAAAACCTCCAAGACAGAGTACATATTCCTTTTCAAAGTTTCTAAGGTGACCTGAAATGTCCCAAGTAGCCTCCATTCATTCAAATGTCACTGAGCGCTGATGACCTTCTGAGTGCTGCCCTAGAGACTGAGAGTTCAGAGGCAAATCTACACAGACACGAACCCAACTAGCTGGCACAGAGTAGAAGACAAATGAATGCTTTCAAAAAGTGATGAGTGCTGTAAAGAAGACAAAGCCAAGTCATGGAACATAGTGATGGAGGAGGAGAAGGTACGCAGACAGGCAGGTCAGGGGAGGCCTCTTGAGCAGGGGATACTTCGAATATTGAGATAAGTGAAAATCTTGACATGAAGAAATCTGATAGCTCTTCTAAAATTGTGTATGCTTTCAACCAACTGCTTTTCACCAAATACTCCATTCTTCTTTATTTATGTATGCTTTTTCCAAAAAGGATTTGAGACAGTTTATATTATCTATATATCATGAGAAAGGGGAGGCTGAGGGACCATATACACATATGGTCCAGACACTTGACCAACTTTGAGAGGTAGGTGCAACCTCCTTTGTACAGACATTTTACAGACAAGGCGGCTCAGGCTCAGACTTTCAGTTTCTTGCCCACCAACACACAGCAACAAATCTGGACTTCAAATCCAATTCTGACTCCCAAATCTGTCTTTTCCATCAGCCCTCCCTTGTTAATGCCAACCCTGAGTTGCTGTGACTGAGCCTTGACTTTCCCTTGGAATGTCCAGGCAGCCAGGGCAAAAAGAGAAATGCGGCATTATCAGAAAAGAAAAAAGATAAAAATTCTTCTAAGGGTAATAAAGTACTTAGCAACATTAAATTCTAATAGAAATTTATAACATGAACCTTACATGTGGCACCATGAATCACACAATCAGCTATGCATATAAAATACGTAAGCTTGGTTTTTATTTCTTTTTTAATAGAATCCCTGATTTTTTAGCTGGATACATTTCCCAGACGCCTTTGCAGCTCAGTGTGGCTACTGGATTAATTTCTGGCCAGTAAGATGAAAGAACTATAATATGCAATTTCCAGGAAGTGAACTTTATCAAAGGAAAGGGATGAAACTTCTTCATCCCCTTCTCATTCCAGCTGGCTGGAATGCAGATGTGATGACTGGAGGTCAGACAGCCATTTTAGACCACGAAGGGCACTTTAAGGATGGTAGAACAGCAATTCAGAAAAAGCCGTAGACTCCAGACTTTTACATGTAAAAAAATAAACTTTGTTATTTTAAGTTTTCTGTCATATGTAGCTAAACCTAATCCTAACCATTACAGGCTCACTGGAAAAAAAAAATAAAGACAGTCAGGGAACAGTGCTTTCAGAGGTAAGAACAGAATATTTGCCAGGCTTCTCTCAAGTGAACTGAGAGGCTTCCCAACATGTGAAGATGCTTTTATGCAAAACATGTTTAGGATACCAAGTGTTAGCTCATATTAGGGCATTCAAGGACTCCTGGAACTGAACAGGACTTGATTAAAAAGTTCAACAATCAAGATGTTCTAAAGATTAGGATTGGGTAAGACCTCCTTCATGCCTTTAGAAGATAAATGGCCATTAGAATTCAATGTTGATAAAATCTTTGATTTAACCTGCACAAGGAAATAATGAATTCCTGGAATATTTGTAGGTAAAAAAACTCAAAGTAAGGGGTAACCAAAATTTTTTGAGAGCACCTAATGAGAGGAAAACACAAGGCAGAATGTATAGCTACAAAGTATACAAAATTCTACATGAGAAAAAAGATTTGTTTTGAAGACTGAAAATGCAAGTGACATGAAGGCAGCATAATAAGTAGTCATGGAGAGAAGGGCACGCTACAATGAGAGATGAGTTAAATTTGCTTCCCAATGAGATCATGAAGTTGGAGACTCTCCTGAAGTACCATCAAATAACCAAACAAATCTTCAAGGTATAAAAAGTGAAAGAATAACACAAACTCAGTCCTAAAACATAAGAGAGGTAATGCTCATTTGGACTAATCCCCCCTAGAATTAAAAAAATTAAAAACACTAGCTCTTCAAGAAACAAAACCCAAGGATCTTAATAAACCCCACAGGATGAGGAACACTGACCAAGGGGACCCTTTTTTTTTTTTTTTTTTTTTTTGCGGTACGTGGACCTCTTACCGCCGCGGCCTCTCCCGTCGCGGAGCGCAGGCTCCGGACGCGCAGGCTCAGCGGCCATGGCTCAGGGGCCCAGCCGCTCCGCGGCATGTGGGATCTTCCCGGACCGGGGCACGAACCCGTGTCCCCTGCATCGGCAGGCGGACTCTCAACCACTGCACCACCAGGGAAGCCCGGGGACCCTCTTTTCAGCCCAGTGCACAACACCTGGAAGAGCGCCCGGCCAACACTGGCAGAAACCCCAGTTTCTCAGTCTGAATGTGGTTTTCTTGGGCACTTCCTCACACTCAGGCCCCCAAAAATAAACTGATGTAAGCATGTGTCTATTTCTGTTAGAAGTACTGGAGTGAAGGATAAGACTATAAAAAACTGAGAATTTTAACAGCCATTCCACATAGGAGCAAATCTTTTGGTTCCAAGGCATGACGGTTAATGACAGCCTGCGATTAAACTTTACTGGTTTACAAGATGAGCAGCAGAGTGAGGATGAGGTTTGGGAAATTAATTAAAAATACTAACACAAAAGGGAGAGGGATGGACTGGGAGTTTGGGGTTGGTAAATGCAAACTATTACATTTAGAATGGCTAAACAACACGGTCCTACTGTATAGCACAGGGAACTATATCCATTCTCCTGGGATAAACCATAATGGAAAAGAATATTAAAAAAAGAATGTATCTATGTGTAAAACTGAGTCAATTTGCTATACAGCAGAGACTGGCACAACACTGTAAATCAACTATGCTTCAATTAAAAAAAAATACTAACACAATTTTTCCTTTACACAGCCATGTAAATATACTTGACATTACTGAACTATACACTTTAAAATTGTTAAGCTAGTATATTTTATGCCATGTGTTTTTAACCACAGCACATAAAAGAAAAAGTTACACAATTCAAACCACTTTCAGGTGTTTGGTCTAGAATTGTTACCTAGATTCTGCTCATCACATCCCCCTTTGATGGCAAGACTTCGCTCAGCATGGCCTCTTGTTTCTTACCTGCCTCCATTCTCACATGCTGTAATGTGGGGAAGAAACTAGTCTGTGTGAAAAAACAACAAATCTAGAAATAAAGTAACATGTGCAAGCTAGATAATCTGGGCAAGTCTTTGGTTTTAAGTCTGTGAAGATGCCCCTCCCCGCAAAAAAAAATGATGATCGTAAAATCTAAGAAATTAGATTTTATGTCAAATGCCTTAATCATTGACTTCCCCCCATATCTCTTTTTCTAAATAGACCCAAATACATTTGGGAATTATTTCAGTTAATGAAAAAATTTTGAGAGCTTTTTACCAGGAACTAGGCATGTACATGTGAACAAACACAGAGACTCTGTCCTTATGAAGCCAGCCTACTCTCATACAATGTAAAGGTGGCATTTCAAATTAGTGGAAAAGACTGAAAAAAATCATCTGTGTTAGTCTAACTGGCTAGTTGGGGGTGAAAGTGGGCAGCCTAGATTCATACTCAGACAGAGGTAAGAACTTTAAAAAATAAAAAGCTATTTCTATATTTATTTGATGGAAGTTTAAAAACAAAGTCATGAAAGAATTAAAAGAAAGTCTTGAAGAATTCATTCTTTTGGTAACACTGGAGCAGGGAAAAAAACAAACCACAGGGACCATGTAACAACAATAAAATGAAAAAAAAGGTCATTTTGACTATATTAAAGTTTTTAAAAATTGCATAAATTACCTAAATATCAAAATGCATAATGGTTAATTAGGGGAAAATATTTGCAATATATGACCCCAAATGCTAATTTTCTTAACATATAAATTAACATCTAAATAGCTCTGACATATGAATAAGAAAGTAGACAATAGAGTGTAAAAATAAACCAAACAACATTGAACAGTTCACAGAAAAAAATCCATGGCTTAGAGACAAAGGTGGTCCTCATAATTCACAACTAAAGAAGTAAAAATGTTTCATCTATCTACTGGCAAAGATGAAAAAGTCTGACACTACAGTGTTGGTGAAGATGTAGGAAAAGAAGCACTCATACACTACCGGTGGGCCCAGAGACAAAAGCAAGGCTTTAGGAGGTAGGTTTACAATAGCTATCGAATTATAAGTGAGCAGACCTTTGGCTGACAGAAAATTAGCCAAGATAATTAAGTTAACAATAAATTTATAACTCTAGAGGAAATTATATTTTCAACTAGTGTCGTCCAAACTTTAGTATGTAAAATAATTTTTAGCATGTACTCCCAAAATGTTATTTATAAATAACGTACATATGTTACTAAACCAAAATCTACATTATAACACATCCCCCAAAAAGAAGTTTAAAAAACTTCAGATGTTTAAAAAACCTAAAGTTTACTCAGGTCAATAATTCTGAGCTGAATTTACTGGCAACAAATTTGGCCTGAATTGACATGAGGCTATTGATAGTCTTTAACCATCCCACCGAGTGTGAATATTCACATGGTTTGCTGTGTTTGATTCTGCGTGCTGCTCCAGACACTGAGTGAGGTATTAGGTAAGTATGGAATGTGCACATGTGGCCATGAACACAAACACTTCTGAATTCTGAAATGTATCAGGTCTCAGGGTTTTGCATAAAGGATTGTGGGCTTGCATAACCTTTCCCTAAAGAGTGGCAAGTAATAAGTATTTGTTGAATGACTACATTTTTTTAAAAAACGTTTTTAAACTTTTTTTTTATTGAAGTATAGTTGATCTACAGTGTTAATTTCTGCTGCACAGCAAAGTGACTCAGTTATACACATATATACAATCTTTTATATTCTTTTCCAATATGGTTTATCCCAGGATATTGAATATAGTTCCTTGTGCTATACAGTAGGACCCTGTTGCTTATCCATTCTACATGAAATAGTTTGCATCTACTAATCCCAAACTCCAAGTCCATCCCTCCCCCACCCCACCCCCCTTGGCAACCACAAGTCTGTTCTCTATGTTGAATGACTACATTCTGATTCATCCTTATGACCACCAATTATTTGCCTAGCAAAGTGTTAAGGCTATTTGCCCATGTACCTCAGGGTACAGCTATCTGAATCCTTCTACCTGCCTATTACAGTTTTTGATTTTGTTTGCTCTACTATCTTGTTATAAAGACCACCAGCTATAAATTCTGAGATTATCAGTATCCCTACCTACAGTAGTACCTTTTTCTTTTCTGTTTTTTTGCAGTCTTAGGACCAGATAATTAAGCTGTGTAAAGTAAATAAACTGTCTCTGAATGAAGTCTTAGGAACTTTGTACTGAGCCCCCGTGTACACTTTGCAACAGGTATTTTGGCTTCATGAGCCGAATTCCTGGTGCTCAATGTTTGGGAACAGAGAAGTTACCAGATAACCAGAAAGTTACATTGTTATTTTATTACAAGCTTGTATAAGGGGAATATTTACATTTTTACTATTTTAGCTTAAAAATAACTCTTGAAATTAAGCACTAGAAAAGTAAGCTCCCTGAGGGAAGGGGGTTTGGTTTGGTTTGTGCTTGACTGTATTCCCAATACCTAGAACAATAAATAGTTAATGAAGGAAGGAAAACATTGGGTGAGAAGGAAAATGTTTTGCCCTGACAGCTCCTGAAGATCCTATTTCTTGAGAAAATCTCGGATGTGCTGATAAGGCACATGTTGTAAAATGCCAGAATTAAAGGTAGATGAAGGGGGCTTCCCTGGTGGCACAGTGGTTAAGAATCCACCTGCCAATGCAAGGGACACGGGTTCAAGCCCTGGTCCAGGAAGATCCCACATGCTGTGGAGCACCTAAGCCCCTGTGCCACAACTACTGAGCCCGCGCTCTAGAGCCCACGTGCCACAACTACGGAGCCCACGTGCTGCAACTACTGAAGCCGGTGCGCCTAGAGTCCATGTTCCGCAATAAGAGAAGCCACCGCAATGAGTAGCCCCCACTCACCACAACTAGGGAAAGCCCGCGTGCAGCAGTGAAGACCCAACACAGCCAAAAATAAATAAAATAAATAAATTTAAAGGTAGATGAAAGAAGGTACTACTTTTTAAATAATACTATAAAGAGTTTGGTAGATAATTCTTCAAGGATGATGAGGGAAAGACTGTCAGTATCAGCAGCTTATAATGTGCCTTAACTTACTTCCAGACAAAAAGGAAAATAATATTTTAAGTCAAATGCCATTTTAAAAGGGTGGACTCAGCACACTCCCTCTCCATTACAGCTAAGAAGACTGTATTCCATACTCTCTAAGCGCCTTGTTGAAAGGTACAGAGGAAAGTTGCTCCACACAGCACAATACAGGGAGGATGCCTGAGGAGTACAATGGGATTACATGGTTAATAGTTTTGAACACATACGGGAAGGTAAGACTTCTGACTGAAGGCATCAGTAAGATCTGTGCAAGAGCCCCCAAAGCGTTCCCAAAGTTGCAGTGGGTCCCTATGAATGCGCTGTTGTATCAAACTCAAGGGCTGTCAGGGAGGAAAAAAGGCAGGACAGTAAGGAGGCAGGGAAGTTATGGAACGTCAGTGGGAATAAGAAACAGGGCCAGGTAAGACTGCAGCCGACGGGGGGGAAAAGCTGTAAGAGAATTCGTCCCAGTTGGGGGTTCTGGAGACCCGCGAAGCGGCTGCGTGCGCAAGGACATAAAGTGAGCGTGGGTGGAATCGCGAGGGATGAAAGGACTCCAGAATCCTAAGCTGGGGTAGGCGGTTCGTTTCCGGCAGAGCCGGGCGGGCCTGGCCGGGGTAGATCGAGCCAGGGGAGCTGGGCCGCAGCACGGCAGCCCCGACCAGACAAGCCACGTTCCTACCCGTCCGCACGCGTCCGGCCGCAGGTCCTGGAAGTCGGAGCCGTAGATGGCCTCCAGGGCCTGCAGCTCGTGGTCCTGTCGCTGTGGGTAGCTCTCCGGCGGCTCGTCCCGGCCACGCCCGTGGGCCCCGCGGCCCCCAGCCATGGTAGTGCGGTGGGCAAGGCAAGGCAAGGCGGCCTTGCGGAGGTGGGTGGGCCTTAGGCGGGCTTCGCTCCGGGGGCGGGGCCGGGGGCGGGGCTCCAAGCCGGAGGCGGGGTCAGGGATAGGGAGAGCTCCGCGCTTGGGGGAAGGATCGCAGCCGGAGCTCCACGCCGGGAGGGGGCGTGGGGGCGGGGCGTCGAGCCGGGGGCGGGGTCAGGGTGGGGGTGGGGCTCGGCGCCCAGCAGGATCCCCGCCGGAACTCCGCGCCCCTGGCCGGCTCTTGAGTGAGAAGCGGTGTCATGAACGCTATTAGCGCGTGAGCAGCCTCGGCATGGGAGCGAGGCTGGGGGAAGGTTTAGCCCACATTCTGCTGGGGGAACTGAGCGGGGGAACCTGCAGGGACGTGGGAGATCAAATCCATCAGAATGGAATGATAATGCCAAGGGGTATGCTTTTCACGAAATAAGTCTCTTTCACAGAAGTGCCTGCTGGAACTCCTTCACTCTGGCATTGGTAGGAGACGAAACTCTGAAGGGCAGACTTTGATGGGTTTTCCAGCCGCTTTGACTCCGCTTAAGCCTTCCCAGAAGACGATCAGGAGTAAAAATCGAGACCACTACTCCCCTCTCCGCCAGTTTTTTACCCTCGAACTCGTCCCCTTAACCATAGATTCAACATCCCAGTGCATGTTCTCTGTTCCTACATGTTGACCCTAGGGGTAAACAGTACCACCATGCAATTTCAACTGAAAAATATCTTTCCACTCAGGCATCTTATGTGCAACACTCCCATGAAGAGAATTATGTTGCATGCCCAGTTTACTTAATGTGAATTGAGGAGGTCTTTCTGTTATATCCTGTCTCCAATCATATTTTTTCAAGTTTATAAAATAACTTATCTACCCAGACATTGTCATTACATTTCATTTTCAGTTGGCTACTAATGCTGCATGTTGATTTAGAATAATCATATCGTATTATCTCAAGTTAAGTTTAAGTGACATTTCCTTCTGTCTGCCTTGCTTACCCCTATACTATTTGCTTAATAGTGATTATTTATACTATTTGCTAAATAATGATTATTTAAGTATCTTGCCGTCATCTATCTACTCAGTTGTGGCCAGATAACACAAAGGCACTAGTTTGACCCAAGGCCCCTTCAAACCATCTCCTCTTTCCCTCCCCTAGGGACCTGTTCTTTTTCCAGTGATGCCTGTCTAGGTAAATGGCACCCCCCCCCCCATTGGCCCAAGCCAACTAAGAGTAATCCTGGATTCCCTCTCTCTCATCTCTCATATCCAGATAGTTACCATTTCTTCCATTCATCCACTTCACTCCATCCCACTGCCACTAACTTGGTTCAGGTCACCATCATCTCTTCCCTGGATGACTTCAACAGCTGGGAAACTAGTCACTGCTTTCATTCTTGCCCCACTTTAAGCCATTCTTCCTATTGCAGCCAGAGTAATGTTTCTAAATTTAAAATATGATCATATCACCCCAGTTCTTAAAATCCTTCCATTTCTCCATTTTTTTAAATTAAAATACTGTAGTTATGGAAAAATTTCACACATACATTAAAAGTAGGGGAAATATTACAATACCCCCCTGTACTCATCACTTAGCTTCAACAAATTTAGAATCTTATTCAATCTTATTTCATTTCTCCCCTCTCCCCACCCCTCAACACAGACACACACACACACCTCCTTAGGAGTGAATCTTAAAGAAAATCTCAGACATCATATCACTCTTTTTATAAACACTTAAGTACATATCTCTAACAGATAAGGACATTTTATGAACATAATACTGTCCTTATACCTTAAAAATATAACAGTTGCTTAACATTATTTAATACCCAAATTATGTTCAAAATTCTCCATCTGTCTAAAATTAGAATCTGTAGTGTATGCTGGACCTATAAAGGATATAATGAAAACAATCAGCAAAATTTGAAGGGGGTCTTGTGGATTAGACAGCATTATTATATCAGTGTTAACTTCCTGAGTTTAATGATTGTACTGTGGTCAAATAGAAAGTGTCCTTGCTATTAGGAAATTTCCACTCAAACCGTAAGGGGTAATAGGGTATTACACATACAATTAGCTCCCAAGTGATTCAGAAAATAAAGAGAGAGATGATAAGTCAAACATAGATGTCGACCATTGGGGGGAATTTAGGTGAAGGATATGTGAGAGTTCTTTGGATAATTCTTACAACTTTTATGTAAGTTTGAAGTTATTTCAGAGTCAAAATTTCACAACAAAAACCCTGGCAAACTGTTCTCCAAAGTGTTGTACTATATTATATTCCCACCAGTTTAGGAGAGTTATAGTTACTCTGCATCTTTGTCAGTAATTGTTATTGTCAATTTTTAAAATTTTAAACATTGTAATTGGTGTGTAGTAGTATCTCACTGTGCCTTAATTTACATTTCCCTAATGATTAATAATGTTAATTAGCTTTTCATGTGCTTATTTGTCATTCATATATCTTCTGTCTTTTCATATCTTTTGCTCATTTTAAAAATTGTATTTTTTTATTATATTGAGTTTTGAGAATTCTTTCTATTCTGAAGTAAGTCCTTTATCAGATATGTAATTTGCAAAAATTTTCTCCCAGTCTGTGGCTTGCCTTTTCATTCTCTTTTTTTGGTTTTGTGTGTTTTTTTTTTTTTTACGGTACGTGGGCCTCTCAGTGTTGTGGCCTCTCCCGTTGCGGAGCACAGGCTCCGGACGTGCAGGCTCAGCGGCCATGGCTCACGGGCCTAGCTGCTCCACAGCATGTGGGCTCTTCCCGGACCGGGGCACGAACCCATGTCCCCTAGCATCAGCAGGGGGACTCTCAACCACTGCGCCACCAGGGAAGCCCTCTTAACAGTGTTTTACAAAGAGCATAGTTCTTACTTTTGAGGGAGTTCAATTTATCAGTTTTTATCTTTTATGAATAGTGTTTTGTCATCCTATCCAAGAAATTTTTGCCTAACTCCAAGTCACAAAGATTTTCCTCCATGTTTTCATCTAGAAGTTTTATAGTTTTCAGTTTTACATTTAGGCCTATCATGAGTTTTAGTTAAAAAGTTAAACGCATACCTACCATATGACACAGCTATTCACTGCTAGATATTTATTTACCCAAGAGAAATGAAAGCATATGTCCATAAACAGACTTGTAAATGAATGTTCATAAGCCCTTAATCACCAAACTGAAAACACCCCAAATGCTCATCAAAAGTGATGGACAAACTTGTTTCTTGGTAAAAACAAATTGAGATGTATCAATACAATCAATGGAACACTATTCAGCAATAAAAAGAAATATGCTATCTATATAATAATAACATGGATGAATCTCAAAATAACTATGCTGAGTGAGAGAAGCCAGACAAAAGAGTACATATTGTATGATTCCATTTATATAAAACTCTAAAAATACAAACTTAGTAATAGAAGATAAGCCATTGCCTGGTATCAGGATGACAGAGATGAGCCACAGGGAGGGATTCTGGAGGGATTCCAGTGGGACAAGAAGAAACTCCTGGGAGTGATGGATATATTCATTATCTTCATTGTGGTGATAGTTTCACAGCTGTTTGCATATATCAAAACTGATCAAACTGTAGAATATATGCAAGTTATTGTATGTCAATTATACTCTAATAATCTGTTAAAAGAAAAAGGTTGTTGTTGTTGTTTTGTTTTGTTTTACAGTGCTTTGTTTGCATTAGGATCCAAACAAGGTCCACACATTGCATTTGGTTGCTCTACATGAAATAACTCAGCAGTCTTGGATCATTCGAAAGTAAAGACTGGTACTTGCCTGGCTTCCGGCAGATAACCTCTAAACCCTTGGAGCATCCAGACTGGTAAGATTGTTTTTGTGTAACTGGGGTTCACAGACAATTTGTCAGGACACTCCAAGATTTCCTTATTCTCCAGGCCCTCCCTAAACCCTTATCAGTTCTCCAAGGAAGAGACTCTACTTCCTCATGACCTCCCTGCTCCCCAAAAGTACATCTCCTGGTCTTGCTGTTTACCCTCAACTTCCCAAAGAAAAACTTCCAGACTGTTGGTCGTTGTGCCCAAATTTTAAAACTATATTCCCTTTCATTCCTGAAGGATATTTTCACTGGATATAGAATTTGGGGTCAGTGGTTCTTTTTTTTCAGCCCTTGAAAATGTTATGCCACTTCTTTCTGGCCTTTGTGGTTTCAATTAGAGCTCTGCTATCATTCACATTGTTTTTCCCTTATAAGTAAAGTGGCATTTCTCTATGGCTACTTTTAAAGATTTTTTTCTTTGTCAGTGTCCAGAAGTTTGATTATGATGTGTCTTGGTATAGATTTCTTTGGGTTTATCATGTTTAGCGCTCACTCAGCTTCTTGAATATGTAGGCTTATGATTTTTGCCAAATATGGGAAATTTTCAGCCATTACTTCTTTGAATACTTTTTTGGCCCTGCCCTCTCTCCTGTCTCCTTGTAGGAGGTAAAAGCACTTAATTGTTCTTACAGCTCTCTGTGGCCTGGCAGGAGTAGGAGAGGCAAGGTGGCTCCTGCTGCTCAAGAAATTATGAAATAAAAATTGCTTTTTTAATTTTGCATCGATTTGTGGGTATTTGTATGCATTTACATATTTATACATCCAAATGAGTCTTGTCCTTTAAATTCTGGAATAAGTTAAGTATATATTTTTATTCCAAAGCTGTGCCATTACTTACAAGTCAGACTGTGAGTCGTAGTATTTTATAGTCATATCTCATCTTTTAGCAAAGAAGATACTGTCTTGATCACTTAATTCACCAGAACTGGTCCTAGATAACTTTTGGCTCTATCAGAAAATTCAAATTTATTCTTAAAGGACATATTTGTTACCATCAGCAAAAGAATGTTTCCTTTTATGATACAGGAAAGAATATTCCAACTTCTGAAGTTAGTTATAAAAGAGAGTCCCAAATAAGTGTTAAGATATTCTTCAACAGTTAAACAGCTTCCCAAGGTGACTCCTTTAAAGGTGATAATATTCATGGATATTTTAGTTTTGGCATACTTGCTATTAAAAAATTAGTCAGGTTGCTTTATAATCACTATGTGTAGATGTGTGTGTGCATGTGTCTATGTGTCTGTGTATATGAAATTACTGAGGCTTTCTGGGGGAAGGGGTATTCAATCTCTCGCCTTCCAGATATTTTTGATGAATTTAATAGCAATCTATAGGTGCAAGGACTATTACAAATTAGGAAACTGCATTAGGAGTTATAGATTCATATCAGTAGAAAACCATTTCCCAGTCCACATATTGAGATAATTTGGAATATGCAAATTATTAGTAAATATAATTAGTAAATTATTATACTAATTACATTACTTACGATAATTAGTAAATTATTAGTATTAGCTTTTTTAAACAGATAATTTCTTTTTTTGTTGTTTGTTTTTTTTGTTTTGTTTTTTGTCTTTTTGCGGTACGTGGGCCTCTCACGGTTGTGGCCTCTCCTGTTGCGGAGCATAGGCTCCGGACGCGCAGGCTCAGTGGACATGGCTCACGGGCCTAGCCGCTCCGCGGCATGTGGGATCTTCCCGGACCGGGGCACGAACCCGTGTCCCCTGCATCAGCAGGTGGACTCTCAACCACTGCGCCACCAGGGAAGCCCAACAGATAATTTCTTTGATGGTAATTTAACATACCCCAAACTAAGAACCATAAAGTAAACGTATTTAGCCCAATAATGTAAAGGCTAAATTGTAGACTTCTAAATCTTTAACCAAAAGCCATTTTGTCCTTTGTTAATTGCAAAGTAAGTGGTTCTTCCATTTTTTGAAATACAGGACTTGTTAGGCAGTGCTTTATTTATATCTACAAAGAGAGAATTCTTTAAAATGTTGAAAGATGATGCTTTTTTTCCCTTTTGATATTTGTTGTCTTTAAGCATCAATAAACTGGAATCAATCTTATATAGTTACGTTTCATTGATTTCCTATGATGTGCCAGGTACTGTTAGAGATTTTCATTAATTTGGTATTTTATTGTCCTCTAAACAGCCTTGCAATATAGGCATTTTTATCACTATTTGGTAGAGGAGGAAACTGAGCTTAGAGAGGTCATGTAACTGCCCAGTGTCACAAGTGGAAATAGGGGAGCAGGCATTCAAACCCACGTCAAACTGACACCAACATCATACTGCCCACCTTCCCTGTGCCCCGGATACTAGACTCTTTATCTTGAGGGAGTTGGTAGGTTTGCCTGTGTAAAGAGACAATCTGAGTATACTAAGCTTAAGTACTCCCCCAAAAAAGTTATTTAAGTGACATAAATTTATTGGAGACGAGTATGTTTTTGGACATGAAATATTCCAGTAGTTCAATTCAAAGATGCCCAGAGACTTTATTATCAGCTACCACTTTCATTTTACAAGGACCTAGGATATCCTTATTGCCACCAATATACACAGAGATTTTTTTTTAAGCCCTAACTCAATATGTTCCATTCCCAGGAAATAAAGTCTATGCTGTCTTAAATATTGCAGGCCCCAGTTTTCATGACTCTATCTGCCAGGATCGGCTGGGTTATACTGTGATAATGAGCAGCTCCAAAAATCTTGGTGGTTTAGTATAATAAAGGTTTATTCCTTGCTTATATAAAATTTGTTGTTATGTCTGGGTGGTCTCTAGGGCATCCACAAACCCCCCCCCCCCCCCCCCACAATATGGTAGCTCAGAAACACAGGCTGCTTCAATATTTCAGCTCTTCAACACAAGTCCCCTTCCACAATCACAATGGCAGGGCAGCAGAGAGATTTGAAAATCACAACAAGCTTTTCACTGCCACAGCTCAGAAATGACTCGTCACTTCTGATCACATATCATTAGTCATTATAGTCACATAGCCCTGCCCATTTGCAAGGACAGCCAAGAAAAATAGTCTTCTGTGTGCCCGGAAAAAGAGGAGAATGAGATACCATTGAACACTAGTAATGTTTACATAATAACCTGCATTGTCTGTGTCTTTTGTATAGGTATAGAATTAGCCATTTGGAAATAGAACTACTTATTCCAGATGGGTAGCCTGGGGCCATAAGGATCCCTCTTTCCTCAGCACACTGCTGCTTGGGCTTACCGACTCAAAACACTTCCAGCTTTTCTCTTCTCTCCATCTTTAGTGAGAGGCCATGCAGGGACATGTGAGAGTGTAGTGTTGGGGACAGGAGGCAGGAGGAAGAGACCTTCCATGATGAAAAGGAAGAAGGAAGGGGAAATAAACCCATAGGCTCCTCCTTACTTCCCCCCACCTTCCCCTTGGGCTTTGCAATTATCCCAAGTCCTATTCCATCTCTTCTGTCCCCTACTCAGCTCCCTTCCTGCTCTTCAATAAATGCCCAAGAAAGTTGGAATCCAGGAATTCTTTGGAACATAAATGGATCCTATTTCATTCTATAGGTTTGGAAAGATGTTATTAGCACCCACCTACACGTAAATTTTGCCTATCACCACACCATGGGAGTGTAAGAGAAAAAACAGAGAAGGAAATAGGCTTTTTTTTTTCAATTTTTTCAATTTTTGTTTATTTATTTATTAGTTTTGGCTGTGTTGGGTCTTCGTTGCTGTGCGCGGGCTTTCTCTAGTTGCCACGAGCAGGGGCTACTCTTTGTTGCGGTGCACGGGCTTCTCACTGAGGTGGCTTCTCTTGTTGCAGAGCACGGGCTCTAGAGTGCGCAGGCTTCAGTAGACGTGGTGCGTGGGCTCAGTAGTTGTGGCTCGCGGGCTCTAGAGCACAGGCTCAGTAGTTGTGGCGCACGGGCTTAGTTGCTCCGCGGCACGTGGGATCTTCCCGGACCAGGGCTTGAACCCGTGTCCCCTGCATTGGCAGGCGGATTCTTAACCACTGTGCCACTAGGGAAGCCCAGAAATAAGCTTTTAAAAGTTACCACAGAGATTTATCATCATGCAGTTTTGGAGGCTAAGTCCCAAGATCGGCAGTTGGCAAGCTGGAGACCCAGGATTGTAGATGGTGTTGTTCTAGTCCCGTCTAAAGGCCTGAGAACCAAGAGAGCTGATGGTGTCCTTCCAGTCTGAAGGCCACCAGGCTTAACACTCAAAAGAGCCAATGTTTCAAGTTTGAAGGCAAGGAAAAGCTTATATACCAGCTCGAAGGTTGTCAGGCAGAGGAAATCCTCTCTTACTCAGCTTTTATGTTCTAGCCAGATCTTCAACTGATTAGATGAGGCTCACCCACAATAAGGAAGGCAATCCTTTTACTCAGTCTACAGATTCAAATGTTAATCTCATCCAGAAATATCCTCATAGACACACCCAGAATAATGTTTGGCCAAATATCTGGGCAACCGTGGCCCTATCAAGTTGACACATTAAATTAACCATCATACCTATTTTCCCATGGTTATAGGAGGTAAAATCCCTAAGCAAATCCCAGGAGGTATATGATTAAGGAACAGGTGATTGGAGAAAGCTTCGAGAATCTGTTCTATTCCACATTTCTGTATTCCTGCCTTCCCAGCACAGGGCATTAACATTAGTTAAATGAGTGGACTGCTGGCACAAGGAGAAGAGTAATTCTTTTAAACACTGTGAAGAAAGTAGACCTTTGGAGAGCTAGGTAGACCTACAGACTGAGTAGGACCTCCCTGGGAGTCCTTAATCCCCAGAGCCTTTCCTTCTTTTTGCCCCACTCTGCCTGGGAACCCTATCATCCTGTTTATTATTTCTATAGGGAAATGAATCCTGAGCACTACACACTAACTTTAAAACTCTGGGAACGCAAAGTGTTTTTAAGCTGGGAGAATGCCTTCTTATACTATTCATTATGGGAGAAAAATGTAAGGAAAAATTACTAAGCACTATCTAAGAGCCAGAGGTTGCCCATTTTTTTTATTCCATTTTCTATTATTTGCTTTTAGTGTAGCTCCAGAAAGTTTTGGATAAAAATTAGCTAGCACATAAATATGTGGGCTGGTGGTCCTAATCACCTGCCTTCAGCTATGGCTGTGTACCAGTTTGCTGCCAGGTGTTAATATTGGCTAGCTCATATCCCTGTAATACCTGTACACGGTCAGTAACTGAAGAGGACTGTAATTAATTTATGTGGTTTTTGACCTCTTCTGGTTTCATTCCAAAAAAAAATATCTAAAAACGAGACCTTTGGAAGGATTTTTTTGATAAAAGGAAAACAGATGTTATGGCAGATTTTATTTTCCTTAAATGACTGCAACAATCTCATTCCACCTGCTGTTCTTACAATATGATGGACACTACCTCCACTGAGAGGTGTAGTCTCTGTCCTTTCCCCTTATATGTGGCAGCTTTTGACTGCTTCAACAAATAGAGTACAGTGGAAGTGATGTTCTGTGACTTCTGAGATGAGTCATAAAAGTCGGCCACCTTCCTGCCTTGTCCTCTTGGGACTCTTATCTTGAAATGCTCACTTTTGGAACATAGCTGCCACGCTGTAAGAAAGCCACAGGAAGAGGCCACATGTAAGCATTCCAGCTGACAGGCCCAGCTGAGGTCCCAACAACAGCCAGCATCAGCTGCCAGACATGTTAGTTAACAAGCCTTCAGATTCCACACCCTGGCTGTGACTTTGAGCTGGCCCAGTTGATATCATGTGGAGCAGAGATAAGCAGTCCCAATGGGTCTTGCCAGAATTGCATATTTGTGAACAGAATAAGTGATTGCTGTTGTAATTTAGGCCACTAAGTTTGTGATGAGCAGACAGGTATAAATAACACTACTATAGACATTTGACATATATTTAAATCATGTCCAATCGCTTACATCAATCTTACTTTTTTATTAGAATATAGTTGCTTTACAATATTGTGTTAGTTTATACTGTACAGCCAAGTGAATCAGCTATACGTATACATATAGCCCCTCAATTTTGGATTTCCTTCTCATTTTGGTTACTACAGAGCACTGAGTAGAGTTCTGTGTGCTATACAGTAGGTTCTCATTAGTTATCTACTTTATACTTAGTACCAATAGTGTATTTATGTCAATTCCAATCTCCCAATTCATCCCACCGCCCCCCCCTTCCCCCTTCTTACATCAATATTAAATTATCTCGTAATCAGTGAAAATTTCATATAGCCCACGGCCATAAGAAGTATACCACTCTGATCTCATCCTTGGTCCTATATTGTCACAAGGCAATCCTTCCTCAAGTCTGAGGATCATGGTGACCCCTCAGTTTATCAGGTTCTTTTTTTTTTTTTGGCTGCGATTGGGTCTTCATAGCTGCGTGTGGGCCCTCTCCAGTTGCAGGGAGCTGGGGCTGCTTCTCGCTGTGGTGCGTGGGCTCCAGGTGCACAGGTTCAATAGTTGTGGCTCTCAGGCTCACTAGTTGTGGCTCACGGGCTGCAGAGCGCAGGCTCAGTAGTTCAGGGGCACAGGCTTAGCTGCTCTGTGGCATGTGGTATCTTCCAGGACCAGGGTCTGAACCCGTGTCCCCTGCATTGGCAGGCAGATTCTTAACCACTGCGCCACCAGAGAAGCCCCTGTCAGGTTATTTCTTGACTCAACTAACCCCAAACCCTAACATCAGTTTAGGGGCTGGAGAGAATTTACTGGTATCGTCTCGGAATACAAAATGAGAGGTTTCTTGCTTTATTAAACACTCTTTACATCTGAAAAATTGAAAAATGTTTTCTACACATTTATCCCAATCCTTTTTAGTAGTATTGAATAGGGATGGCAGGTGACGGTGGGTAAAGGGGTATTTTTACAACTGTCACTACACAACTCATTTACACATCTTCCCTAACCTTTCCTAAGGAGTGTGCTGGATATTGCTGAATTATTATAAATTACGTTTTGTAGTGACTACAGTGTAAGGTGTTTCATCTTGAAAAATATGTTTGGACTCCCAGAACAAATTTTAACTGCTGGAAATGACTTTTTTTTTTTTTTTTGCGGTACGCGGGCCTCTCACCGTTGCGGCCTCTCCCGTGTGGTGGAGCACAGGCTCCGGACGCGCAGGCTCAGAGGCCATGGCTCACGGGCCCAGCCGCTCCGCGGCATGTGGGATCATCCCGGACGAGGGCACGAACTCACGTCCCCTGCATTGTTAGGCAGACTCTCAACCACTGCGCCACCAGGGAAGCCCGACTTATTTTTTTTTTGAAAATACAGTTTATCATTAATTTTCCTTCCATTTCTCTCTCTTTTTTTTTTTTGCGGTGCGCAGGCCTCTCACTGTTGTGACCTCTCCCGTTGCGGAGCACAGGCTCCGGACGCGCAGGCTCAGTGGCCATGGCTCACGGGCCCAGCCTCTCTGCGGCATGTGGGATCTTCCCAGACCGGGACACGAACCCATGTACCCTGCATCGGCAGGCGGACTCTCAACAACTGCGCCACCAGGGAAGTCCTCTTTTTCTTTTTCTTTTTGTCTCCAAAATGTTCAAAATACCTGCTTACATAGAGAATTATGTGCAGGTATTTTGAGAATCCAAAGATGTACAAGACATGGACCTTCGCCCTTTCAAGAAGAATAAGTAATAAGGCTTAATAGGGAAAGTGAAGTAGCCTTATGGTAGCACAATCAGCCTTGAGATAACCAAGAAATAACTCTGTAATTTTAATCAATTCGTAAGAGTTATTGCGGTGGGACCTAGTCCTACCAGTCCATTTGTCAAAGCGCTCTACCGTGTCCTTCACTCATTAAAAAGAAACAGTTCTCATAAGGTCAAACCAGGCAAAATTTTAGTTGTCTTTTCTTCTAATTTCTCCTGTTCTCTTTTCCCCTGATCCTCTCTCTGGATGCCATCCATACCTGTTCCTTTTCCCATTCGGCTTCTCTTTACCATTTTTTCTTGTTTACTCGCTCATCCCGGCCTCCCAACCATTTGCATCAGCCCGCAGGAAGTTGCTCCCTCCCCAACTCTTCATTCCCAGAATCCACCCAACCGGGTTGTATTGTGTACATTTTAGAAATGAGACTCAATGAAAAGGCCCAGGAAACCGGGCACTGTATTTCTAAATCCCATCTTTCTTAAATGCTTCAGCTACACCCAAGGTCCAATGGAGGAGACTGGGCTCCTTGCCCAGGTGCCAACGATGTGGAATTATCAGCCTCAGGTAGCCCCAGCTGACGAGATAAGGAGCAGTAATGACAGCAGTAAACGAGGCGAAGCCCCGTAGGAGCCGCGAGCTTCTGCACCGCAGCCAGACGTGGATCCTCCGTCCCTCCCACGCTCTCCGCCCTGGTTATCACGATCGTGGTGGGAGGGGAGCAAGATGGCGCCGTCCCTCCCCGCCCACAGCAGCTGGCGTAGGGGCGGGGCCACGCGTGTCACGTGATCGCCCCGCCGGCCGCGCGCCCTCAGCCGCCTCAAGCGCGCGCAGGCTGTTTGGTGATATCGCAGATAGTGCCTCTTCCCTTCTAGGAGTGTCTTCTTGTGTCCCCGCAAAGTCTGGAGGCTCTCTCCCTGCAGCCGAGGGCCGGAGCGGGGCCAGGAAAGGAGGCACTGGGCCGTGCAGAGGCAAAGGGTCTGCGGAACGAGGTCCCTGCATCCCGCGCCGAGGCAGGAGGTCGGAACCCCCAGCGAGGGGCTGGGCCGGAGAAGCCCTCGCGGGCGTCTTGGGGGACTATCGGGCGCTGACGGCGAGGCTATTGGGGAGGTTCGGGGCATTCCACCCTGGCCATGGGCGGCGTGGGGACCAGCAGGTCCCTTCGGGGCTCCGAGCATTTGACTTGGGCATTTTCCGGGTTTCCTATCGCCACGTAGCCTCGAAGCCAGCAGGACTGAAAAAAAGGCTGCAGTCCAATGTTCACTTCCCTCTGAGGAGCGGGGCTGAGCCCGTCCGCCGGAGGGGACTCGAGAGGGCTGCCCCGGGGGTGGCCAGAAGCAGAGGTTGAAGAGGGCGGCGGGAGCGGAGAGCGCCCTCCTTGACCATCAAATGCCTCTCGTGTTTCTCTGTCTGCTAAGTGGGCTTGGACGCGCTGACCACGCGGGAGGAGGGACGGACGACGCTCGGCGGGCTGTGACCGTGCCGCCTTCATGTGGCTGCTGACGGGGACCCCGGAGGGAACGGGCATGGGGCGAAGCCTCGCCCTCTCCGCTCCCCGCCTCCCGGGCGCCGGGGCTGGCGATGTGGAGACGTGAGGGGACCCGCGGCTGCTCCGGGTTCTCCAGATATCCACCAGGCGCCCGCGTGTTCCTCCGCGCTCGAGGCAGGAGAGTGGCGCGGAGGTCCGAGGCGGGCGCACGGGCGGGCTAAGACGGAGCTGGAGCTCCAGCCTCGCCATGGGGCATAACGGCAGCTGGATTTCCCGAAACACCAGCGAGCCGCGCAACGCGTCGGGCGCTGGGGCTGAGGGCGCCAACCGCAGCGCGCTCGGGGAGTTCGGCGAGGCGCAGCTGTACCGTCAGTTCACCACCACCGTGCAGGTCGTCATCTTCATAGGCTCGCTGCTCGGTAAGCCGCCCGCGGGGGCGCCTCCCGGGTGGGCTTCCCCGAGGGCGCAGGCTCGGAGAGCCGGGATCGGGGGTCGCCAGAGCCGCCGTGGGTTTCGGGGTGCGTGGCAAAAGTGCAGATAGTTGAAGGAGGTTTAAGAACGTCAGGGTATCTGCAGGGAAGTTAAGCAGGGAGGGTCGACTCCAGCCCCCAAGCTGGAAGCAGAATTCCGGTAGGGCTTGGTCCCGGCTGGAGGGTGGGTTGCCTGGTCCTGGGCCCCAGGCGGCCCTTGCGGAACGCTTAGGGATGGGCACGGGGTTGTGCCTATCACATGCCTTACCTCCCGGGTGCCAGGACGGAGCTCTGGCCCGACCTCTTGTTTACAAATAGCGAGCAGTGAAGCTTCTGTTTTGTTGCTGGTGACTGATGTGTTTTGCGCTCCATCTATTCCCTGTATATAATTTTTTTTTTTTTTTGCGAGCCTTATTTTGCGCGTTTTTTAAATGGCTGGCTTCTTTGGAACAGCAACCTGCTGGTAAACAAACCTGTGGAGTTAAACTCTATGTTGCCTTAGATATTTTTAAACCCGTAAACAAAACAAATCCCAATCTACTTCTTTCCCTATTTTTTGTTTATTCTGAAGTACAGCATAAAGACAGGATAAAAAACACAAAATGCCATACACAACAAATTTAGGAATACTTGTTAGGGAAAGAAAGGATCAACGAACTGAAATGAGTGGTTAGTAAAAATGTCCACTAGTGTGAGAATTACTTGTACTTCTGGTAGCTACTCTTTATATGATAAATGATACAATGAATATAAATTCTTGTTGACATTTGTTGAACATGTTGCATATTACTTGTAAATATGTGGCTTCCTTTAAAATATGAATTCTCTGATGTGCCGTTTATAAGGATGTAAAAAGATTGTTCGTAATTATGTGCGATATTATGGCCAAGAGCAGTCCTAAAGTTTCATAGTAGGAATAGATTACTTTTTTGTAGACACCTGTGAATTATAATGGAAACGAAGATACCCGACATCAAAAAGACTATAAAACATCAACTATACTTCAATTTTAAGAAAGAGAAAAAGAAAGAATAAATAACACAATGTAATACAAAAAAGACTATGGAGGAATTGTGTTTAGAATTTTACTTTCGCAGCTTCTCTAATTGTCATCATCCTGTCCCACTCTAGCATAATATTTATCTTCCATTTTTTGTCATGAGGGCATTTTCAGGAGTTGACATCAGTGGGGCTATGTGTAGAGTTGTGTGTGTATGTTACAATGTGTTTTTATGAGTGGAATGTAAATGCACATAAACAAAGCGAAAGCTTGTGTCCCAGATATTTTCAGTATTCATTTAACAAGCAAACACTGAACGCCTACTGGGTACCAGGCACAGTGCACCGTAGTTTTTTTTTTTTTTTTGCGGTATGCGGGCCTCTCACTGTTGTGGCCTCTCCCGCTGCGGAGCACAGGCTCCGGACGCACAGGCCCAGCGGCCATGGCCCACGGGCCCAGCCGCCCCACGGCATGCGGGATCCTCCCGGACCGGGGCACGAACCCATGACCCCTGCATCTGCAGGCGGACTCTCAACCACTGTGCCACCAGGGTAGCCCTGCACGGTAGATTTTTGAGAGTTAAATTCTAGTATTGTCCCATTTACTTAAAGAGTAGGTTATTGGGGAGGCAGTAGAAGTGGCTGCATTTTTATGGCTGCATTTGTTCTGCATATATATAGAGAGAGAGACAGAGAGAGAGAGAGAGTTTGGTTGTTTTGTTTTGTTTCTCCCATTGGTAACTTTAACCCTGAAGAACGATGGTGCCAGGAGAAATTTTCTCATAGTTTGACTAAAAATTTGAATACTATTGAAATAGAACAGCATGTGTATACAGGGCGGAGTAAATAGTGCACATTTAACAAATGTTCTGCTTCCCATGTACTTTCTTTTGTGGTAGGCGGGCCTCCCACTGCTGTGGCCTCTCCCGTTGCGGAGCACAGGCTCCGCTCCGGACGCGCAGGCTCAGCGGCCATGGCTCACGGGCCTAGCTGCTCCGCGGCATGTGGGATCCTCCCGGTCCGGGGCACGAATCCGCATCCCGTGCATCGGCAGGTGGACTCTCAACCACTGCGACACCAGGGTAGCCCCCCATGTACTTTCAATTCTGGTAACTTGCATTGGATACAGGAATTCCTAGGTAAATCTGCCCTTAATTCAACTCTTTTTCCACACAGCACTTTAATTGACATGCAAAAACTGCTTCTGTGGATGTCTTCAAAGAGGAGACTGATTTTTGCCCTTGATCTTTGGTTATGCTTGACTTGGCCTAGCGAGGATTCCCCCTTACCCATGACTTAGGCCCTCCTAAGAGACTTTCATTTGCTCCTTTTTATTTTCAGAAAAAGTATAAATATGGTTAAATTTCTAGAAATCAAAAGTCAGAGAACTTGTGCAAAATTGAAAGGCATGTCTGGTTTTCTTAAAAGCTTAACTACGTAACATTGCACTGTGCACTTGTTTCTGGTATTCTTGATTCATTGTTCTCTGAGGATTTGACCCATACAGACATATCTATGTCATCAAATCCTGGTAATGCCAGTTGAGGCTCAGAGCTTAAGTTCCAAAGCCATGTGCAGTCAGTTGCAAGGCAAATAAACTTGGGAAGCCTAGTTTCATGAAGCCCAAAAATAGAGAAAAATTATCCCAGAAGAATCTAGAAGGCTGAAAAGTAAATGGAGGGTGGAATAGTGTCTAGAATAGCATATGACACTGGTTTAATCTACTTGTTTCCTCTGTGCCCAAACATGGACAAATGAGTTTTTTCCCTTTACATAAATTCAAACATACTTCCCATATTCTCTACATAGAGTTTTTCATTGGGATTTCCAGAGGCCTACTATTATGTGAAAATAATTTCTTTGTACTGTTGACATCTTACAGCTCTTTTTGAAAAGTGTTTTAGTGCCCTGTATGAGGGAAAATCCCCAACAACTTTTAATAACTATAATATATCCAACCATAGGGGACGTTATTTGCTGCGTTGAAAATGAACTCAAGAATTATATATAATATTGTTCAAATAATGCCTTTTGAAGGTTTGTGTGAGCTAGTGTCTCAGCCTTCTTTATGCAACATCTTGGAATATCTTCAGATATGCCATAGATTTTGAAAGAGAGTCAAATAATTTAGATTGCCCTTTGATAAATATATGACGCACACCACTTTTAGTAGTGACCAGTGTGAAATCAAGGACTCAGAAAGAATTGGAACCATCATTTCCAATAAATGTTTTGCATTTTACTCCTCAGAGTTGATGTTTCTCTTTCTTTTTCCCCACTGTCTTTGGATTCACAATCCAAGTGCCTGGAAAGCTGGACCCCTCTCTGGTGCTTTGACTTGAAAAAGGTCAGTGGTTGTGACCTAGTCTGTTACCTCTAAGCTCCTTCTGGACAAATTGCCTGTTATCTGTTGTTATCATCATTGGAGGCATTTAGGAGATTTTTATAAATGCATTTGTTCTTATTTAAAGAAAATCAGCACTGTAGACAACAGCCAAGAAGTATGTCTCCTACCCTGAAATTTATTTTAAAATAGAGATATCAGCCTGCCTTCCTCTTGCCAAACCACTGTATGTATGGTCTCTGTGTTTAACCTGTGTCCCCTTTCCTTAGCAATAGTCTGTAGTGAACCTTTGGGAAGTTGATGACCCCAAGTAAAGGTCCAAGTTGTCTGTTGTCTGATTCCTTGAGGTGGTTATTGAAGTAATCATTTCAAAGGAAAGCGGGGGGGCGGTTACTTGTTGAATTGATTTCACAGGTGATATGGAGAAACACCATTTTTGCTCATGGTAGTCTATAATATTTCAACTAAGTTATATTGGGCACCAGCAGTGTTCATGGTACTCGTTTGACAGAGAAATATACTTGTGCTTTTGATACTAGTTGAAATTAACCAGATAACAGCTGGATAATTCTTGGAGTTCCTTAGTTAAATGTTTGATAGAAACAATGTTACTACCAGTTTGTGCTCATAATGCATAATTACTAGGATGTTTTTCATAATTATATAAATAATATGTTAGCTATAATTATAGCCAATAGTAATGTAATGTCAACAGTCTATATATATATATATATATATATAAAACAATATATGATAACAAATATATTGGCCATAATTATAGCCAATGATAATGTAACTATCAACAGCCTTATTATACCTGCTTTTTCTGTTTCTGGTGTGCCTAGAAATGTAGTAGACTACATCAAGAATAAGGTGTCCTGAATTGACCTAAGCAGTTTGAAATGGTGAGGTCAATAGTTATCAGCCTGAGTAGATGAACTCCTAATATACTGACTCAAACTGCCTCATGTTGCCATTGATTTCCATATGCTGTATGCATTCTGCCACCCCACTGTTTTGTAATGTAATACGTTAAGCACAGGAAAGCAGTCTGGCCTCCATGTGAATGAAATACTTTTGGTAACCCTTTGCTTCTCCTTTCTTCAGTGGACAGCTTTCTTCAGTGGACAGCTTCTACTTTCCAATTCTTCTGGAAATTAAATTCTATGAAAACTTAAAAAACTTTATCAAGATTAAAATTCATATATTACACATTTCAGCCAATTATAGTATACAGGTCAATGGTTTTTAATATATTCACAGAATTATGTAACCATCACCACTATGGAATCCCAGGAAATTTTTATCACCCCCTCCAAAGAAATCACATTCGCATTAGTAGTTGCTTCTCATTTTCCCAAAGTACCCTGAGCCCCAGCCAACCACTAATCTACTTTCTGTCTCAGTGGATTTGCCTCTACTGGACATTTCTTATGTATGGAGTCATAAAATCAGTGGTTCTTTGTAATTGGCTTCTTTCACTTAGCATAATGTTTTCAAGGTTCATTCATGTTGTAGCAGATACTTCATTCCTTTTCTGAGGCTGAATAATATTCCATTGTATGGATATACCACCTTTTCTTTATCCATTCACCAATTGATGGACATTTGGGTTGTTTCCAGTTTTTGGCTGTTATTAATAATGCTGCTCTGAACATTTGTGTAGTTTTTGTGTGGACATAATATTTTCAGTTCTCTTGGGTATTTAGCAAGAGTGAAACTTCTGGGTCATATGGTAACTGTAAGTTTATCCTTTTTTAGGAACTGCCAGACTGCTTTCCAAAGTGGCTGTGTCATTTTCTATTGCTACCAACACTGTATCAGGGTTCTAATTTCTCCACATCCTTGCCAACGTTTGTTATTATTTGTCTTTTTGGTTATAGCCATCTTAGTGGGTGTTAAGTGGTGTCTCATTGTGGTTTTGATTTGCATTTTCCTAGTGACTAATGATGTTGAGCATCTTTTCATGCTCTTATTGGCCATTTGCATATCTTCTTTGGAAAAATGTTTGTTTAGATCTTTGGCCCATTTTTAACTTGGGTTGTCTTCCTGTCAGTGAGTTGTAAGAGTTCCTTCTACAGCTGACCCTTCAGCAATGCGGGGGATAGGGCCATCGACCTTTGGGCAGTCAAAAATCCAAGCATAACTTTAGTCAGCCCTCTGTATTCATGGTTTCAGCATCCGTAGAATTAACCAACCATGGATCATGTAGTACTGTAGTACGTATTTAGTGTAAAAAAAATCTGCATATAAGTGGGCCCACGTAGTTCACACCTGTGTTGTTCAAGGGTCAGCTGTGTATTCTGGGTACTAGACCCTTATTGATACATGATTTGCAAGTATTTTCTCCCATTTTGTGGGTTGTCTTTTCATTTTCTCACTGGTATCCTTTGAGGCACAAAAGTTTTAAATTCTGATGAAGTCCAATTTATCTAAAATTTTTTGCTGTTGCTTGTGCTTTTGGTTTCATTTCTAAGACACCATTGCCTAATCAAAAGTCATGAATATTTACTCTTATGCTTTCTTCTAAGTGATTTACAGTTTTAGCTCTTACATTTAGGTCTTTGGTCCATGTACATTAATTTTTGTACATACTGTGAACTAGGTGTCCCAGCACCATTTGTTGAAAAGACACTTCTTTTCCCATCGAATTGTCTTGGCACTCTTGTTGATCCTGTGAAAACTTTTGTTACCATTGTCCCACTGAAGGAGTTTCATAAACCTTTGACAAGGAATAAGTAAGAGGAAAATAAATATTTTCCCCCACTGGCAATTTACTTTATGTGCTGTAAAAACATGATCTAGAGACTTCTCTGGTGGTCCAGTGGTTAAGACTCCGTGCTTCCAATGCAGGGGGCACGGGTGGCATCCCTGTTCAGGGAACTGAGATCCCACATGCCATGCAGCGTGGCCAAAAAAAGAAAAAAAAAACAAAACCAAAATCTAGAAACAGACTTTCCCAGAGGCAGGGAGATGAATGACCTATCCAGTGTATTAATAGAGACATACTTAAATATAATCAGTTAATTGCTTTTTTCTGTGTTTCCTGGATTCTTCTACCTAGTCTAGCAATTAGACCCCTTTTCATGTGTGCTAATGTGCCTTGTCTCTGTTAGGGCTCAGTCATTTGTAACTGCTAGGATGTTAGTAAATGATCTGGCTACATCATAACTCTGCTACACTGCTGTCATCTAAAGCAGCTAACTCCAAGAATAATTGCAACAATTTCACCTTTACAAAGGTTTCTACAGCAATGAGCTCATTGGAGCAGAAAGACTAAAGTTTGGTCCACTGTTTTTTCTTTTATCTGATCCTGTTTTGTTCTGGACCTCAGTCTGTGGTCACATGCTAAGGAAATACAGAACTCCTTTGTTTAGGATTAGAAATGTAACCCTCTCCAATCAGAGCAGTGTTTATATAATGTTATAATATTCTTTTACAGGTATACCTTGTTTTATTGTGCTTCACTTTATTATGCTTCAAAGATAATAGAGTTTTTTTAACAAACTGAAGGTTGTGGTAACCCTGTGTTGAGCAAGTCTTTTGGTTCCATTTTTCCAATTGCATTTGTTCACTTTGTGTTTGTGTGTTACATTTTGGTAATTCTTACAATATTTCAAACTTTCTCATTATTATTATAATATTTGTTATGGTGATCAGTGATCTTTGATGTTACTGTTTTAATTGTTTGCAGATGCTACGAACTGTGCCCATGTAAGTCTGCAAACTTAATCCATAATGTTGTGTGTGTCCTGACCAATATACTGCCTGGCCATTCCCGTCTCCCCCCCTCTCCTCGGGCCTCCCTATTCCCTGAGACACAGCAATACTGAAATTAGGCCAGTTAATAATCCTGCATTGGCCTCTAAGTGCTCCAGTGAAAGGAAGAGTTGCATGTGTCTCACTTTAAATCAAAAGCTAGATGATTAAGCTCAGTGAGGAAGGCATGCCGAATGTTGAATAGGCCAAAAAAAAAAAAAAAAGGCTCTTGTGCCAAACAGTTAGCCAAGTTGTAAATGCAAAGGAAAAGTTTTTGAAGGAAATTAGAAGTGCTACTCCAGTGAACACACAAATGATAAGAAAGAGAAGCAGCCTTATTGCTGATATGGAGAAAGTTTTGTTTGGATAGACGATCTTACCAGCCACAACATTCTCTTAAGCCAAAGCCTAAGCCAGAGCAAGACCCTAACTTTATTCAATTCTGTGAAGGCTGAGAGAGGTAAGGTAGCTGCAGAAGAAAAGTTTGAAGCCAGCAGAGGTTGGTTCATGAGGTTTAAGGAAAGAAGCCATCTCTATAACATAAAAGTGCAAGGCGAAGCAGCAAGTGCTGATGTAGAAGCTGCAGTAAGTTATGCAGAAAATCTAGCTAAGATAATGAATGAAAGTGGCTACACTAAACTACAGATTTTCAATGTAGAAAAAACAGCCTTTGGTTGGAAGAAGATGCCATCTAGGAGTTTCACAGCTAGAGAGAAGTCAATGCCTGGCTTCAAGCTTCAAAGAACAGGCTGACTCTCTTGTTAGGGGTTAATACAGCTGATGACTTGAAGTTGAAGCCAATACTCATGTACCATTCTGAAAATCCTAGAGCCCTTAGGAATTATGCCAAATCTATTCTACCTGTGCTCTGTAAATGGAACAACAAATCCTGAATGACAGCACATCTATTTACAACATGGTTTACTGAATATTTGTTTTTGGGGGGGAGCTATCTTTTTATTTTATTTTTTAAATTTTTATTGGAGTATAATTGCTTTACAATGTTGTGTTAGTTTCTGCTGTACAATAAAGTGAAGCAGCTATAATTTACTGAATAGTTTAAGCCCACTGTTGAGATCTACTGCTCAGAAGAAAAGATTCCTTTTAAAATATTACTGCTCATTGACAGTGAGCTCTTGGGCACCTAGTCGCCCAAGAGCTCTGTTGGAGATGTACAATGAGATTCATGTTGTTTTCATACCTGCAAACACAACATCCATTCTGCAGCCCATGGATCAAGAAGTACTTTAGACTTTCAAGTCTTATTCTTTAAGAAATACATTTTGTAGTGTTATAGCTGCCATGGATTGTGATTCCTCTGATGGCTCTGGGCAAAGTAAATTGAAACCTCCTGGAAAGGATTCACCATTCTAGATGCCATTAAGAACATTTGTGATTAATGAGAAGTCAAAATAACAACAACTAACAGAAGTTTAGAAGGAGTTGATTCCAAGCCTCATGGATGGCTTTGAGGGGTTCAAGACTTCAGTGGAGGAAGTGATCGCATTTGTGGTGGAAATAGCAAGAGAACTAGAATTAGAAGTGGAGCCTGAAGATGTGATTGAATTGCTGCAATCTCATGATAAAACTTTAATGAATGAAGAGTTGCTTCTTATGTATGAGCAAAGGAAGTGGTTACCTGAGATGGAAGTTACTCCTGCTGAAGATTCTAGGAAGACTTTTGAAATGACAACAAAGGGTTTAGAATATCACACAAATTTAGTTGATAAAGCAGTGGCAGGGTTTGGGAGGATTGATTCCAGTTTTGAAAGAAGTTCTGTGGGTAAAATCCTATCAAACGGTATTATTACGTGCTACAGAGAACTCATTCATGAAAGGAAGAGTCAATCGATGTGGCCAACTTCACTGTTGTCTTGTTTTAAGAAACTGCTGCAGCCCCCCCAGCCTTCAGCAACCACCACCCTGATCAGTCAGCAGCCATCGACGTGGAGGCAAGACCCTCACCAGCAAAAAGATTATGGCTTGCTGAAGGCTCAGGTGATGGTTAGAATTTTTTAGCAATAAAGTATTTTTTTAATATATCTGAACACCTATTAAATAGATTTTCTCTTTTAGACACTATTTTACAAACACCATTAGGTATAATTAGTAAAGTAGTATGAACAATGAAGTTTGTAGATATTTTTAAAGAGTTTGGAATAAAATGTACCCATTGAAAAATTTTGAAATATGGCAATAAAGTATTTTTTAAATTAAGGTATGTACATTGTTTTTCTAGACATGCTATTGCACACTTCATAGTCTACAGTATAGTATAAACATAACTTTTATATGTACTGGGAAACCAAAAAATCCATGTGACTCACTTTACTGTAGTATTCCCTTGATTGCATTGGCCCAGAACTGAACCCACAGTATCTCTGGGGTATGTCTGCATATGTTGACAGTTAAGGTATAGTAGAACATTTTTGATGCTGGTAGACAAAGCAACTAATTTATTGTTTGGAATTTTCATCTTTAATTAAATTTTTTTTTTTTTTTTTGGTCCTAAAGTCTCAACTCCAAATATTCACGGTTCTACAAGAAATATCCTTTTTACTGGGTGGAATTTTTTAGGAAGGGAGGAAATTTGTTTCAAAATGGGAACAAACAGATGTGGCTTTGTTTTTCTCAGGTGTCTAAGTCTCTGAAATTATCTCTTCTGCAGAGTTTGCCAAAGAGTTTCTCTACATGTCATTTTTCTGAACACGCCATTTAGATTGGTTGTGACTGGAAGCTATTGTGAAAACCATTTTATTGTCGAGGAACTTCCAGATTGGCTGGGTGGAAAGTCTTTATCAGTCATAAAGTGTAAAAACTTAGAGGAATTTTTGGCTAGGCTGAAAGGCATGAGTGACTCTAGGTGAAATTTAGAAGTAAGGATTTACCCTAGGCAAAACTAAAAAGTAAGAAAACTATCTTCGGAGAATCAACACCCATTTTCAGAGTTTTTATGTTCTCGTATTCACTCCATCTCTTTTCAGATACCTCTTGGTTTCTTCTTGTCCTTGTGGGTGCCCAGTGACCTTGTCCTGAATTACTTACTTGTCCTCTCTCTTCCAAACTTAACAGAAATTGAATTCCATTCCTTCATGGTGGCATGCTAAATAAATAAACCACTTTCGATGTACATGTTAACAGATGTTATTGCATTAATACATTGACTATTAAGGGTACTTTAAAAAAAAGAAGTTTGCTATCTTAAGCAAAAAGGGTGACTAAGTTGAGCATTTCATATATTTGACAGGTGTTGAGGAGAAATGGGTGGAGTGGATCTTTTTGGAGCCTCTAGTGACATCATCATATGGCAAGCCTGTTATTGCATGTAGGGCATTTAGAAAAGTTGAGGGTATAAGCATACACCTGGCATGTAAAGGAGCAGGAGGGTATCAGTTGATACTAGTGTCTTATTCTTTTTTTTTATAGTTTTAATTCCCTCTTTTATAATTTAAAATGTATTATTTCAGATCGTTATCTTGGGATGCTTATTGTGTCTGCTGATTCTCTCTTATGGTGGATTATTTCCTTGAATGTTTGTAACTTTTTGATTGTGAGTCCATCTCCTTTTTCTGAAAGGGACTGTGAGGTCTTGGCTGCAGAAGTGGCCTCCAGAACAGTCTCACGTTTGCTCCTGCCAGGTGTTACAGGGTTGTCACTAACCCAAGATCTCAACCACAGGAACAGGCACATTTCCTTGCCATCTCTCTGAGGTAGAGGATACAGTTTTCACTCTCTCTTTCACTGAGGTGGCCACTCTTTGAGGATTCTGGATTTATGCAGGGCTTTCCATTCCAGCTACCTGCTTCAGGGGGGTCCAGGCTCATTCAGTCTGTGTGTGGGTGTTGAAACCCAAAGTTAGCTGTGAGGGCCTAGTTCCTGGTCTGAAAATCACTCCTCAGTGCAAGCTCTCGGGTCTCTCTTTTAGGCAACTGGCGATTTCCTTTTATTTCTTATAAACTCAGCTATGAACTTAAAGATGTCTTTTGTTTTATCCAGCACTTCTAGTTGTTTGTAGCAGTGTTCTAAGTTCTGCCACGTTGCCAGAATCGGAAGTTGGCGAATAAGCAAAACATATTAAAAAGAAGGTGGGATGATTGCTAGATTTGATTCTAGGAGATATGTCACCATCAAATGGGGTGGTGGCATCAGGTCAGAATAAGAATACCTTGAAAGATTAAGGAAAATAAGTTAGAAAGTGGATGAGGGAAGTGAGCTCAAGTAAGTTCAGGAATCTAGACTAATGAACATTAAGAGTATGTCAGCCATAAAAAGGAATGAAATTGGGTCATTTCTAGAGACGTGGATGGATCTAGAGACTGTCATACAGAGTGAAGTAAGTCAGAAAGAGAAAAACAAATATCGTATATTAACACATATATGTGGAACCTAGAAAAATGGTACAGATGAACCAGTTTGCAGGGCAGAAATAGAGACACAGATGTAGAGAACAAACGTATGGCTACCAAGGGGGGAAAGTGGCAGGGGGAGGGTAGTGGTGGGATGAATTGGGAGATTGGGATTGACATATATACACTAATATGTATAAAATAGATAATAAAAACCTGCTGTATAAAAAAATAAATTCAAAAAAATGCAAGTAAGATAGACTAGAGAAAAATATAACAAATATTAATAATGTGGATGGGCTTTATGGGTAAATGAACATGTACTATATTCATATTCATAATAAAAAATAAAATGAGATAATGTATGTAAAAAATAAGAACATTAAGAATATGTATATTTGTTTACATATTGCTGATATTTGACCATTTCAAACATTTGACCATTTTTTTTTACTACAACTTCATATGGTTCAAACTGAGTTTTTTTTTTTTAAACATTTGGGTCAACATAAATTAGGGTTAATAGCATATTTTTAAAAATTTATTTATGAAAGAGCTACCTGATTACAAAATATTAGAATAGAGTATTTATGATATACAAATTCAAGTTGGATATGAAGAATGGAATCCCTGTTTTGCAGGCGGGGGGTTACCTGGGGAGTGTAAAGCAGTCTAAAGTTAAGTGGGAGATTTTGAAAGAAGAGTGTTGAAACCCATGTATATTAAAATACCTGTTTCTGATAAACAGTGTGGGACTTCCGTAAATTTTTATTGAATGGATGAGTGAGTAAAATTTGTGTTTTTGTTACTTTACACTCATAAAACATTAAAATTTTTTCTCTTTCCTTGTAATCCCATAGTTCCTGGGTGTCTGAGAATGTAGCTCCTAGGTTAAATGCAGAACCCACAACTTTGAGGGTTAATAGGATAGAGGTTGGGGGCACACTTGGGATTTTTAACCAAAATAGTCTTAAACCTAGTTTTAACCATTATACTTGAACTAGTGCTATACCTGTTGTGTAACTGACTATGTCCTGGATGACTCCTTTTCCTAGACTTAGGTCAATTAGTAATTGCAGGACTTAATTAATTATGCAGTCTTTTTTGTTTTGTTTTTGCGGTACGCGGGCCTCTCACTGTGTGGCTTCTCCCATTGTGGCGCACAGGCTCCGGACGCTCAGGCTCAGCGGCCATGGCTCACGGGCCCAGCCGCTCCGCGGCATGTGGCATCTTCCCGGACCAGGGCACGAACCCGTGTCCCCTACATTGGCAGGCGGACTCTCAACCACTGCGCCACCAGGGAAGCCCAATTATGCAGTTTTGATTTGTGTTAGTTTAATTCTACTAAAATTCTACCATGAGGCTAGGGCATTATAAAGGATTACTGACAAAGGGAAAATAAGCAAAATAAAGCTTCCTTTAACACACTGTAAGGCATAGACAAGACTGAATAAGCCAAGGGTGTAGCCCTGAACCCTCTTAATTAACATCCCCCTCCCTCCAATATGTATACACACACACACACACACACACACACACACACACACACACACACACACACGATTTCTTTCAGGAGGCCTCTAGAACCAAAAACTCTTGAATGTTCCTGCTCAGGAATTTTGTTGTTTTCTTTTGCTTTTGCATTTACAAGCAGTTTCCAGGGAAATGCCTTCAAATGGACTCAAGCAATATTTTCATTGGTGGCCACACTTAATTCTGAGGAATCTTGGAAACTTCTTTTGGGCCTACGTTGAAAACTTGCTTCACCAAATCTGAGACACCTGAAAAACTTTCAGGTTAATTTGAACCACTAATGTCTAGGCACCTTAGCACTTAAAATAAATTTCTAGTAATGGTTTAACATCAGTTTTAGAACTCATTTTTTTAAAAAAAATTATTATTTCTGCTGAAAGGTTTCTCCTGAGGGGCAAAATTACAGAGGTAGAGGCAAAGCATGAAACCTATAAGGTTTCTCTTTTGGGCTTCTCTTTCTTCTTTTTTTTTTTTTTGAGAGGTTTTAAAAATGCAGAAAAAATATTAACAAATTACAAGCCCACCTTCAGAAATAACAAATGGCAACATTTTGTCATATTTGTTTCCTATATTTTTTATTTTATAAAAATAAAATGTTATAGGTGCATTTGAATCTCCCCTCGTGCCTCTCCCTAGTCCAGTTGCCTCCTTCTCTTCCAGCGCTGATGGCTACACTGAATTGGGTATCTAGTGTAAACTTCCTCCCTGTCTGTGTCCTGGTGGTGCTGCCTGATGCTGGCCTGCAATCAGGTTTTTGCCAGTTGATGCTTAGTCGGCACCTGTGGCAGGGATAGATGACTCCGTGTGCATTGTTGATTTCCAAGTAATGGTCACCTTATCTAGGAAGACAATATATGTGGGCAGTTTAGGACCTTCATAGAGGGTCTTTAATAGGGAAAGACAAGGAGGGTTTTGCTAATGGGAGATGGATGCTTCCTGTGCAATGCAGGTACCCTTGACTCACCTGCCGAATGGTAACTACCAATCAGAATACTGCTTTAGCCTTACCTTTACACTGGGTTTTGTAGTTTATAACAATACCACATTATTCCGGTCAATCATAATATGAATTATGAAATAATGTAGGCACAAATTTTGCGTTTTTATTTTCTCAACGCATCCTTTCCCTCTTAACAGCACTGCCCTCCCTCAACAACTCATGTTCATACACTGGGGAGCCTCCCTTCCAGTATTTATCAGGGCTCTTAATTGCAAACAACAGAACCTATTGTCAAAAGAAGACAGCTATAAAAGCATTCAGGAAAGGAAAACATTTTATTTACAAAGACGGATTGCAAGGGAGTTCAGGTTTTTGAAGGAGTGGCTTGACAAATGAAATATACAACAAACAGTTATTTTAAAAGAAAGCAACCACAAGATGACCACATTTACAGTTCCTATGTTCAGTGTTGGGGAAAAAAGCAGTTATCTCACGTGAGTGTTGTAACCTCAAAGATAGTGTCATGTCTTTGGATGGCAGCACTGTAAAAGTCAAAGTTGCAATACAATAAAGTTGTTTTTATCAGGAGTCAGTAAGTTACAGGAAAGGTTCATTATTTCAGTTATTTTGGGGACCAGAGCTAGATAGTGTGATCCTGTGTCTTTTTACTGTTTTTATTTTGGGGGAGGGGTGGGGCTCAGGGAGCAGGTGTATGTTTGTTTTCTCCTGACCAGGGAACCTAAAGTGCACGTTTTTGCATAATGTAGCAGGGCAAGGTGCTTTACTTCTACACCAAACTAGCCAGTTGATGAAGAAAGAAATTTCTTTTAGGGTATTAGGTTGCTTACAGAATTTATGGGATTCAGGGAACCAAGCCTGGATGCTACAGAGCTAGGGGCACAGTTAGGAAATATGCACAGCCATACCACTAGTTCTAGCAGAAATGAAGCTGTTGTCATGTACCACCAGTGATGTAGGGATTAGACTCTAGAACCCTACGACATAGCTGGCCCCGAAGAACAAAAGCTATCTGTAATCCTCCTGTACTTACGAGAAAACTTGATGACTGCACCAGCCACCACCTCACATTAATCATGCCTGCTTTTCTCGGGAACATGTGCTGGGCAGAACTTGGATATAAGCCTGCGCTCTAACTGCAAGACAGTCTGCGAAGTAGTAATTTTAGCTTTCTAGCCTTTGTAGCAGAGGGTAGCAGATGGTTGGAGGATTATGGAATGAATATTTAGTGAACCAAACTGTAGTATTTACTGCTTTCTACTTTGTGTGGTTCCTTATATGACTGCCCCTCACAATACTCTGCTTAGCCCCACACCTACCCTGGGAGGTAGTGGTGGGCACATGACCCAGGCCTTGCTGGTCCCAGGATCCTATTTACCTGTTTTCAGTGATTAGTCCAGGAATGGGTCGTGGGAATCTAAGCTTGGTCAAAGCCCTTGATATAGAGATGCTGGTAGAGAAGCCCTCTTTTTCAAAGGGGCTGCTAAGCAGGGATAAAGGAAGCCCAGAACCATCTGGTCAGTAGAGAATGAGGGCAGAGGTGAGGGTGAGAGGAGGGTGAAGGGTGGAGGGAGACAGAGAAAGTATTCTGATGATACTGTGTGAGTCCCTCGAGGTCCTGAACCTGTGTTCTCCAATTACTTGAAGGAAAAAAACCCAACATCTCCCTTTTTGCTTAAACTTTTGTGAATTGGCTTCCTGTCACGCACAGCAGAAATATCCTGACTGATTTCTATAGTATTGTTGTCACCATATCCTGCGTTTGTGTAAACATGTTCAGAGGGGGAGTGACTTGCTCGTGAGCACACTCCCACAGCCAGGCAGGGCCTGATGCCATGAACGTGTGATCCCCAGGAAAGAAGAGTGGCCGAAACCCAGAGCCCTGAGTTGACCAGGAACCAGAGACGGGCTGGCAGCTGGAGAGATGCTCATGGACACTGAGGGTGACTATAAGTCTGGCAGTGCAAGAGGTCAGGAGTGGAAAGTCGTCCAGGAACGTAGAGGAGGCTGGAAGCTGCATGTGCGCGTGCAGGGGCAGAAGCCCGGAGGAGACTCTACTGGACCAGGAAATCAGTGACATTGGTCCTGAATCAGCACAGAGCTTCTGATGCTTTTTCTCTCTCAGTTAAACATTGTTTAAAAAAAATGAAGTTACTTACACATAAATAGTTATTAACAGTTAATTAATATAAAAATTTAGGGACCAGAAAAAAAAATCTATCTGTGTTAGAAAAGGGGAAAGCTGCCATTGTTAGATGCAGCGTCCCAGGAGATGATGAGCTCACCAGGCTCTGGGTCATAAGCTGGCTTCTGTTTCCAGAGTGTTTATAGAGCTTCTGGGGAGGTCAGCGGGCAAGGCTGTGGCTGAGTCCTGGGAAACACAACCCTTATCACAGTCAGTTGTGGGGCGGGGATGACGTCCACAGACGCCTGGCAGGTATATGGTTGGGGAAATGAGCTGCTCCCCGTTTTCTGCTTTGAATTTCACCATGGCCAGTGTCCAGCTCTCAGGATGGTTGAAGCAGATCACTTCTGTGAGGGGTGAAATGCATATCCTCAGTTGATCCAAGCCCAGGGCATGGGTGGGACAGCAGGAGATTTGTCAGCACAAAGTCCAGGCGTTCAAGTGCAGGGAAGAACCTGGGCCAGACTCATGTGGGTATTGTCAAGTTAAACAAACAATTCATAAGTTTGTTCTGGAAGTCTGTGAGTCTGTTTCTGTTTTGTAAATAAGCTCATTAGTATCATTTTTTTAGACTCTGTATGTAAGCTATATCATATGATTTTTGTCTTTGTCTGCCTTACTTCACTTCGTATGATAATCTCCAGGTCTATCCATGTCATTGCAAATGGCATTATTTCATTCTTTTTTTAAATAAATAAATAAATTATTTATTTATTTATTTATTTATGGCTGTGTTGGGTCTTTGTTGCTGCACATGGGCTTTCTCTAGTTGTGGCAAGTGGGGGCTACTTTTCGTTGTGGAGCACGGGCCTCTCACTGCGGCGCCCTCTCCCGCCGCGGAGCACGGGCTCCAGGCGTGCGGGCCCCCGCAGCTGTGGCTTCTGGGATCCAGAGCACAGTCTCAGCAGCTGCGGCACATGGGCTCAGCTACTCTGAAGCATGTAGGACCCTCCTGGACCAGGGCTCGAACCCGTGTCCCCTGCATTGGCAGGCAGATTCTCAACCACTGCACCACCAGGGAAGCCCTATTTCATTCTTTTTTATGGCTGAGTAATATTCCATTGTATGTATGTACCACATCTTCTTTATCCATTCATCTGTTGATGGACATTTAGGTTGCTTCCATGTCTTGGCTATTGTAAACAGCGCTGCAGTGAACATTGGGGTGCATGTATCCTTTCAAATCATGTTTTTTCCCCAGAAATACGCCCAGGAGTGGGATTGCTGGATCATATGGTAGCTCTATTTTTAGTTTTTAAAGGAACCTCCATACTGTTCTCCATAGTGGCTGTACAAATTTATATTCCCACCAACAGTGTAGAAAGGTTTCCTTTTCTCTACACCCTCTCCAGCATTTATTGTTTGTAGATATTTTGACAGGTGTGAGGTGATATTGTAGTTTTGATTTTCATTTCTCTAATAATTAGCAATGTTGAGCATCTTTTCATGGTTACAGGGTGGGGGGGGGAGGGATAGACTGGGAGTTTGGGATTGACATATAAACACTACTATATTTTAAATAGATAACCAACAAGGACCTACTGTATACTACAGGGAACTCCGCTCAATATTCTGTAATAACCTAAGTGGGAAAAGAATTTGAAAAAGAATAGGTACATGTATATGTATAACTGAATCACTTTGCTGTACACCTGAAACTAACACAACATTGTTAATCAACTATGATCCAATATAAGATAAAAATTTTAAAAAAAGACAGTACAAAGGCAGAAGGCACACAGAAAGTGGCAGAAGGTAGAAAGAAGCAAAGCAGAGAGGTCCCACATAGTTTGTGAATCACCTTTCAGTTGAACATGCCAAGTTCAATACTTGTAAAGGCCATTGTTCTTGCTGTTCTCTCTGCCCTGGAATGTTCTTCCGTAGACACATCCTGTGGCTGGCTTGTGTTCATCCTTTAAATTGCAGCTCAGATGTCCCCTCTCTACTTCTATCACATCATCCTGTTTATTTCCTTTACAGCAGTTACAACCTTAGAGATTGTCTTGCTTGTTCAGTGTTCTATCTCTCTCCATTAGAATGCAGAGCCATGAGGATACAGAATTTATTTAATGCACTGCTGTGTCTCCAGCATCAAGAAGAGTGCCTGGCATATAGTTGGTGCTCAGTAAGTGTTTATTAAACGAGATGCTTGGGGACAATTAAACAGAACAATTAATTGAATAGCTACTATCTTGATTTACATGCGTAGGAGCTTTCTGACCTTGAATTTTGCCCGCAGCCAGGACTCAGATACACACAGTCATATCCAGTGGCTGGGAGCGGTGCTCATAAAAGGCAGATATCTGGAGGGACAGCAGGTCTCTTGATAGGAAATCCACAAGGACATACATTATAGCCTGATTTAATTTAGAGCAAATACGTTATAGCCTGATTTAATTTAGAGCAAGCCTGTGAAATAAGACAGGCAGCGTTTTGAACCTGGCAGCATAATGTGTAGGAGGATGTCACTATAGCTTTCAGAGGCTTTTGGATCCTAGACAAAGAGTGATTGCTGAAGCAGCCTGGGGCCATGATGCTCCCTGTGGGAGAGTGGCTAAGAGGCAGTGTCGCCATCAGGGAGCTACAGGTGGCATTTGGCTGCCTATACTGAGACAGATGGCTCCTAGGTGTGTGAGATCAGAGTGGTACGCTGGAGTTTCTATCAACTGTTAGGGAACTACCATCCATCCTTCCACCTGTCCATCTGGGAAGCTCCGTGGTGGGAATGGGGATGTGAATAAGGTCTGAAAACAGCAAACAGAATATTTTGACTCTAGCCAAGTGTTATGGGTTGTGCACCCCTATCCCCCCAAAAAGATATGTAGGAGTCCTGACCCACGGTACCTCAGGGTGTGACCTTATGTGGCAGTAGGGTCATTGCAGATGTAAGCACTTTCAATGGGGTCATACTGGAGTAGGGTGGGCCTTTAATCCAACATGACTGGTGTCCTTAAAAGAAGGCAAAGTGAAGACAGACACATGGGGGAACAGAGAAAGGGGTGAAGGCAGAGATTGAGTTACGCATCTGTAAGCCAGGGAACACCAGAGGTTGCTGGCAAGCCATCGGAAGCTAGGAAGAGGCAAGGAAGGATTCCCCTACCGGTTTCAGAGGGAGCATGGCCCAGCTAACACCTTGATTTCAGAGTTCTAGCTTCCATAAGTGTGAGACAATAAATTTCTGTTGTTTTAAGCCACCCAGTCCGTGGTACTGTATTTTGGCAGCCATAGTAAACTAATACACCAAGGCAACCAGTGAATATTAAGTTGAAAACCCTGATTTTTGCACAACTAAAAGCAGCGGGTTTTATAAATGAGTCAGACCAAGTATCTTCAGCTATCAGAATTGAATCAGTGTAATAAAGGCTGGTCATCACCTCTTCAACTGGTGTACACACAGCTTTCAGCACCTTTTTAAAAATTAAACCTTTTATTTTGAGGTAATTGTAGATTCACATGCAGTTTAAGAAATAATACAGAGAGAAGCTAGGTACCTGTTACCCAGTTTCCCCCAGTAGTACCTGTGTGGCCCGTGTGTATGGTGGGTACAATATCATAACCAGGATGTTGATGTCAATACAGTCAAGATACAGAACATTTCCATCACAGCAAGGATTCCTCTTGTTGCCCTTTTGTAACCACATCCACTTTCCTCCCACTCCCACCCCTTCTTACTCGGCAACCACTAATTTGATCTCAATTTCTATAATTTTGTCATTTCAAGAGCATTATATAAATGCAATAATATAGTGTATAACCCTTTGGGATTGGTTTCTTCACTCCATATAATCCCCTGAAGACTGATCTAAATTGTGTGTGTCAATGGTTTGTTCCTTTTAATTTCAATTCCATTTATATGACTTCTTTAATGAAAGCATGGGCAACTCTGCAACGTTTCTGGTTATTCTTAAGTCCCCAAACACTCTCAATTTAGTACATAATGTGCGAAAGTCTGATGAAAGAGGTAGAAAACAAAACTTGATTGAAAATGAAAAACTCCCCCCTTCCGCGATCCCCAGTCCAGGCCTGTTGCCTGGGAGAAACTTGAAGTTGAGTAAAGGAATCTGGTTGGCTTCCTTCCCCATCTTGAGCTTCTGGGCCAAGGTTTCTTGACCTTCCAGGACTGAAGCTGAGGTGGGGCTTGGTGGTATAAAGGTGGAGGGGGGAGATGTAGCAGGGACAGAAAAGACCAGAAAGACTAATCCTGTTGTAAGTGGCTTCATGCTGTCTGGACTGTCACCTGTCCCTTGATGATTGTGATACCCTCCCGTATTCTTGGTTGGTAGGTTACTCTGTCCTCAGCCCCTGTGAATGCTGCTGGACCTCCAGCTTCTTTTTGCTGAGGGCTGTTTGCCGCTGCAGGTGACCCTCTTGGACAAACCATGACCTGACCCTATGCCATTGCTCGTACACTGTGGCCCACATCTGATCCAATGGAACATACATGGATTCTTGGCCCCAACAAATTCTGGAAGTGCAGGCTGCCTGCTCTAGCCTCTTCTTTGAGCCACTCATCAGCCCATCTCTTGCGCTATAGGTTTTTCAGACAGGAGCCAGTCACAATTCTCTGTGAACCTCAGTTGCAGGGGACACACATCAAGCTGTCTGCATGGGCTTGTTGAAGCCCCTTACTAGGGTTGAGGGGAGAGATGGTTACCCCTCTGCTTCTTGCCTGGGTGGATAGGACTCAGTGCCCGCCCACAGCTCTCCGTCTATTCTTTTTTTTGTGTGTGGTACGCGGGCCTCACTGTTGTGGCCTCTCCCGCCGCGGAGCACAGGCTCTGGACGCGCAGTCTCAGCGGCCATGGCTCACGGGCCCAGCTGCTCTGCGGCACGTGGGATCCTCCCGGACCGGGGCACGAACCCGCGTCCCCTGCATCGGCAGGCGGACTCCCAGCCACTGCACCACCAGGGAAGCCCCTTCTATTCTTTTATATCCTCCAGGTGGGTGAGGATTCCAGTATTATAACCACTTGACCATAACTTTGAAAAATTTGCATCTTGATCTGACACCTTACTTTGGTATTCTCTATCTATTGTATCTTGATGCCTTGATAGAATTTTCCAATTCCAATGAGAAAATAGTATGTTAATTTAGAAATGCTGTTTTTCCTTCTTAAAATTCATGAAGCAACTTTGTTCAAATTCTCCACATACCTCTTTGATATCAGCAACTGCTTTTGCGGGAAGCATTTTAGAGCCACCTCATACAGTTTTTCAGGGCCCATCATCACTTCCAAGCTGTGTAAGAGAGACACAGCCTCATTGTTTTTTTTTGTTTTTGTTTTACACTGAAATTTCAACGTAAGCCACAAGTAACCATTCTTATTTATTTATTTATTTATGGCTGCTTTGGGTCTTCAATGCTGCGTACAGGCTTTCTCTAGTTGCGGCGAGCAGGGGCCACTCTTCATTGCAGTGCACGGGCTTCTCGTTGTGGTGGCTTCTCTTGTTGTGGAGCACAGGCTCTAGGTGTGTGCGTTTCAGTAGTTGTGGTACTCGGGCTCAGTAGTTGTGGCCTGTGGGCTCTAGAACATAGGCTCAGTAGTTGTGACGCACGGGCTTAGCTGCTCCGCAGCATGTGGGATCTTCCCGGACCAGGGCTCGAACCCATGTCCCTTGCATTGGCAGGTGGATTCTTAACAACTGCGCCACCAGGGAAGCCCCATTCTGATTTCTTTCGGGCATTTTTTTCTCCCTATTTGTCTGGTTGCCATTCACAAACTCCATGACATAGACATGTGGCTTTTTAATGAGAGCTTATAAAACTTGCAGTTGTGCGTTCATACTCCCAGGAATGATGAATGATACCGTTGTCTCCTTTAAAAATTATTTCATCAGATGACCTTTACAAGAAGCCTAAAGTAACATTGACTGGGGTAATTTCAGGTCATTATGAAAGTCCAAATAAAATAATGTATTACTTGTTCCAAATAAAGTAATTGAGAATGTGCCTTGTATCACGAGTGACTTCGTATTTTCTGAGCGAGAATGTTTGAGGACACCTCTGCCTCGTATTAGAGGGTTTGTGATACTTACTCCCTGGCTCCCTGAGCATCCCTGTGTGTGCTCATTTACACCTTTAATTACAGCTACTTTTTGTGGGGGCTTCCTGTGCAGTGTCTTAGGACAAAAAACACTTCCGAAACCTGATAAATGGAAAGGAAAGAACAACTCTCTGAAGTCAACCTGAGTGTGAATGTAATTTCCAGGAACACAGAGTTCAAGAGAGACTCAAGAAGAGACAAAATAATCAAATTTCAGTTTCCAGACCCTCTCACTGATTGATGAAAATAGCACCTTTTGTATTTGTCCTGTTGTTTCCATGGCCTTCTCCCAAGGCTGCAAATCTTTAGCAGCGATGATTCTACAAATTATCAGAAGCCCTAAAATGAAGCTTTCTGCCTCTGCTACGTGAAAGGCAGAATTAAGGACTAGAGGACTATTTCTCTGTGGGATGCTGTTATTGTTAAGATTGGATGGGACTTTCTCTGTAGAGCGCCAAATCGTTTTTCTTGTTAGTAACAAGTCAGTGGGCTCTAGTTGGTGAGGCTCACACCAGGTGCTCAGGAAGGGTGGGTTCTAGCCTGGCCCTGCTGTTGAGCGATGGGTTGACTTGGTAAATCACTTTGCCTCTCTTTGTGATTGTCATAGTGAGGCAGAGATTCTTAAACCTAGTATGTATAAAAATCACTTGTTAAAAAATGCACGTTCCTGAGTTCCACCATCAGAAATTCTGTTTCAGTGGGTTTGGCCTGGGGTCTTAGAGTCTGTATTTTTACTAAGTGCTCTATATGATTTTGATGCAGGTGCTTCACACTTGAACATTCATCTAGGGGATGCCCAGCCAACTTCTTAGTGTCTGTGGGGATGACAGGGCATCATGACAGGGCATCATGCAGGTTAACTCCCAGGTTATAGCCTCGGGAGCTGACCAATGAGAGTAGGTGTTAGGAGGATGAAGGGGGAAGACTGGTTATTTAAAGTAAGTGCTTGGGTCATTAGAAGGCTTGTTTTTCTCCTCCTAGGGGGGTAAGTAGCATTGCCTTCAGCCAACTTATTCTTGCAAAGAGAGTGGTTGGGATGGGGAGGAAGTAGGAATTTAACTTTGGAGTTATTGGTACCAGTTCTATCCATCTTTTAATAGCTAGTGTTGCTTAAGGTCTGAGGGTAATATGGAAAAAATAGATACTCTAGATATGAATAGGCAGGGCCCCTTCTCAAATTTGACATAGATAAAGAAACTTACCTGAAAATTTTATGAATGAGATAGTCTAATTTCCTAATTCTGCCCCTGCATCTCCATCTCAATCCATATCCTATAAGTAATAACTAAATGTTTTATTCAAAAAGGCAAGAGGTTGGTTGCCTTTTGAGGTATCTTTTTATAAAAGTAGTGGTGGGGTTATGTGAGTACTTCCCCTTATCTTTAGTTCCTCCTTCTCTGTCTCTTAACCTAATATGTACATATGGAGGTTCAGCTGGAATAGTTGGCAGTCGGAAATATGATAGAACTGTCTGAAGTCACCTAAACTGGAAAACACTAAATCATCCTCCTGTTTGTACTATGCAGAATTTTAAAAAAATCACAAAACTTTGAGATTGAAATAAAAAATTTAGACAATATGTACCATCTTATGGGGATGTGTCACATGCCATGCCTAGTATTTTGGGCTTCTTTTGCTTTCAGCCCTTTCATTCATGCTGGGCTCCACCTTTTTCTGGGACTTCTTATTTGATACCTCAATAATTAAGGCCTTGAAATTCCACCCACCTGTCACCAGTCTGGACTTCTCAGTCCACCAGTGTCCCTGAGATGTTTTCTTTTTTTAAATTTTTAAAAAATTTTATTTATTTATTTTTGGCTGCATTGGGTCTTCACTGCTGCGCACGGGCTTTCTCTAGTTGCGGCGAGTGGGGGCTACTCTTCGTTTCAGTGCGCGGGCTTCTCACTGCGGTGGCTTCTCTTGTTGCAGAGCACAGGCTCTAGGTGTGCGGGCTTAAGTAGTTGTGGCACACGGGCTTCAGTAGTTGTGGCTCGCAGGCTCTAGAGCGTGGGCTCAGTAGTTGTGGTGCACAGGCTTAGTTGCTCCGCGGCATGTGGGATCTTCCCGGAACAGGGATCTAACCCGTGTCCCCTGCATTGGCAGGCAGATTCTTAACCACTGTGCCACCAGGGAAGTCCTTGTAGTTTGTTTTATCTTTATTATCATCATTGTTACATAGCTGGAAAAGATTTAAGAGGCTTCCTAATATAGTCTTCTACTGCTTCAAAAAAGGAGAAGGCCTACGGCAATACTGGCTGCTTCCTCCTCCTTGGCTTCTGCCATTTTCCACTAAACTCCACAGTTGTAAAATTGAAGGGACATATACCATGGTGCCACATTTAATCTGTGACCCTTGAGGAAATCCATTCAAACCCAACTCATCCATGGTCAGGTGGACCTCAGCTCCAGGTTTCTTACCATGAACAAGCCCAGAGCCATTAAGTGGGTGGTGAGTAGATGTGTGTTTCTGCTTTTTCATGAGCTAAAGCCCGGGGGGGAGTCAGAAGGGTTTCTTTTGTCTGGGTGATAGTGAACACTTATGTGTGGTACTTGCAGCTAAAATCATGAGTAAACATTTGCTAAGCAAACTGACTAGTGCCTGGCGCATAGTAAATGCTATAAACATGTTTGAAAATATAATAGAAAGCATAATTTAGAGTCAAAATCAGTGTCTGTGATTCCGTACTGCTCAGCTCAGAAGAGCTTTATGTTCGGCGTCTCCATAGGTTCTCAGTGGGCTGGGCCCGAGCCTCATCTCCTGTCTTCCCTTCACTCCTGTTGTCAGAATTTTTCTTTGCTCAATTAACTCTCATTAACTGTAACCTTCTGCAGATGGGAAACGGCCTCACAGAGGAGCCCCTTCAGTTTTCAGTGCAGTCTCTTCTATAGAGACCCACAAGGAACCCGAATCAGGGACTGGTGTGAATTGATTCTTTTACAAAATAAGTTGACAAATACCGCTTTATTTTCTAGACTGGAGCTGCCAAAAACTGAGCTTCATTTTTTCTGGCCTTTATATTCACCGATAAGAGACGTTGTAGGTCTTAAGGGCAGTGGTATGCTGGTAAATGTTTAACAACCAGTTGTCTCTAGGAAAAAAGCCTTGATTTGTTGTGTTTGCCAATTTTCGTGATGTAGATATTCCCACCACGGTGAATTTCAGGCTACCAATGTAACCTCACTGAAGTGGAACTGGGAAGCAATGTGTACTTTCAGCTTTCCTGAGCTGGGAGCAGGCTCCTGCTTGCCACTGTAAATACAGGACTGAGGGGATGTGCCTTAGGCCCAGCCCATGGAAGGTCTATGGAGATATTGAGGGCAGCTCTTTTGAGTGTTATTTGTCCACCTGCTGTATGGCATGCGGTGCTCTAGGTACTGGGAACGTAAGAATGAACCAAATGAAGTCCCTGCCTTTATGGAACTTATATCCCAGTGAAATGTTTTCAGAAGTTTCCAATTGCAACTTTTTGAGACCCTAGCATTTTCATATTTGGGGACAATTTGAGTCAAGGTCCCATAACATTTATTTATTAAATGAGGAAAATAGAATGGGCTCATTTTATTTTTCCTGGGTGTGAGGCACGGATTGGGAAGGAGGTAGAATTGCTCTCTGAATCGTCTCTTCCTTGGAGTGGGAGACCCTAAACATCGCAACGCCAGGAGCGTTAGCAGTGTACCACAAGGGGTGGGCATTAAAGGGCAGAGAAGGTAAGGGTCTTGCTTAGAGTTCCAGTTCCCTAACTAATCCAGAGGAGGTGACTTAATTACAAGCCATTACCTCCCTCATTCAAAATTAATGAGCTCGGGGGACTTCCCTGGTGGTCCAGTGGTTAGGACTCTGCGCTTCCAGTGCAGGGAGCATGGGTTTGATCCCTGGTCAGGGAACTAAGATCCCACATGCCGCATGGCGTGGCCAAAGGGGAAAAAAAAAAGGTAATGAGCTGGAAGCTTATACAGTGGACAAGATTCTGGCAACCGAAATCTTGTCAAAGAATTGCAAAGCTCTACCTCCTCAAGAGAGGTAAGAAAGGCATTGGAGAAGCTACTGATGGCAGAGCTCAGAAAGAAGCATGACATACATGCTCCTTTGGAAAAGGAGTTAGGATTCTTGGTGAAGAACCTCAGATCTTTCCTATTGAGAATCATTGAGCCAGGCTTACTAATAGGCGCCGAAATTTGAGGGAGTGAGATTTTTATCTAGGAAGATAGGTCCTCGGGAAACTCAAAACTTGTGATAAGCAAAAGCAGAAAGAAAAGAGACAAACTTTTTAGGAAATTAACTGTATGATGCTGTGTAAGTCCTGCTCAGGTTGCAGGGCTCTCCAGGACTTCTGCCCATGCTGTTTTTCACCTGGTGAATGAATGATTCACTCACACACAGTGTCTAATGATGCTGCTGTCTTAGCGTCATCATTCCAGCAAATGTAGGTTGTGGACCAGTCACCTCTCTGTGTTTGTCTGGAATATGCATTGTTCTGTTCTTGGCCAGACCATGTCCATCTTCCTTAGAAGCAAGGACCTACATATTCTTCATACTGGTTTGGAATTTAATTCTTGACTGTGCGATTTTTAGCCAAACGAAAGAAACTCAGGCCCTTTTCTAGTACAAGGACCCCTCCCAGCTGTTTTGGAATGACCAGCGTGTCTTCAACTATGGGTTTTGGATTACCTATATCACAGTTGCCTTCTGGTGCTTCTCTAAAATACCCATTCCTGTGATGATGTGCCCCAAATCTACTGAACCAGAGTCTCTGGAGTGGGACTTAGGAATTTTCATTTTTAATAGTTTCTCTGGTGACTCATAGGTACACTAAAGTTTGAGAACCTCTGGTTTAGACTCAGAGAGTGTTAGGAAATAACCTCAGAGTTTCCCTGGGGTCCAACCTGTATCCCATTGGAATAAAAGCTGCAGGTAAGCCTGGGAAAGGTTTGGAGCCTCATTTTTCTGTTTAAATTAGGATACACACACCATTTGGTGGGCCAGTAGGGACAAAGCCCCTTCCCAAGGATCACCATTATGTGACACGCTGCTACTAGCAGGCCCAGGTCAATTAGCCATTACAGCTGAAGGTGAACATAATTATCTTGTTTTCAGCTGCTAAAGTTTAATTCTGCTAACATTATGTTATGGACATTTGCATGATGGTTGACAAAAAGGAGATCAGTGTGAGTAAAGACATTTTGTGCCCTTGACCCATGCTCTGTCATTCTAATGTTTGTGTGCCAAGTATAGCTTCTCTCAACTCAGTAACATTTAAAAAATCATTCATCCCCATGCTTCCATGTTTCTGACCCTGTGCCCCACTGCTGAGGGAAAACAACACAGATATCTTTAATTGTGTCCAATGCCATCATTTTATAGATGTGAAAATCAAGATGTGGGGAGATGAGGTGACTTATCCAGGCGTGTCGTGCTGCAGCAAGCCCCCAGGCCTTGCCCCTTCTAGGTGAGTGTTCTTTCCTTCACTGGGCTGCTTCCCAGCAGGAGGGAAGTGTTCCTGTCAAGTTCTGTGCTGTCTCACAGTTCTTGGCAGACAAGATTCCCATTTCTAAAGACACATTATTTAGCATTCCCCCCGTGAAAGCAGGGGCGTTGTGTTGAATTATGTACTCAGTCTGAGACTTGAAGAAATTGTGTCTTCCTCTCAGCGTCTTGTTCTATATCACTGAGCACTCGTTTCCTAGAAGGCAGGGACAGTGCTTGGCTGATAATGTAGGCCAGGGGACCACCCTCAGTGCCTGGGAGGGCAGGTGTGTTGTAATTACCAAGTCCTGTGATAGTTGTGCTGTAGTTAATGAATTGGAAGCCTTGTCTCTAATTTACTTTGGATGCCGACAGGTGATTCAATTAATGGGCAGGAGCAGCTGCCTTGGAGCAAGGAGGTGGGGGCAGCTTTGCTTTTTTTTTTAAACATCTTTATTGGAGTATAATTGCTTTACAGTGGTGTGTTTCTGCTTTATAACAAAGTGAATCAGTTATACATATACATATGTCCCCATATCTCTTCCCTCTTGCGTCTCCCTCCCACCCTCCCTATCCCACCCCTCTAGGTGGTCACAAAGCACCGAGCTGATCTCCCTGTGCTATGCGGTTGCTTCCCACTAGCTATCTATTTTATGTTTAGTATTGTATATAAGTCCATGCCACTCTCTCACTTTGTCCCAGCTTACCCTTCTCCCTCTCCGTATCCTCAAGTCCATTCTCTAGTAGGTCTGCGTCTTTATTTTTTTTTAAAAAATAATTACATGGTGAATGTTTCAAGACCTTTAGGCTTATGAAGAGGAAAATTTCCCAAGAATCACAAAAAATGTTGTCCATGGTATTTATTTATATGCCAACGTGATATTTCTCAAACTTTTAGCAACTACAGACAGAGGGTGCTTTGAGAAATGAGTGCACCATAATTTGAGGTAAATTGAAAAAAAAGTTCAAAAAAATTTAATAATAAAAACTGTTTCACAAAAACAGACACATAGATCCATAGAAGAGACTAGAGACCCCAGAAATAAACCCATGCACTTGTGATCGATGAATCTATGACAAAGGAGGCAAGAATACATATTGGAGAAAAGACAGTCTCTTCAAAGCAGTGCTGGGAGAACTGGACAGCTATATATAAATAAATGAAATTAGAACACTCCCTAACACCATATACAAAAATAAACTAAAAATGGATTAAAGGCCTAAATGCAAGACCAGAAACCATAAAATTCCTAGAGGAAAACATTGGCAGAACACTCTTGGACTTAAATCATATCAGTATTTTTTTGATCTGTCTCCTAAAGTAAATAAAAGCAAAAATAAACAAATGGGACCTAATTAAACTTAGAAGCTTTTGACATCCAAGGAAACCATCAACAAAACCAAAAGACAACCTACTAAATGGGAGAAAATATTCGCAAATTATATGACCAAAAGATAAGGGGTTAATATCCAAAATATATAAACAGCTCATACAACTCAACATAAAAAAAATACAACCCAATTAAAAAATGGGTAGAAGGGAATTCCCTGGCAGTCCAGTGGTTAGGACTCCATGCTTTCACGGCCGAGGGCTTGGGTTTGATCCCTGGTCGGGGAACTAAGATCCCACAAGCCACAGGGCACAGCCAAAAAAAAAGAAAAAGGGCAGAAGACCTGAATAGACATTTTCCCAAAGAGAAGATTCAGATGACCAACAGGCACGTGAAAATATGCTCAACGTCATTAATCATCAGAGAAATGTAAATTAAAACCACAATGAGATATTGCCTCACACCTGTCAGAAAGGCTCTCATGAAAAAGAACACAAATAACAAATGTTGGCAAGGATGTGGAGAAAAGGGAACCCTCCTACGCTGTTGGTGGTAATGTAAACTGGTGCAGCCACTTGGGAAACAGTATGGAGGTTCCTCACAAAACTAAAAATAGAGCTACCATATGATCCAACAATTCCACTGCTGGGTATATATCCGAAAAAAATGAAAACACTAACTTGAAAAGATACATGTACCCCAGTGTTCATAGCAGCATCATTTACCATTGCCAAGATAGGGAAGCAGCCTAAGTGTCCATCAACAGATGAATGGACAAAGAAGATGTGCCATATACATATATATATATATGGAATATTACTCCGCCATAGAAAAGAATGAAATATTGCCATTTGGAACAACGTGGATGGAGTTGGAAGTTATTATGCTAAGTGAAATAAGTCAGACAGAGAAAGATAATTACTGTATGATATCACTTATATGTGGACTCTAAAAAATAAAACAAACTAGTGAATATAACAAAAAAGAAACAGACTCACAGGTACAGAGAACAAGCTAGTGGTTACCAGTGGGGAGAGGGAAGGGGGAGGGGCAAGGCAGGGGTAGAGGATTATGAGGTACAGACTATTATGTAGAAAATAAATAAGCTATGAGGATATATTGTACAACACAGGGAATATAGCCAATATTTTATAATAACTATAAATGGAGTATAATCTTTAAAATTGTGAATTTTTGTTGTACATCTGTAACTCATATAATATTGTACATCTGTAACTCATATAATATTGTACATCAACTATACTTCAATTAACAAACTTTTAACTTAAAATAATCCCCAAAGAACAACAACAACAAAATCCCGTGCTTCTTAGCAGATAAGTAATAAATGTCTGTTAAGCTGACCGAAAAAGCTTGAAAAATTAATAGTAAATGTTTTCCTTATATCAGTGAAAGATATTATTTGCAATTTAATATCTAATATTTAGCAAGATGATTGGTTTCATATCCAGTGATTTTTGTTCTTTCTCCTTATTTTACTAAAATAGAAAATACTTCATAATTAGAGTTTGTCAGGAGTGGCAGCAAGCGTGTGATAACTCTGTTAGTTCAGAAAGTTGGATGATTCAAATTGAACCTATGTCCAGAAACGATGGTGTGATTTTTCACCTGAAGAATAGAGCCAGTGTTTCATCAGATGCTAAGTCTACAAGTCTATGAGGACATTTTCCTCAAATTTGCCCTTCAGTCTTCTCAAAGAATCTCTAAAGTTTATTCTCAGTATTCAAAATAAACATGTTTTGTTACTGAATGAGAGGATCAGGAAAATCAAATAACTAACTACACTGCTGACATTTGCCACTTGAAACCATGGAGCTGCTCCTTGCTTACGTTATCTGCATGGAACAGGAATGCTTTAGTTTCGTTCCTCAGTTCACAAGGTGGTGTGAGTGCCCTTGACAGCCAGAGTATTTCTGGGGGGAACAACTAGTCTATTTCTTTGCAGAACATGCTGCCCATTTCTTTGCCCATTTCTTTGCCCATTTCTTTGCAGAACATGCTGAGAAGACAAATGCACAGGGACTGTCATTTGATTATACTCACATTTTAAACTATTGATATTTCCTACAACCCTGGGTTAAGATGAGGAGGCATATTGGTGTGTGTCATCCTTTGTAGTGAATAAAGCTGTGGGTGTTTTGGCATAAAGGTAAAACTACTTTTATTTGTGTAGCACTTTTATTTATGTCCCTCAGTGGAAACATAGCTGTTTATTCTATCAGTACTGATCCTAAGGCACCTTTTCCAATGTTCATAACAGCTTGCAAAAATAAATGTTAATTAAATGAAACACTCTTTTATTGATGGGGTTTTTGGTAAGAGACAGAACCAAGAGTTTTTAAGTACTTCTTTCTCAAATATGTTCTACTCATGTGCTAATTGATATGCCTACTCTGTGCATCATTGATTTCACCAGTGAAACAAAATACATACTAGTGGCATGTGATTAAAATTATTCTTCCATGTTGCATGCCATTGATGTGTGATGCCCAATAGAGGCATTAATAAATTTGCCAATACTTGCATAGCCCAATTTTCCTCTGAGCATTTTATTTGTGATTAACCTCGTGGCTGGTTTATGGGTTTTTTGAAAATAGAGTAATCTTCATTTGTTTTGTATGAGGAATGCAACTTGGCGTAATGCTTCTGTAGTTTTGGGCTATTTTCTGTCCTTAGTGACAGAATGAGCCAATTTCATACTGGAAAGCATTATTTTGTACTTGTTTTGGAAAAATTTAGGATGTTTAGTAGGGAGGTTGCTGTGCAATTTTTGAAAGTCAATTTGAAATGATGTGAAAGCTTTGACTACTTCAAGCCACTCTTTGATAAGGGTTTATGACAGGAACACACTTAGAAATGAAATAATTGTCCAATATAATCTAATTCTTAGATATTCCTTGGCAGTTGACTGGACCTCCTTCACTTGTGTGAAATCATCCTCATTGTATATTCATATTTCTATAGTAGAATGAGGTTCACTGTTTATATTTAAAATATTATTGTGAATTCTAGTATTTTTGTTGCTGTTTTCATTACACATTTATGACTTAATGAGCACTTTTTAAACAATTGAAGTATAGTTGATTTACAATATTGTGTTTGTTTCAGGTGTACAGCACAGTGATAATTTTTGTTCAGATTTTTTTTCCATTATAGGTTATTACAAGACCTTGAGTAGTGTTCCCTGTGTTTTTTTTTTTTAACATCTTTATTGGAGTATAATTGCTTTACAATGGTATGTTAGTTTCTGCTGTATAACAAAGTGAACCAGCTATACATATACATATATCCCCGTATCTCCTCCCTCTTGCATCTGCCTCCCACCCTCCCTATCCCACCCCTCTAGGTGGTCACAAATGTTCCCTGTGTTACACAGTAAATTTTTAAAATATTTATTTTAATGAAGCGTAGTTAATTAACAATGTTGTGTTAATTTCTGCTGTACAGCAAAGTGATTCAGTTATTTGTATATACAATCTTTTTTATATCCTTTTCCATTATGGTTTACCACAGGATATTGAATATAGTTCCCTGTGCTGTACAGTAGGACCTTGTTGTTTATTCATTCTATATATAATAGTTTGCATCTGCTAATCCCCAAACTCCCAATCCATCCCTCTCCCCCACTTTGGCAACCAGAAGCCTGTTCTCTATGTCTGTGAGTCTGTTTCTGTTTCGTAGGTAAGTTCATTTGTGTCACATTTTAAATTCCACATATAAGTGATATCATATGGTATTTGTCTTTCTCTTTCTGACTTACTTCACTTAGTATGATAATCTCTAGGTCCATCCATGTTGCTGTAAATGGCATTATTTCATTCTTTTTAATGCCCGAGTAGTATTTAATTGTTTATATGTACCACATCTTCTTTATCCATTCATCTGTTGATGGACATTTAGGTTGTTTGCATGTTTTGGCTATTGTGAATAGTGCTGCTGTGTACATTGGGGTGCATGTATCTTTTCTAATTAGAGTTTTTGGCTTTTCTGTATATATGTCCAGAAGTGGGCTTGCTGGACCATATGGTAACTCTATTTTTAGTTTTTTAAGGAACCTCCATAGTGTTTTCAATAGTGGTTGCACCAATTTAAATTCCCACCAACAGTGTAGGAGGGCTCCCTTTTTCCACATCTTCTAAATGAGCACTTTTGAACCATCTATTCATTTGTATGAACTGGGGATAAAACACAACACATTAGTAATAGTGAAAAATGTAAATTTTATTAACAAACAGCAACACACAAAGGTGTTAAAATACATTAGCAGGGACCATCTGCACCAAGTACTGCCTTTAATAGTGTGGAACATAGCACTATTAAGTTATTAAGTACTGGATAGGAAACAGTTAAGATGATAGTCTGTACTAGACCAGTTGCCTTTGTTAATGATATATAGTTCAATTAGAAAATTTAATTAAGTCCCTTTGAATGTTCATAACAGTTTGAATCTAACAGTGAATTGTTTTTAACATATGATGATAATAAAAATAGTAATAATAACAACAAAATAGAATATAATAGGATTGTTGTAAAAAGTCCAAATTGGTTTTGCATTTCAAATTTGTAAGGTATATGGGTATAAAACTATTTCTCCCAAACTGCCACATCACCACTGGACCACTTGACTGATTGATTGCCTAAAAACCCAATACTATTAGGTCCTTTAATGACATCGTAGGTTATGTTGTGCCTTTTAAATGGAAGATTTTAAAGATTCATTCTTTAACATTGAGTACTAACCACATACCAACCACTTTGTTAGATGCTGGAGATATGAAGATGAACAAGGTACAGTCCCTCCCCTTAAGGAATCAGCTCACAGTCTACCGGAGAAGACAGAAATATAAACAAATAGTTATAATTCATTGTGCTAAGTGCAGTGCTAGAGATACCCAGTGAGAGCACACTATGGTCCATGGAAATCATAAGCACTTCAGAGTGGCTGGAGCATAAATTATAAGGCAGAGAGTGGTGAAAGGTGAGACTGGAGGAGTGGGCAGAAACCAGATCCCACAAGGCTGAACATGGCTGGTGAGGAAGCTTGGAATTTGTCCTTTGAGCCTCAGGGATCCACAGAGTGGTTTTAAACAGGGCAGGACAAGGTCAGGTTTATATTTTAGGAAGATAATTCTGTTGGTTGTGTGAAGGATGGACTTGATGGAGACAAGCTTAGAAGCAGGGAGACCAATTAGGAGGTAAGATATAATGAATGCTTAGACCAGGGCATGGCAATTAAGTGTGACGAGCTGGTGACAAATTCAAGAAATATAGGAGTTAAGATTATCAGGGTTTGGTGACTGAGCAGATATGGGGGTGAAGGTTGGGTTAAGGCAGAGTTGAGTGTGTTGATTAGTTTTCTAGATTGACTATCTGTGGTGGTACCATCAATAAAGAGAGGGATTGAGTTCATGGGGAGGAGCAGGTGGGACAGAGTAGGGTGTGAGGAGAAAAGGTTTTAAGTTTGGTACAAGTTGAATTTGAGTGCCTGTGGAAATACCTAGTTAGATATAAGAATCAAAGCTTGAGGGTATAAATGTAGAAGTCAGCAGAGTAGATGACTAAACCATGAGAGTGTGGATGAGTTCACCTAATGAGAGGATGTTGAAAGGGCATTTTAAAAAGCAAGTTAAAGAAGAGGAGTCCTGTGAAGGAGACAGTGAAGGGATGGTCCCAGAGGTGGGGTGAGGACTGTGGTAGTGAAGTGCTCCAGAAACAAAGGGAGCAGAGAGTTTCCAGGAGAGAGTGATCGATGGCATCAAACCCAGCAGAGAAAAACTAGACAATGTCCTTTGGATTGACAAAGATGAATGCATGATGACCTTGTGACAGAATAGTTTCAGAAGAGTGCTGGGGGTAGATTACTGTGGTTCTAGAAGTAAGTGGAGAGGAAAAAGTAGAGAGAGAGTTTCTCCCTTAAGCCATCGTGGTCACTATTAGATTTCCTAGCCACAGAAGTTGAGAGATAACAAGTTTGAGCGTATTCACTGTGTGAGTGAGTGAAGCGAAGAGAGGTCAAGTTCATTGGAGTTGACAGGTACAGGAATTGTGGGTCTGGTCACCTACATGGGACTTTGAAATTATCCTAGATAAAGGTGAGGCCTGGGGAGGACAGAGGCTATGAATCAGGGGCTAAAATCTTCAGCAAATAAGGAGTAACCTGGAAGCTTGCAGGTTACAGAAACAAAGAGGAAGTAGAAGGAGACATAGCCAGATGGCATGAGCTTTACAGGAGCTCATTCATGGTTTACATGAATATGGAAGAACAGTGTTCTAGACGTAGGAATAGGGAGTGAGGAATCTGATGACCCAATGCCCAGCCCCGAGGTGGAGTGTGCAGGAGAGTGATAGTAGTACCCAGTGGGGAAGCAGGATACTTGGATTAGTTAAGGCCCAAGGCTACAGGGAATACTCTGCGAAGTAGGCAGGATATTGTCAAGTGTTGGTCTTAATCATGGAATAGAAGTTCCAGAGGGTACCGTGAGTGGTAAGATAAGAAAAATAGTAGAGGAAAAGCAAGGGCAGGGAGAGGAAGCCCTGGGCAATGTGGGGATTAGAATGTAAAAGAGAGTATAATTTTGGGTATATGACAAGGATGTAAAGTGTGGTGGAATTCACTGGCCTCAAGATTTCAGTAGATCTTTGGGATAAAGTTGCTTTAGGCGTTCCACAGGCACCTAAAAAATCAACTGATAACCACTGGCTGGTTCCAGTCAGGGATGTGTGGCTCCTGTGACCATATTCTTCCAGCATGACAGAATGAGGTTAGGTGGGCATTTCCATGAAGCAACACCATAATTGTTCAAGATTTTAGCATCGGACAGAGAGTTAAAAATTGGGTTTTAGTCCTAGCTCTGCCTTTGACTTCCCTTGTGGTCTTGGGCAAATCACCTACCCTTTTAAGACCTTACTGTCTTCATTTTAGTGAAGGGTAAAGAGTTTCTGAAATGGTAGGTTGATCCCATTTGTTCTCTGGTTTTCTTCCACTAGATGTTGTGGTTTTGGTACCATTGTGGTACCATTACAGCACTCAATAACCTTTCACTGTAATCTCCACCGGGATGTACCACCTTTCAGGCAAAGCCACCCACATGTGCATCAAGTACGGCCTATCGCCTATGACATTCAGGAAGGACTGTGTCCTCAGAGCCTAAACACATAGGGATTTTTGAGTGTTCTGCCCACCTGACTTCAAAGGATGGCCCTTCAGCCAGCCAGCCAGCCCTCCCTGACTGTCATTCTGGCCATTTCTTTTTGTCTCATTTTCTTCTTTTGTGTAATGATGAGCTTTATTATCCAAAGGGCTTTAAAGTAGTTTCATAACTAAAAGCAAGAAATATTTGTAGTGAAGGAAAATGCACGTGCCTCATTTTTTTGAACACTCCTATCAGGAAATATTGCATGTGTAGTAGAAAGAGCATGGAGTTCGGGACTGGGAGGCCTGGGTTTAATGTACTTGTGACCTAGTTCAGAGGTGGATGCTAATTGTATCAAGGGTAATGATGTTTAGAACAGTATTCGCTCGAATTTGATGGGGGCATCTGTTGTGTTTACAGCTTACATTTGGATATGGATGGCTCTGGGTGAACGTGATTGTAGATGAGTGTGTGTTCAGGGATGTCTACTTGAACATATTTGTGTGGATAGGGAGGGGAGAAGGTAAACCTATTGTGCTCATAGCTTTTGTTCTCCATCTTGTTATTATGTTTCCTGGCAACAGTAACTTTGATAAAAGAGATCTCTCCAAGCCTAAAGAGGCAACAAACTAAAGAATGAAAGAGGAGAGAATATAAATAGCACTGGGGATCAACATGGATTTCCGTTAGGTGTTTTCAGAGCTGCTAGACTCAGTAATTGGATTTTTTTGTGTGAGGCTTTTAATTGATTTATTAAGAAAAATAGGATAAAATAAAATTAAACAGATAAGGCAGCCAAGCTCTGGAAATGGAGAGATGACTCTATTTGTAAGTTGAATAAGTAACCATTTTTCCCCCTGATTCTAAGACCACCTCGAAGGAACAAAAGATATTGTAGACCACATATTCTTAGAGCATCTACCTGGCCACTGTGAAAATTTCCACCAGAATATAAGCTAAGAAAAATGCTAGTTTTCATGAGATATTGAATAGGCCATCCCCTAATAACAGCAATAGAAATTAACGTATAAAAATCATTAATATAAGCATAAACATTCTTAACATACCTCTTGCATTCAAACATGCAAACTGGTAGGACACCAGTTTGAGAACAGCAGCCCACACTGATCTAGGATTCTAGAAGATGAGAGAGAAGGTGTGGGAAATCCAGTCTTATTGGGCCTGAATTCCTTGTGTACAAGAGGATGGTAGCAATGAGATTTCCTATATGCAAAGGGAAAAGAGATTCCTGCAATTCCCACTTAATGGAGTGTGGCGTCTGTTATTTGTTTTATTTGTTTAATATCAATTTTAAATGCATGTTACTAGGACCTTGAAAGGGGTTACGGGTGTATGAATGCTGAAGCAATTTTTAAAATTCTACTGCCCAATACTCTTCTTCTTTTTAAAAATATTCTTTTAAAAACAGTAAACTTTGGGAGGAATATAGAATAGATTCAAATATCTGCAAAAAATACACACCAGATAAATCAGTTGAAGTTGATGATGAGCATATGTGTATGTGTGAGAAACTTCTTTGAGTTAAGCAAAATGATAATGAGACTATTTTAAATGTTTATCATACTTTGTAGTTTTCAAAACATTTTCATGTATATTTTTTCATTTTTTTGGCAGGTAAAGAGGATTGGCATTATAATCCCATTTTATATGTGAAGAAATTGAGAGGATTTGACCAACCTCCTAGAATCAAGCTCATAGATTTGACCAAGCTCTTAGAGTGGCAGATTGGATGAGAATCTGGCTGTTGACTCTCAATCTAGTGGTCTTCCTAATACTTTAAACTGGCTACAAACATAGCATTGAAAAACTCAATATTTATGAATGAGTCAACTTTGCTTGTGTACGAACATATGTGTTTATCCAGGAATGCCTTTAAAATGTCAGTTCTAAGAGTGATATGCAAATATTTGTCCATCTAGTGCAGATTCTGCAAAGAAAAATATTTCTCAGAAAACAAATTTTACCAAACAAATTATGATACCTTTGTAGTTAAATAAACAATAGACATTGACATTCGTATTGTCATAATAATCTAAGATGTTTTCAGAAATGGTTGCTTGTACTTTTACCATGCTCAGAAAACAAGATAGCACCTCCTATATTTAGGAATTCAAAAAAAAAAAAAAAAAACAACCCAGCTTGGATAGTTAGAAACAAAGCAACCTTCCCTAGAAAAGGGGAATCAACTCTGCCTGCCAGCAACACATGTGGTATTGGTTGTGGACTGGCTTCCCTTTTCTATTAGTCTATGCTGGACTCACGTTTGCTGGCCTTGTACCTAATTTTGAGGGGTTTCATGAACATCATTAACCTCATATAATGTCTATGAAAGTGATGAGAAGGAGCATTCTATTACGCTAATTCTTTTTTTTAACATCTTTATTGGAGTATAATTGATTTACAATGGTGTGTTAGTTTCTGCTGTATAACAAAGTGAACCAGCTATACATATACATATATCCCGATATCTCCTCCCTCTTGCATTTGCCTCCCACCCTCCCTATCCTACCCCTCTAGGTGGTCACAAAGCACCGACCTGATCACCCCGTGCTATGTGGCTGCTTCCCACTAGCTCTCTGTTTTACATTTGGTAGTGTATATATGTCCATGCCACTCTCTCACTTTGTCCCAGCTTACCCTGCCCCCTCCCCGTGTGCTCAAGTCCATTCTCTACATCTGTGTCTTTATTCCTGTCCTGCCCCTAGGTTCTTCAGAACCAATGTTTTTTTTTTAGATTCCATATATATGTGTTAGCATACGGTATTTGTTTTTCTCTTTCTGACTTACTTCACTCTGTATGCAAACTCTAGGTCCATCCACCTCACTACAAATAACTCAATTTCGTTTCTTTTTATGGCTGAGTAATATTCCATTGTATATATGTGCCACATCTTCTTTATCCATTCATCTGCTGATGGACACTTAGGTTGCTTCCATGCCCTGGCTATTGTAGATAGAGCTGCAATGAACATTGTGGTACATGACTCTTTATGAATTATGGTTTTCTCAGGGTATATGCCCAGTAGTGGGATTGCTGGGTCGTATGGTAGTTCTATTTTTAGTTTTTTAAGGAACCTCCATACTGTTCTCCATAGTGGCTGTATCAAGTTACATTCCCACCAACAGTGCAAGAGGGTTCCCTTTTCTCCACACCCCTTCCAGCATTTATTGTTTGTAGATTTTTTGATGATGGCCATTCTGACTGGTGTGAGGTGATACCTCATTGTGGGTTTGATTTGCATTTCTCTAATCACTAGTGATGTTGAGCATCCTTTCATGTGTTTGTTGGCAATCTGTATATCTTCTTTGGAGAAATCTCTATTTAGATCTTCTACCCATTTTTGGATTGGGTTGTTTGTGTTTTTGGTATTGAGCTGCATGAGTTGCTTGTATGTTTTGGAGATTAATCCTTTGTCAGTTGCTTCATTTGCAAATATTTTCTCCTATTCTGAGAGCTGCCTTTTCATCTTGTTTATGGTTTCCTTTGCTGTGCAAAAGCTTTTAAGTTTCATTAGGTCCCATTTGTTTATTTTTGTTTTTATTTCCATTTCTCTAGGAGGTGGTCAAAAAGGATCTTGCTGTGATTTATGTCATAGAGTATTCTGCCTTTGTTTTCCTCTAAGAGTTTTATAGTGTTTGGCCTTACATTTAGGTCATTAATGCATTTTGAGTTTATTTTTGTGTATGGTGTTAGGGAGTGTTCTAATTTCATTCTTTTACATGTAGCTGTCCAGTTTTCCCAGCACCACTTATTGAAGAGGGTGTCTTTTCTCCATTGTATATTCTCGCCTCCTTTATCAAAAATAAGGTGACCAGGGCTTCCCTGGTGGCGCAGTGGTTGAGAGTCCGCCTGCCAATGCAGGGGACGCGGGTTCGTGCCCCGGTCCGGGAAGATCCCACATGCCGCGGAGCGGCTGCGCCTGTGAGCCATGGCCGCTGAGCCTGCGCGTCCGGAGCCTGTGCTCCACGACGGGAGAGGCCACAGCGGTGAGAGGCCCGCGTACCGCAAAAAAAAAAAAAAAAATAAGGTGACCATATGTGTGTGGGTTTACCTCTGGGCTTTCTACCCTGTTCCATTGATCTATATTTCTGTTTTTGTGCCAGTACCATACTGTCTTGATTACTGTAGCTTCGTTGTATAGTCTGAAGTCTGGGAGGCTGATTCCTCCAGCTCCATTTATTACTCTAATTCTTATTGGCTCTGAAGAAAGTAAAGATGATGAAAGGTGAAGAGATAATGTTGAATTCTTCAAGTTTGCAAGATGACTTATTTAACACCAGGAAGTTTCTGAAGGACGAACTGCAAATCATGTAGTGCATGCAAACCACCATCCCTGTGCAGTTAACAATACACAACAATAATGAAAGAAAAGTGACTGAAGATGTGGAAAAACTTTGGGGTTTATTCTTTAAGAAGGGATCAGTATTAAAAATGGACACCGATTAGCCTAATATTAATTTAGAAGAAGGTGAGAAGAAGGCTTGGTCTGGTGAAAATTGATGGTTTCACAGACTTTAGGACTGTTCTCATCAGCAGATCATCCACATGAGGAGTCATTGGTGAGTGTCTGATGGATTGTCAACTCTTGGGGAGTCATTAAGGAGGGGGTTTTACCTACCACTACAGCTGTGTGTCTTAGAAAAAGATGCCCAATTCTAAGAAATATCAGTGAAAAGAAGAGGAAGATGACTGGTACCGAAGCTTTCACCTACCTATCCCATTTGGTGGAAACACAGAGAGAGACTGCAACCTTAAACAAGTCACTTGGACTTATAACCAGCCTCTTGGTACCTAACTTTTATATAATACATTTTGAGTTCTTCATATGGTTAGGTTTTAGGTAAAACATGGCAAGTTGATTTCACAAATTTCATTTTACCCAGTAATTTTAATATCTAGCCTGGAAAATCTTTAATCAGAACAATTAATGGGGGTAAACTATATTAGTCTGAATTTCATCATCTGGCTTTGCACATTTCTGCAAATAAAGACTTGGTGATAAAGACATGGTTAATGAATATATTGGCCAAAAGGAGGACCAAGAAGAGAATAAGATGAAAAGTAAGTGATCTAATGACCTGAATAGCAATTGTGGTGGTTGGCTGGCTGGTGGTAGTGGGGCAGGTGCAAAGAGCCAATAGAAGTTCCATTCCACTTGGTTGGTCTACTTAGAGGCAGACCTTCCATTAAATATCCATTAATGAGAAGAACTTTAGTGCATGACTAGTTAGTTTCTCATAGAGTGAGGTTGTAATGTGAAAGCCAAAAAAAAATCATGTAGTGCAATCAAGAGAGTGACATTTCATCATAATCACAGGTCCCACCCACACTCAAGGGCAGAAGATTATACCGCGTGCGTACACCAGGGTAGGGAATGTTGGGGTCATTTTAGAATTCTGCCTACCACACCAACTCTCCACTTTATTACTTTTCCTAATTATGATGTTAGGACATACTGTTAAGTTGTGAGATGTCACAAATAATATGTTACTGGTAAAGTACTGGAATTTACCATTTTCTCCTAAAAGGAGCAGATTTATGGTTATCCCTGAATGATGTCACTCCCTTTCACTGGCTCTCCTGAAAGAAACAGAAATGGATGGAGTTACTTAAGTCCCCTGTGGTAGGCTGAATAATGGCCTCTCAAGATATCCACATCCTAATCCTTGGAGCCTATGACTATTACCTTATATGACAAAAGGGATTTTGCAGATGTGATTAAGTTAGGATTTTAAGATGAGATTTTCTAGGATTAGCTGGGTGGGATTTAAGTGTAATCAACAATGTAGGAAGCCAGAGGGAGATTTAACTGCAGAAGGAGGTGTGACAAGCAGGAGGTTGGAGTGATCAGAGGAAGGGGTCATGAGCTGTGTAGAATGTAGGTAACCTCCAGAAGCTAGAGAGGCAGGGAGACAGATTCTCCCCTCGAGTTTCTAAAGGAACCGTCCCTACAAACACCTTAACTTTAGCCCAGGGAAACTGATTTTGGACCTCTGACCTCCAGAACTGTAAGAAAATAAATTTGTATTGTTTTAAGCCACTAAATTTGTGGTCACTTGTTACAGCAGTCCTACGAGGCTAACATGCCCCCTAATAACTCCACAAAATTCTAGATACGGTGTCACCCCACATGTTTGTTAATGAGACAGCTGTGATGTCTACTTTTTTTTCTCACAATGCACTGAGACTATTTGGAGACACAGCTGGAAGAGATGGGGGATAGCTCTAAGAATCAAATGTGACTGGGGTGAAAGATTAATATTGTGCTATTGCAGGGAGGCAGTAGACCTTTGAACAAGAATTGGTCATGATAATCGAAAGGAAAATGAAAGCAGGAAGGGATTAAAAAGAGAATAAAAGATTAAAAAGAGGAGATGAAGATGAGGGGAAAAGAGAAAAGAGGTGACTGAGAAGTACAATTTGGCCGCGGAGACTCGCTTTGTAAATAGCTGTGACATGTGGCCTCCATCCGGAGGACTGGTGGCTCAAGACTGGACCTCTGGGAGCCAAGAGACCTGCCCGAGGTCAGCATCATGAAGAGCCCTTCTCCAGGGCTCAGTGGGGATGTCACAGGAGCAGCTTGCCACAGCTTCCCATGGCTTCACCTGCTGGGCGTCTGGAACCCCAGATCTAAGGATCCCTACTTTCCCTTTAATCAGTTTTATGGAGGAAAAAGTATTGAGAACTTTTAATTTCACCAAACCTAATTAGTTTTCAAAGTACCTACAATAGAGTCCTACACAGGGACTCTGTTGTAAAATTATGGGCTGTAAAATTGCAAAACAAAAAGCTCACCAAACGGTTCTCTACATTTATTTTTTAACTTGCAAAAACAAACAGATGTGTGAAGTGAAGGGCAGTGCAGCCACTTGAATGAAATGAAGAGGGGAGTGTATGTACAGTGTTTTTGGAACCTTAGATGTCTCAGGGAATTTCTGTAGGGCTAAGGTGCTGACTTGAGGAACTCTTATTTCCTCAAGCCTATTCCTTTTCCCAGTGTAGTCAGGCCCTCTTATGAAGCTGAGCCTGCTACCTTGCTGAAGACAGGTCACTCAGGTGAAGGTCAAGTGTCCGAAGAGGGAGAGACCCTGGGCTGGCCCCTCTTGCTTCTTCCTGTGGGCGCAAACACCCTCCAGGCAGCCCCTGCATTTAACGGGCTGCACAGAAGACTGTCAAGCTGATTGGTTACTGAAATTTTGGTGTAGTCCCACATGTAATTGTAACCACTGGGTTAATGTGCTTATATTAGCACTAATTAAAGATATATGTCCTAGATAAAGCCTCTGTCTTGAGAGCCCATAAAAGCACAGCAAGCCTTTGGAAAAGCAGTTTTTAAAATTGGCTATAAGCATAAAGCATTACTCTGTCTTGGGGTGACCTCCTTGACTGCCCCATGTAAGGTGCCTATTTAGTCAGCTCTTATTTGGTTATAACAAAAAGACCACATACTGGGTGTCTAAAACAACAAATATTTATTTCTCACCATTATGGAGGCTGAGAAATCCAAGATCAGGGTGCCAGCAGATTCGATTCCTTGTGAGGATCCTCTTCCTGGCTTGCAGACAGCCACTTTCTTGCTGGGTGCTCACATGGCCTTTCCTCAGGGTGTGCACATGGGAAGAGACTTCTCTCTCTTCTTCTCTCTCTTCCTCTTCTTTTTTTTTTTTTTTTTTTTTTTGTGGTACGCGGGCCTCTCACTGCTGTGGCCTCTCCGATTGCGGAGCACAGGCTCCAGACGCGCAGGCTCAGTGGCCATGGCTCACGGGCCTAGCCGCTCCACGGCATGTGGGATCTTCCCGGACTGGGGCACAAACCCGTGTCCCCTGCATCGGCAGGCGGACTCTCAACCACTGCACCACCAGGGAATCCCTCTTCCTCTTCTTATAAGGGCACTAATTCCATCACGAGGGTTCCACCCTCATGATCTGATCTAAAGCTAATTACCTCCCAAAGGCCCCACCTCTTAATAGCATCACATTGGGGTTAGGGATTCAACATATGAATTTGGGGGGACACAAACATTTAGTCAGCAGCACTTAGCAATGTGCCCATCCTGGTGAAGAAGTGCCCAAGTTGTTAATTCCTATTTTGTGTCTCATTGTATGTTCTACTAAAATCCTCTGACCCTACCTGCCCCACTGCTTTCATTTAGAAGCTCCCCTACACCCACAGTTGGCACTGGGGCCTGTTTGTTCTTAGCCTGGTGTACAGATTGGTTTTGCTGAGAAAAACCTGTATTTTCCTACAGCCTGTGTTCTGGTCACCTCATCGATCACTTTCTCCTAACCAACAGCCAGATGTGTCCAAAAAGTGATAAAGACTCCAAGAGTCTGAAGAAATCAATTGGTGGGTGGCTGTTCATTATCCTAGACTTACTTTCTGTTCATATCTTCCCTCTCCTGCTTTCTCCTTGGGCCAGCATAAACTTCAATTCATTCATTTCTGCTTCCCTTCTCACTTAGCAGTTATAGGCGATGGTGGAAGGTCCTCACAGCCCAACCCACTTCTCTAGCGATGTGTCACTTATTGACTCTGAGGGGAGCATCATGACCTACGTTTGGTTGGGTCAGCCTGAGCAAATAGCTAGAATCCAGTTAACATTCAGATTGGAAGAGGCTTCAAAGCTTCTATAAAATCTTGCCCCCCAGGTACCCAAATTGTCTCTTATTCCCGAACTACTTGAGCAAGGATGCCGCAGTTCTAATCACTCATTGTAAAGGGTGGTCAGGAAACGCCATGCTCCTCCCTCCGCCTTAGCCCTGCTTCCACTCCTCACTCTGAATCTTAACCCTCTGTCAGTCTGACCTCATGCTTATTCCTTTAGAATTTTATCTCTCTCCGCTGAGAACAGTTTCTGTGCTGTGTATGTGTCTGTCTCGCTGTCCTCCAATTGTTCTAAAATCCGTATCTGCTCATTTCACTCAGCTGTGTGAAATCCTTCAGTGGCCTTCCATAGCCTCAGGGTGCAGTTCAAACTCCTAAGCTGCTTTCACATCTGGTCCACCCCTGGCCGCCCCTCTGAACAGCTGTTTCCCGAAAAGTCATGCATTTCCAGACCTCCATGTCTGGGCACATGGTGTCAATTCTCCCCATCCTTCTCTGCCTCATTCTCATCCTCAAAATCTGGAGCCTGAACCCCAGCTTGAGTCTGCTGCCCCTGTTCCGTGGTGCTATCGCACCTTCCAGCAGAGCCCTGAGCCCCACTCAGCATGCTGGGGGCAGGTTCGTGTGGCTTTGGCCCCACTAGGCTTCTAGCCCTTATATTATGGAACTAACTGGGGTCAGTGGGCACGAGCACCCTCAGATAAGTTCTGTACTTTCCATCTTTACCTTAGGATATCACCGGCCACCTTGCTCTCCATTCTCAGAGTGAGAACCATCTTTCTAAAATTAATCGTGTACCTGGATTCTGGGCTCTTCGTGACCCTGTTCTGTAGGTTGTTTATATTCATATTTGTTCTCTCTCTCCTCTCTGTTTCTGTCTTTCTCAGGTTTCCATTCTTTCCTTCCCTTCAGTCCTAAAACACATGCTGTCTCCTTTGCCTGATCCTGCTGTTCCTTCTGTTTCCTCAGTTTTAGAATATGGGTAATCCTACTCTTTCTACTCTCACCCTACCCCACCCGCTTCTCATGCCGCTTTACAGTCTGATTTCCAGACTAACCACCTTCCTCAAATGTTTCCGTGTTTTGTTTCTTGATACGTTTATGGTATCCTTGAAAAAGTACATTTTAGAAAAAGAAAACACATTTTTCAGAATAAGAATCAAAGTTCTGATTTTGTATTTTATATTTTTATCTCTTTCTTTTATGACATTAATACGTTTACTTATTTTCTTCATTCTAGAATATACTTAAATTAGCTTCATACGTGGCACAGACAATAAATATGCCAGTGAAGTTTAAGATTTTCTGGCGGTTCTTTTTGTCCTCAGACTATACACTGCCCAGGATATACAGAGTAGTGCGTTCAAACACTGCTTGAAATTATTCTTTTCTCTGTGTGGTTATGGTATTAATTTGAGATAAAATTATGTTCGGTCATTTATGTTTTGTTCAATTATAGCATTTGCTTTTCCCCTTTTAAGATTACCTGTTAAATAAGTAAAACATTTACCGTGTTCAGAATTGAGAACCATATAGAAAGGGGTAACTAGAAAGTCCCAGCCCTGTCCTTTACAATCATCCCCTTCCATTTTATAGGTATGCATTTTCATAAGCTTTAGGTTTATCCTTCTGGTATTGCTTTTGCAAAAAGAAGCAAATATCTTATTTCCCACCCTTTCTTATACAAAAGGTAGCATACCCTATATACTGTTCTACACTTTGCATTTTCATTTAACAAAATATCTTGGAAAACGTCCTTTCATATCATATAAATCTTTCTCGTCCTTTTTTATGATTTACAGTACTCCATGGTATGGACATAGATAGTTTATTCGGTTGGTCCCTTATTGGTGGACATTTGTTTTGTTTCCAGTCTTTTACAAATAATGCTGCAATGAATAACTGTATTATATGTTGTTTTGTATTAGTGGAAGGAAATCTTCTAAATGGATTCATAGAAGTGGAATTGCTGGGTCAAAAAGTAAAGCATATATAATTTTGTTAGATGTTGCCAATGCATATGGAAATTTGTTACATATTCCTTCCATAGCGTTTAAAGCATTTTACATTCCCACCAGCAATGTACAAAATTACCTATTTCTCCAAAGCCTTGCCAACACAATGTGTTGTCAATATGATAGCTGAGAAATGGCATCCAAATGTAGTTGTTTTTCGTTTTTGTTTTTATAAATTTATTTATTTATTTTAGGCTGCATTGGGTCTTTGTTTCTGCATGCGGGCTTTTCTCTAGTTGTGGCGAGCGGGGGATACTCTGTTGCGGTGCACAGGCTTCTCACTGCAAAGGCTTCTCTTGTTGCGGAGCACGGCCTCTAGGCATGTGGGCTTCAGTAGTTGTGGCTCGTGGGCTCTAGAGCACAGGCTCAGTAGTTGTGGCGCGCGGGGTTAGTTGCTCTGCGGCATGTGGGATCTTCCCGGACCAGGGCTCGAACCCGTGTCCCCTGCATTGGCAGGCAGATTCTTAACCACTGTGCCACCAGGGAAGTCCCCAAATGTAGTTTAATTTCTTATTGTGAGAGTAAGCATTTTCCCCATATTTTTAAGGGCTATTTGCCTTTCTTATTCTATGAACTGTCTGCCCCTTTTTGGGGGAAGAGGGAGAGTGCATTATTTTCTATTGGGTTTTGGTCTTTCTCCTTCTCAGTGTTTTAGAGCGCTTTATACATTAGGGAGATTAGTCTTTTGTATAAATTGCAGATATTTTCTCCCAATTTGTGATTTGTCTTTTGACTTTACTTACAGTTTTTCTTTTTGTCATAAAGATGTTTCTTTAAGAAAATTATTTTAAGTTGTCAAATTAATCAGTCTTGTCTTTAATTGCTTTTGGATTTTAAGTCATAGTTAGAAAACTGTTTCCTACTTCTAGATTATGAAAGAACTCACTATCTTTTCTTCTAGTATTTGTATGCTTTTATTTTTTACATTTAAATCTGAATAATTCTGAATGGTTAGAATTATTCTAGTGTATGTTATGAAGTTTGGAACTAAAATGATCTTTTCTAAATGTTATCTAGTTGATCCAGCCTTATTATTATAAAATCTCTCTTTTTTTGCCCAGTGAGTTGTGATGCCATCTTTATCATATTCTAAATTTCCAGATGTACTTGGTGTATTTTTAATATTCTGTTCCATTTTTTTCATCTGTTCATGCTTAGTACCACTGCTTTAATCAAAGAAGCATCGTGGGTTGTTTTAAGAGCAATAGAACTATTTCCTCCACATTGCTCTTCTTTTTCAGGGTTTTCCTAATTGTTTTAGATTGATCATTTTTTATATGAAATTTAAAATCAATATATCAAATTCCAGAGTAAAATAAACTTGCTGGTTTTATTATTGGATTCATATTAAAGTTATACGTTAACTGGAGAAAGTTGATATCTTTATAATGTTGAATAGTCTTAGGTAAGATCAAGCAGTGTCTCTTCATTTGCTAGTTTTGGTTTCAAATTTTGGGGGCTCTTTGGAGGTTTAAACAGAGTGGCAGCATTTTCAATGGTTAAAGATACATTTTGGCAGTTGAGACTGTTCATATTATTTCAAGAGCAGACGTAGATATCAGAAATCTTATTAAAATATGGCAAAACTTATCATTTCTCATTTGATGATCACTAAATGATTTCAGAGCCTTAATTTGCACCGAATAAATGTAAACAAATGTGAATGATTTTCCCACAAGAGCTGCTACATCTGCTTGAGGATTAGGTAGGTTATTTATAGAATTGTTGCAAATATGTGACTTGCAACTAATTGTAGTGGTCCATTGACTTTTGGAAAGGATTCTTAGAATCTGTATGATTTTCAATGCTGTGGTTTTTTATTTATATGAACCAGCTCACAGACCAGAAAACTCATCAGTGAACTTGCTTTTCCCAACAGGGAGAATCTTGTCACTTATTTCATCAGGTAGGATATCATGTTTAAAATTTCTTACCTTTTATTTCCATAGGAAAGCTTTGTACATTTTAGTGAAATGACTGGTAAAACATGACGTTTTGACCAATTCTGAGTTTTTTATTTTTAGTTTTTTGAGCTCTGGTTTTAGATTGTGCTAGTGAAAATTTATGTTCAAACAATATGGAACAAAACCCCCCAACCAAGCACAAAAAACAATATGGAAATTTGGAAGTAAGTTTAGTTTCAGATTTTGTGTGTGTGTGTGTGTTTGGAGTAGGTTAGCTTCTCTATTTCTGAGAACAGGAGTGTGTTCCCAAAGAACTAGGGGCAATGCATGCTGAAACCAGGGGACAAGGACAATGCAAACACTGAAAATCAAACCAGGAGAAGTAAATTCTCACTCCAAGGGAGGAGGCAGGGTCAGAAATGGGGACTAAACCAAGAGGGTCAGCAGTCAATCAGATAGCCTGTTTTAGTCTATTTAGGCCACTATAACAGAATACCATAGACTGCGTGACTTCTAAACAACAAGAATTTATATCTTACAGTTCTGGAGGCTGGGAAGTCCAAGATCAAAGCACTGGCAGATTTGGCGTCTGGTGAGAGCCCACTTCCTTGTTCACAGACATCCTTGCTGCATCCTCACACTGTGGAAGGGCCCAGGTAGCTCTCAGAGTCTCTTCTATAAGGGCCCTAATCCCATTCATGAGGGCTCCACCCTCATAACCTAATCACCCCAAAGGCCCCACTTCCGATTACTATCACAGTAGGGATTAGGTTTCAACATGTGAAATTTCAGTGGGGGACACAAACATTCATTCTGTAGAACTGCCACTGGAATGGAAGTTCCTAAAGGGCCCCCAAGGAAGAAAAGGGTCCTAAATAATTGCATGGAACAGAGGGAGAATAAACATGTTAAAAGGCACAGGGTTTGGGCTGATAGTTCAACATTCAATCTAAAGGTCTGAAATAGTCATCTAGTTAAGGTGTGACATGAAGTTACCACTTCCTTTGTGAAACATGACTTTAACATTTTTTATGAAAAAAATTTGAATTGAAATCCTAGAAGCTCTCCAGTTGACAGCTAACTGATGTCTCTCTGATGTGAACTGATGTCAGGTTTCCTGCTGGGTGCACTGTTTATCTCACTCATAAAGGGTGTAGAGTGTTAAATGGAGATTGTCACAATCTTTTTAAAATAAACTTACTTATTTATTTATTTTTGGCTGCATTGGGTCTTCGTTGCTGGGTGCAGGCTTTCTCTAGTTGTGGTGAGTGGGGGCTACTCTTCGTCACAGTGTGCAGGCTTCTCATTACGGTGGCTTCTCTTTGTTGCAGAGCACAGGCTCTAGGCATGCAGGCTTCAGTAGTTGTGGCATGCAGGCTCAGTAGATGTGACACATGCGCTTAGTTGCTCTGCGGCATGTGGGATCTTCCCGGACCAGGGCTCTAACCCGTGTCCCCTGCATTGGCAGGCAGATTCTTAACCACTGTGCCACCAGGGAAGTCCCTGTCACAATCTTTTTAAAAAAAGATTTCTTTTTCAAAGCCTTGGTAAAGGTACAGTTTCTTAGTCATGTTGATACTAAAATAGAGTTTTATAATTAAATTATTCAAACACTTTTCATACTACAGGTAAAGTAACTTATACTATATAATCCCTGAAAATATTTACTGCCATGGCTACATTTTATCATGGTTGATAAGCTTTGCAAACTATTAAGATTGTGTGAAATTTTTTTTTCTTAGATAAGGAGGGTGTTTGGAGGCTTGCCATCTAGAGGTTATTAACTTCATTCTGTCACAGTTTGCCAAAACACTGAAATCCTGGGACATGTCAGGGATTTATTGGAGCCATGATGAACAGAATGCTCACAATCAGGACTATCTCAGAACCTCCTTAGGAGAGTTTCTCTTCTTCAGAGTAATGAATTGGTGCTAATTCCCTTGGTTGGTCCACCTGGTTCCTGCTTTCTAAATGGAACCAGTTTCTGGATATTCCAAAGTGCCCAGCATCGTAATAATTAAGAACAGAATTTATGTTTCATTTTCACGTGGGCTTTAGCATTGGGAAATGTAAATACATACAGGAGAGTAGAGTCAGCCAGGGATCTCCTGACACAGAGGAGCATCATCCTGAAATCCCTGTCAGCAAGCCGGTGGAAGTCGGCTTCTCTCGTCCATGCTGGGGCCAGCCTGTGTTCTGAGCCCTCTGATCGCTTAGATCCCTTTCTTCTCTATTGCCCAGCTTTAGCCTACTACAGGAGGTGTAGCCAGTGCCTGGAAAAAGATGGTAAATTAAGTCATTTTCTAATGAACATTCCAAAATTACAGATCCCAAAGGGGGTGAAATCTGTAGGAAAACACACCACATTGGGAACATTTGACCCTGTGTGTGTTTCAAACAGGCCATCTAACTCTCCTGTGTATATACTTGTAGCATAGCTATTTAGAGTTAAGGACATAACCCCTGTTTGGGCAAGAGGAAAAAGCTAACATGCTCTCTGGTATTCCCCTATGACCTTGTTTGCATTAGCAAACACATTTCTAAAACATCCATAGGGCAAAGATGGAGGCTCAAGATAAATCAAAAAATATGTTTGATTTTTAACTGCCTGAATTGATAACTGACTGGTTGACTTCGCAAGTGAGTGACTTTGCAAGCAAGTAACAGACTAGTTTTCAGCTTGTTTTGCAAAATCTTAGGATTATTTTTTGACGGCTACAGTCAGTGTGCTGGACTTCATTTTTGAAACATTGGCTAAGATTCTAGTCCCAGCTAGCAAGTAGGTGTCAGTGCTCTTACCATTTCCAGTTGATTGGTAGCAGCTGCCTGGAATGCAGTGTTGAGAAGGATTCTGAGGTCTTGTACTGGGCTCAGAGGTAAAGAGGGCTGTGGTAGATTTTCAATGTTCACTATGGTGAGAGTGGGGGAGTGGTAGTATATGTGCTTTATATGTACTCTAGGGCCATTTGGAAACTGTTCTCGAACAATAAACCATTGCCTTCAGGATTCTTTTCCCTATTTATCATAATATTAAAGTTGAGCAACCACATTGTTCTTTTTTCTTTTCTGGGCTGGCAGGAAATATTAGACCAGAAGAATAAGAACAGCATGAAATAAAGGAGTAAGTAGGTCCTTTCCTTGAGAATATATCAGTAGTTTATGGTTGCCCGGCAGGCTGAGTCTGATTATGTGGCCTTATGATACCCTTGGACCACAATACCAAAAGGAGACTGTTCAAGGGCAGATACAGCCAAGGGAGCAATTACGATCAAAAGTCTAATTAAGGGAGAAATCTGGAAATCCTTTCTTGGTCTTGGTCTTCAGTCACTGTGACATTTTAGAAGAGAAACATATTCGAGATGGAAGAGATGACTGGAAATGGCATCAAATCCTTCCTGTGATAAAATGCATGCTCAAAAAAAAAAAAAGTGCTACTCTGAGTCTGTGTTCTGAGCAAAACATTTCCATGTGTGAAATTGCAGTTGCTATGACAACCAGGGGCTGCAGCCCACTGACCCGTGTTCCTAAGGAAAACAAGAGTTGATGTTTATGGATGAGAATCCAGCACTGCCTTAGAGAAAGAGGGAGCCCAGCATGTGTTTAAGTGCCAGGTCTTCACCTTGTGCCTTGGAGGAAATAAGTTCTCTGATGCTCCATGATCATCTGCCTTTTGCGTTAGGCCCTCCAATTATCTTTAACTAGGTGAAGCATCGGGAAGAAAACACCTCAACTAGAACATCAGTTTGAGTGGAAAAAAATAAAATTTTAAGTAGACAGTTCACCTGAAATAGTTGATTTACAACTTCAGAGTGAGGAACACTGTCTTACTCTCTCTTGCTCTGGTATTCCAATTCTTGAAGAAATGGTGGAAACAAGGGTTTCTGACTCAGCAGTGCTTTCTTGTTTCTGGTCTTTTCAGGCTTATGTTTTCTTCATTGGTTTCATTCAAAGCAACATAACCTGTGTTGAACCTTGGAAGCTCTTGTAGGGGCAAATATTTACATCCAAAATGTGAATGTTGTTCAAGAGGAGGATAAACTAACTGAACAATAGTCTCAAATCCCAAATGTCTGTGAACAGACTCTTCCGCATCTCAGTTTGTGACACCATTATCTAGTCAGTTGTTCAAGTAGGAAATCTAGGAGTCATTTTTCACTTTTGTCTTTCTTTCACGCTCCACGGGTAACCCATCAGCAAATACTATTGATTATACCTCCACAATACATCCCAAATCTACCCATTTCTCTGTTTCAACTCCCACCATGGTAGTTTTAGGACAGTCATCTCCTGCCTGGATGACTTCATGTTCTCCTAACTGGGCTCACTCTCACTACTCCTGTTTTTTACCATTCATTCTCCCCACAGCTGACAGGATGAGATATATATTTGAAATTAAACATTTTATTTTGAGATAACTGTTATTGACATGTAGTTCTAAGAAATAATACAGAGATCCCACGTACCCAGTTTTCCCAAATGGTCACATCTTTCATGATTTTAGTATAACATCACAACTAGGATATTGACATCTCTACATCAAGATACAGGACATTTTCATCACCACAAGGACTTTTTTTTTTTTTTTTTTTTTTTTCAGTACGCGGGCCTCTCACTGCTGTGGCCTCTCCCGTTGCGGAGCACAGGCTCCGAACGCGCAGGCTCAGCGGCCATGGCCCACGGGACCAGCCGCTCCGCGGCATGTGGGATCTTCCCGGACCGGGGCACGAACCCGCGTCCCCTGCATCGGCAGGCGGACTCCCAACCACTGCGCCACCAGGGAAGCCCCACAAGGACTTTTATAATGACAACTACTTCCCTTCCACCACAGACCTCACCTTAGCCCGTAGCAACAACTAATCTAGTCTTCATTTCCATAATTTTTGTCTTTTCAAAGATGTTATATAGATGGAATCATACTATTGATATATAGTATGTATGTCTAGAACTTTTAGCATTATTTTGAAGAGTGGTAATAGTGGACATGCTTTAATTGCTTCTGATCTTAGGGGGAAAGCGTTCAGTCTTTCACCATTAACTGTAATGTAAGCTGTAGATTTTTGGTAAGTGTTCTTTATCAAGTTGAGAAAGTTCCTCTCTATTCCTATTTTTGTGAGATTATCTTTAATGGGTGTTGAAAGTTGTTACATGCCTTTTCTTCACTGATATAATCATGATCTTTCTTCTTTAGTGTGTTAATCTAGGAGATCACATTGATTTTCAAATGTTGAAGTAGTCTTGGGAATGATGCATAATTATTTTTATATATTGCTGAATTCTGTTTGCTAATATTTGTTAAGGATTTTTGTGTATATATTCATGAGGGATGTTGCTCTGTAATTCTCTCTGTCTCTCTCTCTTCCCCTCCCTTCCTCCTTCTCTCCCTTCCTTCCTTTCTTTCTTTTTGTACATTCTTTGGTTTTTGATATCAGGATAACACTAGCTTCGTAAAATGAATTGGGAAGTGTTCCTTCCTCCTCTATTGAAGATTCTACAAGAGATTGTGTAGAATTGATGTTAAATTTTAAGAATTTGGTAAAATTCTCCAGTGACACTGACTGGGCCTGGAGATTTCTTTTGGGGGAAGTTTTTAAAGTACAAGCTAAATTTCCTTATTGGTTATAAGACTGTTCAGATGATCTGTTCCATATTGTATAAACTGTTGTAATTTTTGTTTCTTGAGGAGTGGGCCCATTCCATCTAAGTTGTCAGTTTTATGTGTATGGAGAAATTTCCTTACTATGCTTTTGATGTCTGCACAGTCTGTATTGATATCTCCTGTTTCATTCCTGATATTGGTAATGTGTGTCTTCTCTTTTTCCTTTGTTATTCTTTTTTTTTTATTATTTTTTTAAAATCATTTTTAGCTGCCTTGGGTTTTTTATTTTTTAACATCTTTATTGGAGTATAATTGCTTTACAATGATGTGTTAGTTTCTGCTGTAAAACAAAGTGATTCAGCTATACATATACATACATCCCCACATCTCCTTCCTCTTGCATCTCCCTCCCACCCTCCCTATCCCACCCCTCTAGGTAGACACAAAGCACCGAGCTGATCTCCCTGTGCTATGCAGCTGCTTCCCACTAGCTATCTATTTTACATTTGGTAGTGCATATATGTCCATGCCACTCTCTCATTTCGTGCCAGCTTACCCTTCCCCCTTCCCATGTCCTCAAGTCCATTCTCTATGTCTGCATCTTTATTCCTGTCCTGCCCCTAGGTTCATTAGAACCAGTTTTTTGTGTTTTTTTTTTTTTTAGATTCCATATATATGTGTTAGCATATGGTATTTGTTTTTCTCTTTCTGACTTACTTTACTCTGTATGACAGTCTCTAGGTCCATCCACCTAACTACAAATAACTCAATTTCACTTCGTTTTATGGCTGAGTAATATTCCATTGTATATATGTGCCACATCTTCTTTATCCATTCATCTGTCGATGGACACTTAGGTTGCTTCCACGTCCTGGCTATTGTAAATAGAGCTGCAATGAACATTGTGGTACGTGACTCTTTTTGAATTATGATTTTCTCAGGGTATATGCCCAGTAGTGGGATTGCTGGGTGGCAGGCGGATTCTTAACCACTACGCCAACAGGGAAGTCCCTCCCTTGTTATTCTTGTTAGAGGTTTGTCAATTTTATTGATCTTTTCAAAGAACCAGCTCTTCATTTCATTGATTTTCTGTGTTGTTTTTCTGTTTTAAATGTCACTGATTGCTACTCATCTTTATTTCCTTTCTTCTTCTTGTTTTGTGTTTATTTTGCTCCTCTTTTTGTAGGTTCTTGAGTTGGGAGCTAAGATTACCAATCTGAGACTTTTCGTTTTTTCTTTCTTTTTTTTTTTTTTTTAAACATCTTTATTGGAGTATAATTGCTTTACAATGGTGTGTTAGTTTCTGCTTTACAACAAAATGAATCAGTTATACATATACATATGTACCCATATCTCTTCCCTCTTGCATCTCCCTCCCTCCCACCCTCCCTATCCCACCCCTCCAGGTGGTCACAAAGCACGGAGCTGATCTCCCTGTGCTATGCGGCTGCTTCCCAGTAGCTATCTACCTTACGTTTGGTAGTGTATATATGTCCATGCCTCTCTGTCGCTTTGTCACAGCTTACCCTTCCCCCTCCCCATATCCTCAAGTCCATTCTCTAGTAGGTCTGTGTCTTTATTCCTGTCTTACCCCTAGGTTCTTCATGACATTTTTTTTCTTAAACTCCATATATATGTGTTAGCATACGGTATTTGTCTCTCTCTTTCTGACTTACTTCACTCTGTATGGCAGACTCTAGGTCTATCCGCCTCATTACAAATAGCTCTAATGTAAGCTCTTAGTGCTATAAATTTCTGTCTCAGCACTGCTTTAGCTGTGTCCTACAACTTTGGATATGTTGTATTTTTTTTAATATGTTGTATTTTCATTTTCATTTAGTTCAACATATCCTTTGATTTACCTTGGGACTCCCTCTTTGACCCAGGGATTATTCAGAAATGTATTATTTAGTTTGCAAGTGTTTGGAGATTTTTGTTTTATTTCTTTTATCAATTTCTAGTTTGATTCCATTGTGGTCAGAGAATACACTCTACAATTTAAAAATAAATTTTTAATTTAGTTTTTAAATTGATTTAGTTGTGTTGGGTCTTAGTTGCAGCACGCAGGGATCTTTTTCGTGGCATGCGGGATCTTTCATGGTGGTGCGTGGGCTCTTTGTTGCAGCGCGTGGGCTTCTCTCTAGCTGTAGCGCATGGGCTCCAGAGCACGTGGGCTCAATAGTTGCAGCGCGTGGGCTTAGTTGCCCTGTGGCATGTGGGATCCTGGCTCCCCAACCAGGGATCGAACCCGTGTCCACTGCATTGGAAGGTGGATTCTTAACCACTGGACCACCAGGGAAGTCCCTATAATTTCAATTTTTAAAGAATTATTGAAGGTTTTTTTTTCTATGGCTATGGCTATGGTCTATCTTGATATATGTTCCATTAGCACTTGAAAAGAATGTGTATTCTGCTATTGGACAGAGTGTTCTATAAATGTTGATTAGATCCTGTTGATCGATGGTAGTATTGAATTCTTCTATATCCTCACAGATTTTTCTGTCTAGTTGTTCTATCACTTGCTTGAAAGAGAGGTGTTGAAGTCTCCAACTATAACTGGATTTGTCCATTTCTGCTTTCAGCTCTGGAAGTTTTTGATTCACATATTTTGTTCTTTGATGCATATTCATTTAAGATCACTATGTCTTCTTGCTGGATTTACTCTTTCATCATTATATGGTGTTCCTCTCTGTCTCTGGTAATTTTTGTTGTTGTAGTTCTGAAGTCTACTTTATATGATATTAATATAGCCACTCCTGTTTTCTTTGATGTTTGCATGATATGTATTTTCCCTTCCTTTTACTTTCAACCCATGTATATCATTATATTTGAAATGTGTTTCTTGAAGATAGTGTGTAGTTGGGTCATATTTTTTTATTCTGTTTGCCAGTCTCTGTCTTTTAATTGGTTTATTTGGACCATTTGCATTTAATGTAATTATTGATATGTTAGGGCTTAAGTCTGACATTTTATTTTTTTGTTTTCTTTTTGTTCTCTCAGTCTTTTGTTTCTCTCTTTTTCCTGCTTTCCTGTGGATTTCTTGGTCATTTTTTAGAATTCCATTTATATTTATCTATAGTGTTTTTGAATGTATCTCTTTGTATAGCTTTTTTAGTGGTTGCTGTAGGCATTATATTACATACGTATAACTTATCACAGTCTATTGGTGCCATCATTTTACCAGTTCATGGTATAGAAACTTTATCTCCTTTGCCCTTCCCCATTTATAGTATAATCCTTGTGAATATTTCCTCTATATACATTTAGAACCACATTAGTGTTATAATTTTTTATTTCAACCATCAAACACAATTTTGAAATCTTGAGAAGAAAAATGTATTGTATTTTCCTATATTTTACTGTTTCCATTTTTTTCTTTCTTCTTGAAAATCCAAGATTCCACCCTTTATCATTTTCTTTCTATTTAAGAGAAATTTCTTTAGTCATCCTTTTAGAGTAGGTCTGCCTGCCGTTTATTCTTAAAGGATATTTTCACTAGATATATGATTCTGGTTTGACAGTTCTTTTCTTTCAGCACTGGAAAGTGTTGTGCCACTTGTTTCTGGCCTCCATGATTTGTGGTGAAAAAATCCGCTATTATTCTAATTGTTTTTTCACTATAGGTAATAAGGTTTCATTTTTCTCTTGTTTACTGTTTCCAAGATTTTTGTCCCTGTCTTTAGTTTTCAGAAATTTGACTATGATGTGTGTTGGTGTGGACTTCCTTGAGATTATCTTCTTTTGGGTTTACTCTACTTGAATCTGTATATTTATGTCTTTTGCAAAATATGGGAAATTTTTAGCCATTATTTTTTCAAGTACTATTTCAGCCTCACTATCATTTGCCTCTGCTTCCAGAATTCAATGACATGAATGTTAGATCTTTTATTATAGTTACACAGATCCCTGAGCCTTGGATCACTTTTTTCAATCTACTTTCTCTCTTATGACAGATTGGGTATTTTCTATTTTATTTTATTATCTTACATCTTTATTGGAGTATAATTGCTTTACAATGGTGTGTTAGTTTCTGCTTTATAACAAAGTGAATCAGTTATACATATACATATGTTCCCATATCTCTTCCCTCTTGTGTCTCCCTCCCTCCCACCCTCCCTATCCCACCCCTCCAGGTGGTCACAAAGCACCGAGCTGATCTCCCTGTTATTTTATTATTTTTTGATGGGGCCCATTTTTAATGTTTTTATTGAATTTGTTACATGAGGACCACCCTGAAGTGGTATAGAGATCCAGTTCTGTTTCCAATAATTGGCTTCCAGCCAGAGAATGAGTTATGTTTAAAGTAGTTCCAAACCAGGTGAGGATGGAGAAATTATCTGTGTCAAGTAGGGGCAGGTCAGCATGACTGGTGACAAGTTGTGACCCCTGTTTACAACTGAAGTCAGATATCTCATCTCAGTTTGCCCTGGATTTTCCTAGTTTCAGCAGGGGAAGTCTTGCATCCTGCAAATTCCCTCTGTCCTAAGAAAACGAGGATGGTTGGTCACCCTTGGAGAGTCTGAGAGTTATCTCAGCACGTTTTCTGGTTGGATCTGGGGAGGGAAGAGGTTGAGAGGGCATTGGAGTAGTTTGAAATCATTGCTGGGCTGTCCAAGTTTGATTCTTCAAAGCCTTGTACAGTTGAGGGCTTGCTAATGTATGTTCTCCTTAAGGCAGCAAACCAAGGAAAAAGATGGGTACTCCCTGGGCCAGGATCTATGTGTCCTATTGGTTCTTGCTCCAAATTCTCACCCAATCTATTTTTTTTTCAGTCAGGGGTGGGTGAGGTGGAGGAACTCCCGTTGGGTTACTAGGACCAGTTTGAAAGAAGATTCCTTGATCTCTGTTCATTGCCCCCTGCCCCCACCCGCCTTATCTGACCCTGTGTCAGTGGTAGAACCATGAACACTGTCTAGTTGTGATTTAGATACTAGGGTAGGTGAACAGCTAAACTGACAGCTATATAATGTGGGTTGAGGTGAAATACACATTTTATAGCAGGGTTTCCCAAAGTGTGGTCTGAAATTACCTTTCCAAGATCACCTGGGGGCTTATTAAATACAGATTCCTAGGCACAACGCCATAGACTATGAATCAGCAGGTTCGGGGAGAGGACCAGGAAAGTACCTTTTTACAAGCACCCCATGTCGTATTCGTGAATCCTGACATTAGAGGACCACTTTTCACTTGTTCTATACTATTTAGGTGATGTCCAGAGGATATCGGGGGGAAATCTGTATCCGATTTTACTTCTAGTTGGAAGGGCCGTGAAAAAAATATTTAGAACTTTGAAGGGCTTTATCATATATTGTCATTCTGTTAATTGTGTGACGTTAAGGTTTGGGTAAAAGTTAGAAGAGCAATAGTAGCCATCCCCCGGACACTTTACTGATGCTATTCTTTCCACGTTCAGCAGTGGAAGGAGAACTTGAGTGGAAAATGACAGAATAATATCTTCATAGCAGTTTAACAGCCTCTGCTCTCAGCTTTACAGGCCTCCCCTAGGACTGAAGGGAAAATTAAAGGAGGGAAGTGAGTCAAAATCACATAGAAGAGAGTACTCGCTACCCTATATTCTGAAACAGGGCTAAATTCCCAGATCTGTAAGCTATTTTTTTGTTGTTGTTGAAGTCAGCATTTTCTTTCCTGTTAACGGCACCTGCTGCCATCAGATGTCTGGTATTTTAAAAGCATATCTACTCTAGAAAGAGATTTATTGCGTTTTAAATCCAGATGACATCTTAGCTGGGGATTAGGCTTTTTTCCCACCTCAGGCAGAGCTACGCTTATATAATGATCTTTTGCACAAGCAGAGAGTGCTACTGCTCTGTCAGTCGGCTGGTAAGTTCAAACTCCAGATGTGGGCTAACATGCAAAATGTGATTCTGGGAATGCTGGTTTGATTCACTGTCACTGGGGCTGACCTGGAGCTCTGCTTCAGTTGGCAGCAGTTTTCATGGTGGTGGTGGTGGTTATGGTGGTGGGAGTGGCTGGACAGTAGGGCCTCTTAATATTCAGGATTGAATTGAATGCCTAGTTAGTCTAACAATGGCCCAAACTAAGGATAATAAAAGTAATGATTTAGAAGTATAAATTTTTTTCTTGTTTATAAATTACCTTTTAAATACATACCAGTGGGGCTATTTTGTGCTGGTTTTCGTCCCCTACTTGCAGGGCACCAGCCCTCTTCAGATTCAAATGAGACATTTCACATGTGCTTTCCAAAGTCTGGATGCCCATGTGAGAGCCACTCTTATTTCCTTTTCCATTTCAACCATCAGGCTCTGATTGCACATCTGACAGTGTCTCGAGATTATCTCCTTCTTCCCCCAAATTCCCAGAAGTTTGTCTCTTTTCATCTCCTTGCGTTCAAGGCACTGGCTAAAGTTTCTCATAAAGTCTCCGAATTCTTCTTTCTTGAACAAAGGGGGTCGGGGAGGGGCTGTGGGACCAGAGTCCTCCTGGTACAGAGTGGTCCAAGGTCCTATATTATATGGTGAGTCAGGAACATCATATTTCAATCAGATGATAAGAGTGTGAACTTACACATAGCAAAGGAAGAGATAACACGGAGAGGTAAAAATGTGCTGTGGAAGTATTATGATCTGGTGGGGGACCTGACAGCTCTGATTATCTCCCTTCCAGCACAGAATGGCAGGTGAGTGTGCGTTGTCATAATTAGCCTGTGCAATTAGGATGACTTCACAGATATTTGCTTTAATTGACTTTAGTAATAAACTAAATGATAATCTTCTCAGATAAAAATAATTCCACAATGACTGTCTAGGTATCACGATATATCATTGTTTAAAGTAGTGTGTACTTTCTAAAAAGAAAATCTGTATATGTCTCTAGGGCCAAGTATTTATTACGTCCTTATTATTGTTATTAATTATTAATAAATAAAATCTATCTGTTAAGACAATAACTATATATCTGTATTTATAATTATATATATATACACATGTATATAAAGCACTTTATACATGATTTAAAACAGAGTAATTTAAACCAAAGTTTACTCATCTAAAACCGACAGAGGTCATGAACAGTCCACTTTCTCCACTGTCCTGGAGATTGATAGTCTGGACCTACATGAGTTACTGCAAATAAAAACATCCTCTCTAAGAGCTGGTTCTGCCCAAGGAGTTCAGCTGGAACCTACCAGATTCAGCAGCGTAGCCCATTTAAGTGGTTGTTTGATGTCACACGTGGACTGCCTCAGGTGTGCATTAAGTGTAAGGTCTTGACAATAAGGATTTTTTTGGTTTGTTCATTTTTTTGCTTATTTATATAATTTTTATAGTTTTATTTATTGATTATTTATCCTGTACTTACTTGATAATATTCTGACTATTTTGGGGCTAGGATAATTGCATCCCTTCTCAAACCTAAAGCAGAAGAACAAAGGTAAAAATTTATCCCAAAGTGTAGCTAATAGGGAGGTACTTAAATGTCTCTGAGTATACAAAGTGTGAAAAATTCCGTTCTCTCTCTCTCTCTAGACTTTTTATAAAAAGAAGAGCCTTTTGAAGTAACAGCCCAAAGTAAAAGAGATGAGTGTTGAGGACAGTGGCAGAGACAGCGTTGTTCTCTAGCAGCCTTTCCTGCTCTTTCCATAACAATGGAAACCCTGATTTTTAGATAGGCACAGGCTACTCAGAGTAAAGACGGGCTCCATGGCAACCAGTGTGGTCCTGTAACCAGTGCAAAGCATCACATGATAGCTTCCTGAAATTTTCCTTAAAGACAGTTGACACATGCTATCATTTTCCCAGCTTCATCCCTTCTTCCACCCTGCTGCCTGAAATACTGATGTGTTTCAAGGAGTTTTAGTTGCTACCTTGGACTATGAGAAATGGGGCCCCCCTATTGGGGATGGTCGAATGGTGAACTGGAAAGATGTTGAAGATTTTGTTGGGCAGAACCTCTGTAAGCAGCCCTGGACAGTCTCTGGATTTTTATATGAGACAGAAACACTTTTTTGCCTTGCTTATGCTACTATTTCTTGTTTAGCCAAATCTAACCTTAAGTGATAACAATGATACAACCCTAAAGGAAGGGAGATTTCATAGCCTTTCCATGAAGTTTATTCAAGGGCTTAAGCATCCTTAAGGACAAAATATTACTTTTTATTTTTAAAAAAGTATCTTTGATGCAATCGATTCCTGTTTTCTCTTGTTCAAGCCTCTGAAAATGGAGAACAGTTGGTTGACTTCTTCCCCATAATAAATCTTTGTGGAACGTAAGATTTTTGTTTTCACCTTAATTTTATAGCTTTTTGCCCATCAGTGGATCTGGAACTCTAAGTAATTATCCTTTAATTTTATGAAAAATATTCACAACCAGACTCTTTTTTTAGTAAGAGAATTAGCTATGCTAGGCTTGGGGTTGTAATTATGCCTGTGATTTGTTATTAGTGGGTTGCAACAGGTTTGCTCTTATGAAATGAATAAGCTGTTTGCTGAACTATGAAAGGAGGAGACAGAGAGAGGGTACTTCTACTATAACATCTGGGGAGAAGTAGTAGAAAATGGGTTTTCCCTGTGTATGCGTGTGAGCGGGTTAGTGAGGGAAAGAAAGAGAGAGAGAGAGAGAGAGAGAGAGAGAGAGAGAGGGAGGGAGGGAGAGAGAACGAGAGAGAATATCTTCAAAGCAAAACACTTCGTATGTTTAATTGCTGCCCTGTTTTGTGGCTTCCCGAGGAGCAGGAGGCTCACCCAGTGAGGGAGCAATGTCACATTCCTCGGGTGCATGAAATTGGAGCCCATGTCTGAGATGCCAGACACATTTCTGTGCCAGCTGTCTTTATATTCTGACTGATTCAGGAGACCACATTCCCTGCAAAACAGTCACTCAACGCAACCTTTAAGGGACGTGTAATTAAATACATATGAAAACTTCCGGGCTTCCCTGGTGGCGCAGTGGTTGAGAGTCCGCCTGCCGATGCAGGGGACACGGGTTCGTGCCCCGGTCCGGGAAGATCCCACATGCCACAGAGCGGCAGGGCCCGTGAGCCATGGCCACTGAGCCTGCGCGTCCGGAGCCTGTGCTCCGCAACGGGAGAGGCCAAGACGGTGAGAGGCCCGCGTACCGCAAAAAAAAAAAAAAAGTCTTCCCTCATTTCGGTGCCCCACACCTTCAGGCACACACTGACTGAGCCTTTTTTTTTTTCTTTTTCAGTAACAGCTTTATTGAGACATAATTCACTTACCAGACAATTCACCTTTAGAGTGTACAAGTCAATGGTTTTTAGCATATTCACAGAGTTGGGCAACCATCACCACAATCAGTTTTGGAACATTTTCTTCAGCCCGAAAAGAAACCCCATACTCATTAGCAGTCACTCCCCATTGCCCCTTAACCCCCAGCCTTAGGCAACCACTAATCTACTTTCTGTCTCTATGAACTTGCCTATGGTAGACATATCACACAGTTGGATTCATATAATATGTGGTCTTTTGTGACTGGCTTTTTCACTTAGCATGTTTTTGAGTTCATGTGTGTTGTAGCATGTATCAGAACTTTATTCCTTTTTATGGCTGAATAATACTCCTTTGTATGGATATACCACATTATCTCTGTTCGTCAGTTGATGAACATTTGGGTTGTTTCCACTTTGGGGCTGTTATGAATAGTGCTGCTATGAACACTTGTGTACAAATTTTTCTGTGGACCTGTGATTTCATTTCTCTTGGGTCTATGCTTAGGAGTAGAGTTGCTGGATGTGGTAGGCAGCAGAGTGGTTCCTGCTCAGAGAGGAGAGATGGGGACTCAGAAAGGGGCCAACTTTGTCCTTGAGGGAGATGGTTAAAGTCTGTGTGTTGGAGCTGTAAAACCAGGTTGCCAAGTTTTCAGGTGAGGTGAGGGCAGTGCCAATAAAGTCAAAGCAATAAGTGCCTACGCAGTATAACAGAGAAAGTAGTCTAAACAAATTCTACCATATAGGTTTGGCTTACTAATTCTCATTTTAATTGTTGACCAGTCCGTCAAGCAACTTATACTTTCAAGTCCCTCCTGGGTGTGTCCTAAGCTCACCCTGCCATCCCAGGGTGAGTTACTTTTCCCTGCAGACAGCTGCAACCTCACTCTATAAGACCTTCCTAGATTCCACCCCAGAACATTGGTTATGCTTGTGAACTCCCTGTTTCCTGCACGCACATCTCACCTGGAATTTTGGGATTTTTTTCTCATCTCATAGCTTCCTTCGTTAAGCCACGGTTTTTCATAAATCCATTCCACCAGAGGTGAGGTAATTTCTGGGAATGAATCTTCGGTCCTTGTTCTTAGCATCCAGGTAGCAGTATCAGGTGTTGTCTCTTCCTACGGAGGCAGTTTGGTGCGGTGGTTTCATCCTGACTTTGGAGTCTGACTGCTTGGGACTAAATTCCAGCTCTACCACTTCGTATTTCTATAAACTCGGGCAAATGACATAACCTCTCAGTGCCTTAGTTTCTTTATCTGTAAAGTGGGATTAAATAGAACCTATCTCATGGGGTTCTTATAAAGTGCGCATGGTGCATGCAAAGCCTTAGGGAGTAAGTGCTCGCTGAATGCTGGTGAGCCGTCGTTCTTCCCAACATCAGCACCCTCTGCTTCCATTCCAGTTACTCCAGCCTGGACGAACAGGCCCACAGGCGATGTGGTGGGAGGGCAGTGTTGCTATATTCTCGTATAGGCTGAAGCGCCTCTATCCTCAGTTTCGCATCAGGCTGGAAGCAGTGGTTTGTTTGCCCGTGGGGCATGCCGATGTCTCCTCTAACTCTTTTTTTTTGAGTCTCCTGGCTCTTCACAACAAAGGCAGGCATTTTCATTTTATTGGAGCTGAGGAAAATCACACTTTTATGATTACTTGTCCTGCTCCCCGAATTGATTGCAAGAAACCATGTCTGGCACCTTTGATCCCTGTTACTGTCTCAGGCGATGCTTAGTCTGTGCGCCCCCAGAACCCCTCAAGGTCCCCGTCTGTCCGCTGCCCTTCTAGCTGGCAGAGGGCCAACTCCACCCTCAGTGAACCAGGAAGGAAGCCTGAGCAGCGTCTAAAGTCACAGTGGCCTCAGGCAAAGGTGGGAAACGCCGGCCCCATCCACCTCTCCTCTCAGTGTCTCTCCCTCAGTGTCAGCAACGCGCATGTCTGTCAGGCTAGGAGCCAGGGAGTGCCTTTGCCCCTCTCTTCCCCACATAGGTGCCTACCTGTCCTAGGAAAGGAAGTTCCCCTCAGCCTGCTATCACTGCCGGAAAGCGAGCAAAACATCATTTCCCCAGGTGGTAAGGGCCAAAAACCCAGAAATATCTGCATTTTAACAGTAGACTTTTGGAAATAGAAAAATTAACCCCTAAAGCTGACTGTCTTCAGTCAGCTGAAGACTGTCTTCAGCATCATACCAGGCTGGATAGACATAGAGAGGTGTGTGTGAGCAAACATATTTTCCCTTTCACTTCTTTAGTTTAGAAACAAATTAAGTTACACACGTGTATTATGCCATCCGCCCATTCCACTTTGCTTCAAGTAATCAATGTTGACAGCCTGGGGTGTATCTTTCTATATATTTCTCTACCTTCCTATAGGGACATGCCACAGTTTATCCTGATGATGGGCATTCAGGTTGTTTTCAATCTTGAGGTTATGGTCAGCAGTCCTTCAGCAAACATAGCTCAATGTACAGCCTTATATATTGATTCTTTTATTTGTAGGATAGTTTCACAAAAGTAGGACTGGTCAAGGAACATGCGTTTAGTAGATACTGCCAGGTTACTTTTCATTCACTATAGCGATCTACTTGCCCACCAAAACCATAAAATGTTTATATCCCCATACCCTTTAATACTTGATCTTATAAATTTTATTTTCGCTAACTAGTGGTGGGAAATGTTTTCTCCTTTTAATTTTAATTTTTTTTTTTTTGCCATTCTCTGAGGATACCCTGTGTCAGTGGTCAGTGGTCTTTCTTGGACGCTGACCCTGCTGGCACATTTGCAACTGCTTTCAGGCCTCCACAGGCTTCAGTTTTCTCCAGGCAAGAGCTGAAGAAGCAGCTTTAATGAGCATGATGGATTTTAATCATAGAAGCTCATTGCACCGTATGAATTAAAAACCATCGAAAAGATGGATTTCATGTAAATGCCATTTGGAAAGGTTACAGGAACAAGAAGGAAACGTGTGTGCACAGATGCTGTGGGTGTTCTGGCTTTGCCCCAGCTCTGCGGTGGTCACGCTGTGGGCGTGCTGCCTTGCTCTACCCTGCTCTCTGCAGAACCTGTAGAAGCCCCCTGCAGCAGGGGAGGACCTTCCAGTGGCCAGCATGTCGGGCTTAGAGAGAGGAGCACCTGGAGAGTTAAGGACTCCTAGGGCCCAGCAGCTTCTGAGCCTTTCTTGCACCTTCCTTGCTAAAACTAGGTCCACCTTCCTGTGTGGTCCCCCTTTCCTGAGGTTTTTCTAGTTTTCAAGCATCCCTGGGTCCTGTCTTTACTCCAGCTATGGAAATTTTTTCCAGAAGTATACTCCCTCTCAGTGTCCTTTGCTGAATAGTAAGTTTTTCTAGAAGTGACTTCCCATTTCTACTTCTAGCCGGTACCTTTAATTCCTCATTCCTTGTTCTGCTCTGGCTTGCTCAGACTGGATGTTTCTTGGATCAGATTTGTACCACAGTTCTGGGGACTGATGTGTTGTGGGTTGCAGCTCTCCTCTGAGGCCTAAGGTTTTTCTCTTTTTCCCTCTTCTGCCACTCTGTCCTCCTTATCTGGCTGGTGAAGTAGGCACCCCAGCACAATTCATGCTAACACTCTTGGGGGTGCTTGCCCCCCACAGAGGCAGTGTATGTAATCTAGGAGACAGAGCATGATGTACGAAGGTCTGCCTGACCCAAGTAGACCTGTTACTGAGCTTATGGTGGACTAGAGCAGTGTTCAACCCCAAACTGGCTGAAGTGCTTTCCAGAAATGTTAACAGTAACCCATTCTGAAAAGTATATGCCCTACCAGTGATGCCTCATCCATGAAGCCTAGGGCACTGGGCACAGGGACTACCCCTTCTGGATCTTTATATAACTGCTCACCCACTGGTTAGCAAAACTCCATGAGAAGTGATTGCGCCTGCTATAGGCAAAAATTTTGGAGGAAAAGGTTCTGTACACATTGCTGGTGGAAAGGAGAAATCAATGTCACAGAAATATAAACACCAGAAAATAAGCATATATGTACAGTATTTATTGCAATATTATTTATAATGGCAAAAACTCATAAACAAAGTGAATGCCCATCTAGAGGACAAAGGGTGAATAATAAACTGTGATATATTCATATATGTCTAAATACAGCGTATAAATTTACGAATAAATAGTGAGAAAATCACACTAGTGTCCACAAAGAAGAACACTATGTACAAATGGTATACCGTTTACATAAAATTGTGTTTATACACATATAGAGGTGTATTAAAAGATGATGACCAGAATATTAATCATGTTTCATGTTTATCTTAAGGTGGTGGGATTCCAGGTGATTTTTCTTTCTTCCTATACTTTTCTGAACCATTTGAATTTATAATAGTGAACATGTGTTAGTTTAAAAAAAAACACTCAGAAATAAACTAAAGCTGGGACTTCCCTGGTGGTCCAGTGGTAAAGAATCCACCTTGCAGTGCAGGGGATGCAGGTTCAATCCCTGGTCTGGGAACTAAGATCTCACATGCCACAGGGCAACTAAGCCCGCGTGCCACAACTACTGAGCTCATGCGCCTCAACTGGAGAGCCTGTGTGCCGCAAACTACAGAGCCCATGCACTCTGGAGCTTGCACGCCACAACTAGTGAAGAGAAAACCCACACGCCACAACTAGCAAGAAGCCCACGCGCCACAACGAAGAGCCTGCACGCTGCAACAAAAGATCCTGCATGCCTCAACAAAGATCCCGTGTGCCGCAACTAAGACCGGTTGCAGCCAAAGGTAATAAAGTAAAATAAAAAAAAAAGAAATAAATCTTAAAAAAAAAGAAATAAACTAAAGCTATTTTCATTGTGAAAAAGCTGAGAGGTAGAGGAAGGAGACGCAGAGGTTGTAATGAGTAGCCAGAATCTTCTGGCTTTTCCCAAGGCACGTGATTCAAGAGATTAAGACAGTGTCTTTTATGGCAATGTCTTTTATGACCTTGGAAGTCTCACTGTCGTTTTGCTACATCCCATTGTTTACCTATTCAGTTGTGGGAGAAGCCTACGTGGGGACAGGAATACCAGGAGGCAGGGATCACTGGCCATCTTGGAAGCTGATTACCATAGGGGGGCCTGAAGGTATTGTTTTTCCCAGAAGTCTTAACAGTTAGCAAAAATATCTTTTCTCTGCACAAGATTTACATAGTCTTATGTGGAAACAAGGAGGTGTAGATGACTCTTCCAGGTTCCTTCCATTTATGTGAGTGTATAAAGTCAATTAAATGTTGTAGATTACATTCTTATTCCTATTAAAGCATTGTAGAGTTTCTAATTGGAAAAATGACAATTTAAAATGTTGTAGCTGGTCACTGTTTCCTTGACCATTGTATACATGCTCACTTTTATTTCCTTGGGGTAATATTAAAATTTGTTGGCTAATATTTATTAGCCAATGTTCTGCCTTCGGCCATGGTGTTTGCATGCTTAAACCTTTATAAGAATAATGTCAGAGGCAAGACTAATGGAAACTGGAGCTTAATGAAAGTGAACAGATTTTATATTTTATCTTATTTACTTCATTCACATTGAATCAGTGTCATTGACTACACTCTGAAAGCCAGTAATTTACAAACACACAAAGAGGAAAATCAGTATCTCACAAGATAAAAAATGCTTCCCCTGGTGGCGCAGTGGTTGGGAGTCCACCTGCTGATGCATGGGACATGGGTTCGTGCCCCGGTCCGGGAGGATCCCACGTGCCACGGGGCGGCTGGGCCCGTGGGCCATGGCCGCTGAGCCTGTGCGTCCGGAGCCTGTGCTCCGCAACGGGAGAGGCCACAACAGTGAGAGGCCCGCGTACTGCAAAAAAAAAAAAAAAAAAAAAAAAAAAAAAGCTTCCCCTGGCCTTTTGTTTCATAATGGGGAATTAAGAGGTCACATCTCTTCATTGATCTTAGTGCTTTACACAAGCTAATAGTATTTCATGCTGATTTTATTTTGAACCAGCAGGAAAATTACACGGTAAGTGACTCAGTGTTATTCAAATCAGCAAATATTAGAGGAAAAATACAGGAATTGGAAGCTGCTTATTCATGAAATGCTAAAGGAGAATTCTCCTTCTCTGTTTATCTGTATCACTGTGGTTACCATAATCATGAATCCTGGATTCTTGGAATGTGATACAAAGAAAAGAAACCTTTTGTCCAGTTTTCAGCAATGTGACTAATGAATATTCAGGCACAGAAGGCCTTGGTTGCCTTAAATAGTCACTGGGAAATGCACGTACAAGCTAGGTCTTGGCGTGGAGATAAATGGAATTGCAATTATTCTCCCTATTATTTTGCTCTCAATTTTTGTCATCTTCTCTTCTCTCTCCATCCTCTGCTACTACTTGAAGGAGAAAAAGGGGAAAAGAGAGAAAGAGAAATGTTAAGAATCTGCTTTCTGAAAGGTGTTATTGCTGCCCATCCACGTGCCCTTCATTACAGGTATTTCCAAAATCGTGTTACACCTGCAAGGCCCCTAAATACATCTTATTGGTTCAGTTCTTGCCTCACAAAGAGTCATATCCAAGTTCAGAGTCTAGACTGAGGCTGTCTCACTTATCAAGCTCCTTTCATGTTACCCATGTGCCAATCCCCGCTTCTTACAGAGCTCTTGGCTCCTAGTATTTTATCTGAGCATTTATTTCATTTTCTTATGTTGTTGGTGGGCCTTGATGGGCTGTGTGCTGTAACTCATCTTTTCAATGTCTCTTGTGTTCTATTCCCCACCGAGCTCTGACTTTCAGATCCATCACTTCCTTCCAGAGCCTTCCCTGCCTTGACCATGTGTCTCTGGCCCTGGCCTGGGTCTGGCTTCCTCCAGCTCTTATACCATCTGCTGCTCTGGCTCTCCTGATCCCAGCTCCTCACTCTACAAACACCCCTCTGCTGCTGGCCTCCTCTTTCCTTGCAGGAATTGGAGAAAGTGGTGAAGGAGACATGGGAAAGTCTATGCTAGAGCAGATGGAACCTCCCCACTAGTGAGGGAGTGGCCCGAAATCTGCTAGGAGAAGGTTTAGAATTGCCATTTCTTGCCCCTCACCCTCCAGCCTCTCCCCTTCTCCTTCCAAACTCAGCTAAAAAAAAAAAGCAATGGAGCTTTCAACTCTGAATTAATGTCATTGTCAGATTGTGCCAGATCATGAGGAATAAGGGATGCTCATTTCCAAAATCTTATTCCTCCACCTCACATCAGCCACGCTGGGTCCCTGTGGACTGAAGCAGGATTGGGCTCACTTTCCTTTCTTAGCCCTCTAATTATCTTACCCTTGTGTTCTTTGGAAATAGTTCCAACATAATTTTCCCTTTCAGACTGCATAATTGTAGTTACTGGAACTGAGGGCGTAGGAGAATAGAACGCATGTGTATTCTGTGCACGTTCACTAGACTAATTATAGTATAGTGTGATATATCGTTGAATACATCACTCTCAAGCTGCTCTGACACTGTGTGCTGGCGATCGGGAGATAGTAAACATTCAGCTTGTTGATCATAGGCAGTTGGCATCAATAGATGTACCTGAAAAACTGAGTACACAGAAAAAACATTCTGATAATTCTGATAGAGTCACATTGAACTTCAAGCTTTTATTCATTCATTTATCTGGGTATTTATGAAGCAACTCCTAGATACAAAACCGTGGTTCGTGCTCATGAGGGTCAACAGAATTTCCAGATAAGGTTCTTCTCAGGCTTCGTAATCTCACACTATTTTATGGGAGAAATAACCCCTCTAGGCTAATGCTATATGAATGCTGCAGAAGATACAGACCCTGCCTTCAAAGACTACATAAGCAATTTAATATAGACAAGAACCTCTTAGTAGGATGGCCTGTGGCGTAGACATTTAAGGCAGTGAACTACTTCACCTCCACTTAATCAGGAATATCTTGTTAGCATGCAGATCCAGGGGGAGCTTGTGTAATGAGAGAGAGAGTTTGATAACTGGTTTCCTCCTTTTCCCTGGAAGCTTTCTCTATACACCTACTGAGGGGGAAATGGAGCTTGTGGTTATTAAAGGTTCGAAGCTGTCACAGTTAGATGGGACCAATGATACTGAGACTCTTGCCATATTTTTTTTTCAGGGAATAATATACCTTTCAGGGAGGTTAACCTATTTAATGTGAGAGATCGGAGAGCAAGGAATCCTGTGAAGTTATGAAAATTTTCTGGTTAGTTTATATGGAAAAAATTTCAGTAGTCAAAGAAAGGGACAGGGGCTTCCCTGGTGGCGCAGTGGTTGAGAGTCCGCCTGCCGAGGCAGGGGACACGGGTTCGCGCCCCGGTCCGGGAAGATCCCACGTGCCGCAGAGCGGGTAGGCCCGTGAGCCATGGCCGCTGAGCCTGCGCGTCCGGAGCCTGTGCTCCGCAACGGGAGAGGCCACAGCAGTGAGAGGCCCGCGTACCACAAAAAAAAAAAAAGAAAAAAAGAAAAAGAAAGGGACAGTTATCAACTTCAGATTTTGTGAGTCTTTCTTCTTACCTTTTAGATCTGTGTGCATCTTGCTGTGTGTTGAGAGATGTGAGAGATTGAGCTAGTTTCAGGGGCATTGCAACTTCCATGAGAGAACCCCAGTGGCTGTGGTCACTGGGATCTCTTTGTCTTGATTGAGTTATATGGTCTGCCTTACCTTTGGGGATACCATTGTTGCTAAAACATATGCACATTTGTTGCAGACTCACCTAAAATTCTTTGTGCAACCTCACAGGAGTTGAATGGAAGAGGCTATTGTTGGAGTCTCTTTCTATATTCTTATGTATTACAAAACTGAATCCTATTAATATTTTATCTGAATTATTCATTGGGAACACGTATTCTAAGGGGAAACCATCCAAGGTTAGATTGGGGATATGTATTTCATAAGATGCTTTTCATTCAAAGCAATTATTTGAAATTCACCATGAATTTTAATAAACTTACTACATAGCTTCTTCCTGCTAATCCAATTCCTGCTTAATTGGAACCTTCTGTGTCATTTCAGAACAACCTCTGGAATCAGATTAATTGTAACTAAAGTAACAGTTTTCTCACGCTAATAATGATCAGTTTAAAAAGAGTTGGGCAGATATTAGATAGTTTAATCACAAGTTACAGCAAATTGACACTTCATTAGTGAGGGAAAGGCTCAAACTTTTAGACTCAGAGGAAGAGCAAATTGTATTGAAAACCACCAGGCACAGTGCTCTGGCTACAAGCTTGTTTTCCTCCCTGTTCTTGCTGCGGCCATAATTCATAATAATACCAGTGGCAAAAAGCTACTTATCACCTTGCCAGTGCTGACTCTCTGGGTAGCTGGGAAATTTACCCACATAGATTAACGGGAGAAAGATTTTTTAAAAATCAGAATAAAATAGAATCATTTTTAGAACTATTTAAGCTTTCCTTTGAAAGTGTGAACTTTGTAACTCAGTTTGAATATTTGTGTCCCCAGGTTCACAGAGCTTAACAGTGTCTTTTTTGTTTTTGAACTTGTCAGGTACCATTTGCCTTCTCTACACTGAGGAGTTCTTTATTCCTATCTTGTCTTACCTTTGCTTTCTCTCTCTCTCTCTCTCTCTCTCTCTCTCGCACTCTTGCTAATGAAAGGGAGTTTCCTTTGAGGGTTTTGCTTAGGCAGCAGGTTTAAGGGTTCAGAGAAAAATGTGGATTTGCCCTTTAGATTTCCAGGGGTATTTCATTCTATCATAATGATGTAACTTTGGGTAGTAAGCTTGGGAGCAGCCAGGGGTCGTATCTTAAAGGGTATTGTATGATGTTGAGAAGTTTGCATTTGTTTTTTTCCTAGTGGCAGTAGGGAACTACTGAATGCTTTGGTAATATTAATCAAGTTACTGTTGTACCTCTCCTCTTCTTCAAAATGGGTTTAATTAGTCAATCTCGCATTTTTCGCCCTCTGGCATTCTTTTTTTTAATAAATTTATTTATTTTATTTATTTATTTTTGGCTGCCCTGGGTCTTCGTTGCTGCATGTGGGCTTTCTCTAGTTGCGGCGAGCAGGGGCTACTCTTCGTTGTGGTGCACGGGCTTCTCATTGCAGTGGCTTCTCTTGTTGCAGAGCACAGGCTCTAGGCACGCAGGCTTCAGTAGATGCAGCATGTGGGCTTCAGTAGTTGTGGCATGCAGGCTCAGTAGTTGTGGCTTGCGGGCTCTAGAGCTCAGTAGCTGTGGTGCACAGGCTTAGCTGCTGCACAGCATGTAGGATCTTCCCGGACCAGGGCTCAAACCCATGTCCCCTGCATTGGCAGGCAGATTCTTAACCACTGCGCCACCAGAGAAGCCCTAGCATTCTCTTAAAACTAACTCTTTGCAAAAATCAGTGTCATAATGAAACTACCTCTGAACCATACCTAAATAAAATGGAGAAATGCCCTCAGATATTCAGGAACACCTTTACTTTCTAGAAAGGTGGTAAGAAACTGAATACAGCTGACCCTTGAACAACATGGGTTTGAACTGCGTGGGTCCACTTATATGCAGATATTTTTCAGTAGTAAATATTTACTATAGTACTACACATTCCATGGTTGGTTGAATCCATGGATGTGGAGGAACTGTGGAGGGCTGACTATAAGTTATATGCAGATCAACCCATGCTTTGTTCAAGGGCCAATTGAAGTTTTTTTTTTTCCAAATAATTTTGAATAGACTTTTTCAAAATTTAAATTCTGATTAAAATTCTTAATTGCTCAACCTGTGTGTCTAAATGCACAAGAGTGCTTAGTGGCTACCTATTGGGAAGATGGTGGGTAATTATTAATGTTTTAAAAAGTTTTTAAAGCAAATGATAAAGTATAGTTATAATCATTATTTTATTACTTGTACCATTATCGTTGGCCAGATAGCATTTTTAAAACTTTTCCCATAATGATACAAATAATCTCTTGATGGTTTCAAGCTGTTTAGATTATTGAAATTGAAAACATTAGGAAGTCATCATCACTTTGAGATTTTTCATTTTTCTTAATGAAACGATGTCAAGACCATTGATTCCTTTTTTGATTTTTTTTGACCCTTTGGGTTTTTAATTCACTCTGGGGCTTTATTAAGATGTATCATGTTTGTGTGCTGCTACAAGATTCCTGTAAGGTGTCTGGAATGTCTTATGATAGGCTTGATGGATTCTAGGAGCAGGACTCCATCTGGAGAAGAGATGTCCTTGGTCTGAGACCTGTCACGTGCAATTCAAATGGAGGCTGGACATTCTAGGAGGGAGCAGATCTTGCAACGGCCCCTGCCCCCCCTGCCAGGGAGACAAGGCTTTAGTGAAGTCACTGAATCCAGACAACAGTGAGAGGGAGAGAGACAAGTTGTGTGTGTGCCACAGGCCTGAGGACGGAGCTCTGAAGTTGTCACAACTACTCAAACACGATAGTCCCAGGCACCCATCATGACCCCATGGGACAGTCTGCTGTGAGTTTGCCAGCACCACCCAAGGGACCTCCACAGGGTAAACCTAGGAGTTTCTTCCTTGTCAGAACCCAGTGTTCCATGTGGAACCTGCAGGCCAGTCAGTCCTACCTTGTCTCTTCTTCCTGATTGCTTCCAAGTCCTTCTAGGGACCTGTCCTCTTCTATCTTCTCTATATACAGCTCCAGGTTTCGTTTCCTCTGGCCCAGCCTCTCACTGTTTCCCTTCTGTCAGACCTTTCCTTGGAAACTTTTGCAACTAATAATAACAGTGACATATCTACTTACGTAGCATGTATTAGGCACAAGAAGCTGTTCTAAGTGCTGTGCTTATATTACTTGTATGGGCTCATTAAATCCTCACAATGCCCCTGGGACATAGGCATTGTTATTATGTCCACTTTACAGATGGTGAAACTGAGGCACAGAGAAGTTAATTCACCCATGATCACACAGCTAGTAAGTGGTGGAGCTGGGACTTGAATCTGGGAGTAAGGCTTCAGGGTCTGTGCTCTTAGTCATTAAAATATCCTGCGTCTCCCTAGGGTAAAAATTTCCCCACACACTAAACCTTTCTCAGAATGGTCTTTCAACTGCATTATCTTTGATTTGCACATGAAAGTGCAACAAAGTACTAATATGTGCTTGGCTAGCCACTTGAAACATTTCCACAACCAGGGTCTGTAGCCTGCCACAGAAAAACAACCCCCATATACTATGAGCTCATAACTGGACATTAAAAACCATGTGAGGAAAACCATAAAAGGAGGGCCAGGAGAACCAACAAATGGCAAAATTAACACATCTAGAACTAGAAACAATAGAATAATCTAAAAGAAAGTACAAGCATTTAAAAAACATGATTACAGGGGCTTCCCTGGTGGCACAGTGGTTAAGAATCCGCCTGCCAATGCAGGGGACACCAGTTCTAGCCCTGGTCCAGGAAGATCCCACATGCCGTGGAGCAGCTAAGCCTGTGTGCCACAACTACTGAGCCTGCGCTCTAGAGCCCATGAGCCACAGCTACTGAAGCCCGGGCACCCTAGAGCCCATGCTCCGCAGCAAAAGAAGCCACCACAGTGAGAAGCCCGCGCACCGCAACGAAGAGTAGCCCCCGCTCACCACCAACTAGAGAAAGCCGCGCGCAGCAACAAAGAGCCAACACAGCCAAAAGAACAAACATGATTACAGATTAAAGAAGGAAAAGAGCCATAGTAAAATAACTAGACACTAGGAATAAAGAGTAAGCAGTTTGAAGTGGACCCAAATACAAATTTCAAAAAGTTTACTACCCAAGAAGCTAAAAGAAAGAAAGAAAGAATGATGGTTTGATTACTTCCAGATGAATTGAGAATTGATAAAATGGAAGGAAGACATGAGAAATAGCATTCAGTTTGCAGAAGACAATAAATTGATGGAAAATGGAAAATATGAATGAGAGGTTAAGAGACTAGAATGAGGTCTAACGTAAATCTAATAAGAATTCCAGAAGAAGATAATAAGGAGAAAGGATAGGGCAAGATTCAGAGGCAATGGATGAAAATTTTCTGGAAATAAGGAAAATATGAATCGTAGGATTGAGGAAGTATGCAAAATTCCAAATATTTTAGTGAGACAGCAGAACTTTTAGCATATGGGGAAACACCTCTCTCATATGACTTTTGTGGAGGGTCATTTTGCAATATATATAAAAAATGTGTAAGCTCTTTGACCCGGAACTTCTGGTTCTAGAAATTTATCTTCAGTAAATAATCAGTTCACTTCCTCCGAACTTAAATATATAAGGATGTTGATCTCAACATTGTATAATAGAGATGTATTGAAACCAGCTATAAAAAAAAATCATCAATGTGCAATAGACAAAATACATTAGGGTATAACCAGAGAAGCACTATTGCTTTTATGAAGCTGCTAAAATGATGATATAGATCTATTTTTATTTATTGTATAGAAAGGTGGTTGTTACGGAAAAAGATCTAAAAAAGCAGTGTGAGTAGTTGGTCCCACTGGCATGACCAAAAAGTCCGTATACATAAAAAGAAGTTTGGAAGGATAAATACTTAAAGTTTACACTTAGTTATCACTGGGTGGGTAATTTTTACTTTCTTTTTTGTCCTTTTATGCATTGTCTGTTATCAGATTATACTGTGTAAAGAGAAACCTTGATTTGTATTTTAGATGAGGAGTAATGATAGAGTAATAGCAGTCCCAGGGAGAGTAGGTTTGTATTACCAGCGCCATCATGCTCTACTTCTTACTCCCCTTTGGTTGTGTGTGCTGTGAGTGTGTACTAATTGTGTTGCTGTGCCCACAGCCCTGGCACTGAATGTTGTCATGGAATCCAGCATTAGAAAATATAATGGGAATATGTAAGGAGGAAGAATGGGTAGAGAACTTGAATCATTTCTAAAGGGGGTTGGGTGATTTAGACCATGATGTCTAAACTAAAAAGTATCTCAAGGTTGAATACTGTGTTATTTAAAATATATGCTGAGGTATCCTTGATGTACCTTGTAAAGCTAAGAAGAATCTAAAGTGCTCATGAGATTAAATGATCAAGTCTGTAATTATTTTGTTTTGTTGTGTGTATACACACACACACATGTGTACACACACACACTTTTCTTTTTAATGTGTGGCCAATCAGATCTTGAGTGTGGGTGCTCCTCTCCTGATACTTTTTTCTAATTTGGGTTCTTAGAGCCAAATGAGTCAGTTTTTAAGTGAAGACAGAGAGAGGTGGTTTAAAGGAGGGAAAGAACATAGAGGCTTCTTTAGCTTCAGGTTCTTAGGAAAAGGGATTAGGCTTCAGATGCCTCGTAGAGTTTTATAAGTAAGTGGAGATACAATGTGATTATAGCCATCCGGGTTTTTCAGTAATAACTCATTGAAAATAAGTTTCCTCATTCGCAAGCGTGGACTTACTAATAAAATGTATGATTTAAGAAAAATACAATAAAAAAGTGTGCCTGACATAATTGGGAGGGAGAGAGAAAGATAAGAGAGTTAGAGTATGAGGGTAATGATGGACATTAGTTTCAAAGAAATCTGCTGTATGCATGAGAGACCTTGGCACACAGCCTGTCCTCTCCTTTGCAATGAATTTTCCTGTTTGTTATACAAAATGTTTTATTCAGTGTAACCTACCAAGCGACAAAGATTAACAGTGATAGAGAAATAGAAAATCCTGTGGGTCTTGTTTTATAAAGCAGAAGGATGGTCTTTATAGGAAGTCCCCTAGTGGACTGGAGACAGCCCCGATATTAACAACTGAAGATACTATGACACTCTCCTCACGGCAGGTTTCTTTTTTTAAAAAAAATTTATTTATTTATTTATTTATGTATGGCTGTGTTGGGTCTTCGTTGCTGTGCGCGGGCTTTCTCTAGTTGTGGTGAACGGGGGCTACTCTTTGTTGCGGTGCGCGGGCTTCTCATCGTCGTGGCTTCTCTTGTTGCGGAGCACGGGCTCTAGGCGCTCAGGCTTCAGTAGTTGTGGCATGTGGGCTCAGTAGTTGTGGCTTGTGGGCTCTAGAGTGCAGGCTCAGTAGTTGTGGTGCACGGGCTTAGCTGCTCCACGGCATGTGGGATCTTCCCGGGCCAGGGCTTGAACCCGTGTCCCTTGCATTGGCAGGCAGATTCTTAACCACTGCACCACCAGGGAAGTCCCATGGCAGATTTCTTTAAGTGGACAATTTCATTATTAGATGGTTACCAGATTTTCAGTCCTATCTGTAAAACTTAAGTGAGGAAAGATGCTTCAGCCAGATCCTAATCTGTATTTCAGTGGGAAAGGCCAGGAAAAAAAAATCCCCATATAGATGGAGCTTCAAATATATCATTATTGCTGTCTGTAACCTTGGTGACAGGAAAGCTTGAGGGGGCCTGAGGTGGTAACATTAGTATAAACAGCTTTTCTATTGAACAAACGTGTGTATATATTCACACTGTGAATTTCATCTCACTGAGTCAGCATATTTATGTAAGGAAAGTTTGGTAGAGAATTTCCTGGAGGCAGCTGGCCTACTTACTTAAATGCAGTGCCCATTTTTTTTCTGGCAGATAAGAAGTAGCTGTAGACTACTGTGTCTGCAAAGAGACTCTTGACAGTAAGTTATGTCAGCATCTGAGGCAGCGAGGCAGCTCCTGGTAGTGGCTTCGGCTGCAGCCCTGAGCCCTGTGCTCCCCTCCCCTGGCACCATGCTGTCCTTCTGCATGAGGCTGAGCTGTTGCCTCAGTCATTAGAGGGCATTCTGTGTGCCTGTGCCCAGGAGAGAGCAGTGTCCTTGGGTCATGACTGACTGGCCATGTGGACCTGGATCTTTCACCAGGTAAGATCTCCCCTGGTAACGTAGGCTGCCCAGCATACCTGACGACTTGGGCCCTGTGAGACTCTGGGGATGAAAGGCTACAGTCTCTGTCTAGATGTGGCATTTCTGTAACTTCAGTCTGGGAGCCAACTCTATCTGAAGTGCTTGTTACAAATGCAGGTTCCCAGTTCTATACCTATAACTATGATTCAGGATGTCTGGTATAGTACTTCTGATGCATAGTGAGGTTTGGGAACTATTGACTCAGAATAGCCTCTCATGACATTCCTACTACGAAACGGGTTATCTTGCTGCAGGGACTTTTGATTACTGTTTGTCCTCTTTCAAATTCATTCATCTAAATAGTTACTGAATGCTTGTTCTGTGCCAGATACTGAACTAGGCAGTGGAGTTATAATAGTGAACAAGATTGACATTTTTTTTATCCTCATGAACTGAAGGGAAAATGAGTAAACAAATTAATAATTATGATAAGAGCTGAGAAGGCCACAAGAGGATATTATAAGAGAGTATGCTGGAGGGAGGAGCAGTGAGTATTTAAAATAAAAATATGGTTTGCGGAGGCCTCTTTGAGGAGGCAGCAATTATACTAAGACCTGGATTAAAAGGAATCAGACACACGAGGACCATGCTAGGCAGTATAAAAAATTTGTGCACAGGCGTGGAGACCGGATCAGCCTCGTTGTGTTTCAAGAACAGAAAAAAAGGGCAGCGTAGCCAGTGCCCAGCAAGCCAGGGGCAGCGTGGCGTGAGATTAGGCAGGTTGGCCCTGGATTGTGTAGGCTCTGGAGGACAATGGGTGGGCAGAACAGACCGAGAAGGGGTGGAGAATCAGATGTCCAGTGGGACAGGAGTCCGGAGTTGAGAGGAGAGGCCTAGTCTGGGCCATGAATGTGGGAGTCACCAGCATTTCAGTGGAGAACCACCTGAATGGGTGATTTAACCTAGGGAGAAGCTGGAGAGAGAGGATGGGGAAGGGCCTGGTGAAGAAGACTTGGGGCAGCCAGGGCCTGGGAGAGGTGGGAGGAACACCAGGAGGCTGTAGGCCTGTGGAAGCCACAGGAGGAAGATGCTCAGAGACGGACAGGCAAGTGTGTTATTGACACTAAAGGTCTAGAACAGTGCAGGCCTGTCCAGTGGCCGCCAGCTTCATGTGGCTATGGAGCCCTTGAAATGTGACGAATGTGAACTGAAAATGTGTTGTAAGTGTAAAATAAAACATACACCATGCACACCTAAAAAGAATACACTGTTATATATTAATTATATTTCAATTTAAAAAGCGCACACCAGGGGCTTCCCTGGTGGTGCAGTGGTTGAGAATCTGCCTGCCAATGCAGGGCACATGGGTTCGATCCCTGGTCCAGGAAGATCCCACATACCGCGGAGCAACTAAGCCCGTGCGCCACAACTACTGAGCCTGCACTCTAGAGCCTGTGGTCCGCAACAAGAGAAGCCACTGCAATGAGAAGCCCGTGCACCACAACGAAGAGTAGCCCCCACTCACTGCAACTGGAGAAAGTCCGAGCGCAGCAATGAAGACCCAACGTAGCCAAAAATAAATAAATAAATAACAACAACAGCAAAAAAAACGCACGCCACATTTCAAAGATGTAGCACAAAAATAAGAATGAATATATTACTTTAATACTTTTTAAAGTAATGATGACTTTGAAATGATAATGTTTGGTATAGATTGGGTTCAATAATATACGCTATTAAAATTTCACCTGCTTCTTTTTACTTTTTAAAAATATCACTACTAGGAAATTTTAAGCCACATGTGTGGCTTTTGTCCTGTTTCTGTTACAGAGTTTGGTAAGGCGAGGTCATTTGCAAACTTGGTTAGAGTAGACTGGCTGAGGTTAAGTAATCCCTAGCTGACTGTTTATACTCAGGTGAGACAGAATCATCATCATAATACGATTACGCCTAAAATTAAATAAAACTCATGGCTAAAAAATTCTTCTAGACTTTTTGATACTTATGAAAGTGATTTAATAATTTCACATAAATTGACAATATCCTATGCCTTTAAAGTTCTTTGAAATGAACTCTCAAATATGGTTTTTCAATCTTTTTATTAACCTGTATTTTCTTTCTTTCTTTTTTGTCTTCTTTCTTTTTATTTAAACATTTTTTTGTTTGTTTTTGCCTATCTGGCCAGGAAACTTCATGGTGTTATGGTCGACTTGCCGCACAACCGTGTTCAAATCTGTCACCAACAGGTTCATTAAAAACCTGGCCTGCTCGGGGATTTGTGCCAGCCTGGTCTGCGTGCCCTTCGACATCATCCTCAGTACCAGTCCTCACTGTTGCTGGTGGATCTACACCATGCTCTTCTGCAAGGTCGTTAAGTTTTTGCACAAAGTCTTCTGCTCTGTGACTATCCTCAGCTTCCCTGCCATTGCCTTGGACAGGTAAGATCAGGTAGCCAGGGGTGCAACTTTTTTTTTTTTTTTTTAAGTGTATTGAAAAATTAGCATCACGAAGCAAATAGTGAATAGTCAGTGTTCCAAATACTGCTTTTTAATCTGCTTGTTGTCAACAGAAAGAGAGTCGATTGCTGAAACAGATGCCTCACAGAAGACGGCATTGGGGAGGTTACATCATGACGATGCTGGGGCAGAGCTGGATCATGATATAGTTTCAGCTTGGTTGGAATTAGTGGTATTTGCATTGCAAATTGCAGTAGATTGTTCATCAGATTGCTAACTCTGCAATTAGGGCCTTTTGATGGAGGATGAAAACATTTCTGGAAGAACAAGAGAACAATTCAGTGGCTATTTAACAAATGATTAGACAGCCCTGTTGGACCTGGCCAGATAGCACCAGAATTCCTTTGGAGCATTTACTTCCAAGGTTTTATATTGTGATGGTGTTTGTTTTCTCTTCCCATCCTTCCCCTTGCGGAGCACAGGCTCCAGACGCGCAGGCCCAGCGGCCATGGCTCAGGGGCCCAGCCGCTCCACGGCGTGCGGGATCCTCCCGGACCGGGGCACGAACCCGTGTCCCCTGCATCGGCAGGCGGACTCTCAACCACTGCCTCACCAGGGAAGCCCTTCCTAATGCTTTTTGTGTTGATCCATTCTGTGTTCACGGCAGGTGTGTCTTTCTGGAGGCCCCTTATTACCTGCTTGGTGAGGTCTTATGTCTGCAGTCCACATGGTGGGCTTTTCTTTCCTGACGGTTTTTTTTTTTAATAGTTTTATTGAGATATAATTTACATATCATAAAATTCATTTAAAATGTACAAGTCAATGAATTTTAGTATATGTACAGTTGTGCAGCCATGACCACAATTGAACTTTAGAATATTTCTGTCACCCTAAAAAGAAACCTTGTGTTCATGTACAGTTATTCCCCATTCCCACTCCCAGACCGAGGCCACCACTAATCTACTTTCTGTCTCTGTATGGGGGGACATTTCATATAAGTGGAATCATACAATATGTGTTCTTTTGTGCCTGGCTTCTTTTACTCAGCATAATGTTTTCAAGGTTCATCCATGTTATAGCAGGTATCAGTACTTCTTTTTTTCTCTTTCCACCTTTATTGAGTTATAGTTGACATACAGCACTGTACAAGTTTAAGGTATATGGCATAATGACTTCTCTTACACATATTGTGAAATGATTCACTGTAAATTTAGTTAACATCCATCATCTCATATAGATACCAAAAAATGTTTATTTTCCTTGTAATGAGAACTCATGATCTACTCTCTTAACTTACTTCATTCCTTTTTATTGCCGAATAATATTCCCATTGTATGCATATACCGCATTTTGTTTATGCATTTACTAGTTGATGGACATTTGGGTTGTTTCCACTTTTTGGCTATTATAAATAATGCTGCTATGAATCCTGAAGGTTTTTTAAGAATAGGATTCAACAAGAGTAGTAACACATTATTCTGGACAGGTTGCTATACTACCTGGAAGCAATGCAATAATCCCTGTGGGTTATTTTGAGCCTTTGGTTTTAGGCAAGAAAATATGCAAATAATAAGAAATCCTTATTTTCTTTCCAGCAGAAAATCTACTGTATTTTTGCCATCATTTTTTTAAGTGTGTCTTTTATTCTTATTTTTTTAATTGAAGTATAGTTGATTTACAATGTTTCAGGTATACAGCAAAGTGATTCAGTTATATATATATGTGTGTGTGTGTGTGTGTGTGTGTGTGTATATTTTTTTAGATTCTTTTCCATTATAGATTATTATAAGATATTGAATATAGTTCCCTGTGCTACACAGTAGGTCCTTGTTGTTTATCTATTTTATATATTTTATATATTGTATTAATCCAAAATTCCTAATTTTTTAAAAAAGATAAGCAAGTTCTTTTAGTAGAAAAGCAAGTTTGGTAAATTCCTATTTCATTATTCAGAGATGCAGATTACTGGAAAGTATAGGTTTGTTGTGCATGAAGACAAAGGGAAAACAGTTCTTTCTCTCACTTCTTTCCCAGATATTTGTTTTGTGGCACCAAGTCAGCAAGTGAATTGGGAGGCCACCTACACTTCCCGCATCATCCTCTAGAGACGCACATACTAACAAAATGATGTATATGAGCCTGTGTGCTTGTGCTGCGGTCTATTTCCCAACCTAGAATGGAATCAAAAATGACGGGAAGCCTGGGTTTGTCACCTGTCACTTAGCAAATGGGAATCAGAGACAGTGGACGTGTATTCATGCGTGGGCGTGGGGTCACCACACTGGATTTACTGAGCGGTGGTTAGAAAAGCTTCTCTGTGTTCAGAGAAAAACAACTGAGAGCGTGCATAACTTATACATTTCTTTCTCTTTTTTTTTCCCTTCCCAGAAAGTGATCTAGAACACATTTTACTGCACTCCATCCATCTCTGGTCATCCGTGGTTGTGTTGTGTTTGCATCGTCTCTCCCACAGCTTGTCCCCTGCCAGACTCCACCACAGGGCTGCTTGCTCTTGACATTTTCCCAGGTGCTCCCTTTCCCCACCTCCTTTGTGCGTCCCTCCAGTAGAGCCATCATCTGCTCGGTTATAATTGTTTGTTTACATGCCGCCTTTCCCCATTTAGTTAAGAAACATTCCTGTGCGTCCTTCCATCTTTGCACTCTAGTGCCTGGCACAATACCTAGCAGATAGGTAGTGCTCAGAAATCCTTGTGACAGAAGGCACGCCTGCTCAGCTGGCCCCACGAGGGAATGCATGTTAATAGGGTTGGAAGGTCGACTCCAGCATTAGCTGACTGCACAGACGTGGGCCGAGCTAAGGTGAAGAAACTCGCCATATCTCTGAGGGCTGCTGGCTGCCCTTTCGTGACAGATGTGGTTCTAGAGTCTAACACATTACTCCGTTTCCCCCAGTCATAGGTGATATTGAAACAAGGTGATATTGAAACAAGGTGCTTTTGGAATTCTGATTAGGTGGTTATAGAATAATCAAGTCAAGCTTGAAGGAAAAAAGTCTTCCCTGATTTTAACAAAAATCTAATCATGCAGGCATTTTAAGTCTATTAATTGCTCTTAGGGATACTGAGCGATTATCATGGGAACAATGGCGGTGGAGCAGGCATGATTGTTTTCAGTCAGGTTGATCTTGTGGAAGGATTTTGTCAGAGTCCCTCCCTCACACTGGCTTCTTCTGCCCCAGGTGGCTGTAAGTGCTAGTGATATCCGTGCATATCCACTGTGGCACGAGTCTCCTTTGGATTTGTGTGCAGACACATTTCCTTTCTCTTAGTGGCTTTGAAAATTGCCCTCAAGCTCCTCTAGCCCAGGTAAAAAATTTTTTTACAAATTACCCTTCACCCTTAAATTGAAAAAGAGGTGTCTTTCCAGCAGAGGGACATATCCTTTATATTGAGGGCACTCTTTTGGATTTAGTCCTGGTGGCAATAATTATAAAGCTAACTGTGAATTGTACAGCAAAATCCTCAAAACTTAAGGTCTAGCTTCCTAATTCCCCCAGTGGTTTCCTCTGTCTTAGGCAGAATAGAAGAAATGGACCCTTTCTTTCCTCTCTCCTACTTTTAGTAATATAGATTCCCCTAATTAAAGCGTATCTTCTGTGAAACGAATTTTGCTTGTGCGTTTGGCAGGTACTACTCAGTCCTCTATCCTCTGGAGAGAAAAATATCTGATGCAAAGTCCCGAGAACTAGTGATCTACATCTGGGCCCATGCCGTGGTGGCCAGCGTCCCTGTGTTTGCGGTGACCAACGTGGCTGACATCTATGCCATGTCCACCTGCACGGAAGTCTGGAGCAACTCGTTGGGCCACCTGGTGTACGTTCTGGTCTACAACATCACCACGGTCATCGTGCCTGTGGCCGTGGTATTCCTCTTCTTGATACTGATCCGCCGGGCCCTGAGTGCCAGCCAGAAGAAGAAGGTCGTCATAGCAGCACTGCGGACCCCGCAGAACACCATCTCTATCCCCTATGCCTCCCAGCGGGAGGCCGAGCTGCACGCCACCCTGCTGTCCATGGTGATGGTCTTCATCTTATGCAGCGTGCCCTATGCCACACTGGTCGTCTACCAGACTGTGCTCAATGTTCCCAACACTTCTGTCTTCTTGTTGCTCACGGCCATTTGGCTGCCCAAAGTCTCTCTGCTGGCGAACCCTGTGCTCTTTCTTACTGTGAACAAATCTATCCGCAAGTGCTTGGTAGGGACCTTGGTACAACTGCACCACCGCTACAGTCGCCGGAATGTGGTGGGCACAGGGAGCGGGGTGGCCGATGCCAGCCTGGAGCCCAGCATGCGCTCGGGCAGCCAGCTCCTGGAGATGTTCCACATTGGGCAGCAGCAGATCTTTAAGCCCACAGATGACGAGGAAGAGAGTGAAGCCAAGTATGCCGGCTCAGCTGACCTCCAGGCCAGGGAGCTACTTCCCACCTGCCTGGAGGCAGAGCAGGGGCCGCAGTTTGCTACCCCTGCACCACCCCCGGGCACCGTGGACTCTATATCCCAGGTGGCATCAGCGGTCCCTGTGGAACCTGAGACATTCCCTGACAGGTACTCCCTGCAATTCGGCTTTGGGCCATTTGAGTTGCCTCCACAGTGGCTCTCGGAGACCCGAAATAGCAAGAAGAGGCTGCTTCCCCCCTTGGGCAACACCCCGGAAGAGCTGATCCAGACAAAGATGCCCAAGGTAGGCAGGGTGGAACGGAAGATGAGCAGAAACAATAAAGTGAGCATCTTCCCAAAGGTGGATTCCTAGCAAGTCTTGTAAATCCCTGGAAGCAACAGACCTTCCACATTCCTGCCCTCCCTTCACTGGGCCTGTGATTTGTCTGATCTCCTTGCAACCCAGTGTGGGTTGATTCCTCCTCTATGGGCCGGATGCTTTTGAATGAGAGGGAAATCTATATAAAATCGGATGTCCTCTTTATTGAGGGCGTATATATATATTTATACATATATATATATTTATCTCAGTGATCCTCAGTAAAGTCCACATTTCTCTCTGTGGAGACGAAAGCTGGGTAGCGGGAAACAGGTCTTGGGTGGGTTCTCTGTGTGCATTTCCTGGGGATATCTCAGTTCCGGGCCCTGCAAAGAATACACGGAGAGAAGAATGTCTGTGAGTTCAAAGGAAGCAGGGGCACTCTAAGAGAAGCCCAAGATAATTATGGAGCCGTGCGGCCACAAGAAGACGCCTATTTGATCGATTTTAAAATGACAAATATTCAAAATGGTTTATATTGATCTGTATCTTTAGGGAAGATAGAACCTTGGCATTTGATACCTTTTTTCTGGACAGCCTGATCACATGACTCACAGTTTCTCCCGATGCCCTTCATCTCCTTTGCTGGGATGTAGGTGAGGGATGAATGAATATTGCAGCCCCATCTGACAGACATGGCAATAGATGTGCCCAGGGATTAGGAAGATATTCTGTCCTTGATTATCCTGACCATCTCCGGGCATCACTAAGGCCTCAGAAAGAGAAGTCCGCAGTGTTGATTGGAAAACACTGCAAGCTTTAATCATGTCTTTCCCCCTTAAGCTGTGTTTTTTTCAACAAATGAGAGAGAAGCTTAGAAGTGGAGAAGAAAGACTGAGAAATATCCACACTCTGTAGAGTTTTCTCTTCCCACATGGTCTCATGTGAAAGATTTTATGCAGCAATCAGCAGGGGTAAAGTGTATTGAAAAAGGTTTGTGCCAACTTCTGGAATTAAAGGTCATTTAAAAAGGCAAAGTTAGGGTAAACGGGGTCCTCTGGAAACGTCAAGCTAAAAATACTTGATTAGGAAAAGTGAGTCTGCCCAAAAGAGTGGGAAAAGTTGGTTCCCTTCCAAGGAGGACTGCAGACCCCATGCATCGCCAGTCTCATTTTCAGTCTGTTTGTACGACTGTGGTTCTCCCTTCATTTTGGGCACGAAGGAGGAACAGAACATGGAGAAGGAATTCATCACTGTACAATGCCAAGGCAATACCTAGCCCAGGTGAGCTCTCCACTTACTCCTTCCCAGTGAAGTTGTAGCAGGAGCCAGACAGGACAGAAGAGGGAGGACAGTGTCCTCAATTGATCAGCCGCCTGGGGGCTCTCACAGCAATTCGAGTCTACGTTGGGGTGGGCTTCACCAGGTTGAATTCAAACCACAAAGGAAACTTCACTCTTAAGGAGAGCAAATCAAGCGCCAGGTCTGCTCTTCTCTGGAGGGCGTTTTGTTCTTGTTCATAGTATGGAAGGGAGCCAATCCAGTGCCTTGAGCAAGCCTCAGGGGAGGGGGCATCCTCAGCGGCAAAGAACACATCCCAACGGAAGGGGTCCTCACGGATCTTCTCCTTGAACCACACAGGCCCTTGTCCCTCGTAGGAAGGTCAGACTATGTGTAGGGAGTTTCCTTTTCCTGTCCTTTCCCGGGTGTGCTGTCTTGTGATTCCCGAATGTGAACCCAAAGACCCTTGTCCAGAGGAGGGAGTGCCTTCCTCTTTGTGTTCGTTTCTTTGAAGCATTGTGTGCTCACAGCGGAAACAGGGGCCCACCACCCCCTCTCCCGGGGCCCCTGTGTGCGCTCTGGAGCTCCTTGCCCTCATGCTTCCCGTTGTGGCCCTTCAAGCGTATCTTTCAAACCGTCACAGTTGTTACAGCGTTCATCAAGGGGAAACATAACCTGTCAGAAACTTGTGTCCACTTTAGAAGAATCGGTCAAATGTAGCCATGTTGGTGTCATTCTGATAACATATATGTACAACTTAATAAATTCTGGTGAGCCGGAATTTGATAGATGTTACTTATGTATGTTTGAAGCAGTTGGTTGACTTCTAACAGGTCATGGCCAGGTGTATTTCTATACTCTTTGAAGAATTATGTTTTAATAAAAAATTGAAAAGCAGTTTCTGAACTCAAAAACGGTTGTCTGAGTGATTTTTTTTGTTTGTTTGTTTTCTTTTTCCCCCCCTCTCAAGTGGTATACTATCTGAACCTCTCTCCTCCTGTGTGATCTCAAAAGAAAGGTGTTTATTTTCCTCCCAACATGCAGATGCAGCATTCTAATAGCATTTTCTTATGTTGTGGCAACTTGAAAAATGAATTCCCAAAGAAGAAACTGCAATGTTTGAATAAATGTCCCAAACCTGGGTTCCAAATGGAATCGGTGGATGGTCTGCTCAAACCTGTAGGTGGAGCTACACGGGGAAGAGTGTAGTGCAGCCGTCATTACCCCTTATGGTTGGGGCCATGGCCTTGAGGTCAGATGGCCCATGTTTGAGTCCTGACTCTACCACTGACCCACCTTGTGACCTTGAGCATGTGAGGTAATCTCCATGTATCTTGGTTTCCTCTCTATAAAATGGGGAGGTAATAACTGTCAGAGGCTTCTGTTGCCCTGACTCACATGTTTCACCTCTGATTTTAGCCATGTCTGCAGTGGGCCATTGTTGGCTGCATCTACTCACTTCCCTGAGAGCCATCAAGGCCTAGTTTCTCTGCTGTCTGCCCTGGGAGAGCTCCCTCGCTCTGGGGGGTAACCCTGGATCAGTGGGACATGGGAACCAGTGGATAAATGCCCCTGTCCTTCTGCTGGACAATTGTGGGAGGCATCTTTCCACTTCTCAGGAAGTCCAGCAAATTGAGTCCCTGTTGCCCACCACGTTGTCCAAATACTGCATCCTTTTATTGACTCTTCTTCCTCCTTCCCTGTCTGGCTTTCTCTACCCTCATTCATGCCCTCAAGGATCACCTCCCCAAAACCAACTGCACAAAGCCCTTGTCTCGAGCTCTGTTTTCAGGGGAATCCAAGTGAGACAATAGTATACCTCATGGGGCAGTTGTGAGGATTAAATGGCATGGTCTGTTTAACACAGAGTGTGGCAAACAGTAAAACTATATCCATATTAGTGCTTACATGCTACATTAAAAAAAAAGTCGTGGAGGCATTTTTGCAATGTTATTCAGAAAACAATATTAAATTGATGTTTTTTACCAGTTACCCCAACAATTATTAGTATTCATAATGATGATACTTTGAGGCAGTACACAGTGCCAAAGTACTGTTTGAATCCCTGAAGAAAAAAATAACTGTGTAAGCTGGAATCGTTCTTCACCAAACAATTCTCAGGTTCAAAAAAAAAAGGGATGTTGAAAGAATGTTTGACTTTGCTGTAAATCTATAAGCCAGATCCTGAATAAGAAAGAGCATATAGTGGGAAGCAGCCGCATAGCACAGGGAGATCAGCTCGGTGCTTTGTGACCACCTAGAGGGGTGGGATAGGGAGGGTGGGAGGGAGACGCAAGAGGAAGGGGTTATGGGGATATATGTATACGTAGAGCTGATTCACTTTGTTATACAGCAGAAACTAACACAAAATTGTAAAGCAATTATACTCCAATAAAGATGTTAAAAAAAAAATGAGCATAATATACTGATGCAGAGTACAGCAGAATATGTAGGTAACTAAGGGAAGATAGACAAACCCAAAGTGGACTCAGCCGTTGAAAAGGAACTATAAGGCAGTCACGTGGTGTGTTAAGCTAATATTGGAGTTCAAGCACAAGTCTGATTGGGCTGGAGAGAAAAGCTGCAGCTCCAGGCCAGCTCTGGGCGTTGCTGTGCTCTTGGCAGCCCTGACGGGGTTGGGTGGCTCACAGCGGCTGCCGCATACCAGATCTGAGATGCTCAGGGAAAAAGAGCTTATTTTAGGCTGAATTTCTGTGGAGGGGAAGGATTAGTGCTTTCATATTGTAGTCTACCAATGTAGCAATATACGATGTAAATAAGTTTATAGCAAAGTGATTAACTTCCCCATATAGTTGTAAACATTTAGCAGGTTTATATCACAACCAATTGCTGCTATATTAGAGTTCTGTAGTCAAAAGAAAAATGAATCATGGTTAATGACCTGAGAGTATGTGAATAAAACAGGAATTGAAATCAATACTAATGCCCAGGGTAGCATCAAAAGCCTTTTTGTGTGAGTGCAAGGCTTTTAAAATAAATTGAAATGATCTAAGATTCTCCATTATATGAGGTTTTAGAAGCTAAAATATCTTGCCTGTTAGCCTCAGGTTCAACCAGTGTTTATCCCCATTTGTGCCAAGGAGATAAGTTAGTTAATAGGCAGAATAAAGGCCTGGAGACCTTCATAGACCTCAGACTGTAATCTCCAGCATTGTTTTCTGTGAACCTCTGATGGCTGTTTATGTCCTGGGGACTTAGGAGCCCTTATTTCCAAACTTAAATGAGTGAATGATAAATGAATGAGTAAATAAGAGATATGGTATCTGGAGACGTGGCTAAATCTCTATTGAGGACGAGCTGGGGTAAGATTTGCTGTCAGGAGAGTTATTGCTGGTTCTCATCAATCTCCTTGGAATGACTCATACAAGGGTTAAAGGCATCAAATGCAAGGTCTTTGATCTACTTCTCTCTTCATCACCTAAGCCTCTCTGTAATTCACTAGAGGGAGTGTAAGTTCTAAATCTGGAAGGGAAGTTCAATACGGAGAAGCACAACTCTAGGCGTATGTTTTGGGCGTGAACAATAATCCTTTTGTCAGCTGTATTGATCAGAATTTAGTGGTTAAATCGTTTCTGCCCCCTCTTAAGTTTCTTTTAATATGCGTATTCACTGCAGTCCATATACAAAAGGTAATACACACACAAAGGAGGTGCTAGAATGACATGTGGTGTCCTTTTAAGGCAACAGGTGAGAAAGTACAGCACAGATGGGATAACGCTTTTGAGATATTAACCTGATGCATCTAATTTCTCTTCCCTCCTTTTCCTTGCTTGATACATTCACATGTATTGCCTCTGGGAAGGTGCGGGGAAGGCGTTCACTGCCTCAAAGGAAAGCAAATAGACTGTGAGCCTCTTTCCAGTTTTTGTGTATCAAAGCCTAGGTTTTAGGAGAACAGAGGGGACTCTTGGCATGAGCCCACTGGATATTTGGTAATGATTTTCAAGAATTGGGGGATGCAACTGGCACCTAGTGAGTCAAGGCCAGGGATGCTGCTAAACGCCCTATAATGCACAGGACAGCTCATACAACAAAGACATATCTGGTCCAAAATACCAATAATGCCAATGTTGAGAAATCTTGGGTTAGCCACGCACTGAGAAACACTGGGTTAGCCAAAGGTTTGAGATGGTTTGAGGAAGGGGAACCATCCCCCCTCAGTGGAAAAAGCTTCCCTGGACGTGAGGATAGTAGAGAAGAGAAGTCAGGGGTAAGTGATAATGCAGACATCTGTACCTTCTGGATAAGGGGCCTAATGCTGCCTCCTAGGCAAAGCCCCAAGAAAGCAAACAAAGAAACAGCAAAACAAAGAAAGATTTGGGCAATTGCAAAGGGAACCAGTGTGTGCCCTGCTCCCCAGGGCGTGGATCCCTGTGGAGAGTTTGGTAGTGAGTCCAGGAGCCAGGGACTCACTCAGATATCTACATAAGTGTCTTGAAAGAAAGAGAGAGCTTCAAGCCCAAAGGAGCAGGTGGCCGGGAAGGATGGATCACAAGACCAAATGGGGCAAGGGATGACCATGTAGGCAATGACACGGGGACAGATGTCGTTTCACACTCCACAGAGCCCATGGTGTCACGTGAGAGGGAAGGAAACCTTGAATGTGCGATTATATCTATTATCCCAGGATCTCACGATGAAAATAAAGCTATAGTAAAACAATAAAGAAAATTATGTATTGTCCCACACTTTTTTGAGACTGAAGCAATTAATTTGTATTTCAACCTTGAAGGGAAAATGAGACTTTATGTTTCTTTTCAACTCTGAAATTTTATGTTTCTATAGTCTATTATTCTACATACGAATACATGCTTATAAAAATCTTTTCTAGTTTATTTTGGCTTCCCTCGGCCAAAATTCTCATTCCCTTTTGCATTTCCTTCTTTGTAATTTTCATGGAGGAAATTTGGTGTAAACAGATTTTATATACTACTACCCGAAGGTCCACACAGAATTAAACGCTGGCCTTCTGTCTCTGGGTTGTTTTTCTGAGAGAAGCATTTAATTAAATCCATTATTATTTAAAAGGCAAATGATACAAACCCAACTCTTGAAAGATAATACTAGAACTCTGGCCAGTTTTAAATATAGATGAAATAATGACTGCAGATCTAGAGAAACTAAGAAAATAGAAATCACATTGAAAAGGAAAATGTACCTAAAATTTTGTTTGAGTCTTTCAGTAGTTTACTGGAAGTTGATTTTGAGAAAGAAAAGCAAATACATTCTGTCCCTGTGAAGACAATTCTGAACATACAAGAGTGATCCACATGTACACCTCATAAGCTGGAGCAGATGCCGTTACTCACCTCCTAAACATCCACCTTCCTTCCTTCTTCCTCATAGTGTCGACCCCATCCCAGCTCCAGGGGAGATCATGATTAGAGGAGACTTTTTTGCTATATTTAAGAATAATCCATGTGTATAGATAAAGATACGTATTGACTTTAAAAAATGAGACCTACAAAAGTCTATTAAGCTTCTGAATTTTGCAGTGCACCACCTGACTGAACAAAAGAAAAAACAAGAAACCACATGGATCAGTAAAGGGAATTGAGAAAATAAGGCAATTTAGGCTTTCAGGGTGAGAGTGACCAACGGCTCTTTGCTGATATGCTCAAAGGGTGTTAATTTACTCAGATAATTCCTTCAGTTTGGCTTTATGAACTAGGCAATTGTAGGATGTTCTGAATTTTACTTTTTCCCTATATATTCTCAATAAACAAGAAGAAATATTTTTTTTTGGGGGGGTGTATTTATTAAAGCACTTTTAAGAATTACTGCCCCTTTTTAAAAAATATTTTTATTTACTTATTTGGTTGTGCCTGGTCTTAGTTGTGGCAGGCTGGCTCCTTAGTTGTGGCATGTGAACTCTTAGTTGCAGCATGCACGTGGGATCTAGTTCCCTGACCAGGGATTGAACCTGGGCCCCCTGCATGGGGAGCACAGAGTCTTAACCACTGCACCACCAGGGAAGTCCCTATTGCTCCTTTTTAAGAGTAAGTTTAATTTAAATAATGCTAGTTTGCTTCAGAAATTAATTTAAAACCCTCATCATATTATAGATAAATATGTACAAAATAGAGAGTTTAATAGATTAAACTATCCTGGAATTTATTTATAATCAATGTTCCCATTTACTTAGAAAAAATCTAAAGTGAATGTAACAACTACCTTTGCATTAACTACTTCAAATCATTAGAATACTTAGAAGGTCTTAATTGATTTTAATTTATAATACTCTCTGCCTTAAAGTTTATTCCCTTGGTAGCACTTGGCTTCTCTTTGCCTGCTTTATATTTATACACGATTTACTGGAGGATATTAAAGCACAGTCCACAGACTTCTGCAGGAAATGATATGATCTCTCTTTTGCAGATGGGGAAACTAGAGGCACAGATGGCCCTAAGAGATGAAACAGGTTAGAGACAGAGCTAAAAACAGTACAGAAGGCATTAAGGACCAATTCTTCCACTGCACCCTCCAAAGTACTGATGATCATTATCATCTCTCCTTATTATGACTTTTTTTTTTTTTTTTTTTTTCGGTATGCGGGCCTCTCACTGTGTGGCCTCTCCCGTTACGGAGCACAGGCTCCGGACGCACAGGCTCAGCGGCCATGGCTCACGGGCCCAGCCGCCCCGCGGCATGTGGGATCTTCCCGGAACAGGGCACGAACCCGTGTCCCCTGCATCGGCAGGCGGACTCTCAACCACTGCACCACCAGGGAAGCCCTTATGACTATTTTTTGAATACCCACTCGGCACACGTTATTAAACTATACTGGGGACTGTATTAAAAGCCTTCATGCCCGACAGCTGTTTTTCTCAAAGTTATTTCCTAAAGTTCCTTCTGCTTCATGATTTCCTGTTTCATGGCAGAGGCATTCAGTTTAGAGTAAATGTTAAACTCTTAGCAGAAGGCCAAGATTGAGATTGCTCAGCTGAGAGTACTCACAGGCGTCATCTTCTGCCTCAGGTCTTCCCTGTTAATTCTGCATCGAGTTGACCCTTAGTTTAATTTAAGAGTCATTGCCCTCACATCACTCTCATCCATTGCCCACACTCCCCCAAGGAGCGAGTACTCTTCCATGCAGATATATGAAATGTTAACAAGATCCATTCATTCATAACAGTAAGTATTATTGCATTTAATACACACTATTATAATGGAGTATAAAGTGTTCGAGATATGGTCCCTGCTCTCTGGACAGCTTAAGGGAGAAAGAAAAGAAAACCCCCCACAAGAGACAAGAGAACAATGAATGATCACGTGCTGACAAGTTCTGAGGGAAAGTGAAAATTATCCTTCACTGAGAGTGTGCATCTTCCTCAATGATTTTGTTTGTTGGATGGCAAATTTTTCTTTAAATCCGAGAAGTTTCTTCCTCCATAAAATGACCATTTACTTCATATAGTCATAGCACTTAGAATTTGGAAGATCTTAGCCTAGTTATATACCACCTCTATAATTTAATAAGAAGAAATGGAGGCCCAGGAGGTTAAATGATTTTTTTCAAGACCTCGGACCAGAAGTCCTGATTTTTAAAAACGCCTAATCCATAAGCAAAATGTGCGGAGGGGAAACCAGTGCTTTAAAATGTCTTTTTCATGACATTGAGGAGGGGAAATATTTCTCTGACTAATGCCTTCCATTTTCTTCCTGCTCTTATCGCGAATAGATAGGTAACTACTACATATTGGCACTCAGAAATCCCCCTTACTCCTGACACTTGCTACCTAAAATCAGTGGTGGTGAGGAGTTGGTGGGGATTAATATGACCATCTAGCTCCTGCCTCTGTCAGGATCTTTGAGCAATTAGGTATGATTAGAGAAAGGCTGAAAAGCTTACTTGCTCAGCAATAGCTCACTAGAGGATTTGACTCAGCGAAAGTGACCAAGAAAAGGTAGACAAATGGATGCATGAATGCAAGTATGCCACCTGAATACAAAATTTCCATAAATTTGGACCAAGGTAATGATCTTTAGATTCATAACAAAAAAATAGTTGGCAGATTTCACAAAAATACCAAGTCATCTGTAACAAAACATACAAGATAAATGAGCATTTAATGGATGACAGGTGTGAATTGAACCGGATAATTCACCTTTTTTCATTCTTCAGCATAGATTAGAAGGCTGCTTTTATGTGAAGTAAAAGTACTCATTTTATTTACAGTTGCAGTGAAACATTCAGTATAGAATCTTAAGAACAATTTAACTTCTCTATTTCTACAAAGTAAGCAAAAGTATTCAGGAGTTTACTTTCCAAAATTTAATAGATGGGCTGGTAAACTGAAGCCTGGAAATGTGAAGAAGCTTGTCCTTCTAGAATCAACAACAGAGGGAGATGTAAACCCAAATCTCATAAAACCTAAACCATTTTTCAATTCACTCTATTGTGTTGTGCTGTAAAAATAGGGTGCACTGATTGTGGTTTTGCTTTGTTTAATTCTTTATGGATTGCCGAGGACAAGACCGATGGCTGTTACCACTGCCCAGGTGTTTCTAAACAGGCAATTCTTAACTGCCCTGCTTATTGAACACGTGTTTTTTATGCTGGTGTGAATACTGTCGCAGTTCAGGCTGGAACACATGAGCAGTGGTTTCCAAACAGGGCCAAGTCTGCTTAGGTCAGATATTCACAGAGTCTCAGAGCTGAAAGTAAGCTTAGAAATCTTTATCCTGCCCCTTATTTTACTAGATGAAGAAACAGATTGAGAGAAGTTAAGAGACCAGGCCCAGGTCAGCTCTTTGCAGATGCTGGCTGAGAAACCAGGGATGTGTAATTTAAAATGGTTTTGTGTGTCAGTGTATGGGTTACATAACAAATTTTGAGCCAAATTAGTATATTAATTCCAATTTGTCTGTGATGATAAAATGAAGAGAAAATAAACCAATCTTGGTTAAATAAGGAATTGAATGATCAAATAAGAAAAAGATTTACACAAGAAAGCCTACAGTCATCAAAATGATGACTAGCTTCTAGTCTAATAAACATATTGTATGTTCAGATAGAAACATTAGTTTGAATTTGAACTAAGAAAAAATATATGTAAGGAGTGAGATGCTAAGAAAGCCAGAATGGCAGCCTGACAGCTGACTAATAAACATCCCCTTTGGTTGTTTACCTATTTCTTCTTTATCTCTTAGATGTTAACTCTGAGGAAAATAATTTTTCTACATTGTTACTTAAGACCCTGAAAGTTTGATCTGAATACATTTCAAATATGCTATGCGAATTTCTTTTAACTTCCTTTAAGTTAAAATAAATTGCAAGGTTTCCATAACAATAAAGATTTATATAATTTTTATTCTAAAAATGCATTTTAGTATATAGATCAGGAGACCCAATTTAAAACAAAAAATGAAGAAACAAACAAAATACCCTATGGGATCAGAGACCTAGCTCAACTCAAAAGTTATGGTTTGGAATCAGACAAGCGTGAAGTATGACACTCAATGCATGGACAGTGTTCTGAAACAGTGAGTTTCTGCCCAGGATTACTTGCTGCCGTGAAATTACTAAACTTCTCTTTAGCCATAACCCACAAGCAGTGTCCCGTTCATTTTCCTGGCAGGGGCCAAATGCCAAGAGCAAAACCGTGTAATCTCAACTGGCATCCAGCAAAGGAGAATGCAGCTGGCCTCGGGAAACTTCTGGCTACTCTATAATTCTTTACAGGTAACAGAATTGCCGCAGGCGACAAATGTGTGGAACCAGCAGTATAACCGGAGAGTAAAACAGTCTGTTACTGTGAGGGAATTCTCCAAGAAAAGAAGAGAAACCGATTTCTCCCTTTCTGGTGAGAATGACTCACTTAGCAGAGCTGATTTCTTGAGGGCAGAATTGAGATGCACCCCTCCACCCCCCCAAAATATTCTGTATTTCAGAAGGTATCTTTATCCTCTTTGATTTATTTTACTACCTTTAAAAAAACAAGCCTCTGTTAGCTTTCTGGGCCATACATGCACAGCTGCACAGTGTGTGTTGATTTTTAGGAATCGCCACAATATCCTGGCACCGGTTTTTTCCCCCCATGCTGTCACTCATATCACTTGGACAAGCTAAACATGGTCACATGACAATGCCTGGGCTATCTCCTTTCACTTAAAAATTCAAAGGGTATCGTGTGTTTGGGCTACCAGATACTGTGACATAGCAAGCTTCCCGTCACCCCCCACCCATTTTTAAAATGGGGATATCCGGGCTTCCCTGGTGGCGCAGTGGTTGAGAGTCCGCCTGCCGATGCAGGGGACACGGGTTCGTGCCCAGGTCTGGGAAGACCCCACAGGCCGCGGAGCGGCTAGGCCCGTGAGCCATGGCCGCTGAGCCTGCGCGTCCGAAGCCTGTGCTCCGCAACGGGAGAGGCCACAACAGTGAGAGGGCCGCGTACCGCAAGAAAAAAAAATGGGGATATCCTCTAACACTTGATTCTCTATAGCACTCCCTAATAGACAGGCAGAGGAAGAAAAGGGTTCAGAATCAAGGAAGTGGGAAGGGAGAACATTTTTCAGTTTTCTAGCTTACTATTTACAAAGGAAGTACTGGGCTTCTCTGTTCAGAGCCCCTGGGTTGCACAGCTCCAGGCGTCTCCATGGTGCCTCTCCGAGCATCGACCTCAGTGCTATTTACCCTTTCAAATGCAAACTTGAAGTCAGTGTTTTTCAAAGCATTCTCTTGGTCGTGCTGCACCAAAATCACCAGGGTGTTTGTTAAAATGCAGATTCCTGGGCTGGACCCCAGGCTTACTAAATCAGGGAATAGGGACTAAAGTCAACATTTTAAATAACACCTGAGGGGCTTCTCTGGTGGTGCAGTGGTTGAGAATCCTCCTGCCAATGCAGGGGACAGGGGTTTGAGCCTTGGTCCAGGAAGATCCCACCTGCTGTGGAGCCTGTGCTCTAGAGCCCGTGTGCCACAACTACTGGGCCCATGCGCCTGGAGCCCGTGCTTTGCCACGGGAGAAGCCCCCGCAATGAGAGACCCGTGCACCGCAACGAGGAGTGGCCGCCACTCGCCACAATTAGGGAAAGCCCACGTGCAGCAACGAAGACCCTAAACACAGCTAAAACTAAATAAAATAAATAAATTAAAAAATATTTAAAATAAATAACATCTGAAATAATCCTTATGAACGACAAAATCTGAGAACCCATTTTTAGCAGATTTAGTTAATAGCTTTTAAGTACTAAAGATTGTACTAAAAAAGAACTAAACACATACTAAACTTAAAGTGCATTTTACTGTGAATAAAAGTAGGATTGTGGTTGGGAGTCCGCCTGCCGATGCAGGGGACACGGGTTCGTGCCCCGGTCCGGGAGGATCCCATGTGCCGCGGGGCGGCTGGGCCCGGGAGCCATGGCCGCTGCGCCTGCGCGTCCGGAGCCTGTGCTCCGCAACGGGATAGGCCACAGCAGTGAGAGGCCCGCGTACTGAAAAAAAAAAAAAAAAAAAAAAAAAAAAAAAGTAGGATTACCTGTTCCGGAACTTGCTTTTTGTTCTTTTAAGACTTGATTTACTTCGCTGGTCATGTCTCCTGATTACATGGCAGCACTGTGGCCAAGCAGGACCGGGTGGCACGGGAGGGAGTATAGTTAGGGTAAAAGGGGTATATGAAATAAAACATGGACTTTTAAAAATAGCCTGCAGATTTTATAGGACTACAAATGTATGAGAACCTTAGTCACTCAAAGTTACCAATGGTTATTGGATATGAGATACTTATAATATGTACTAAGATATTTTTAAAAATCCACTCTGATTTTTTTGGGATCTAGTTTTCACTTTTCCTGTTGGGATGGCTATTTAAAGATGTACCCAAGCACAGTTCAAACAAACAGGATATTTCAGTTCAGTGGTTTCTTGGATCATATCTAAAATCCAAGGAAATTGAGAGGTGCTGAAAGCAGGTTTATAGTTTTGTTTTGAAGAGAAGGCAATCAGCACCATCTAGTGGATACAAATAACCTCTTTTCCCGAATTGAGTCCAGCGAGGAGGTGAACAGAACAAACAGGGTGTGGAACTCGGTTGGAATCCCAGTACCATTTAGTTTCTGAATGAACTCGGAAAAACCACTCAACCTACCATGCTCTGCTTCTCAACTGCAAATCTGGGTAATAACAGTGCCACTTCATAGGATGTTAGGAAGTGACATGGAAAGAGCCACCTAAGGCATGTCCTAAACACTCAGTAATTGTTACTTTTTAATAACTCTAAGCCACAGACTCACGCGAGTTGGGAACTGTCCAGTAGCACACGCTTTTGACTACCCTTCAAAAGAAGTGGCTATTTAATCTAGTTTGTAGAATCTGTGATACGAGGCTTAGTGAGCTTCCTCTCCTAGTACGTTGTTGTATTTGGCTGAAGCTTATGGTGAGAAAAGGGAAATTGGGGCAACAAGGCTGGAATGATAGTTGGAGCCCAGATGGCATACAGCGTGGGCTCTCTCATTCATTCAAACCTGACTCCACTCAGAAGGAGAACGTCAAGAGCAGAGAGAGATTGAAAACAAAAACAAAAACCAACTTTGAAACCAATGCTGCCATATGTCACCAACCTGGAATGCGACCAGGGAAATTTTAGCTTAAAATATCTTGACTCTAGATGAAATCTTTATGAATTATTTTGAAAGGCATAATACTTTCTAGAATATTTTTTTGGGGGGGTTTGTACACAGCAGTTCAGAAAACACAGCAGAGAAAAATATGGTGCTCTCCAACATATCTGAATGTGAATTGCTTTGAGGGTGTAATTGCAATAGCTGATGTAGAAGAATTTAAGGAACTAAAAACAAAGGCACAATTTATTGTGTACTAACATGCAACAAATACAGTTTATTAAATTTGCCCTCAAGGCACATACAGCCTCTCAGCAGTTTGCAAAACGGAAGCAGCAGAAGGTAAATAAACGAAATGAGAATGACAGAAAATAATTCAAGATGAGTTGAGTTTCATGAAAAATGTAATCAATAGGGACTTAGTCTGGAAAGGTTACAAACAGTAAAGAGACACTAAGTTTCTATTGAACCTGAACTTTCTTTTTACTTGCTTTATATGTATCTTATGTTGTATAAGCAAGTTTCAAAAAAAATGAGAACACCAGTTAATCATGGGCACCTGTCACAGCCCTGACTTCTTAGTTATTTTTTCCCCTCACATCCCCAAGAAATCTGAAATGTGTTGTTTTCTTAATGAGCATCAGTTTTCGCCAAAAATTAAAATGGAAAGGATGGCCTTTATTCATGGAATATTAGAATTGTGCAGTCATTTGGAGATTACCTAGTCTCTAGCTACTCAAAGAGTAGTCTGTGGACCAGAAGCTTTGACATCACCTGGGAGCCTGTTAGAGTCTTGGGTCCCACCTGACATAGAATCAGCGTTTTAACAAGATCCTCCAGTGATTTATCTGCACATTAAAATTTGAGGAGAGTTTCAGGTTTATTTAATCTTAGATATAGGTCTGGGATCAGTATTTTTTTTTAATCTCCTCAGGTTATCCTAATACAGTAGAGTTTAAGAACTGCAAAACTAGTCAACGTTCATTTTTCAAATGAGGATATTATGACCCACAAAAGTTTATGAATTTACCCAAGGTCACCCAGCTATTTCGTATCGCAATCCAAACAGTGGCATCTCTCCTCCTTATAAAAAAAATAGAGTCAAGGGAACAGGGTAGGGAGTTCAGAGATGGGAATTATTATTTAATATTGGGTGGTCAGGAAAGACCCACCTGAGGAAGCAGACACCTGAGGGAAGAGAGGAAACAAGCCATGTGGATTGCTGAGGAACTGTGTTCCAGGCAGTGTGTGTGTGTGTGCATGTGTGTGTGTATGTGTGTGTTTACTCACACAAGAACAAGGAGTAGTGTTTCCAAATTTCCAACAGATACTACTCTTTGGCATGCAGAAACAAGAAATCAGAACTGCCAGGAGTTCTCCAAATCTTATTTTTATTTTTTGCGGTACGCAGGCCTCTCACTGTTGTGGCCTCTCCCGCTGTGGAGCACAGGCTCCGGACGCACAGGCTCAGTGGCCATGGCTCACGGGCCCAGCCGCTCCACGGCATGTGGGATCTTCCTGGACTGGGGCTCGAACCCGTGTCCCCTGTATCGGCAGGCGGACTCTCAACCACTGCGCCACCAGGGAAGCCCCTAAATCTTGTTATTTTTAACATACTTCCAACCTTCTTCATATTCTTTATTCATTACCATGCTATCTGAAGCATTTGTTTAAAAAATAAGGACTATTAAATTTAGAAGTATTTATAAGAGATGTAGCCTACAGCAAATATTCAAATACTGGAGAACACAGAGAACATTACTGGGTACCATTTGAATAATGTAACATACAAATCTCCAAGCAAGGCCAACAGCCCTTCACAGAATCATGGGTTGGAAATTGCCAATTTAAGGGCTTATTCTGAATAAAAACTTGTTGCTCCTTGGAATATCACTCATAGAATTTGTGTAAAGTATACAATGAGTATCAACTTACTAATATTTATTTTACTTGCAAGAATGACTCACTGTTAGCAGCAGACTGGGCCGGGGATGCACACTTATAACATGGCACCAGCTCCAAGCAAGATTGACCTATCAGACTGTGATCGCCTCTCTCCCAGGTGCTCCTGTCCTGGTTCCTGGAATGTTGATCTCAACTTCTGACTCAGAGTGTCAGCATTTCCTGCTCTTGCTCTCGACTTATCTTGACATCAGTGGATTTCTTCAGTTACATCTCTATGTTGATTGCTATGGTTTAACTTTCACAGGAGAATCAGAATACTTTCTCCAATTTTCCTGATTTCTTAACTGATTTTTTTTTTCTAAATTTGGAAAAACATGTACATTTCCTGAGAAATGCTGGGAAGAATTCCTGCGTAGAAACACTTACAAGGAGGACAGTGAGGCTGCAGCAAAGTATGCCAGGGAGAGGGTGGTAGGACTGCAGGTCTGGAAGAAAACAGAGGGTATGGTTATCAAGGACCTGTGGGCATTGTAAGGATTCTGCATGAAATGGGAAGTCATGGAGAGTCCTGAGCAGAGGAGTGGCATTGTTTGACTTAGGTTTTGAAAACATCATTCAGGTTGCTGATTGAAAGTAGTAGGGCCAAGGAAGTCAACAGTTAGGAGATTATTGCAAAAATCTGGGCAAGAGATGATGTCAGTGCAGACCTTAATGGAAGCACGGATGGTGGTGAGAAGTGGTTGGATTCTGGATATATTTTGAATGTAAAGCTGATAGGATTTATAATAAGCTGATTGTAAAGTGTGACAAGAAGAGGAATTGAGGATGACTTCAAGGTTTTGGCCTGAGACTGGCAGGCAGGATGCAGTTACCATTTACTGAGATGGATAAGAAGGAGGGGTGGAGGGGGGACTGTGGAGAAGTTTGTTTTTTTACATCTTAAGTTTAAGGTGCTTCTTACATTGAAGTGGAGATGTCTAAGTGAAGATGTCACGTAGTCAGTTAGATAAAAGAGTGTGGAGTTCTGAGCTGGAGATAGAAAGGCAGGATTTAGCAGTATATGGATGGCATTTACAGCTAGGTTTTTACACCCACCACTGACCGAGATTGTAGCTGTGGTTCTTTGAGCAACTCACTTAACCTTTGTCTATTTGCTCTGCTGAAAAACACTTAAAGAATACACATCTTACCACCTAAAACAATGAGGCTACAGGGTCCATGTACGTGAAAATGCCTTGCAAACTGTAAGGTTCTGTTCAAACTGGAAGAAGCAGACAGTTGATGGTACTGGGGATGAAGAAAATCAATTCAGGGACCCAGGGAAATAGTCTTCACGTGCTGAGAATTACAAAAACCACAAAAGAAAGAAAGCGCAAATAGCAATTATTACCTTTTTTGGACTGTAGGCCAATCTGGGCAAAACTACTATTTTTTTATTTACATGGCACCCAACATTTACTAAGAACTTCACATAACATTATGTTTTGAGCTGCACAACAGTGTTGTGAGGAAGCAATTGTTATCACCCCATTTTACAGAGGAGGAAACTGAGTTCAGAGAGGATTAGCGGACCTGCAGGGCATCGTATTAATAGTGAAGGACAGAGCCATACAAGCATCCAGACATCCTCTTTCCAAGTTCAACCTAAATACGAACAAACCATTCCACACTCTCCACCATCCGCCGGGAAGGCGGAGGAGACAGCAGGGATGCCCGAGGTCTCCGGTTTCCGACAGTGCTGGGTCCTCTGCCGCTCCTGGGCCCCCACGTCTCGTTTCTGGATGGTATAGCCCTTTTCCCCTATCGCGAGACTGGGAGCGTCGTGCTTCTGGTTGCCAAGGGAACGGCGTTCTGGGAGGCGGGAGGGCTTCTGACCCGCGGCTTCTTCCACCTCCAGAGAAGCTGCGGTGGCGGGAAAGACCCCTCCCCTTTGGGGGACAGTGGGTGACGCTGAGCGTGTCAATGCTCTGACGACTGGACACTAGCCTCCAGTTGCCGTCCAGAAGGTGAGGGACCGCACAGGTTAGGAGCGAACTCTATCGCCGCGCGACAAGCCAATGAGAGGGCGGGGCGGAGTCGTGTCAGGGTGCTGGGCCCGGAGAGGGGGCAGGGCCAATAAGAGGGCGGCGGGCTCAAGCTGGGCGGCGGGCTCAAGCAGGGCGGCGGGCTCAGCGGAGGCTGGCCAGGCCTGGGAGAGACACGCCGGTCTGACACCGGAGAGGCTTCCGTCTCCTTGAAGGCTGTGTGTCGCCAGGATTTCCTGGACACAGCGGTAAACGTTCCTGACCGTAAGACCAAGTACCAAGGACTCTCACTGCCCTTCTAGCCCCTAAGATCTAGAATTTGTATTACAAATTAATCACCCGCCATTTAAGTGACAAAGGATGCAAATAGGCATTTCACAGAAAAAATAAAAGGTGGGCAGTAAACATTTGACTAGAGACTCAACTTCTCTCATAATTAAAGAAATGTAGATCACACTCACAGATACCTTTTGACACTTCTCAGATTGACAAAGATGAAAAGCTTTGACATAAGCAGATTGGCCTGGGTGGGGAAACAGGCACTTTCATCTCAGCGTACCCTGTTGTTAGTAATATAGTTTGGTACAACCTTTTTGGAGGACAGTTGGCAGACTACCAAAATTTGAAAGACAGTGTTCTTTGACTCAGCAATTAAAAAAATTTTTTTATTGAAATAGAGTTGATTTACAGTGTTGTGTTAATTTCTTCTGCACGGCAGAGTGACTCAGTTATACGTATATATATATTCTTTTCTGTATTCTTTTCCATTATGGTTTGTCACAGGATATCGAATATAGTTCCCTGTGCTATACAGTAGGACATTGTTGCTTATCCATCCTATGTATAATAGTTTGCCTCTGTTAATGCCAAACTCCCATACCTTTCCTCCCCTATCTCCCCTTCCCATTTGGCAACTGCAAGTCTGTTCTTTATGCTGTGAGTCTCTTTCTGTTTTGTAGATATGTTCTTTTGTGTTGTATTTTAGATTCCACATGTAGGTGATATATGGTCTTTCTCTTTCTGACTTCGCTTAGTAAGATAATTTCTGGGTCTATCCATGTTGCTGCAAATGGCATTATTTCATTCTTTTTAATGGCTGAGTAGTTTTCCATTGTATATATGTACCACATCTTCTTTATCCATCCATCTAGGTTGTTTCCATGTCTTGGCTATTGTAAATAGTGCTGCTGTGAACATAGAGGTACATGTATCTTTTTGAATTATAGTTTTGTCTGGGTATATGCCCAGCAGTGGGATTGCTGGATCATATGGCAACTCTATTTTTTTTCACTTAGAAATTCTAATTTATCTTCTGGGCATATAAACATAACTAAGCAAAGATTTGTACAAAGAGGTTAACTTAAAATTGAGGTATTCTTTACATACAGTAAAATTTACCCTTTTAATATTACAGTTCTCTGAGCTTTGACAAATGCATACAGTTATGTAATTACCATCACAATCAGGATACAGAACAGTTGCATCATTCCCCCTGAAATCCCCTAGTACTGTTTTTGTAGTTAACCCTTCCCTACCCCCAGCCCTGGTAACGGTCATCAGTTTCCTGTCCCTATAGTTTTGTCTTCTAGAAGTCATATAATTGGAAACAAATACTATGGAGCCTTTTGAATCTGGCTTCTTTCAACTTAGCATTATGCAGTTGAGATTTGTCTATGTTTTGTGTCAGTAATTTGTTCCCTTATATTGCTGAGTAACATTCCATTGTATAGATGTACCACAGTTGCTTATCCATTGTCTAGTTGAGAGACATTTGGATTGTTCCCAGTTTTTGGCAGTTATTAATGTAGCTGCTATATGTACAGGTTTTTGTGTGAATATAAATGTTCATTTCTTGGGTGAATATCCAGCAGTGAGATTATGGACTCGTATGTAAGTGTATGTTTACATTGTAAGAAGGTGCCAGGCAGTTTTGTAACACGGCTGTCCCATTTTGCATTCTCATCGGCAATATATGAAAGTTCCAGTTGCTCCAACTTTGTCAGCACTTGGTATTGTTAGTTTTTTAAAAAAATAATTTTTACATTTGAATGTGTAGCAGTATCTCATTGTGGTTTTAAATTTCTCCAATGACTAATGATGTTGAACATCTTCTGGTGCTAGTTTGCCATCCATACATCTTTGGTGATGATTCTGCTCAAATCTTTCTTATTATTGAGTCTTGATACTTATTTATGTATTCGGGATGTAAGTCCTCTGTCAGCTGTGTGTTTTGCAAATATTTTCTCCTAATATTTGGTCTGTGTTTTCCTTTTCAACTGTCTTTTGAAGAGTGGAAGTTTTAAATTTTGATGCATTCCAATTTATCAGTATTTTCTTTTATGAATCATACTTTTGATGTATCTAAGGCATCTTTGCTAGCCCACAATCACACATATTTTATAGAAATTTTATAGTTTTAATTTTCTATTTTAGGCCTATGATCAATTTTGACTAAATTTTTGTATTGTTTTTTAATAACAAATCTTCTATATACAACCTAAGTGAGCTGAATAAAAAAATGCTACATCTATGCAATGAAATACTATGCCATCATTTGAAAGCATGAAGTGTATCTGTATGTGATGGTATAGAAAAATCTTTGAAATACACTAAGTGTAAAGAAGCAAGTTGCGAAGCACCATGCCATTTGTGTGTGTTTGTGTTGGGGAGGAGTAGGGAGGTAAAGGATAGAAAGTTTGCATATGCCTAAAAAAGTGAGACCTACAGAAATCTTTCTTGGAGTGAGGGTAATTTTGACTTGAAAAACTTTTACATTCTTCTGTATTATTTGATTTTTTTCCCCTCTCAAAGGCAAGTATTTCTTACATAATAAACAAGTACAGAAAGTAAAAAAAAACTACCATAAGTAATTTTTAGATATTAAAATCATGAAAATAAGTGTAATTCTACTTTTTAAAAAGGCTGGCTCTTATTACTAAACAGGAAGATTTATTTTCTTTTGATTCTTCCATTTATCTAAAAACATCAGATTACAGCAGCTACGTGTCCCCATTGTTTTTTTTCAGATCACGTGCTACTTTAATCGTTGAACAAACAGACAATTAATAGCAGTTATACAATTGACATGTCGTGATCCAGCATCAAGGTCATAAACCATATTGCCGATATGAACTCCAGAATACAATTACACTGTTATCCCTAGTAAAACTTGTTCCGTTGATCAGTGTTTTAGAAGAACAGGTGATAAAGCATTTTGACTAGCTGGTCTAAATTTTAATCACTCAGAGTTTTTTTTTTTTTTTTGCGGTACTCGGGCCTCTCACTGTTGTGGCCTCTCCCGTTGTGGAGCACAGGCTCCGGACGTGTAGGCTCAGTGGCCATGGCTCACGGGCCCAGCCGCTCCACGGCATGTGGGATCCTCCCGGACCGGGGCACAAACCCGTGTCCCCTGCATTGGCAGGCGGACTCTCAACCACTGCGCCACCAGGGAAGCCCTCAGAGGTGGTTTTATTCTCCAGAAAAATAAATGGCGCACGGGCTCAAGGCGCACTGGCTTCAGTAGTTGTGGCTTGCAGGCTCAGTAATTGTGGCCCACTGGCTTAGTTGCTCCGTGGCATGTGGGATCTTCCCGGACCGCGGATCGCACCCGTGTCCCCTGCCTTGGCAGGCGAATTCTTAACCACTGCATCACCAGGGAAGTCCCAGAATCGCAGTCTCCCTTTTAATGTACCTTAAGCCCAAAGACTCCATGGAAAATTGTTACAGAAAATAAGACAATAAAATATTGTAAGGACTATAACAGAAGCATATAGTACACAGTTCATATAGACACATCCCAAGCAGTTACCAAGTATATTAAAAGGGAGGCTGCAATTTTAAAAGAATAAGATAAATTATACCCACAAGGGGCTTCCCTGGTGGTGCAGTGGTTGAGAGTCCGCCTGCGAATACAGTGGACACGGGTTCGTACCCCGGTCCGGGAAGATCCCACGTGCTGCGGAGCGGCTGGTCCCGTGAGCCATGGCCACTAAGCCTGCGCGTCCGGAGCCTGTGCTCCGCAATGGGAGAAGCCACAACAGCGAGAGGCAAAAAAAAAAAAAAAAAAAAAAAAAAAATTATATCCACAAACTCCCAATCTTTCCTGAAACGTTGCAAACTGAAACCCTATTGTAGGAAGCAGAAGATTCCAGGAGACATTCTACAAATGAAGGACTCTAAACCCTGTGGTTGGATAAGGAATTCTGGAAGGAAGGTATCCTCACCCACGGGGAGCAGGTTCCTATACTTCTCTAACATCACATCCCTGTACTCCATTTTGGTTTTAAACCATTCATGGTGGTTGCATTTCTCTGAAAAAGTTTAAATTAATCTTGCTTGAAATGAATGTTATGAAAAGCTGGTATGTTTTAGTAGTGATTTGTTAGAATTTAGAATCTGGTCATATATCCATGTATTTAATGGAATATCAAGAAGTAAATAATATTCTATTTTAGAAGTATCTGTAATGTAATAAGAAAATGTTTATCGTGTAATGTTAAGTGAGAAATATATGAATCCAATTTTGTTGAAAAGACATAAAAAGCAAAAATGGAAAGGAAATGTGCCAGCAATGTTTAGCTCAGGGTGGAGAATATTGGGTGATTTTTATTTATTTTTGAGTATACTTTAATATATTCCAGAAAATTTTCTTCAGTAAATAAATTCTTTAATTATGAATTTAAGATTAATAGAAAACCAGAAAATACAGATAAGCAAAAGGTGAAAAAAGACACAAGAACATCCATGAAGCTACCAACCCAGAATCTACCACTGTTACTTCTTTGACTTGTGATCATCTTTCAGGTTCCTCTCTGTATATTTCTTTAATTAGAGAAATTGGACTTGTTTTTTTAAACAAGGTGTTGACTTCCTTCCTCCTTCTTTCCTTTCTTGTCTATGCCCCAGCCAGTTTTCTATTGGAATGTTTCTTTCCCTTATTGATTGGTAAGAGCTCTTTAAATGTGTAAATGTATTAACCTTTTGTATATTATCTGTATTGCATATATTTTCTCCATTTTCTCATGTACCTTTTAATTTAATTTAGAGTTCCTTTTTTGGTTTGATACTCAAGAGCATTAAATATTATGTAATCAAATCTATTAGTTTCGTCCTGTTTGACTTATGCTCTGATATGCTGCTTAGTAAGTCATTAACCTCATTATTATATAAATTAGCTCTATGTTTCCTTCCAGTCCCCTGAAGATTCCATATTTTATATTTATTTATTATTAATTTTTTTTACTTTTATTAAAGTAATATAGTAAAATATGTCAAACTGTACTGTAACATTTACAATAAAAAAAGCAGTCTCTAGTCACATCCTTCAGGGGCAAATATCTTGAACTTATTTAACTATTGTGCTTATTTAACTACTGTTTGGCTTTATCAATTTTTGGATATTCTCTTTGATTTCCTATTAGGACAGATTAGATTTTTTATACTACCTTTTCTTTTACATACTCCTCCTCACGTACACTCAATGTAATTAAGGCACAGTGTTCGGTTAAATTCAGTACTTATATAAGTATTATCATTTGATTGTTTTCTTGTACCAATGCTTTATTTTTCTTGTGGAATTTCTCTCTGGCTATTGAGATTTCTTCTCAAATACTCAAAAACATCTTTAAGTTCCTAATTCAGTATCCTTTATCCATACTTTATTCTACATGGCCAAATTCATAAGATTGTTAGTTACAACCCTACCCATCCTGGAAACTGTATTTTATTTATTATTTTCATGAGCAAACATAATAGAACAGACCTATTTCTAAAACTAATCTAAAGATTTCTGGAGCCTTTTAGTTGATCCATGCCATTGGTGGTTCCCTGTGCCTCTCCCTTTATTGACATGTATTATACTGGCTCTGCACAGGCTTCCATCTCATTGCTCCCTCTGTTAGCCACAATAAGTCTCCCCTGACAGGCTGTTTAGGGCATTACAAGACATTTGGCCTTTCAGTGACTTAAGCTTTTTGATGGTGATGTGACGGGCCAGGGCGATCCGTCATCCCACAATAATAATGTCAGTGCCTTCCTGAGTGAGCCAAAAACCCTTTTGCAGAGTTCGAGTAATGTTGAGATCACTGCCTTTTTCATTTACTGAGATGGAAAGAGTTGACCTACTGTCCTTTAAGCCTCAGCTTTGGCACACTGAATGGTTGGAGGGTAAATCATATTACTGCTCTGGGTGCCTTGGAGGAGCATGGGGTTGTCCGTGATTGGGCTTCCTCCTGTGTCCAAAGCTTCCTTGGACTCTGCCTCAGCTGTTCAAAAAAAGAAAGAAAGATGAGTCATTTTTTAGGGTAAGAAATGGACATTGTTACACTTGCTGGGCCAGAGGCAATTGCCTTTCTTCATTCTGTTATGAGAGAAATGGTTTAATTTATAATTGATAGGAATTTAGGAAAGGATTTGTTGGAAGATATCCATTCACATGTAAAGCTAAGTATTGAGAAGTCAAACTATGAAATTCTCTCTCTTTCTTCCACTTTATTTGGCATGCATGATACCCCAAGCATTACTGAACATATTTGGAATGGTCCTGACCAAGGGCACAGTTTGGCAGGAGCAAAGTGCCAGCAGTGTCCAAGTTTTCCCACTAGTTTAAACCATCCTGCCTAATATTTCCTGCTTCAGGAAATAGTCCTAGGAATAGAGCAGCCAGACTGGTGAGAGTCTTGTGGACGGTGTCACATGAAACATAGTTAAAGAGATTGGCAATGTGTATCCGGATAGTGAAAGCCGGTCCTCTGGTAGAGAGAGTAGGTTCAGTTCTCTGTTGTTTCAAGGCAGAAGTAGAATCATGGGTTTTAGAAGGGGGGGGTTGATAGAAGAGTGTGGTCACCTGGAGATAAGTACTCCATGAAAATGCAGTACCAAGGAGGAGAGGAGAAATCAGAGCTGAGAGGGAGCCCCGGCTGAAGGCTGAGCTAGAATAAGGAAGGTAAAACCCAAAGAAAGTAGAGGCCTTGGCAGATTATTACGGTGAAGCATGAATCTTGGCCGAGGGGTGTGGTGCTCCGTAAGTGTCTTCTTAGGCCAAGGCCACAGTAACTGTTTCTCTTGGAGGCACAGAAGGCCATTGAGATGGTGTTCACGTCTGCATTCTTTTTTAGCCACTTTCAGAATCTGACATCCTGGCAGCATGTTTTTTCCACCTATGGTGACATAAGATGTAATGATCCATGGACACAGACATCTTTTGATGGAATTAGGGTACTGTGACTTTGGTGGTGAAATAATCCTTATAACAAAGGCTCTGAGTTCACTGCCTATTAACACTGATGAAACATTTAAACATACAAGTCATAACTTGCTTGAAATTTTGTTTGTTTGTTTCAGGAGATCAATGGATATTATAAAGGGAAACTTAGATGGAATTTCAAAACCAGCCTCAAATTCAAGAACACGTCATGGGAGCAGAGGTTCAAATGCTTCTTTGGAGGTGCTCTCACCGGAACCAGCATCCTTCAAGGTACTATGCTGTTTAAAAATGATATAAACTACTTCTTCTGATCTCTAGCAATTGATAAACCAAGGCTGTTGTTAACATCCCATTCGAAGGTTCATCTTTAAAGGGTTTGTTCTGGGAGCACTCATAGATTTCTTGGATTTTACTTTAGATCATTTAATGTGAAAATACTGTTTCCTTCTTTACCTTCTCCTCTTTTTTCTTGGGGGGGAGTTATGGCTTATTTTTTCACGATTGTACTTTGTTAATGCTCATTTATTAACTTTTCTTCTTTCATAAGAAAGCTTTGTATTCCAACATCTACTATGCCACCATTGACTCTTATTATGAAAAAGATTCAGTAATTTAAAAAATAGAGTTTGGATAAAAACCACATGGTATATGTTTAGTAGGTACATTACCTGGTCTCTTTTTCTTTTCTTAAAATATCTAAGCTTGACGTTTTTTAAAGAATCTGTTTTTCCCTCTGTGATGGGGGATAATTTATTTTAAGGTTGTGGGAAACAAAAATTTTGAAATTTATGGTGAAAAATTTTCTTGCAAGTCTGTGAAGCCTTTCTCACTTATTCTTTTGACTTATGCACTAGACTCTGCATTATGAAACTCTTAGAGTTTTTGTCTATCATGATTTAATGCTGGAAATAGAAAGCCTTCTAGACATTTCCAGCAGAAAGGGATTGAATACAAGAAATTCAATTCCTCAAAAATCAATGAAAGGCCAGTGAAACCATGCGAGGGGACTTCCCTTGGATTATTGGTTCCCAGGTCACACCACCATATCCAAAATCCAGAGATCTGAAAGCTGCTGCTTTTCTGTTGCTGCTTCTGACACTACTACACATCCCTCAGAACCACAAAACTGGTGACTAGACGTGCAGAGATGACTGCCTTTGATATTTCTTGTCAATTTCGTATCAGGAGCTTAGCAAGATGGCTTCTACCTCATTTCTGTGGTGAAACTTTTGTGTAGATGTACCTATTTGGATGAAACTAATATGTATCCAGAACCCAACCTGCAAGCAGCTTTGTAAAATACAGTTTCTGTTTTGTTTCATCTAATCCTGCATCATTACTACACTGTGTGTTAAATCTTGTAGCATTGTAATAATTCTTGATATCTGGTGGGATGGGTCTTCCCATCATATTCTTTTCTAGGACTGTCCTAGCTATTCTTGGCTTTTTGTTGTTTTTATATTTCAGAACACTTCAAGTCCTGTGAAAAATACTGTTGGGGTTTTGATTAAAATTGCTTTGAATTTATAGATTAATTTGGAGAGAACTTCTAACTTCATGATATTAAATCTTCCCATCTATTAACATTGTATCTCATTGACTTCTTTGCTTCTAATTTAAAAATTTTACATACTGTAAAATTCACTCTCTTCTGGTGTATAGTTCTGAGTTTGGCAAATGTGTAGAGTGATACTATCACAATCAAGATATAGAACAGTTCCATCATTACCTCTCACTTCCCTCATGCTGCCCCTTTATAAACAATCTCTCCTACTCTTAATCCCTGGAAACTCCTGCTCTGTTCTCTGTCCCAATAGCTTTTCCTTTTCCAGAAGGTTTAATTCCATTCCACATGAATGGAATTAAAAAAAAATATGTAGCTTTTGCATCTGGCTTTTGTCTGTTGACACAATGCATTTGAGACACATCTATGTTGTTGCTTGTATCAGTAGTTCAAGCCTTTTTATGGCTAGTACTGTTCCATTGTGTGGGTAAACCACAGGTTGCTTATTCATTCCCCAGTCAGGAACATTTGGGTTGTTTGCAGATTTTGGTGATTATGAATAAGGCTGCTGTGAATATTTGCATACTGATTTTGGGGATGTGGTGGGAAATAGGTTTTTACTTCTCTCGGGTAAATACCTAGGAGTGGGATTGCTGGGTTGTATGGTAAGTGTATGTTTAACTATAAGAAACTGTCAAACTGTTTTCTATTCCCACCAGAAATGTATGAGAGTTCCGGCTGCTTTGCATCCTCATCAGCAGTTGATATTGTCAGTTTTTTTTTTTAAAGCCATTCTAATAGGTATACAGTAGTATTTCATTGTGGTTTTAACTCGAATTTCCTTGGTGACTAATAATGTAAAGTATATTTTTATGTGCTTATTTGCAATCCACATATCTTTTTTGGAAAGTGTATATTCAAAAACAAAATTTTTTTTAATTGGGGTATAGTTGTTTTACAATGTTGTGTTAGTTTCTACTGTACAGCGAAGTGGAGTTCCCTGTGCTATACTGCAGGTTCTCATTAGTTACCTATTTTATACATATTAGTGTATATATGTCAATCCCAATCTCCCAGTTGATCCCACCGCCCCCAGCTTCCCCACTTGGTGTCCATACGTTTGTTCTCTACACCTGTGGCTCTATTTCTGCCCTGCAAACCGGTTCATCTGTACCATTTTTCTAGATTCCACATATATGGGTTAATATACAATATTTGTTTTTCTGACTTACACTCTAAGTTGTGTTTGTTTACTTATTGTTTTGAGAGTTCTTTATATATTCTAGATAGAGTTTTTTCTCAGATATATGATTTGCAAATATTTTCTCCCAGTCTATAGCTTGACTTTTCATTCTTTTAACTGTCTTTTAAAGAGCATTTAAAATTTTAAGTGCAATTTATCAATTTTTTTTTCTTTTGAGGATTGTGTTTTTTGGTTATATCTAAGAACCCGTTGTCTAACACAAATTCCCAAAGATTTTTTCCTATTTTTTTCTTCTGAAAGTTTTATAGTTTTATGTTTTAGATACTTGTGGCCTCTCTTGTTGCCAGTGAGAAGGCTTTTGTAAACCCAGTATTCATTCCAGTGTGGGTTGTCTAGTTTAGATATTTTCCTCCGGTTGCTTTATTTTTTTTCCCTGTGTCTTTGGTATCTACTATTATTCACCTAGGTATGGACTTATTTATCTTTCTGGAGACTAGTACTTCTTCAATATAAGGATTTGTATGTTTCATTTTTTTTTTTTTTACTTCTTAGCCATTGTGTTTTCACATGTTTCAAATATTGCCTGCATTTTTTTTTTTCTATTTTGTCATCCTCAAAGTGCAGTTAAATGTCTGTTGAACCTTTCTCTTCTATCCTTCATGTCTCTTAAAAAATTTTTTTTTTAAATTCATTTATTTCTCTGTGCTTCATGCTGGGGAATTTTTAACATTTTCTAATTTTGGAATTCTTTCTTATACTATGTCAAATCTGCTCTTTAATCCATCCATTGAATTTTTAAGCTTAATGATGTATTTTTAATTTCTTGAAGTTTGTTTTAGTTTATTTTCAAATCCATCTGTTCTTTGCAATACCTTGATCTTGTGCTTTTGGGGTTCTTTTTTTATACCCATTAAAACTATTTATATGATTATCTTTATCAGCTTTTTAATATCTTAAGTTCTTTTGTTTATTCTGATTCTTGCTTATTACTGGTCATGTATTCATGGCTTTTGACATTTTAGAATGAAAGTTTTAATTTTGGGAATTTTATGGAGCCTGATAAACTATACCTTCCAGAGCAACTATACCTTCCAGAGCAAGTTTCTGTTTGCTTCTACCAAATGCCTCAGAGATATCACTGGCATGAACCTTTTTTGTGTGTGTGTGCTAATTTTTCATCTTTAAGCATTCCAGAGGATATGAATAACATAAATTGGAATCCAAACCCACATGAAGCATGACCCTGTGGTTGCACATTCTCAGGGAAGACGATTTCCCACTTGGAACCTAGACACGTTTTTTGTTTGTATCCTGTGCTTTTGGATAGATGTACTTTTCTAGTCTGCCCTCTCACCAAGGAGGCACCTTTTTGAGGGATCCAGCTTCATGGAGCAGGAGAGGGAAGGTTCCTCTCCATCTTGTCTTGCATGGTCCCAAGGCTTAGTTTCTTAGCTCTGTGTGGATGTTAAAGCCCAAGCTCATAGCTTTCTGAGGCCAGCACATCCTCATCTGCCTGTCCTTGTTGCTCCTACCCCACCCCCACCAGGGCAGCTGCTTTAAGGATTTACAAGGTTCCTATTTCAGCTTTCACTTTCCTTTTAATTTCTGTTCATTGGCAGTTTCCCCAGGGTTCTTGTGAACTTACCTATGCATTTGTAAGTAGATGGAAGGTTTCAGTTTATTCAGTTTTCCATATAGCCCAAACTGGAATCTAAAAACAATTTTAGATTCTTTAGTCTCAAGCTTTGTGATTATAAGCCTAAACTCTGGAGTCATGGTTCAAAATAGGCTCTGATGACCACATTTTATGTGATTTTGGGCAACCTACTTCAACTCTCTGTGCCAGTTTCCTCATCTGTTCAAAGGTGTAATAATACTATCCACCCCATAGGCATGTTTTGAGGATAAAATGAGATGAAATATCTACAGGTTTTAGAAGTGACTAGCACCTAGTAGGTATTCAGTACATCTTAGCTAATTGACCTCAATTCTTTAACCTAATTGGTTAGTCCTTCCCATGTTTTTATTCACAGGATTCAGTGTAAAGTCGGGCACATAGTAGGTATTCACATAATATGTGTTCAACAAATTTAGAACGACAGTTTTACCATTTTATGTAGGTAGGGTAATATACAAAGACCTGACAGATATTAAGGTAGCAAAGCATTAGTATTTCTGCTTCCATATTCCTGGGTAATGATTTTTTTTTAAGTAGCAACTTCACAATATTGACACACATGTTTTAAAACATAGATTAATATTACTTCATTCAAGGCTTTTTTAAAAGTGAAATATCAGTAATCACTTCAAGTCGGATTTTATTTGAACCCACTAAGCTATAGGTCAAACTCTAGCATATTTATTAACCAACAGGGACTTTGATACTTAGAGCAAAAGCAAGACTTCCTAAAAGTTGTGATTTGTCTTAATCAAATTCATGGAAAATCAGTAAGTTTCGCCTTAGGTTGCGGAAGAAAGCCACAGGTATGCTGCAGGTTGACTGCTGACTGCAAATGATTCAATGTCTATAAAACCTTTTACATTGTCTAAATAATAAATAAATCCTGGTATTTTGATTAATTTTATTGCTCATTTGTCTTTTATTAATTTCTTACCCCAAATTTCTGTATAGCAGAAAGTGAGTTTAAAATGCTAGAGTTTTAATGAAATTTCTGTAGTAACGGTATATTTCTCATTCTAAGAATTTTGGTTTATTTTTACTTCTGAATATTTTTCTTGAATGAGCCAATAGTTGGAATTGGTGTAAAAATCTCATGGCTTTCAGGTAGGGATCTAATTGCTAGGAAGGGTTTTTATAGGCTATTTACCTTTCCTGGACTAACATGGAGGTATGAAGTGGGGGACACAGAGCAATGAAAAATGGAGATTGAATGTGGCTTTGAGAATGAAGAAGAAAGAAAAATCATACACTTAGGCCACAGGGTAGAAGATCAGGAGGGCTGGGAATAGAGAGGCCAGTGGGCAACGGGATGGGGGAGATGGTTGGTGCTTGTGGGGTGGGGAACTACGGGTAAAATTGTGAAATGGGCAATATTTGCCTTTTGTTCTCTAGTTTCATCTTTTTCTGCCTCATTGCTTCCCGCTCATCCTAAGAGTTAGGGTCATATGGGATGATATATATGAAAGATCTTTGTGTATCCTGAAGTGTGGTATCTGAGTATGTTGCTAATGTCTACTTATGTTTCCCCTGTATAAAAACCCATTCTCAGGGAAAGGTCAGCTAGGTTCATTTATGCCAAGATATAAATTACTGACAGGGCTCATGTGACCTCTCCTAGCAATTTCAGCATTTTCACAGAACTATATAGCCTTAAGGATTTACTGGATATTATGGAATTTTAGGCTTTACCCTGTCTTTGACAGAAGAATATTTTTCAACAGGGAACCTTCTTTAACACCTCCAAGATCACATAAAGTAAGCATTGTTTTGCTTATTATAAATTGGGTCTCCACTAGTTTCATTCCATACTGGATCTGTTTTCTTCTCTGTTATATCCGGGTAGTAATGCCTGTATCATTGTGAGGCGTGAACGAGGTAGTGTGTCTAAAGTACTTAGCACAGGACCTGGCTAATAGTAATGCCTCAGTCAATGTCGGCTATGATTTTTATACCACTGGCTCAGCTCATTTCTGCTGGGGCTTTTGTCCTAGTTCAGGTGAACATAGATGCTCATGCAGTCCTGTGTCCCTGACAGTTTAATTCTCAGCACCGTCTATCTTCTGTCCTGGAGATTCACAAGGGCGCACAGATTACAGTGGTGGGGTGTGGACCATGACCATAAAAGCCTTCAAGGGCTGACCCCTGAAGGGCTGGAGCAGACAGTCCCTCCGTTGGAGGAGAAAGGTACTCGTCTCAGCAGTGGCTGACCTGCTGTCCCTGAGGTTTTGCCTCTCCCATGGGCTGTGTTCACCTCCACTGTGACCCTTATTGCCAAGCACAGCCCTCAGGGCCCTGTGATGTCTGTTTTTTCCTGGTGCAGCCATGGATGTCTTTTCTTGTTCTCTCTCAGGAAAACACAGCTGCACCAAACTGGTGTATTCAAAATGAACTTTGCTAAAATGGAAAGAGAAACCAAAATGAAATAGAAAAACTGTGAATAGTGTAAAAATAAATTATTCAGCAAAGCACATGGTTATGATTTGAAGAACTGCATTAGAAGCATGTTGCAGTTCAACCTGTTCACTTTGCAGCTGTTCAGTAGCCACGTGTGGCGAGTGGCTATTGTATTGGACAGCCCAGCTCTAGACCCTTCACTGTCCATCTGAGGGTAAGCTCAGAGAGCAGGGGCCATCATGCTTCAACCCCAGAGCTTGGCAGAGAGCAGTTCTCTTTGGGACTGATTCCTGACCCTTCTCTATTATTGCTAGAAATTGCTGGAGAGTGGTGCATATTACTTTGGTGCAAATATTATTAAATTTAATTGTGTATTTAAATTACATTTAATTAAGTGTCATATTTCTAGAATCATTTAATGCTACTATATATATATATATGTCCTCACATATACTTACATTAGAGTTAAAATAGTCTATAAATTTAAAATTAAGAAAATTTTTTTTTACTTTTACTTTTGAAAACTGTTTCTTTGGAAATAATTTTTAGGTTGATACTGCAATCAATCTGAACTCTGGTAAAGAAGGCCACTCAGAAGGCAGTAGTAATACAGAGGAAGGTAGAAACAGTAATGATGATAAAGGGGAAAACTACTCTGAGAAAATAAAACTGGCTGAAGAGGGATCAGATGAAAATTCGAACTTGGTTCAGCATCAGATAATCCCTGAATGTTCAGGTAAGATAATCACTTGGTGATTGGCTAATGATAATTACTGATGCTATAGTTAAAATATTAGAATTACATATTTATTTTATCTGCTAAGTAGAAATAATAAAAAAAAAGAGACTTTTTTGTGAGCAAGCAAATCACCAGTTTTCATTTATAAGAATATTAAGAGTTCTTAAATACACTTAGAAAAATAATAAAATATGTCATTTAATAAAATTGTTATTGTAGTCATTTTACATTAATCAAGTAGGAAGTATTTCTGCATTTTATGACATGATTTATTGATCTTTTTGAAAATTGTACAGTAGAATATATCCTGTAATTTATAAATGCCTTTTAAGGGATAATCCCATTTGATCTTAATAACTTCTGGATTTTAAGAGACTCCATTATTTCATGGGTATTAATACTGGTATTAATTAATACTGGTCAGAGTGAATTAGAGCAGCAGTTCTCAAAACATGGACTGAAAGAGCCCTGGGCCCTGAGACCCTTTTAGGAACTCTGCAAAGTCAAAACTACTTTCATCATAATACTGATATATCAGTGATATGATTCATTGTAATATTGAAATAATGCTGTTTGCCTTTTTGCCCACTGAATTGTTGGTTTCACTGATGGTACAAAAGCAATGGTGGGTAAAATTGCTGGTGCTTTAGCATGAATCAAGGCAATGAATGGCACCAAATTGTACTAATAGTCATTGTGTTCTTCAAGACCTGGCATGGGCAGAGAAAAGAAATAGCCAGTGCCACGCAAGAATGTCCTTGATGGAGCAGTAAAAAATTTAAATTCTATTTAATCTTGACCTTTGAGTACACATCTTTTTAATATCCTGTGTGGTGAAATGGTAGGTACATATACAGCGATTCTGCTGTGTGCCAAAATGTGAAGGTTGTGTTGAGGAAAAGTACTGGTGTGATAATTTAAGTTGAGAGCTGAACTGGCCACTTTTTAATGGGACACCATTTTTACTAGAAAGAATGAGTGACAGATCATCTATTATCATCCAGACTTAGATATTTGGCAGACATTTAAAAAAAAATGAACTGGGCCTGTTATTTCAAGGAAAACAACTGACAGTATTTTATGTCAATGATAAAATTTCAGCTTTCAAGTGAAAAATTAGAATCTTGGAAAATTTGTGTATGTCAACATGAGCTTTACAGCTTCCCAGTACTTAGATTTTCTGATAAAAATTGGTGACAGTATTAACACATGTGATTTTTTCATATTGTATACTGAAATCATTAATATTTGAAGGCCTGCATAATTCAGTGAACCACTATTTTCCAAATAAGCAATGCAGGATAAAAGATCCATTCAAATGAAAGATAGATCCATGGATTTATGGAATAAATACAAAAAGCTCACCGATAGGGTTACAGATTTCACATTACAACTAACCTTTAAGAAACTACCCCTTGTCCAGTTTTGATATTAGTATCAAGGAAGAATATCCACAATTATCTGAAAAGGGTATTAAATTTCTCCTCCCCTTTCCAACTACTGTACGAGGCCAGATTTTCTTCATACAGTCAATACTTTAACTGAGTAACAGATTACAATAGATTGGCTTTGAAGCAGAGATGAGAATCCAGCTGTCTTTTGTTAATCCAGATACTAGAAATTTAAAATATTGCCATTCTTCTCAATATTTTTTTTGGAAAATTTGGTTGTTATAAAAGTGCTATATTTATATTAGCATGTAATTAGTAATACCATGTTAATTATTTTTGAATGAATAAATAAACACATATAATATTTTTCAGTTTTGATTTCTAATATGGTAATTATCAATAGATGTAACTCACATAAACAAAAGGTACTTTGGGTTCCCCATAATTTATAAACTGTAAAGGGAAGCTGAGCTCATAAACTTTGTGAACTGCTGATTTAGAGTATGTTTGGGATGAGATCAGCTCTAGGGCCAGGTGCCTCAGGATTACAGTTATTAGGAAACAAGGTATTAGAGTTGAGATTAGCTATTGGCCCCATTTACAGTGTATTTGTTTATACTGTTTCCGTACTGCAAGAGTTACTTCAAAATGCCTGCTGGATAGACCACCCATGTACAATGGGGCCTGAGAATGCTAGGGCTGGTGGTTGGGAATTAGAACCAGAGGCTGTTGCATTCGATGTACGTGAGCCATATGATTCGTAGGGTCTCCTTATTAGTAAGATTAGTATTGTTTCTGGCTAAGCTTATTCCCTCGAAACATATCTCCTTTTCTTTTAAGAAGAAGTGATATACATTATAGGGAAACATCACTGGGCTCTGTATTTTCAAAAGTTGCAAAACTTGGCTTTTCTTTGCATAATATGCCATTTCTAATGATCTAAGCTGGGGTGGCTGAGACTTTAGAACTTGAGCATTTATGCTCATTGCCAGATTATCATCTTTCATCAGACCTTACAGACAAGTATCTCTTGGTGGTGAAGAGCTTTGGCTCTGCAGTCAGACAGATCGGGTGGAAACTGACTCTGGCATTTACTAGTTATAAGATGATATATCTCGGACATATATGTAACTCCGTTACAATATACCATCTTGCTGGTTTACGGTGAAGATTACATGAGATAATGAATGTAAAAAAGCACTTAAGACTGTGCCTATCAGGTAACTCTATAAATGTTAGCTGCTATTATTAATATTATCATTAATAATAATGATAATTATTAATATTATTATTCATAATGGTAAGTTAAAACTTGAATGACAGAAGTTCTAAAGAGTTCCTAATTTCAAATAAGTTACTATCAATTATCCACAATTGAAGAACATTTTTAGGTACTTTAGGAAAATAGAACAAATGGGAGAGGCATAGATTAAAGGTGTTAAGATACACTGTGTACTTTTCTGAATTTGTTTCTAACATGTTGGAATCGCTCTTTGTCTCTATGACATGCTACATTTTACTGTAGCTATTTGTGTACATGACTTCTCTTTCAGTTAGTCTGAAGCAGCTTTAGGATAGGGTCTTTGTCTTATTCTTTATTTGTTAGTTATGAATATAGAAAGTATAGCAGACTGAAGGAGAAAGAATTTGGGATTTAAAATCATACGAGATCCACTTCTGAATTCAGTGCTATAATTTATTAGCTATTTGAAAGGACCCAGTTATCTCAACCGTAAAATAGAGGTAAATGTCTGTTTCACAGGGTTGTTAGACAATTATGTGAAAAAAATATGTGAAACCACCTTGTAAACCAAGATACATGACACCAGTGTTAGTTATTACCATCAGCCATAAACATTTGTTGAATGAAAGAACAAATAGTAAAAACAAAACAAGAAGGAAAAGGCTTTATGATTTTACTAAACTTCAAGCTCATTCCTACTTTCAACATATATAGATGAATCTGAAATAAAAGAATTAGATTCTCAACTTCAAGACGCTATTCAGAAGATGAAGAGGCTTGATAAGATATTGATGAAGAGACAACACAGAGAAAAAGAAATCAAGAAGCAAGGTCTAGAAATGAGAATAAAGCTGTTTGAAAAACTTAAGGTAAGAATTGTATAATCTTATGCTGACATGTGAGAAACAACTTCCTCTAAGATGAGTAAGAAAAGCATGGACTCTGGTAGTGTTAGTGTGGTCTGCCTTAATTTATTTTGTGGAGGTAGGGCAGTGGTGTGTATATGTGTGTGTATGGGGCAGGGGGGTAGTGAGGGAGATAGTTTTCTGGAACTGGAGAAGGTGACTTTGCAGGATTCCGGATTTCAGGCACTGCACTGGGCATGTTCATTCCCCATGGACAGTGGACAGACATCACCATAGGCCTCTGTCACCAGTGTCAGGCCTGGGTCCTCCATCTCTGGAATAGAAAGGGATCTGGTGCCTACCTTCATCAAGTATATGTGTCTGCTTTTTCTTCAGCGAGCTTACAATTTGGACATAAGTACACAAATACACAAAAATTTAACCCCCCTGGTTACCATTATTATTTGAGTAAACTTCTGTGACAGACAAGCAGGAAGTTGACTATTTCACATGCTGGTCAGGCTGTCTTTGGGGAGCTGTAAAATGCTTGTGGCCTGTGACCATGCTGTATTTGCTTCTGTCTCAATGAACTCTCCTTGGCCTTCTTGGACCTTTGATTCTCTGTGGTATTGAGGGGCGGAAGCTGACCACATGTTGGCACTGACTTGATGCATAGCCATTGGCTCATATTTGAACTTTGCCCCTCAAAGGAGAGCACTTTTAAGGTAAGGAACATTATAATAACAGATTGGTATTTTTTTTTAAGTGGACATTTATTTATTGCAGAGGTGGGATTACAACAAATGGATGGGCTAATTAAATAGTGCAGGGACATAAGATAAATTTAGCTTACTATCTCACATCAAAGTCAAAATTAGACTCCAGGTGGGGTCACTGAATGTGCAAGCCAAAACTATAAATGCTTTTTTTGGTTTTTTTTGAATTTTATTTAATTTATTTTTTTATACAGCAGGTTCTTATTAGTCTTCCATTTTGTACACACTAGTGTATACATGTCAATTCCAATCTCCCAATCCATCACACCCCCCCCACCCCCACCCCCACCCCCGCTGCTTTCCACCCTTGGTGTCCATACATTTGTTCTCTACATCTGTGTCTCTATTTCTGCCCTGCAAACTGGTTCATCTGTAACATTTTTCTAGGTTCCACATAAATGTGTTAATATACGATATTTGTTCTTCTCTTCTGACTTCACTCTGTATGGCGGTCTCTAGATTCATCCACGTCTCTACAAATGACCCAATTTCGTTCCTTTTTATGACTAATATTCCATTGCATATATGTACCACATCTTCTTTATCCATTCTTTTGTCAATGGGCATTTAGGTTACTTCCTTGACCTGGCTATTGTAAATAACGCAGCAATGAACATTGGGGTGCATGTGTCTTTTTGAATTATGGTTTTCTCTGGGTATATGCCCAGTAGTGGGATTGCTGGGTCATATGGTAATTCTATTTTTAGATTTTTAAGGAACCTCCATACTGGTCTCCTTAGTGGCTCTATCAATTTATATTCCCACCAACAGTGCAAGAGGGTTCCCTTTCTCCACACCCTCTCCAGCATTTGTTGTTTGTCGATTTTCTGATGATGGCCATTATAACTGGTATGAGGTGATATCTCATTGTAGTTTTGATTTGCATTTCTCTAATAATTAGTGATGTTGAGCAGCTTTTCATGTGCTTCTTGGCCATCTGTATGTCCTCTTTGGAGAAATGTCTATTTAGGTCTTCTGCCCATTTTTTGATTGGGTTGTTTGTTTTTTTAATATTGAGCTGCATGAGCTGTTTATATATTTTGGAGATTAATCCTTTGTCCATTGATTCATTTACAAATATTTTTCCCATTCTGAGGGTTGTCTTTTTGTCTTGTTTGTAGTTTCCTTTGCTTTGCAACAAGCTTTTAAGTTTCATTAGGTCCCATTTTTTTATTTAGTTTTTATTTCCATTACTCTAGGAGGTGGATCTAAAAAGATCTTGCTGTGATTTATGTCAAAGAGTGTTCTTCCTATGTTTTCCTCTAAGAGTTTGACAGTGTCTGGTGTACATTTAGGTCTTTAATCCTTTTTGAGTTTATTTTTGTGTATAGTGTTAGGAAGTTTTCTAATTTCATTCTTTTACATGTAGCTGTCCAGTTTTCCCAGCAACACTTATTGAAGAGACTGTCTTTTCTCCATTGTATATCCTTGCCTCCTTTGTCATAGATTAGTTGACTGTAGGTGTGTGAGTTTATCTCTGGGCTTTCTATCCTGTTCCATTGATCTATATTTCTGTTTTTGTGCCAGTACCATAATGTCTTGATTACTGTAGCTTTGTAGTAGAGTCTGAAGTCAGGGAGTCTGATTCTTCCAGCTCCGTTTTTCCCCCTCAAGACTGCTTTGGCTATCCGGGGTCTTTTGTGTTTCCATACAAATTTTAAGATTTTTGGTTCTGGTTCTGTAAAAAGTGCCATTGGTAGTTTGATAGGGATTGCATCGAATCTGCAGATTGCTTTGGGTAGTATAGTCATTTTCACAATATTGATTCTTCCAATCCAAGAACATGGAATATCTCTCCATCTGTTAGTATCATCTTTAATTTCTTTCAACAGTGTCTTATAGTTTTCTACATACAGGTCTTTTGTCTCCCTAGGTAGGTTTATTCCTAGGTATTTTATTCTTTTTGTTGCAGTGGTAAATGGGAGTGTTTCCTTAATTTCTCTTTCAGATTTTTCATCATTAGTGTATAGGAATGCAAGAGATTTCTGTGCATTAATTTTGTATCCTGCAACTTTACCAAATTCATTGATTAGCTCTAGTAGTTTTCTGGTGGCATCTTTAGGATTCTCTATGTATAGTATCATGTCATCTGCAAACAGTGACGGTTTTACTTCTTTTCCAATTTGTATTCCTTTTATTTCTTTTTCTTCTCTGATTGCTGGGGCTAGGACTTCCAAAACTGTGTTGAATAATAGTGGTGAGAGTGGACATCCTTGTCTTGTTCCTGATCTTAGAGGAAATGCTTTCAGTTTTTCACCATTGAGAATGATGTTTGCTGTGGGTTTGTCATATATGGCCTCTTTTATGTTGAGGTAGGTTCGCTCTATGCCCAGTTTCTGGAGAGTTTTTATCATAAATGGCTGTTGAATTTTGTCAAAAGCTTTCTCTGCATCTATTGAGATGATCATATGGTTTTTATTCTTCAATTTGTTAATATGGCGTATCACATTGAGTGATTTGCGTATATTGAAGAATCCTTGCATCCCTGGGATAAATCCCACTTGATCATGGTGTATGATCCTTTCAATGTGTTGTTGGATTCTGTTTGCTAGTATTTTGTTGAGGACTTTTGCATCTATATTCATCAGTGATATTGGTCTGTAATTTTCTTTTTTTGTAGTATCTTTGTCTGGTTTTGGTATCAGGGTGCTGGTGGCCTCATAGAATGAGTTTAGGAGTGTTCCCTCCTCTGCAATTTTTTGGAAGAGTTTGAGAAGGATGGGTGTTAGCTCTTCTCTAAATGTTTGATAGAATTCACCTGTGAAGCCATCTGGTTCTAGACTTTTGTTTGTTGGAAGATTTTTAAACACAGCTTCAATTTCATTACTTGTGATTGGTCTGTTCATATTTTCTGTTTCTTCCTGGTTCAGTCTTGGAAGGTTATACCTTTCTAAGAATTTGTCCATTTCTTCCAGGTTGTCCATTTTTCTGGCATAGAGTTTTCCCTTATAATCCCTTGTATTTCTTCAGTGTCAGTTGTGATTTCTCCTTTTTCATTTCGAATTTTATTGATTTGAGTCCTCTCCTTGTTTTTTGTGATGAGTCTGGCTAATGGTTTATCAGTTTTGTTTATCTTCTCAAAGAACCAGCTTTTAGTTTTATGATCTTTGCTATTGTTTGCTTTGTTTCTATTTCATTTATTTCTGCTCTGAACTTTATGATTTCTTTCCTTCTGCTAACTTTGGGTTTTGTTCTTCTTTCTTTAGTTCCTTTAGGTGTAATTTTAGGTTGTTTCTTTGAGATTTTTCTTGTTTCTTGAGGTAGGCTTGCATAGCTATAAAGTCCCCTCTTAGAAGTGCTTTTGCTGCATCCCATAGGTTTTGGATCATTGTGTTTTTATTGTCATTTGTCTCTAGGTATTTTTTGATTTCCTCTTTGATTTCTTCAGTGATCTCTTGGTTATTTAGTAATGTATTGTTTAGCCTCCATGACTTTGTGCTTTTTACGTTTTTTACCCTGTAATTGATTTCTAATCTCATAGTGCTGTGGTCAGAAAAGATGCTTGATATGATTTCAGTTTTCTTAAATTTACTGAGGCTTGATTCGTGACTCAGGATGTGATCTTTCCTGGAGAATGTTCCATGCACACTTGAGAAGAAAGTTTAATCTGTGGTTTTTGGATGGAGTGTCCTATAAATATCAATTAAATCTATCTGGTCTATTGTGTCATTTAAAGCTTGTGTTTTCTTTTAATTTTCTGTTTAGATGATCTGTCCATTGGTGTAAGTGAGGTGTTAAAGTCCCCCACTATTATTGTGTTGCTGTCGATTTCCTCTTTTAGAGCTGTTAGCAGTTGCCTTATGTATTGAGGTGCTCCTCTGTTGGGTGCATATATATTTATAATTGTTATATGTTCTTCTTGGATTGATCCCTTGATCATTATGTAGTGTCCTTCCTTGTCTCTTGTGACATTCTCTATTTTAAAGTCTATTTTATCTGTTATGAGTATAGCTACTTCAGGGGATGGAATATCTTTTTCCATCCCCTCACTTTCATTCTGTATGTTTCCCTAGGTCTGAAGTGTGTCTCTTGTAGACAGCATATATATGGGTCTTGTTTTTGTATCCATTCAGCAAGCCTGTGTCTTTTGGTTGGAGCATTTATTTCATTTATGTTTAAGGTGATTATTGATATGTATGTTCCTATACCATTTTCTTAATTGTTTTTGGTTTGCTTTTGTAGGTCTTTTTCTTCTGCCACTTAGAGAAGTTCCTTTAGCATTTGTTGTAGAGCTGGTTTGGTGGTGCTGAATCATCTTAGCTTTTGCTTGTCTGTAAAGCTTTTGATTTCTCCATCGAATCTGAATGTGATCCTTGCCGGGTAGAGTAATCTTGGTTGTAGGTTCTTCCCTTTCATCACTTTAAATATATCATGCCACTTCCTTCTGGCTTGTGGAGTTTCTGCTGAGAAATCAGCTGTTAACCTTATGGGAGTTCCCTTTTATGTTATTTGTCGTTTTTCCCTTGCTGCTTTCAATAATTTTTCTTTGTCTTTAATTTTTGCCAATTTCATTACTATGTGTCTCGGCGTGTTTCTCCTTGGATTTATCCTGTATGGGACTCGCTGCCCTTCCTGGACTTGGGTGGCTATTTCCTTTCCCATGTTAGGGAAGTTTTCAACTATAATCTCTTCAAATATTTTCTTGTTTCCTTTCTCTCTCTCTTGTCCTTCTGGGACCCATATAATGCGAATGTTGTTGCTTTTAATGTTGTCCCAGAGGTCTCTTAGGCTGTCTTCATTTCATTCTTTTTTCTTTATTCTGTTGTGCAGCAGTGAATTCCACCATTCTGTCTTCCAGGTCACTTATCTGTTTTTCTGCCTCAGTTATTGTGCTATTGATTCGTTCTTGTGTATTTTTCATTTCAGTTATTGTGTTGTTCATCTCTGTTTGTTCTTTAATTCTTCTAGATCTTTGTTAAACATTTCTTGCATCTTCTCGATCTTTGCCTCCATTCTTTTTCCAAGGTCCTGGATCATCTTCACTATCATTATTCTGAATTCTTTTTCTGGAAGGTTGCCTATCTCCACTTCATTTAGTTGTTTTGGGGGGTTTTATCTTGTTCCTTCATCTGGTACATAACCCTCTGCCTTTTCATCTTGTGTACCTTTCTGTGAATGTGGTTTTTGTTCCACAGGCTGCAGGATTGTAGTTCTTCTTGTTCTGCTGTCTGCCCTCTGGTGGATGAGGCTATCTAAGAGGCTTGTGCATGTTTCCTGATGGGAGCGACTGGTGGTGGGTAGAGCTGGCTGTTGCTTTGGTGGGCAGAGCTCAGTAAAACTTTTATCCACTTGTCTGCTGATGTGTGGGGCTGGGTTCCCTCCCTGTTTGTTGTTTGGCCTGAGGGGACCCAATACTGGAGCCTACCTGGGCTCTTTGGTTGGGCTAATGGCAGACTCTGGGAGGGCTTACACCAAGGAGTACTTCCCAGAACTTCTGCTGCCAGTGTCCTTGTCCTCACAGTGACACACAGCCACCCCCGCCTCTGCAGGAGACCCTCCAAATGTAGCAGGTAGGTCTGGTTCAGTTTCCTATGGGGCCACTGCTCCTTCCCTTGGGTCCCGATGAGCACGCTACTTTGTGTGTGCCCTCCAAGAGTGGAGTCTCTGTTTCCCCCAGTTGTCGAAGTCCTGCAGTCAAATCCCACTAGCCTTCAAAGTCTGCTTGTCTAGGAATTCCTCCTCCTGTTGCCAGACCCCCAGATTGGGAAGCCTGACATGGGTCTCAGAATCTTCACTCCAGTGGGTGGACTTCTGTGGTGTATGTTTCTGCAGTTTGTGAGTCACCCACCCAGCAGTTATGAGATTTGATTTTATTGTGATTGCACCCCTCCTACCATCTCACTGTGGCGTCTCCTTTGTCTTTGGATGTGGGGTATCTTTTTTGGTTAGTTCCAGTGTCTTCCTGTCAATGATTTTTCAGCAGTTAGTTGTAATTCTGGTGTTCTTGTAAGAGGGAGTGAGAGCACGTGCTTCTACTCTGCATCTTGAATCAATCTCTCAACATCTTTATTGGAGTGTAATTGCTTTACAATGGTGTGTTAGTTTCTGCTTTATAACAAAGTGAATCAGCTATACATATACATATATCCCCATACCTCTTTCCTCTCGCATCTCCCTCCCTCCCACCCTTCCTATCCCACCCCTCTAGGTGGTCACGAAGCACCAGGCTGATCTCCCTGTGCTATGCGGCTGCTTCCCACTAGCTATCTATTTTACGTTTGGTAGTGTATATATGTCCATGCCACTCTCTCACTTTGTCCCAGCTTACACTTCCCCCTCCCCGTGTCCTCAAGTCCATTCTCTAGTAGATCTGCGTCTTTATTCCCTGCCCCTAGGTTCTTCATAACCATTCTTTCTTTATTTTTTAGATTCCATATATATGTGTTAGTATATGGTATTTGTTTTTCTCTTTCTGACTTACTTCATTCTGTATGACAGACTCTAGGTCCATCCACCTCACTACAAATAACTCAATTTCGTTTCTTTTTATGTCTCAGTAATATTCCATTGTATATATGTGCCACATCTTCTTTATCCATTCATCTGTTGTTTGACACTTAGGTTGCTTCCATGTCCTGGCTATTGTAAATAGAGCTGCAGTGAACATTGTGGTACATGACTCTGTTTGAATTATGGTTTTCTCAGGGTATATGCCCAGTAGTGGGATTGCTGGGCTGTATGGTAGTTCTATTTTTAATTTTTTAAGGAACCTCCATACTGTTCTCCATAGTGGCTGTATCAATTTACATTCCTACCAACAGTGCAAGAGGGTTCCCTTTTCTCCACACCCTCTCCAGCATTTATTGTTTGTAGAGTTTTTGATGATGGCCATTCAGACTTCTGTGAGCTGATATCTCATTGTAGTTTTTTTTTTTTTTGCGGTACGCGGGCCTCTCACTGCTGTGGCCTCTCCCGTTGCGGAGTACAGGCTCTGGATGCGCAGGCTCAGCAGCCATGGCTCATGGGCCTAACCACTCCGCGACATGTGGGATCTTGCCGGACCGGGGCATGAACCCGTGTCCCCTGCATCGGCAGGCGGACTCTCAACCACTGCGCCACCAGGGAAGCCCTCATTGTAGTTTTGATTTGCATTTATCTAATGATTAATGATGTTCAGTATTGTTTCATGTGTTTGTTGGCCATCTGTATGTCCTCTTTGGAGAAATGTCTATTTAGGTCTACTGCCCATTTTTGTATCGGGTTTTTTGTTTTTTTGATATTGAGCTGCATGTGCTGCTTGTAAATTTTGGAGGTTATCTTTGTCAGTTGCTTCATTTGCAAATATTTTCTCCCAGTCTGAGGGTTGTCTCTTTGTATTCTTTATGGTTTCCTTTGCAGTGCAAAAGCTTTTAAGTTTCATTAGGTCCCATTTGTTTATTTTTGTTTTTATTTCCATTTCTCTAGGAGGTGGGTCAAAAAGGATCTTGCTGTGATTTATGTCATAGGGTGTTCTGCCTATGTTTTCTTCTAAGAGTTTGATAGTGTCTGGTGTACATTTAGGTCTTTAATCCATTTTGAGTTTATTTTTGTGTATGGTGTTAAGGAGTGTTCTAATTTCATTCTTTTACATGTAGCTGTCCAGTTTTCCCAGCACCACTTATTGAAGAGGCTGTCTTTTCTCCATTGTATATTCTTGCCTCCTTTATCAAAAATAAGGTGACCATATGTGTGTGGATTTATCTCTGCGCTTTCTATCCTGTTCCATTGATCTATATTTCTGTTTTTGTGCCAGTACCGTACTCTCTTGATTACTATAGCTTTGTAGTATAGTCTGAAGTCAGGGAGCCTGATTCCTCCAGCTCAGTTTTTCTTTCTCAAGATTGCTTTGGCTGTTCGGGGTCTTTTGTGTTTCCATACAACTTGTGAAATTTTTTGTTCTAGTTCTGTGAAAAATGCTAGTGGTAGTTTGATAGGTATTGCATCGAATCTGTAGATTGCTTTGGGTAGTATAGTCACTTTCACAAAGTTGATTCTTCCAATCCAAGAACATGGTATATCTCTCCATCTATTTGTATCATCTTTAATTTCTTTCATCAGTGTCTTATAGTTTTCTGCATACAGGTTTTTTGTCTCCTTAGGTTGGTTTATTCCTAGATATTTTATTCTTTTTGTTGCAGTGGTAAATGGGAGTGTTTCCTTAATTTCACTTTCAGATTTTTCATCATTAGTGTATAGGAATGCAAGAGATTTCTGTGCATTAATTTTGTATCCTGCTACTTTACCAAATTCATTGATTAGCTCTAGTAGTTTTCTGGTAGCATCTTTAGGATTCTCTATGTATAGTGTCATGTCATCTGCAAACGTGACTGCTTTACTTCTTTTTTTCTGATTTGGATTCCTTTTATTTGTTTTTCTTCTCTGATTGCTGTGGCTAAAGCTTTCAAAACAGTGTTGAATAATAGTGGTGACAGTGGGCAACCTTGGCTTGTTCCTGATCTTAGTGGGAATGGATTCAGTTTTTCACCATTGAGGATGATGTTGGCTGTGGGTTTCTCATATATGACCTTTATTATATTGAGGAAAGTTCCCTCTATGCCTACTTTCAGATTGGCTGTTTTTTAAAAATTCCTCCTTGTTTAGTTGACTGACTTCCTAGGAAATTTCCCAGGCAATGATATGAACTAATCATAAAGTGATTAAGAATACATTTTTACAAGGTTCCCACGAAGACCACTGGGATGAAAAAAGCAATGTATAAAATGCAGTGCTGCGGCTTCCCTGGTGGGAAGAATACACCTGCCCATGCAGGGGACATGGGTTCTAGCCCTGGTCCCGGAAGATCCCACATGCTGTGGAGCAACTAAGCCCGTGTGCCACAACCACTGAGCCTGTGTTGTGGAGCCCATGAGCGACAACTACTGAAGCCCACAAGCTTAGAGCACATGCTCCGCAACAAAGAGAAGCCACTGCAATGAGAAGCCTGCGTACCGCAACGAAGAGTGGCCTTGGCTCACCACAACTAGAGAAAGCACATGCACAGCAACGAAGACCCAATGCAGCCAAAAATAAATAAACAAAATAAATTTTTAAAAATAAATGCAGTGCGTAAAGTTAGAGTAATTTGTGTAAATTTTAGCAGGAAAATTTAGTCTGTCAGTTATTTCTCTTGGATCTCAAAGCAAATTTTTACTTGCTTGGAAATATAAATTATAACTGGAATCATAATAAAATACAGTATCAATTTTGAAATATCTGAAACTGTAATTTGATGATGTATCTTTAGGTTACTCATTAGTTATAGAAACATTAAACAGAAACTTAAGAAACTTTAAGCAAGGTAATTATATAATGATAGACATAGTCCAACTCTATCTGGGAATACTCATTGACAGAATTTTGAGGGAACAGGAAACATTAACAGATTCCCTAATTAAAGGAATAAAAATGATCTGACTTTCTTGTTTGTATGTACAGGATTGGAAACCATGTTGGAATTTTAAAAAATATCGATGAATATAGTTGCCTTCTTTTCCCATGTTTACACTTTTACTTCTCTTTTATTAGTCTGCAGAAAATGGTGAAGCTTTACAAAGTAATGAGGAGATGGAAAGTACAAAAAACTTTCTAGCTTTAACTGCTGCATCAGAAGAAACTGTTGGTGAGTAAAATTGATTCGTGTTTATTTTTATCTCAGGGTCATAGAATATTTGGATTAAAGTAAAAGTCCCAATTCAGTTATCTTTTCTTTTTCTTTGTGAGTTTAATTCTTTAGAGGAAATGATCACGTTGGATAGGACTATATGGAACTACTCTGAAGTTAGGTATGTTTCAGAGTCTTCTAGTGTTTGTGTCTCCTCAAGGGTAGGGAGGATAAGGCAGTGAAAAATCAGGAAATAGACAAAATGTGTCTTTGCCTTTACTTCCTGTGACTCTTAGGTGCCTCTATACACCCAGTTTGTGCAGTCCCCTAACTGCCTGGGATTGTCCCATGAGGTGTCTCACTCAGGCCTCTGCACCCTTTCATAAAAATCCATTACTGATTTGTCCTTTCCCCGTTCTCTCATAGTTCTGGTTTATGAGACCAGCCAGTTAATTCTGTGCATGTGTTTCTACTTCCTCTACTTGTGTGTATGTAACAGTTGACCCTTGAACAACATGGTGGTTAGGGGCACTGCCCCTGTGCAGTTGAAAATCCAGGTATAACTTTATAGTTGGCCCTCTGTACCTGCAGTTCTGCATCCATGGATTCAACCAACCAAGGATTGTGTAGTACTATAGTATGCATTTATTGAAAAAAGTCCGTGTATAAGTGAACCTGTGCAATTCAAACTTATGTTGTTCAAGGGTCAACTGTATATTTGTGATTCGCCTCCTCCTCCTCCTTCTTCTTTTCCTTTTCTTTCTTTTTCTTCTTCTACAGAAGTACTGTGGAATCATATAACTTATTTTAATTTACTTACTTAGTAATGAATGTTTTAGTGATTGGGAAGACATGGATTTTTTGGCAGGACACTTTTGAAATCCTTTAACTAACATCATCTAAATGGCCATATAGTATCTCTTGGGCATTAGACTGGCTCTAAGTAGGGGTCCCAGGAGTGGGATTGCTGGATCATATGGTAGCTGTTTTTAGTTTTTTAAGGAACCTCCATAATGTTCTCCATAGTGGCTGCACCAATCTACATCCCCACCAACAGTGTAGGAGAGTTCCCTTTTCTCCACACCCTCTCCAGCACTTATTATTTGTAGACTTTTTGATGATGGCCATTCTGAATGGTGTGAGGTGGTACCTTGTTGTGGTTTTGATTTGCATTTCCCTAATAATTAGCTATGTGGAGCATCTTTTCATGTGCCTATTGGCCATCTGTATGTCTTCTTCTGAGAAATGTCTATTTAGATCTTCTGCCCATTTTTTGATTGGTTTGTTTGTTTTTTTGTTATTGAGTTGTATGAGCTATTCATTTATTTTGGAAATTAAGCCCTTGTTGGTCACATTATTTGCAAATATGTTCTAGTCTGTAGGTTGTCTCTTAGTTTTGTTGATGGTTTCCTTTGCCGTTCAGCATCTGTATTTTAGAATGCAGGAGCTAAATGCTAATTTCACCACTGAGGCATTTCTAAGAGGCCACACTTGCTGTGCTTGACTCTGGAGCAAGGACTTTAAAACAGGCCACTCTGTAAAGGGATCCATGGTGGCCTTTTGACATTAGCCTTTTGGTCACAGAGTTCACTACTGAGTGAACTTTAGGCCTTAGAGGGAAAGACTTGTTTTCAGCTGGCCTTTCTTCACGAACAAATCTGAACTATCAGATACATTTAATTTTAAAAGCCCATGACAGGTCCATTTGGTTAAATCTATGGAGCTCAGAGTTGTATCTCTGGAGTCACGTGACTACTGTAGGCCCTGTAGACATCTACATTCATGCTAGATTAGTACTAATACTCTAACATGGAAACTTCTTAGACTTCATGATCTGGAAGCTGGAGTTACCAGAGGCTTGGCCAGAGAGAGTCATTGCTTTAAACATTACCGTGTCAGAGTTTCAATTTTTAGATTTCGAATTATTAGTCACTTATTGTGTACTGGCAGTGTTTATCGTGTGCAGAGCAGATAAGATATGAGAGTAGGGTCAGTGTGAAAGGAAATGGGGATCAAAGATGCTTTTGGGTAAATCAAGGGTCTGTCGCCCTTCATTCTTGCTGCCGTCTGTCTTGATTAGCTCACGGTTGACTAGTTCACCAGAATGAAGAGACAGCACTATTGTACTCCTGGTTGTTCAGATTTAATTAGACTTTTTTGGTGGCTGGCCTTTCATAGAAGACAGGTTCCTTAATGGAATGTCTTGCTGGCTCTTCACATCCTAGGCATGTCAGCAGTCACATATATATCTGGTCTTTAAAAATCTTAAAACCCAAAAGAGATAGCATTTACTATAAACTACATTATTAGCCTAATTATACATTTTTTTTACATTTGACATAACATAATTATTACCTTATTCCAAAAGAGGTAACTTTTGGAATCTTCAGTTTATGAAATGTGTTATTAGCAAGTATGAAAGAAATGTATGAAAGAAAGGCATAGAAATGAAAGAGTCCAATTTTACCACCTAGCACTGATTTTTGATAGTCTCATATTTCTACTATTACAGCATAGCCGCATATCATGAAATGTGACACTGCTTATATCTGTTGCGTCCTGAGATTTGTTTCTTTCCCAGGTTATTCACTGAACTTCAACTACCCCTCTTAATTAAAAATGTAAAAATTTTAAAAATTAAAAAATTATTTTGATCAAGCCTATGGATAGCCATAAATTTTAAAGTAAAGTGTTTCTTATAAGGCTTATTATGAAAACAGAAATCTTTTGCTCTCTTTTCCTCCATGATCACTTTTTTCTTTGTTCCCTGGAAAGCTCAAAGTCCTTGTAAACTGTCCAGTAGGTGGCGGCATCTAGTTAAAATAGTACTTTAAAAGCATCTCTTTAAGAATTTAGAGCCAGGCTTATTTGGACTTGAACTTTAAACACAAATCTATAAATATCCAAACCTACTTTTTGCTGTTCTTATTTTTTTCCTTTAAACAAAGGGAGAACTCTTAGGATGAGTGTTCTTCTTTATTTCTCCCAGTCATTTCCTTAACTTTCTTAAGAGTAACTCGAGGGACTTTGGGCTAGTGGCAGAATGGCAATTTCCAATATGTTTTCCCACCCTCTAAACACAAAATGCATCCTTTGGGGATGTTATAGTCCCTTTATAACATCACAAATAAACAATAGCAAAAAAAAAAAAGAAAAGATACTTGTGTATTTAGTTTTATTTATAGGAACTAAACACAAATGGGGCGTTGACTCTATGAGAAAGATAAACACCACATTAAATTGATTTCTTTTTAAACCACATTTTGACTTCATAAACCAGAGATAATATCCTCAAGTACTGAGGTTTCAAAATGGACAGTATTGCACTTGCTAGAGATTTCAGAAGTATTTTAAAAGTCTGTCTCACCACATTTTTGAGGGATCACTTTAAAGCTTTTCTAGAGAAATGTGAAAATCATTTACCATACCAGGAGTTTTCCCTTAGTTTTTAGCATTTATCTGATGGATAGAGGTAGAATTCATTACTCTCTGAGACGAATATATCTAGTGATAGGATTGCTTGTTATTGGTGTTTTGGATAGAGGTTATTCTTTTTTGCCTTTGTCACTTTTGCCCTTGTGTTTCCAGCTCCAATGTATAAGTACATGTAAGCACAAAACAGTGGCACTTTAATCAATCAGATTTCTCAAAATTTGCAAATACCTCTTTCAAAATGATTTTCTGTGAAATTTAGGAAAATGTTGCTTCTGCTCTTGCATGTTAAGATTAAATATTCCAAGAAAATTTGGTAGTCTATTTCTGCTGTGATTTGCAGAGGACTTGGGGAGAAAATCACGTAATTGTGCTGACTGGTACAGCTAAGGATTTTTGATTTTTAACCTCTGTTATATTCTCAGTATTGCTTAGCAATTTCTCTTACATTCTCCAAAGTGGTTCTTCCAAATTGTTACTGTGTATTTAACCTCCCATCCTCTTATGCAAGTCCTTTACCCTGGCAGTCTTAGGGTTCAGAGAAAATGCACCAACTGGTTGGGAGTCCCTTCCAAATTCTTGCTTTCTGTCTCCAAATTGCACTCTGACTGTGCTCCTCTACCCTCTTCCCTTAGATGGAGGGCAGGTGCTCTTCTTCTCCAAGGCCAAAGTCAATAATGTCCCATCCCCTTCACTCTACTCCTGCCTCCTGATCCATCAGTTTTTCTGTCTCTTACCTAGAGCATCTCTCTTGTCTCCTCTGGGTCCTTCCCTTCAGCTAACCAGGCTTAAATGTTCTGGCCGTAAAACAGAATCAAAGAGCCATCAAACCAACAAAACATACAAATAAAACCTCCTCCCTCGGTTCGTCACCCTACTCCCAAACAGGTACCATTCGGTTTCCCTCCTCTCCTTAAAGGTCAGACTTCTTGAGAGAATAGTCCACACCTACTAGTGCTACTTGGTCAACTTCCATTTACTTCCCAACTTCCCAACTGTATTTTCTCCTATCACACTACAGAAACTACTTCATCAGTGGTCCTCCTAAATTCTATATCTAGTGACATCCTCCCAATTTTCATCCTATTTGATGCCTCTGTCGCATCTGACACAGTTGACCGCTCATAGAATAGTAACTTTTTTTTTTTTTTTTTTACTGGATTCATTATTTCCTGCTGGTTCTCCTCTCCCCCTCCTTATTTCCCATGGTTGAAACCTATTTCTTCTTTTGTATATTTTCGCTATCTTGGTTAATGGTTTCGTCATCCACCCAGTCTTTGTGATGGCTAATTGTATGTGTCATTTGGGGATCACAGGATGCCCAGATGTGTGGTTAAGCATTATTTCTGGGTGTATCTGTGAGGGTGTTTCTGGAAGAGACTAGCATTTGAATTGGTAGACTGAGTGAAGTGAATACTGTCCTGATTGTGGGTAGGCATCATCCAATACTTTGAAGGCTTGAATAGAACTAAAATGTAGAGGGGGGAGGGATTGGCCCTCTCTCTGCCTGACTGTTCGAGTTGGGACATTGATCTCCTCTGGCCCTCAGTAATAATTATTTTATTTATTCTAATTACCTTTAGTTGTTTGCTTTGAGTCTTGTTAGTTTATGATCACCTGGAAATAATATTAATTTTCGACACTTATTCCTATTCTGAGAACTTTATAAGGACATAGTGGTGAAATTTATTCAATGTATTTCAATATCTATTTAACGTATTGTAAAGCTTTTTCTTCTTGACAAACTTAATTAATGTTTCAAAATTAATAGATTTAAATACTAAATTAGTCTTTTATTCCTAGGTTAATGTATTTCTTGGTTATGGAGGATTATTATTCTAATTTAGTACCAGATTTGAATGGCTGAATTTATTCAGAATTTTTGCGTCTGTATTTATAAGTGAAATTAGCTGTGTGTTTGTGTGTGCGCGTGTGCCCATGTGCATGTATGTCATGGTGTAGCAGGTAGAGGTGGGGTTGGTGGTGGTTGTGTGTATGCTTTGTCAGTCTGTGTTAGCTTCATAAAATGAATGGGGCTAGCTGTCCATTTATTTCTAAGCTTTGAAACAGTTTATATAACATGGGGATTATCTGTTTCCCCCAAATTTAAAAGATTTCACTGGAAAAACCATCTGGTTCAAATAATTTCTTGGAGGCAATTCTCTGATTCTTTTCTCAGCTTCTTTCATATTTACTATTGTATTACAGTTTACTAGTCTTCTGGAGTCAATTTTGGCAATATGTCCACGTCATTGAGATTTTAAAGTATCCATTTCACTGAGATTTAAAATTTTACTCATAAAACTTCATATAGCATTCAAAAATGATAATTCTCCTTCTTATTGTTTATATGTCCCATTTCTTATTTCTAATTTTGTTAGTTGTTTGTTTCTCTTTTTAATCTGGAATTTTTGTGAAGTTAATTTTTAATTTTAGCACAATTTTAGATTTACAGGAAAAATATGAAGAAAGTACAGAGATTTTCCATATACCTGCAACGAGTTTCCCTTTTATTAAGATTAGTATGGTACCTTTGTTACAATTAATGAACCAATATTGATACATTATTATTAACTAAAGTCCATACTTTATTCAGGCTTTTAGTTTTTACCTGATGTCCTTTTCCTGTTCCAAGATCCCATCCAGTATACCACAGTACGTTTACTCATGTCTCCTTAAGCTACTCTTGGCTGCGCACTTTCTCAGACTTCCCTTGTCTTTGATGACCTTGGCAGTTTTGAGGAGTACTGGTCAGGTATTTTGTACAATTTCCAGCAGTTATGACTTATGTCATGGATTTCACATGATTCGATTTGTATTGTATGTTCTTGGGAGGAAGACCATAGAGTTAAAGTGCCATTTCCATTACATCCCATCATACTATCAGTATAACTTATCACTGTTGATGTTAACTTTGATCACCTGGCTGAGGAAGTATTTGTCAGGTTTCTCCACTGTAAATTTTCTCAAATTTCTTTTCCGTACTGTCTTCTTCAGAAGAAAGTTACTATGCGCAGCCCATACTTAAGGAGTGGGGAGTTATGCATCACTTCCTTGATGGCAGAGCATTTACATAAACTATTGTGAATTATTCTTTATTATTATTTTTACATTTTATTTATTTATTTTTAAAATTTTCTGCTCTGGGTCTTTGTTGTGGCTCTTGGGCTTCTCTAGCTGTGGCGCGGGCTCAGTAGTTGTGGTGCGTAGGCTTAGTTGCCCCGCGGCGTGTGGGATCTTAGTTCCCCGACCAGGGATTGAACCCCTGTCCCCTGCGTTGGAAGGCAGATTCTTAACCACTGGACCACCAGGGCAGTCCCATTGTGAATTATTCTGCATGGGGGATTCATCTAGTCTCCTTATTTATTTATTTCACTATTGACTTGTGGATATTTGTTTATACTTTGGATTATTTCATTGCTCAAAATTTTACAGCTTTGACCATTGGGAGCTTGTTCAGTTGACTCTTGTGTCCTTTTGTCATATTTCCTCCACTGTGTGTTTTATTTTGCTGTTGTTGTGAGCACTTCCTCACTTTGTGGCTTCAGACTCATCTTCTTTGTTTCTTACCTGAGTCCTAGAATCAGCGTTTCTCCAATCAGCTGGTTCCTCTTATTGGAGAATGATACTAGAAACCAGATCTGGATGCTAGGTGTGCTTGCTGTTACTGGGGAGTTGTTGACTCTAGGCCTTCTGTGTAACCTGTTACACACTTATCTATAAATATCTCTATGTGTAACCATCTGTATCTGTATTAGGCTAAACATAGGTTCATACTTAGGTCTCTGACTTTATTACCCCATGGATCATTCTAGCCTTTTCTCTTGCTTATCTGTAACCACCACTCCAACAGTGAAACACCTGGCTCTCATCAAAGGCCATCCATTTACTTAATTGTTCAATTCTACCGTATGTGTGTAGTGATACCAGAATTGTTGACCTGTACCCCACAGGACATAACCTCATCAACCGGAGTACAGAGCTCACGTGCAGTTTCTATTGCCTTTAGTCTTGCAGAGTCTACTCATTTCCACAGTTACTTAAAGTGAGCATTTTTCCCTTCACCCCCTCCAGTGACATTATTTCATACATTGATAACACAGATTGTTTTATCAAATTCTGTATTTTATCCTGGGATTCTGTGACATCCTAAATAATCTTTTGAAAATTGTGTACATTAAGGTTCACTCTCTGTGCTGTGAAGTTATAGGTTTCCAAAAATGTATAGTGTCGTGTAACCACTGTTACGGTATAATACAGAATAGTTTTACCACACTTAAAGATCCCCTCTGTGGATGAATGGATAAAGAAGATGTGGCACATACATACAATGGGATATTACTCTGCCATAAAAAGAAATGAAATTGAGTTATCTGTAGTGAGGTGGATGGATCTAGAGTCTGTCATACAGAGTGAAGTAAGTCAGAAAGAGAAAAACAAATACTGTATACTAACACATGTATATGGAATCTAAAAAAAAAAAGAAAGAATGGTCATGAAGAACCTAGGGGCAGGGAATAAAGATGCAGATCTACTAGAGAATGGACTTGAGGACAGGAGGAGGGGGAAGGGTAAGCTGGGACAAAGTGAAAGAGTGACATGGACATATGTACACTACCGAATGTAAAACAGATAGCTAGTGGAAAGCAGCCGCATAGCACAGGGAGATCAGCTCAGTGCTTTGTGACCACCTAGAGGGGTGGGATGGGGAGGGTGGGAGGGAGGGAGATGCAAGAGGGAGGGAGATGCAAGAGGGAAGAGATACGGGGATATATGTATATGTATAGTTGACTCACTTTGTTATTAAGCAGAAACTAACACACCATTGTAAAGCAATTATACTCCAATAAAGATGTTAAAACAAACAAACAAAACGAACAGAGGTCCCCTGTGTGAATCGCCATTGAACTCTCCCTTCTTCCCCCAAACCTCTAGCCACCACCGATTTTTTTACTGTCTCTCTAGTTTTGCCTTTTCCAAATGTTGTATAATTGGAATCATTCCGTATGTAGCCTTTTTCAGAGTGGGTTTTTTAACTTAGCAATATACAGTTAAGATTCATCCATGTCTTTTTGTGACTTGATGGCTGATTTCTTTTTGTCACTAAATATTTTTCTATGGATGTACCACTGTTTGTTTTTCCCTTCATCTATTGAAAGATATCTTGATTGCTTCCAGTTTTTGATGAATACGAATAAAGCTGCTTTAAACATTAGTGTGCAGATTTTGGTGTGGACATAAAATTTCCATTTTGGGGGGTAAATATGTAGGAGCAGGATTGCTGGATCATACAATAAGTGTTTAACTTTGGAAGAAACTGTCTGTCTTCCAAAATGGCTCTACCATTTCATATTCCCACCAGCAAAAATGAAAGTTCCTATTGTTCTGCATCCTTGCCAGCAATTGGTATTGTCAGTTTTTTGGATTTTAGCCATTCTAATAGGTATATATTGATATCTCATTGTTGTTTTAATTTGCATTTACATTTCCCTAATGACAAAGGGTGTTGAGTATCTTTTCAGGTGCTTGTTTGTCATATATATATTTTCTTTACTGAGTTGTCTGTTTAGGTCTTTTGCCCATTTAAAAAAATCGGATTGGTTGTTTTCTTGTTGAGTTTTAAGAGTTCTTTGTACATTTTGGATACAACTCCTTTGTCAGATATGTGTTTTGCAAATATTTTCTCCCAGCCTGTGGCTTGTAATTTCCTTCTCTTAACAGTATCTTTTGCAGAGCAGATGTTTTAAATTTTAATAAGCTTAACTTACCAATTTTTTCTTTCATGGATCATGCTTGTGGTGTTGTATACAAAAACTCGTCACTAAATTGAAGCTCATATAGATTTTTATCCTGTGTTTTAGAAGTTTTATAGTTTTGCATTTTACATTTAGGTTTATAATCCAGTTTGAATTAACTTTTGTGAAAAGTATAAGGTCTGTATCTATGTTCTTCTTTTTTTATTTTTTGCACATGGACTTCCAGTTGTTCCAGCACCATTTGTTTAAGAGATTATCCTCTCTCTATTCAACTGTTTTGTTCTTTTGCTAAAGATTAGTTGCCTATATTTTTGCAGGTCTATTTCTGAATCCTCTATTCTGTTGCAGTGATCTATGTGGCTATTCTTTTGCCAATACCATGCTATCTTGATTACAGTGAGTGTTTTCTCTTTTTAAAATTATACTTGAGGATTTTTCTTTTTATACCTTTGTGAGCCAGTTTTGAATTTCTTTGCTAATTCTAACAATTATCTATATTTCTTTTCTTGAACTTGTTATTGTTTTCTCTAGCTTCTTCAGTTAAACTAGTTAAGCTCATTTTATTTTCTCTTAAAATATGTGTCTGCTAGGGCTGCCATAAAAAAAATACCACAGACTGGGTGGCTTAAACAGCAGAAACTTATTTTCTTACAGTTTTGGAGGCTAGACGTCTAAGATCAAGGTATTGGAAAATTTGTTTTTTGGTGAGGTCTCTCTTCCTGGCTTACAGATGGCCACGTTCTCACTGTGTCCTCACATGACCTTTTCTCTGTGCACAAGGGAAGAAGAGGAGCAGGGTGAAGATATCTCTGGTGCCTCTTCCTCTTCTTGTGAGGACACCAGTTCTATTGGATTAGTACCCCACCTAATAACCTCATTCAACTTTAATTACCTCCGTAAAATACAGCCACACTGGGGGTTAGGGCTTCAATGTATGAATTTTGGGGGGTTACAGTTCAGTCCATAACAATATGATAAAAGCCCTATTGCTATAAATTTGTTTCTGCATATAGATTTAGCTTTGTACTACATTCTTTGTTGTATGGTATCATCATTATTCTCTACAGGTTGTTATTGTACTCTTATTTCTTCATTGACTTTATAGTTAATTAGAAAATGGTGCTTTTCCCTTGTTCTCCAGGATTTTTTTTAAGCCCTCTGTTTTAAAAGTCAATGTGGAAATCTATAACACTGTGGGCATTGTTTTGATATTTTGAGTTAATTGAAATTTCCTCTGTAGGCTAATAGGGTGGTTCTTAATTATAGGGGACATTTGGATGTGTGCATTTTTGGTTGGTGTCATGATGTGCAGTGGGAAGAGGTCAGTTTCTACCTAATCGGGGCAAGTGAGAACTTCTGGTTCTCTTCTATGCCACAGGCCAGTCATGCCATTGTATGTCATATGTTTCTCTCTGTGTGTGTGTTGGGGTCGGGAGGAGAGAGAGAGAGGGAGAAAGAAAGGGTGAATATATTAGGCCCTGTCTTCCTCTAAATATGCCACACTGCCATTGCTGCTTTGGAGCTGTCAGGGGTAGGTGTGGAGCACTGTGTGTGGAGTCTCCTCCCAAGTTCCAGGTATGCAGTGAGGCAGAGCCCACAGGGCTCTGGTTTTCCCATTCTCTTTGGTGATCTCTATCCAACTCCAAGATTTCACCTCTAATGGGATGAGTGCCAGGGAGCAGCCTCACGTGTGTGTCACTTGTGTCTTCTGCAAACTCATCCCCTCTGATGTTCTTCTAGGTCCTTCCCATTGTCTGGGATGGGCTTTCTTCTCTAGGTGGCAGGAAGCAACTTAAATCAATCCTGCAATCTTCCTCTTTTAAGACTCTTGTTAAAAATTGTGCTGAAAACTTTTGAAAATTGTAAAGCACTATAAAATTGAAAGAGTCTTTCATTCAATTAAAAAAATGTTAATAAAACAATTGTGCTCAGTCTTTCAAGGTCTGGCCCTTGATCTCTCAAGGGAGACTTTTTTCCCCCAGAAGAATGTTTGTAATGAGGAAATTTGAAAATTTTCCTATTAACCTCTAATTTTGGTATAATTTCAGACTTAAAGTCTGAAAAGTATGAAGAATTCTCAAATACCCTTTATACAGATTCTCCAAGTGTTAACATTTACCACATCCTCTGTCTTCCTGTCCACAAGAGGACACACACATGCACACAAATCAGGAAATAAGTATCGATACAATACTACTATCCAATTGACAGACTTTCTTCATGCTTTGCCAGTTGTCACACTAAAATCCTTTCTAGCAAAAGAAAATTCAATATAATGCATTGCATTTAATTGTCATATCTCTTTAGTCATTCTTTGTGTTTTATGACATTAGCATTTTGGAAGATTATAGGCCTGTTATTTTGTAGACTGTTGCCCAGTTTGGGTTTGTTTATGTTTCCATATATTGGGTTCAAGTTATGCATTTTTGGCAGAAATCCCACAGAAGTGGTACTGTGTTCTTCTCCATGAATCATATCAGGAAATGCATGATGTTGATTGTTCCATCACTGATGATGTTAACTTTGATCATTTGATTAAGGTGGTGTCTGCCAGGTTTCTACACTGTAAAGTTACCATTTTTCTTTTTGTACTGAATAAGTTATCTCATGGAAGGATACTATGAGGCTATTATCCTGTTATTCTTCAAACTTTCACCCATGAGTTTTATTATCCATTGATGATTCCTACCTGAATCAATTATTATTATGATGGTTACCAAATGGTTATTTTCTAATTCCATCATTTCTTCTACATTAATTAGAATGTTTTTTGACTATAAGGAAGAGCTTTCTAATGGAGGACTTTTGGAATTTAGAAAATGCTTTTTCTCTCTCAAGGAGTTGAGCTCCTGCAGTTGAATGTCTGCCTTTTACAACTATTGTCTTTTAAACTCAAGACTGAGCTATGAGGCCTTTGTTCTAGGCTGTACCCATCTTCTGTCTGAGGCAATGACTACCCTGCGACTATGGGTGAAGAGCCACGGGGTCACACGAATGATTTCAGCCTAGGAAAAAACCCTGGGTTTAAAAGCTTCAGTATCACCTTACTATAATAGTTTTTAGTATTGCAAGTTTTCATATTTTTGTGTCTTTCTAGGTACTTTAGTTTAAAATTGAGTGAAACTGCTATTAAAGAGGAATTATGTGATCAAAAATAAATATATTACCACTTTGGATATGTGATGCAACTTAAACCAATAACAGAACGTTGCCAAATTGCTGACTCGATGAGCCTGCTTTAATGAATATTTTAAGACCCCTAATAGTAGTGGTTGCAAAACAATTAAAGTTTGAAAAGAACTTTAAACCTTTTTGCTTTTTGAGTAGCTTACCCCTCTCCCTGCAAGGCTTATACCACTAATTTGCTAGATTAACTCATCAAAGATTGTACAAGGATTATGGTTGTAATGTCAATCCTGGTGATGCTAGATTATTATGAATTCCAAATTAGGGAATTGGATTGATGAATTTTTTTTTACTGTCAGAAGTTGTACGTTATGAATTTGGTGGTGTTTGTGTGTTAGGGTGAATGTATCTTGCCTGTATTGTCTCCAAGTAGATGCTTGAATCAGGTTTGTTTCAGAGGTAGGTGATGAATCCTGTAGTGTCTTCAAGACTTGTCATGTTTTCTTAAGCAAAAACATTTCTGTGCCATAACCTGGCAGATTCTCTCATATTAAGGCAAAATGATATTTATTTATGTTAGCAGTTTCTTGTAAATATACAGTGTCTGAAGTAGCTAGTAGAACATGAAACAAATTACATTAAACAAAAAGAGTTAAAAACCACAATTTCCTAATTTCTTTAGGGATATTATCCCAAGAGAATAAATAAAAGAAAAGAAGGCTAACTGCTAAGTGTCTCCCCAGTTTTCTCTCTGAAACACATTCTGTTATTTTAATGACTGACCCTATATCTGAAATCTAAACCTTGGGGATCTAAAATAAAAAATAAAAACACAAAGTTATGCAGTGTGCACATTCTCCGTATTAAGAATATTAGACTTTGGGTACATTATCTCCAGTTAATTAATGTGATGTTTTAGTGCAACCTTGTACATCCTCTTTGCACAGAAGTTCTAGGGAAATTCTGTTGATTATCTTGATTGCTCTGTTTTGAGTGGCTCATGTGTACAAAGATGATTATCATTTCTACCTGAAAGTGACATTGTCTTTTTTTTTTGAAAGTGACATTGTGTTAAGAAACATGTGTGGAGGGAATTGAGGAATATTGCAGAGAACATTAGGTCTTATCTTTTTTAAAACAACTGTTCACATAAACAATTCCTTATTTATTTTGTGTGTATTGAACACGTGATTTTTAAATCAATAGATCCTTCTTGCTATGAGCACGAAGATACCTTTTTCTCTGTGTTTCACACTCAAGTCCCTCCAGAAGACTATGAAAACTGTATACAGAATGTCAATAAAGGTATGTGATTTTACATACTGTCACAAGAAGATACTAGCAGTATCTAGAAATATTCACGACTTGATGAAACGACTTGATGTGATTTAATTCAGTGGTGAGTGGAAGTAGGTGAGGTTATAGATGAAACAAGATTGGTCATTATTGAAGTTAGTTGTTGAGGGTTTATTATACCAGTCTTTCTACTTTTGGATTGAAATTTTGTATAATAAAGAGCTAAAGAAGATCTGGCTGCAAGTAATAGAAACCTAGCTTTAAGTGAAAAAGAAAATTTATGGAAAGAATCCGGCTGGTAGACAGCTTCTTTGATTCCCAAGAGCATATCCTGTGGCTAGTCATTGAGAGGGCAATTCAATTCCTAAATCCTAGAGAAGAGACCAACTGATCTGTCTTGGGTTAGGTGCCCACCCTTGGTTCAACCAACTCATCCAACCTAGCAAGGGTTGGGGTCACTATAGGAACATGGCAGCTTCTACCCTGGATCACTACCAGGATGGAGAGAAGAGGACATTTCTAGGGAGATAATTCCTACCAGACAATCTAAGGTTTAATCCTATAATTTATTAAAAGTATATTTTAAAGAAACTATTATAAATGTAGACAGAGATGCATTTAATTTGATTTATTTTAATGTATTGTTTAAGGGAATATGAAACTTCAGCTGAATGAATAGACTTCATATTTCAACTTAAAAGACTGTATACAATTTGGATTATGGGAAAAAGTTATATATTTAATATCTAAGAAGGCCACTCTCCAAAAAAGTAAATCATACTTTAACTATTGATAGTTTTTTAAAAAAATCATGTTATTGATTAAAGAATAAAACCCCAATTATAAAGGATAGAAAAGTAAAACTTTTCTTTTGTCTGAAAAGAAATTAAATCCAGAGATCTCACCCTTTTCCTTGTTCTTTTCAGCTAGTGTTATCAACATTTATTCTTTAATTATGAAATTTATACTGAATCTTTGATAATAAGCTGTAAATACACCAATTGACTAGCTCCCTTAATCCTTTTTATTGAAGTAACCTCTCTCATAAAACAAAGGTAACTTTTAAGTAAGCCTTGTCTACATTGAGCTACTGGCTAGTGTTTTTTTCTGTTGGACTTTAATATGGCAATTTATCCTATTTTGTAAGGTGGACTCCATTTCTCATTTAAGAGGACTCTTCTTTCTGTGTATTTTTAGAGCTTTAATGAAGGATTCACATAATTTTTTAAAAAATGCTTTAAATGTGACTACAATGAAAACAAGATATTTTATAAAGGGGATAAGAGTCCACAAGTATTTTTCTTACTCTTGTCTTGAGTACTCAAGGTCTGAACAACTCAGAGGTTGACTCAAATCTCTTTTCAAAGGTTGAGAAAAACTGATAAATTGAAATGGGTTTTAGGGGTTTGTGCAGATAGGATGTGGAACATCCAGGGCACTTATGCCCAGACTTTGCTTAAAAGACAGGGTTGAACAAAAAGTTTATTCTGAGAGGGTGATGGCAAATTAACAGAGTAGCGGGTAATGACTCTAGCCTTACGGAAAGTTTTATTTCATATAAAGACTAAAATAAAATATATTTTAAAATTCCCATGACATCAGAGATTTCTCCTTTACATATATCACTTGAAGTTCTTTTTGTGTTTCCCGTGATTCCAAAGGAATCAGCATAAGAAGTTTGATACAGGATAATGAATAACAAAAGAAGTTTTATGAGAACTTCATGGCAAATTATGGGAACACATTTATCTTTTTAAGAATAAATCTCTGGGGAATCCCCTGGTGGTCCAGTGGTTAGGGCTCTGCGCTTCCACTGCAGGGGACACGGGTTTGATCCCTGGTCGGGGAACTAAGATCCTGAAAGGCGTGTGGCACAGCCAAAAAAAAAAAAAAATCTCTGTATGTATTAAGTTTCTGGATCTGGAATTTAGAAGTACTTCTATGTGTGTTTTATTTCTTATATATCCTAATATATGCTTAAGGTAAAATTTTAGCATAATGGACAATTATAATTCTGAAAAAATTTTGAACTTTCTTAATATTAGATTTTACGTATGGTGTGGAAAGAAATGAGTCATTGATCAAAGCAGAAAAGAAACCTTTCTCAAATACAGAAAAGATTGAGCTCAGGGGTAAACACAGCCAGGATTTTATTAAGCGAAACATTGAGGTATGTACTTAGAAATTTAGAAGCCAGAATGTGGGATGAAGTGAGCTGCAAGCATGGAAATAGTTGTGTTCATTGTCTTTAAATATTTTTTTGACCATGATGCACGTGTATGTAACTGAAACACTATATACAACTGATAGAAAAGTTTTATGAGCCAGTACTTAACTTCACTATTTTCTTCTCCATCCTATCCTATTCTATCCCATCCTACCCCTTTTAAAATTGCTAGCTGCAACTTACTACATTTGTTTCATTATGCAGAAATGAATCTGGTTCCTGCAGTTTGAAAAACATTTATTTAGAAAATAGTTTTGGACAGTGTTTCCCAGATTTTAAATTGCATATTTAAAATCAATTTTAAAATTGTTTTATTAAAGTAATGAGACTGATTTTATAACTGGTGCATTTAGAAATTTGAATGGAAAATTCTCCTGGCAGAGTTGGAGAGGCCAACTGGTTGTCTGCCCACTGCCCCTGCCCCTTCCGCCCAACTCTAGCAGAGCTTCCTGGCAGCCTGTCACTTGTCTCTTGCTCTGATTAGCTCCCTGATTTAGGGGCTCAACCTTGGTCTTACAGGCCCTGCGGTCTCACTTGGTTTGTCCTTAAGGCAGACTTAGACTAACTAAGGGCACAAGAACTCCTGTATTAGACCAGAATGCGAATTAATTTATAGCAAGAAATGTAAGTATGGGACAGAGGCTCATGGCAAACCACTCAGGCAGTTAAGTCACTAGAAAGCTACATTGGTGAGTGTGAAGTGTTAAGAGGAGAGAGTTAAGTAATTCTTCATAGTTCAAGCCTGATGCTTTTTCCACAATTAGCACGTCTTTTCCAGGCAGACTGGATTCTGGGTCAGCCTGCTGCTGTGAGGACTGACCTCTGGGACTCTCGACTTTTCTGTGCTCCATCATTGTATGATCTGAAGGAGACCTTCTCCAGCTTGCTCTGTCTCTTTGTTCTGGCTCATTGTATGTTGATTTAGTGTTTAATTTTCCAAGAGCAGTAAGGTTTTCCCCATATCCAAGTTCTTGCTGACACAGACAGCAGCTCCACCATATATTTCCCTTTTTCCCTTTTAACAATAGTAACTGAATCTTATTTAAACTCCTGATATGATATTCTTGAAATTTAAAAGCAGTTTCATTTAGTGAATATATGCCACATAGGAAGTGGTAAGATTCCTTCCAAATGTCTCAGCAAATATGTTTTTGCATTGATACATATTATATAAAGAGAGGTTTGCAAACTGCCCATGTTTTAATTTTAAATAAAATGTTTGTTGAAATGGTTGAATATCTTTGCTTGGAGAATGGACCTCTATCAAAAATTTGGCATAAAGTAAAATTACCTAGCAAATGAAAATGCCTAATCTCACAAATTTTACCTTAGTGTTTCTGTATTGTAGAAGCCTCAGGTCCCATTTTTATTTTTCCTGAACTATGAATTGCTTTGAGTATTTAATATTTTCCATTCATACATTCTGTAGTTGGCCAAGAATTCAGGACAACCAGTAGTTATGATTGACAGAGAGAAGAAAAGGCTGGTTGAACTTTTGAAGGACTTGGATAACAGTGATTCGGGGCTGTCCAGTTCTGAGGTAAGTAAACTCTGATATTCCACAAGCTCTACACTTCTTAATTTTTATTTCTTTAATCATGTTATTGACCCATTAGCATAAATTTATAGTAATTTTTCAAATTATGGAACAATATTTCTGACTTTAAAAAATCCCATTTTGGGCTTCCCTGGTGGCGCAGTGGTTGAGAGTCCACCTGCTGATGCAGGGGACATGGGTTCGTGCCACGGTCCGGGTAGATCCCACATGCCACGGAGTGGCTGGGCCTGTGAGCCGTGGTCGCTGAGCCTGCGCATCCGGAGCCTGTGCTCTGCAACGGGAGAGGCTGCAACAGTGATAGTCCCGTGAACCGCAAAAAAAAAAAAAATCCCGTTTTACAAATTTATTTTTATCTAAATTTTCTAATTTATTCTTGCCGATTCATTATTGACTCTCCTATGTCATTATAAGAGTGACGACAATTGGCTTTCACAATAACAACCTCTGCCTATGATGTGATGGGCTTGGTCATTGATGACACAGAATTGTGTTTCTCTGGATCCTTTTATTTTGGACATTTCTTATTATCCCTAAACTGGTTCCATGATATTTTAGCGAAGTCTTCAGTAATCCTGAAGAGCACCATCCTGCTCCTGCCCAGGTACCGCTGGGCATCTAGTTCCGTGAAGAGTCTGGGGCGAGCACAGACTGAGTGTAAGGAGGGGAAAAGCGTGAATCCACGGTGCGAATGCAGGTATTTATAGGGCCCAGACAAGCACATAAGGAGTGCAGTGGCTCAGCGTTTGTGCTTGTTTGCATACTAAACTTATAGCCATATTCTTTTTATTTATTTATTTTTTAAAGTTATTTCTGAGATATACATTTTAAAGTAATAACTAGAATTCTTATAACATTATATCAGAACATATAAGATTTTTAGAAATTTCATGTAATATCTGAAACATTTATATTAACATATTTCCATACAAATAACCCAAAGAAAGTTTAGTATTAGGTTTTTTTTTGTTGTTTGTTTGTTTATACTGCAGGTTCTTATTAGTCATCAATTTTGTACACATCAGTATATACATGTCAATCCCAATCGCCCAATTCAGCACACCACCATCCCCACTCCACCGTGGTTTTCCCCCCTTGGTGTCCATACGTTTGTTCTCTACATCTGTGTCTCTATTTCTGCCCTGCAAACTGGTTCATCTGTACCATTTTTCTAGGTTCCACATACATGCGTTAATATACGATATTTGTTTTTCTCTTTCTGACTTACTTCACTCTGTATGACCGTCTCTAGGTCCATCCACGTCTCAACAGATGACTCAATTTCGTTCCTTTTTATGACTGAGTAATATTCCATTGTATATATGTACCACAGCTTCTTTATCCATTCGTCTGTCGATGGGCATTTAGGTTGCTTCCATGACCTGGCTATTGTAATATTCTTACTTTTACAAAGAAATACATTCTCCTGTGTGCCTTGAAGCTCTTAGCCTTGTCGTCTAGTTTTTATTCCCCTATGTTTAATAGAGATGATGTGATAAATGCTGCTGGCACCCTGCCCAGATCCCTTTTACCTGGCACATGTGTGCATCCATCCCCCTGCCCTGTGCCAAGGGTGCACAGCTGCCTCCTTCCCTGGAGAATTGCCCTGGGCTAAATGGGAGCTGACCAGCTCAAGACAGCAGCCCCCGCCTCCCCTCACATCCCCTCACCTTGAGATGGGATTAGCTGTGCCCTGCAGTTTGTCCTCCACCTCTTCCCCAGGGGTCACCCAGTCTTCAGCTGAGACCATATCCTCGCCTAGCTTTGTTTCCTTGTCCTAGCCTGCTCCCCTCACACCCCTAATCCTGAAAGCATCCCCCCACTAAGTCACTTAAACAAGAATCTCTGCCTCAGGTTCCAGATCTAGGGAACCCAGCCTAAGACGTGTAGGTTCAGAGGGTAGTTTTTGCTCTGGGTAAAAAGCAGAGCATGTGCAGCAATATCTGTAGCCAGTGGGGGAGAGTGTGCTGGTCCGTGGCTGCTGCTGCATGGAAATCCTGCCCAGGGCTGCCTGGATCCTCCAATTCGTCAAGAGAAGCTAGAAATTCAGATGAAAAGAAAAAAAATAACAGTTCTCTATCATTCCTACTCCAGGAAAGGCCAGTGTTGTACTGGTATATATTCCTCCAGGTTATGTATTCACAGCTGACACTGTGGTCTGTAGAAATGGAGTCTCCAGACACTGCAGGTGGTAGCGGAGAGTGGTTGTGTGTGCTGGCTTTGGCAGTCTGTTGTCACCTGGGCTAGAATGCAGGATCCATCATTTCTCAGTTCTGTCACCTTGGGAAGTTATTTCTCTTCACCTCAGTTTCCCCCTAGTTCTGGAGAGAAATCTAAAGTGGTCTCACTGGCCTAGGATCAGTGTTGGCAGGGGGCTGCATTCCTCTCTGGAGGTCCTTCAGTAATTAATTAGTCTCCAAAATCTTATATCTTAACAGGAAAGGATCTTTGGTATGCTTTTATTTCCCTCTTCTCCCCTTTCCTCGCCTCCAGAATGTATTGAAATCAACTGGAATTTTAGTTCCAGGATGTTAGAAGTTTTTCCCTTTATTTAATAAATTAATAAATTTATTTATGGCTGTGTTGGGTCTTCATTGCTGCGCGCGGGCTTTCTCTAGCTGTGGTGAGTGGGGGCTACTCTTTGTTGCGGTGCACGGGCTTCTCATTGCAGTGGCTTCTCTTGTTGTGGAGCATGGGCTCTAGGCGCACAGGCTTCAGTAGTTGTGGCACGTGGGCTCAGTAGTTGTGGCTCGTGGGCTCTAGAGCTCAGGCTCAGCAGCTGTGGTGCACGGGCTTAGTTGCTCCGTGGCATGTGGGATCCTCCCGGGCCAGGGCTCGAACCTGTGTCCCTTGCATTGGCAGGCAGATTCCTAACCACTGCACCACCAGGGAAGCCCAGAAGTTTTTCCTGTTTTTTTTTTTTTGCGATACGTGGGCCTCTCCCGTTGCGGAGCACAGGCTCCGGACGCGCAGGCTCAGCGGCCATGGCTCACGGGCCCAGCCGCTCCACGGCATGTGGGATCTTCCCGGACCAGGGCACGAACCCGCATCCCCTGCATCAGCAGGCGGACTCTCAACCACTGTGCCACCAGGGAAGCCCCCAAGTTTTTCCTTTTAAAAACAGTATGCGTCTTATATTTTAGGAATCTTTCTCAATAGTAGCCAAATTTTTAAATCACGTCATTACCTGTGTATTTAAGCTCAACTAATTGTTTATTTGTACAAATCGTTTTTCCTGAGTCATTCTTCTGGAATTAAAAAAAAATTTCCCTGAAATAATAATGGTGTGTAGATAATTTTTTGAGTCTTTGCCTATTCAAAAATTTATTTTTCCCTCATTTGAATGATAGTTTCAAATGGTGGTAGGTAAATCCTAGATGCAAAATCCTTTCTTTCTGGAAGCATCTAGGATTTTCTCTTTATTTTTGAGTTCACAGATTTTATCAGAATGTATTTTATGTGTGTCTTTAAAAACATTTTTGTTCCTGCATGGTACCTTGTAGGTAGGCCCTTTTTATCTGAAGGTTCAAGTCTTTTTTCTGTGCAGAAAATTATCTTATTTCTTCCCTTCTATCATCTCTTTTTCTTTCCTTTTGGGCTTCCTATAAAGTGGGATATCAGTTGGGAATGGGATTGACTTCAGGTAACAGAAAACTTTATAAACAGTGACTTCAGCAAGAAGTTTATTGTTTTCAGTAACAAGAAATCCAGGTATAAGTACCTAATGTCTTTTGATCTTCTTGACCCATGTTTGTAGTGTGGTTTTGTTTTTAGGTGTGCAATATTGCTGCTATATGTAATGTGTTAATTTTCCAGGCAGAAAGAAAGGGGGAAGGGGAAGGAGAAAAGAGACTCCTCTGAAGTTTTGCCTTTTCCTTTGGGAAGATGTGGTGTCCCCACGACTTCCACCTGCATCTCACTGGCCAAGCTGTCACGTAGTCATTTGTTTCATACAGCTCTGCAAGCGAGACTGGGGATTCAAGTATTTCATTTTCTCTTTTTTTGTGGCAGAGGAAGGCAAGAAAGGAGGAGATTGGAAAAGGGGACTAGGTCAGTCAATGTACCAGCCCATAGATGGGTATAGAATCTCCTGGATCTCTCCTCCAGGTCTTAAAATATTTTTCTCATAATCTTTATCTTTTTTGTCATTTTGCTCATATAAGTTCATTTTACGGTTTTCCTAGTTGGGTTTCAAACATCTCTATTCTGCTACTTAGCTATGCAGCCCTCTTTTGAGATTGTTGTTGTTATTTTTACAGTTACTATTGTTTTTAAACTAATATTTGCTGAGAGTTCTTTCTGTAAGTCCTCTGAGGAGAAAGTGTCCTTTCTTATTACCTGATGTGGGAGATAGACATTTTATACGGAGATTCTATGAAGCCATATAGGTGGTGGCACATGTTGGAATAGAGATGTAGTGGAGGAAGATGTGAATATGGCAGGAAGCATTTAGGAATACTTTGAGGAAGGGACCGATCTACTGTTTTCTCAAACTGTACGAAACTTCTTGCCACGCTTCACATTTGCTGTAGTCTTTCAAGCGTCTGTGTGCCCATTTCTTTATGGAGTGCTCCGCCACTTCGTCTCTGACAGATCCAACGTAAAGAGGATGACTAACATGATAGTTATGTTTGAATTCCACAGAACTCATTTCCGCTGGTTGTTCCTTACAGTGGTATGTTTGACTGTATGGATGTAATATTCTCTTAAATTTCTCTAGGATAGGTAGAATTTTTTAAAGATTTCCTCCTAGTTAGGGAACTCACACTTGCAACTAATGGCTCTCCCCAACGCTGGAAGCCTCTACTGTCACCCTTCCCAACCAAATGGATTTTGCATCAGATCTTAAATTACTCACGTCTAAATCAGTATTGAATGGGTGAGTGTGATTGAGGACCCTCAATACTGGTGTGAACCCTAGCTGTAAAGCAGGGTGGTGCAGAGCATTTCCTGGGTTCTGTCTTAGGGAGACAAGACTCCTACACATTGCAAGTCTAGACAGAAACACACATACCGTCTACTACATGTTACACATAATTTGCTTCTGTAACAGCATAAAGCATGAAACATTTAAATTTCTGTTGAATTTAATCTGCCATGTTCTTTTACCTCCAGTGTCATTAGAAAGAATTCCATTCAAGCACGAATTTAAAATTTATTAACCAATATTTAGTCATTGATTCCATTGTTTTTTTTTTTTTTGTCTGATTCTTTTTTTCTCTTTTAGGTCATACAGTATTTATATCACTTTTATTTAGGAAAAATTAATCAGAGTTTCTTATTTGTGAGTAGTTAGGTATTTTTTTTTTTTTGCGGTACGCGGGCCTCTCACTGCTGTGGCCTCTCCCGCCGCGGAGCACAGGCTCCGGACGCGCAGGCTCAGCGGCCATGGCTCACGGGCCCAGCCGCTCCGCGGCACGTGGGATCCTCCCAGACCGGGGCACGAACCTGTGTCCCCTGCATTGGCAGGCAGACTCCCAACCACTGCGCCACCAGGGAAGCCCTTAGGTATTTTTTTTAATAATTATGTATAACTTTCATATGCCAACTTGCAAGTATATTTAACATGTTTATTACTGTATCATATCCATATATGGATATAGTGTGGTCTCCCTTTCTCCCTATTTTCAGACATTTCGGCTTTTTGCAGTTACTCTTTTTTGTAAGTAACATGGCAAAAACCAATTTAGTCAGGGTTCTAGGTTGCAAGAAACAGAGGCAGATTTTGGTTAAAAAAACAAAGCGAATTTATTGGAAGACTTGAGTAGCTCACAGACACAGTGGGAAGTTTGGAGGACCGGGCTTGTAAACCAGGCAGTTATCAAGGTAGGCAGAAAAATGGCCCTAGAAACTCCTGAGAATCAGTCTGGTTCGGAGCTGCACCGAGGCCACCAGACACCCCCGATAATGATCACTGCTGCCACCTTCACTGCTATCAACACTGGATCCTCACTGCTACTGCTGTCACCATTAATCACTTCCCCACTTTCCCTGCATCTCTGAATCTCTCTCTCTCCCTCAAGAGTCAAAGTCCAGGGTGTTCCCTTCTGATTGGCTGAATCTAGGTCATTTGCTTGTCTTCTTGATGCCAGTGGGTAGGGAGAAGGAGTGTCTGGTGGGTACCTGTTCCCTAGAGAGACTCATGCAGTATTTGGTTTCACTGAAGCAGAAAGGGAGATTGGATGCTGGGGCCAGGAAGAGACAGTGTAAGTCTTTCTGCGTAAGTTTTTGCATGTACTTCTTCTGGTTACCACTTACGGTTTGATCCCTGGTATTAGAGTCATGAAACCAAAGTGTGTGTTGCCCTCCATCTGCCCCTTTATTCTTAGTGTTCTTCATGATCCTCCTTGTGCTACATGCTTCCCTTTGTGACCTCACCCATTCCCATGGTCTAAGGGTTTGAACCATTATAGAATTATGGGTGAGTCCAAAGTGCTTATTTCCAATCCAGGTCTCTATCTTGAACTTCAGACAAACATATTTAACTACCTAACATAATCTGTGGATATCCTGGGGACATCTGTGGATATCAGAAGGCCCCAAACAGAATTCATCATCATCATTTTCCTCCTCAAACCTACCATGTCTCTGGTATTCCCTAGTTTGGTCCTTATGACCACCATCCCCCTAGCTGATAAAATCAGGAATTTGGTTTTTATCCTTGATCCTTACTCCTCCCTTCATTCTTTCATCAAATTGTCTCCAGATTCTGTAAACTCTGCTTCCTAAGTATCTCTGGAATTGGTCCTGGGTGCTTCATTCCCAGGAAACATTCCGACTTCAGGCGCTCATCACTTTTCTTGTAGGTTACGGCTTTTGCTTCTTAACTGGATTTTCTGCCTCCAGTCTCACCCTCACCTGCTCCAGTTTTAAAGTGCACAGCCGATTGTGTTGTTTCTCTAAGATGCTACAAAGATTATTTCCTTTAGGAAGCATTCTCCAAACACGTTTTCTCCTTGCCCCTTCCTGTTAACAGAGGTTAGTTGACCCTCCCTGTTCTCCATGGAACCCTGGGTTTGCCAGCACTTTTCACACCTTGTTAAAATCTTTGCTGTCCAGAGACTGAGAACTCCTGAGGGCAGGACCGTGTGAGATTCATATTGAATCACCAGTGCCCAGTGTAATGCCTCCCCATAGGAGGCACTCAGTACGAGGATTTTTTTCTTTTTTTTTTTTTTTTTGGCGGTATGTGGGCCTCTCACTGTTGTGGCCTCTCCCGTTGCGGAGCACAGGCTCCGAACGCGCAGTGTCAGCGGCCATGACTCACGCGCCCAGCCGCTCCGCAGCATGTGGGATCTTCCCGGACCGGGGCACGAACCCGTGTCCCCTACATCGGCAGGCGGACTCTCAACCACTGCGCCACCAGGGAAGCCCAGTACGAGGATTTTGAATGAATGTTATGAATGGCTTTTAACCCATTAAGAAACTAATGTTAGTTCAATAACGAGTTAGATGAACAGGTTTTTTTTTTCAAATATTTATTTATTCGGCTGCATCGGGTCTAAGTTGTAGCACGCAGGATCTTTAATTGCGGCGTGCGGGATCTAGCTCCCTGACCAGAAATCGAACCTGGGCCCCCTGCATGTGGAGTGTGGAGTCTTAGCCACAGGACCACCAGGGAAGTCCCTAGATGACCAGTTATGATCATGAAACCCAAACAACCGAGTCTATGTTACTTTTCAGGGACAAATTTTGAAAGTAACATGTCCGTTACAGGGTAAACATGATTTCTTCCTTATTCAACATGTCACAAACCACTTTTTTCAAAGTGGAGAAATGAGAATGTTATGAGACCCAGACTGTGAGGCTAACAGAGTTATTCCGTAGGGTAGAGCGCCCACAAAAGGTAAGCAGATACTTTACGCAGAGTTGGCAGATAATAAAACCTTAAACTATTGAATTTTTTTTCTTGCACTATCCCAAGTTAATTCTGTTTTTTTAATATTGTTTTGTTTTTTATTTGTTTTTGTGAGGAGCACTGATGTAGCGGTCTGAAAGGTATATTTTGGAAAAAAAAATGTAGCATAAGAATGACCTGGTGATCCTTGTTTCCTTTTAGGGAGATCAGTCTGGCTGGCTGGTCCCGGGAGAAGGATACACACCTGCAGTCACCCAGCACGAGCAGCTTGCTAAAATTGATACAAAACTCCAAGAACTTTCTGCCATTTACCCAACAATTTCCAGCTCTTCTCCAAGACCTGAACTTCAGAATGATGAGGTATGTTTAACTCTAGAGCCCATAGGCTGTTCAGGTTTATGTGTGCTAAAGCTAGTTCACATAATATGACAATCTGCTTGTTAACTAAAGAGGTTTCATCCCAGTTGCCTTTTCAGTGACTGCAACTGCAGTGATAGTGATTTCTACAACAGTGTCTATTTTCCTTTGCCAGTTTCCACTTTCTATTCATTTTTTTTCAGTTGGTAATTTGCTGAGATGGGGTGAAATATTTATTTTAATATTGCTATATCTTTATGATATAAGCTATGCTTGATCATGATCAGGAGAGAGGAGAGGGAAGAGAATAGATACAGCACTCCTTAGTCCTTTGAGAGCTTTACTTCTTTTTGTTCCTTTGGTTCTAGGTGTTAGCGGTGGCAGTCACCTGTCCCTTACTCTGACACATTCTTCTAGCTCCTTTGATTTACCAGCAAGCAGTGAAGTTCACTCTGTTGATAACTTCTCTCCTGTGAGAATTTTGAAATGAGTATGTTTCCTTTCTTGATAGTTCCCTCAAATATTCTTTTACAAAACTAACAGAGGGTGAAGAAAAATGGAAGGGTAACCACAGCTTTGGAGCAGTAAAATTCCTTTCTCCCCCTAATATTTCAGTACTTCGTGGGATCTAGTTTGGGGTTGGGTGGTAGTTTTTGCCTGAAGAGAAAATGGCTGGTCTTTTGTTATTCCACTAACCCTCTACCAGTTTTGTAAACATATCACCAAATCATTTTCTGTACAATATTAGATGCATGTGATTTTCCTGGTTTTTAAGAAGATTTAAATAATATCAGTAGCCTATAGGGAATAATTCTGCTTTATAGTCAGTCTTTTCTCCAACCTGTCAATTGAAGATTAGGGATCTGGGTTTGGATCAGTTGAAGCTACTTCAGAGGAAAGGCGCAGTGTTAAGATGTTCCAAAGAAAGTTTGGTTGTGATGGAACCTTACGGAGCCATCGCAGCTTCCTTAAATTATGTTCCTAAGGGCCAGGCACAGCTGCCTCTGAGCCCTTTACACAGCAGTATGGTGGGAGTGGGAACCACTGTTTTCTGGATTGAGATCAGAGTTCTTGGAAGACAGAGAATTGGAATCTCTGTCCCTACCCAAATATACCGCAGGACTTTGATGCATCAACAGGTATGCTGCTAGTTTATTTATGTTACTGGGTGCCATTTCCCAAAAGGAGGAAGCCAGGATGGGGGAGTAAAATGGTTCAGGGATATTCTTTGTTCTTTTTGTGTTACAGCTGAGTTTTGTTGTTGTTGTTGTTATTGTTGTTAGATATCAAGGTTCGCTGAGATCTCAAAGCTGGATAGTGGTCCTAAAGATAGAAAATGTCTACTTTGTGACCATCAAATGTTATTCCTGAAAGAGAGACTGAGAATTTAGAGATTTGTTTAACCATTAGGACTTCTGATAAAGTATGACTGTGGTCATTGTCATCTCCGTCACATTTTCAGAGTTCACATTTATGGTTTAAACAAAATACTTAAAAAATAATCAAAGGGAAAACCAGTACATTACTTAGTTGTTACATACTGATATTATATATTTTTGTGTGAAACAGTATATTTACAGAAAAGAGAAAACTGTATCTTGGGACTCCCACTGGCTGCAGAAACAGAAAAGTAACATCGTAGTTGTTGAAAAGAAATAATTAGTGCTTCTTGTATGCAAAAAAGAGTGTATTTTAAGGTTTCATTCAATTTCCTGTTGGCATTTCCTCATTTCTAACTAAAACCAGGATTGCATATTGAATTTTCAAGCCAAAAATGAAAACATGGCAAATTATTTTACGGATATTATTATTATTTTTTAACATCTTTATTGGAGTATAATTGCTTTAAAATGGTGTGTTAGTTTCTGCTGTATAACAAAGTGAATGAGCTATACATAAACATATATTCCCATATCTCCTCCCTCTTGCATCTCCCCACCAGCCTCCCTAGGTGGACACAAAGCACCGAGCTGATCTCCCTGTGCTATGTGGCTGCTTCCCACTAGCTATCTGTTTTACATTTGTTAGTTTATATATGTCCATGCCACTCTCTCACTTCATCCCAGCTTACCCTTCCCCCTTCCCGTGTCCTCAAGTCCATTCTCTACATCTGCGTCTTTTTTTTTTTTGCGGTACGCGGGCCTCTCACTGTTGTGGCCTCTCCCGTTGTGGAGCACAGGCTCCGGACGCGCAGGCTCAGCTGCCATGGCTCAAGGGCCCAGCTGCTCCGCGGCATGTGGGATCTTCCCAGACCGGGGCACGAACCCGTGTCCCCTGCATCGGCAGGTGGACTCTCAACCACTGCACCACCAGGGAAGCCCTATCTGTGTCTTTATTCCTTTCCTGCCAGGAGGTTCTTCAGAACCATTTTTTTTTTTTTTTTAGATTCCATATATTTGTTTAGCATACAGTATTTGTTTTTCTCTTTCTGACTTCACTCTGTATGACAGACTCTAGATCCACCCACCTCACTACAAATAACTCAGTTTCGTTTCTTTTTATGGCTGAGTAATATTCCATTGTGTACATGTGTCACACCTTCTTTATCCATTCATCTGTCGAACACTTAGGTTGCTTCCATGTCCTGGCTATTGTAAATAGAGCGGCAATGAACATTGTGGTACATGACTCTTTTTGAATTATGGTTTTCTCAGGGTATATGCCTTGTAGTGGGATTGCTGGGTTGTATGGTAGTTCTATTTTTAGTTTTTTAAGGAACCTCCATACTGTTCTCCATAGTGGCTGTATCAATTTACATTCCCACCAACAGTGCAAGAGGGTTCCCTTTTCTCCACATCCTCTCCAGCATTTATTGTTTGTAGGCTTTTTGATGATGGCCATTCTGACTGGTGTGAGCTGATATCTCATTGTAGTTTTGATTTGCATTTCTCTAATGATTAATGATATTCAACATTTTTTCATGTGTTTGTTGTCCATCTGTATGTCCTCTTTGGAGAAATGTCTATTTAGGTCTTCTGCCCATTATTGGATTGGGTTTTTTGTTTTTTTGATACTGAGCTGCATGTGCTGCTTGTAAATTTTGGAGGTTATCTTTGTCAGTTGCTTCATTTGCAAATATTTTCTCCCAGTCTGAGGGTTGTCTTTTCGTCTTGTTTATGGTTTCCTTTGCTGTGCAAAAGCATTTACATTTCATTAGGTCCCATTTATTTATTTTTGTTTTTATTTCCATTTCTCTACAAGGTGGGCCAGAAAGGATCTTGCTGTGATTTATGTTTTAGAGTGTTCTGCCTGAGTTTTCCTCTAAGAGTTTGATCGTGTCTGGCCTTACATTTAGGTCTTTAATCCATTTTGAGTTTACTTTTGTGTATGGTGTTAGGGAGTGTTCTAATTTCATTCTTTTACTTGTAGCTGTCCAATTTTCCCAGCACCACTTATTGAAGGGGCTGTCTTTTCTCCATTGTATATTCTTGCCTCCTTTATCAAAGATAAGGTGACCATATGTGTGTGTCTGTTTTTGTGCCAGTACCATACTTTCTTGATTACTGTAGCTTTGTAGTACAGTCTGAAGTCTGGAAGCCTGATTCCTCCAGCTCCATTTTTCTTTCTCAAGATTGCTTTGGCTATTCGGGGTCTTTTGTGTTTCCATACAAATTGTGAAATTTTTTGTTCTAGTTCTGTGAAAAATGGCATTGGTAGTTTGATAGGGATTGCATTGAATATGTAGATTGCTTTGGGTAGTATAGTCATTTTCACAATGTTGATTCTTCCAATCCAAGAGCATGGCATATCTCTCCATCTATTTGTATCATCTCTCTTTCATCAGTGTCTTATAATTTTCTGCATACAGGTCTTTTGTCTCCTTAGGTAAGTTTATTCCTAGGTATTTTATTCTTTTTTGTTGCAATGGTTTCAGATTTTTGAAACTATTGCAAGAAATGATTTCAAAAGTGATCTGAAAAATCACTTTCAGATTTTTCATCATTATTGTATAGGAATGCAAGAGATTTCTGTGCATTAATTTTGTATCCTGCTACTTTACCAAATTCATTGATTAGCTCTAGTAGTTTTCTGGTAGCATCTTTACGATTCTCTATGTATAGTATCATGTCATCTGCAAATAGTGACAGCTTTACTTCTTCTTTTCCAATTTGGATTCTTTTTATTTCTTTTTCTTCTCTGATTGATGTGGCTAAAACTTCCAAAACTATGATGAATAATAATGGTGAGAGTGGGCAACCTTGTCTTGTTCCCGATCTTAGTGGAAGTGGTTTCACTGTTTCACCATTGAGGACTATGTTGGCTGTGGGTTTGTAATATATGGCCTTTATTATGTTGAGGTAAGTTCACTCTGTGCCTACTTCCTGGCGGGTTTTTATCATAAATAGGTGTTGAATTTTGTCAGAAGCTTTCTCTGCATCTATTTAGATGATCATATGGTTTTTCTCCTTCAATTTGTCAATATGTGTATCACATTGATTGATTTGCATATATTGAAGAATCCTTGTATTCCTGGTATAAACCCCATTTGATCATGGTGTATGATCCTTTTAATGTGCTGTGGAATTCTGTTTGCTAGTATTTTGTTGAGGATTTTTGCATCTATGTTCATCAGTGGTATTGTTCTGTAGTTTTCTTTTTTTGTGACATCTTTGTCTAGTTTTGGTATCAGGGTGATGGTGGCCTCATAGAATGAGTTTGGGAGTGTTCCTCCCTCTGCTGTATTTTGTAAGAGTTTGAGAAGGATAGGTGTTAGCTCCTTTCTAAATGTTTGATAGATTTCTCCTGTGAAGCCATCTGGTCCTGGGCTTTTGTTTGTTGGAAGATTTTTAATCACAGTTTCAATTTCAGTGCTTGTGATTGGTCTGTTCATAGTTTCTGTTTCTTTCTGGTTCAGTCTTGGAAGGTTATGCATTTCTAAGAATTTGTCCATTTCTTCCAGGTTGTCCATTTTATTGGCATAGAGCTGCTTGTAGTAACCTCTCATGATCCTTTGTAATTCTGCAGTGTCAGTTGTTACCTCCCCCTTTTCATTTCTAATTCTGTTGATTTGAGTCTTCTCCCTTTTTCTCTTGATGAGTCTGGCTAATGGTTTATCAATTTTGTTTATCTTCTCAAAGAACCAGCTTTTACTTTTATTGATTGTTGCTATCATTTCTTTCATTTCTTTTTCATTTATTTCTGATCTGATCTTTATGATTTCTTTCTTTCTGCTAACTTTGGGGTATTTTTGTTCTTATTTCTCTAATTGCTTTAGGTGTAGGGTTAGGTTGTTTATTTGAGATGTTTCTTGTTTCTTGAGGTAGGATTGTATTGCTATAAACTTCCCTCTTAGAACTGCTTTTGCTGCATCCCATAGGTTTTGGGTCGTCGTGTTTTCATTGTCATTTGCTTCTAGGTATCTTTTTTTTTTTTGCTGTACGCGGGCCTCTCACTGTTGTGGCCTCTCCCGTTGCAGAGCACAGGCTCTGGACACGCAGGCTCAGCGGCCATGGCTCACGGGCCTAGCCGCTGTGCGGCATGTGGGATCTTCCCCGACTGGGGCACGAACCCGTGTCCCCTGCATTGGCAGGCAGACTCTCAACCACTGCGCCACCAGGGAAGCCCGTAGGTATCTTTTGATTTCCTCTTTGATTTCTTCAGCGATCTCTTCGTTATTAAGTAGTGTATTGTTTATCCTCAATGTGTTTGTATTTGTTACAGATTTTTTCCTGTAATTGATATCTAGTCTCATAGCGTTGCGGTTGGAAAAGGTACTTGATATGATTTCAATTTTCTTAAATTTACCAAGGCTGACTTGTGACCTAATATATGATCTATCCTGGAGAATGTTCCATGAGCACTTGAGAAGAAAGTGTATTCTGTTGTTTTTGGATGGAATGTCCTATAAATATCAATTAAGTCCATCTTGTTTAATGTATCATTTAAAGCTTGCGTTTCCTTTTTTATTTTCATTTTGGATTATCTGTCCATTGGTGAAAGTGGGGTGTTAAAATCCCCTACCATGATTGTGTTACTGTCGATTTCCCCTTTTATGGCTGTTAGTATTTGCCTTATGTATTGAGGTGCTCCTATGTTGGGTGCATAAATATTTACAATTGTTATATCTTTTTCTTGGATTGATCCCTTGATCATTATGTAGTGTCCTTCTTTGTCTCTTGTAATGGTCTTTGTTTTAACGTCTGTTTTGTCTGATATGAGAATTGATACTCCAGCTTTGTTTTGATTTCCATTTGCATGGAATATCTTTTTCCATCCCCTCACTTTCAGTCTGTATGTGTCCCTAGGTCTGAAGTAGGTCTCTTGTAAAGAGCATATATATGGGTCTTGTTTTTGTATCCATTCAGCCTGTCTATGTCTATTGGTTGGAGCATTTAATCCATTTACATTTAAGGTAATTATTGATATGTATATTCCTATTACCATTTTCTTAATTGTTTTGGGTTTATTATTGTAGGTCTTTTCCTTCTCTTGTGTTTCCTGCCTAGAGAAGTTCCTTTAGCATTTGTTGTAAAGCTGGTTTGGTGCTGCTGAATTCTCTTAGCTTTTGCTTGTCTGTAAAGGTTTTAATTTCTCTGTCAAATCTGAATGAGATCTTTGCTGGATAGAGTAATCTTGGCTGTAGGTTTTTCTCTTTCATCACTTTAAATATGTCCTGCCATTCCCTTCTGGTTGTAGAGTTTCTGCTGCAAGATCAGCTGTTAACCTTATGGGAATTCCATTATGTGTTACGTGTTGTTTTTCCCTTGCTGCTTTTAATATTTTTTCTTTGTATTTAATTTTTGATCGTTTGATTAATATGTGTCTTGGCGTGTTTCTCCTTGGATTTATCCTGAATGGGATGGTCTGTGCTTCCTGGACTTGATTGACTCTTTCCTTTCCCATAGTAGGGAAGTTTTCAACTGTAATCTCTTCATATATTTTCTCAGTCCCTTTCTTTTTCTCTTCTTCTTCTGGCACCCCTATAATTCGAATATCGGTGCGTTTAATGTTGTCCCAGAGGTCTAGAACACTGTCCTCAATTCTTTTCATTCTTTTTTCTTTATTCTGCTCTGTGGTAGTTATTTCCACTATTTTATCTTCCAGGTCACTTATCCGTTCTTCTGCCTCAGTTATTCTGCTATTGATCCCTTCTAGAGAATTTTTAATTTCATTTATTGTGTTGTTCATCATTGTTTGTTTGCTTTTTAGTTCTTCGAGATCCTTGGTAAACATTTCTTGTATTTTTTCCATTCTATTTCCAAGATTTTGGATCATGTTTACTATCATTACTCTGAATTCTTTTTCAGGTAGACTGCCTATTTCCTCTTCATTTGTTTGGTCTGGTGGGTTTTTACCCTTCTCCGTCATCTGCTGTGTATTTCTCTGTCTTCTCATTTTGCTTAACTTACTGTGTTTGGGGTCTCCTTTTCGCAGGTTGCAGGTTCGTAGTTCCTGTTGTTTTTGGTGTCTGTGCCCAGTGTAAGGTTGGTTCAGTGGGTTGTGTAGGCTTCCTGGTGGAGGATACTCGTGCCTGTGTTCTGGTGGATGAGGCTGGATCTTGTTTTTCTGGTGGGCAGGAACGTGTCTGTTGGTGTGTTTTGAGGTGTCTGTGAACTTAGTATGATTTTAGGCAGCCTCTCTGCTAATGGGTGGGGTTGTGTTCCTGTCTTGCTTGTTGTTTGACGTAGGGCCTCCAGCACTGTAGCTTGCTGGTCGTTGAGTGGAGCTGGGTCTTATCGTTGAGATTGAGATCTCTGAGAAAGCTTTCACTTTTTGATATTATGTGGATTTAGGAGGTCTCTGGTGGACCAGTGTCCTGTAATTGGCTCCTCCACCTCAGAGGCTCAGGCCTGACACCTGGCTGGAGCACCAAGAGACTGTCCTCCACACGGCTCAGAAGAAAAGGGAGAAAAAGAAAGAAAGAAAGAAAGAAAGAAAGAAAGAGAGGGAGGGAGGGAGGGAGGGGGGGAGGGAGGGAGGGAGGAAGGAAAAAAAAATAAAATGAAGTTATTAAAATAAAAAAATAAAAATTATTAAAAATAAGAAAGTAATTTAAAAAAAAAGGAAGAGACAGCAACCAAACCAATAAACAAATCCACCAATGATTACAAGTGCTAAAAACTATAGTAAAACAAACAAACAAACAAACAAAACGGACAGACAGAACCCTATGACAAATGGTAAAGGCAAAGGTATACAGACAAAATCACACAAAGAAGCATACAGATACACACTCACAAAAGGAGAAAAAGGAAAAGTATATATATATTAAAAAAAAAGGAAGAGAGCAGCCGAATCAATAAACTAATGTACCAGTGATAGTAAGCTGTAAATACTAAACTAAGATAAACATAAAACCAGAAACAAATTAGATGCAAAAAGCCAACCCCAAGTCTACAGTTGCTCCCAAAGTCCACCGCCTCAGTTTTGGGATGATTTGTTGTCTCTTCAGGTATTCCACAGAAGCAGGCTACATCAATTTGATTGTGGAGATTTAATCTGCTGCTCCCGAGGCTGCTGGGAGAGATTTCCCTTTCTCTTCTTTGTTCGCCCAGCTCCTGGGATTCAGCTTTGGATTTGGCCCCGCCTGAGGGGCCTGTATGTCGCCTGAGGGCATCTGTACCCTGCCCAGACAGGACAGGGTTAAAGTAGCAGCTGATTAGGGGGCTGTGACTCACTCAGGTGGGGCAGGGGGTGGGGGAGTGGGGAAGGGAGGGGTATCAAATGCGGGGTGAGCCTGTGGCAGCAGAGGCCAGCGTGACAGTGCAACAGCCTGAGGCGTACCGTGTGTTTTCCTGGGGAAGTTGTCCCTGGATCACGGGACTCTGGCAGTGGCAGGCTGCACAGGCTCCCCGGAGGGGGAGGTGTGCATAGTGACCTGTGCTTGCACACAGATTTCTTGGTGGCTGCAGCAGCAGCCTTAGCATCTCATGCCCGTCTCTGGTGTCCTCGCTGATAGCCATGGCTCATGCTGCTCTCTTGAGCTTGTTTAGGCGGTGCTCTGAATCCCCTCTCCTAGTGCACCCTGAAACAATGTTCTCTTGCCTCTTAGGCAGTTCCAGACATTTTCCTGGACTCCCTCTCGGCTAGCTGTTGTGCACTAGCCCCCTTCAGGCTGTGTTCATGCAGCCAACCCCAGTCCTCTCCCTGGGGTCTGACCTCCGAAGCCCAACCCTCAGCTCCCAGCCCCCATCCTCCCCAGCAGGTGAGCAGACAAGCCTCTCAGGCTGGTGAGTGCTGGTCAGCAGTGATCCTTTGTGTGGGAATCTCTCCACTTCACCCTCTGCACCCCTGTTGCTGCGCTCTCTTCCATGGCTCCGAGGCTTCCCCCCCTGCCACCCCCCCGTCTCTGCCAGTGAAGGAGCTTCCTAGTGTGTGAAAACTTTTCCTCCTTAACAGCTCCTTCCCGGAGGTGCAGGTCCCGTCCCTATCCTTTTGTCTCTGTTTTTTCTTTTTTCTTGTGCCCTACCCAGGTACCTGGGGAGTTTCTTGTCTTTTGGCAAGTCTGAGGTCTTCTGCCAGGATTCAGTAGGTGTTCTGTAGGAGCTGTTCCACATGTAGATGTATTTTTGGTATATTTTTTGGGAGGAAGGTGATCTCCATGTCTTACTCCTCCGCTATCTTGAAGCTATCCCCCGATATTATTTTTGGATTGGAATTCTTTTTGAATAATACACCAAAAGTATCTCGGATAAACCCTGCATATCTATTCAGTTGACAAATGGCCTCCAGTCTACTGCTGAACCACAAATATTCATAATGCATAGTCATGTTATTTTTATTTTTAACCTTTCTGCAAACCATTAACTCACCAGTAGCTTTTCTCCATGCTCCCTTAGAAAGAATGTCTTTTAAATGAAATATAAATTTCTGTTCTTCAGCAATCAATTCCACAAATATTAATCAAGTGCTCATTGCATGCAGGGAATTGTAGGTCATTTAAAAATGAGTCAGTGGCTTCACAGGCAAATTCTATCAAACATTTAGAGAAGAGCTAACACCTATCTTTCTCAAACTCTTTCAAAATGTAGCAGAGGGAGGAACACTCCCAAACTCATTCTATGAGTCCACCATCACCCTGATACCAAAACCAGACAAAGATGTCACAAAGAAAGAAAACTACAGGCCAATATCACTGATGAACATAGATGCAAAAATCCTCAACAAAATATTAGCAAACAGAATCCAAGAGCACATTAGAAGGATCATACACCATGATCAAGTGGGATTTATCCCAGGAATGCAAGGATTCTTAAATATATGCAAATCAATCAGTGTGATACACCATATTAACAAATTGAAGGAGAAAAACCATATGATCATCTCAATAGATACAGAAAAGGCTTTCGACAAAATTCAACACCAATTTATGATAAAAACTCCCCAGAAAGTAGGCATAGAGGGAACCTACCTCAACATAATATAGGCCATATATGGCAAACCCACAGCCAGCATCATTCTCAATGGTGAAAAACTGAAACCATTTCCTCTAAGATCAGGAACAAGACAATGTTGCCCACTCTTGCCACTGTTATTCAACATAGCTTTGGAAGTTTTAGCCACAGCAATCAGAGAAGGAAAAGAAATAAAAGCAATCCAAATTGGAAAAGAGGAAGTAAAACTGTCACTATCTGCAGATGACATGATATACATAGAGAATCGTAAAGATGCTACCAGAAAGCTACTAGAGCTAATCAATGAATTTGGTAAAGTAGCAGGATACAAAATTAACGCACAGAAATCTCTTGCATTCCTATACACTAATGATGAAAAATTTGAAAGAGAGATTAAGGAAACACTCCCATTTATCACTTCAACGAAAAGAATAAAATGCCAAGGAATAAACCTACCTAAGAAGACAAAAGACCGGTATGCAGAAAACTATAAGACACTGATGAAAGAAATTAAAGATGATACAAACAGATGGAGAGATATACAATGCTCTTGGATTGGAAGAATCAACATTGTGAAAATGACTACCCAAAGCAATCTATAGATTCAATGCAATCCCTATCAAACTCCCAATGCCATTTTTCACAGAACTAGAACAAAAATTTTCACAAGTTGTATGGAAACACAAAAGATCCCGATTAGCCAAAGCAATCTTGAGAAAGAAAAACGGAGCTGGAGGAATCAAGCTCCCAGACTTCAGACTATACTACAAAGCTACAGTAATCAAGACATTATGGTACTGGCACAAAAACAGAAATATAGATCAATGGAACAGGATAGAAAGCCCAGAGATAAATCCACGCACATATGGTCACCTTATCTTTGATAAAGGAGGCAAGAATATACAATGGAGAAAAGACAGCCTCTTCAATAAGTGGTGCTGGGAACACTGGACAGCTACATGTAAAAGAATGAAATTAGAACACTCCCTAACTGCATACACAAAAATAACCTCGAAATGGTTGAAGGACCTAAATGTAAGACTAGACACTATCAAACTCTTAGAGGAAAACATAGGCAGACCACTCTATGACATAAATCACAGGAAGATCCTTTTTGACCCACCTCCTAGAGAAATGGAAATAAAAACAAAAATAAACAAATGAAAACTAATGAAACTTAAAATCTTTTGCACAGCAAAGGAAACCATAAACAGGGCAATAAGACAACCCTCAGAATGGGAGAAAATATTTGCAAATGAAGCAACTGACAAAGGATTAATCTCCAAAATTTACAAGCAGCTCATGCAGCTCAATATCAAAGAAACAAACAACCCAATCCAAAAACGGGCAGAAGACCTAAATAGACATTTCTCCAAAGAAGATATACAGATTGCTAACAAACACATGAAAGGATGCTCAACATCACTAATCATTAGAGAAATGCAAATCAAAACTAGAATGAGGTATCACCTCACACCAGTGAGAATGATCATCATCTAAAAATCTACAAACAATAAATGCTGGAGAGGGTGTGGAGAAAATGGAACCCTCTTGCACTGTTGGTGGTAATATAAATTGATACAGCCACTATGGAGAACAGTATGGAGGTTCCTTAGAAAACTAAAACTAGAACTACCATACGACCCAGCAATCCCACTACAGGGCATATACCTGGAGAAAACCATAATTCAAACAGAGTCATGTACCACAATGTTCATTGCAGCTCTATTTACAATAGCCAGGACATGGTAGCAACCTAAGTGTCCATCAACAGATGAATGGATAAAGAAGATGTGGCACATATATGCAATGGAATATTACTGAGCCATAAAAAGAAACAAAATTGAGTTATTTGTAGTGAGGTGGATGGACCTAGAGACTGTCATACAGAGTGAGGTAAGTCAGAAAGAGAGAAACAAATACCGTATGCTAACACATATGTATGGAATCTACGAAAAGAGAAAGAAGGTTCTGAAGAACCTAGGGGCAGGACAGGAATAAAGGACACGGGGAGTGGGAAGGGTAAGCTGGGACGAAGTGAGAGAGTGACATGGCCATATATACAGTACCAAATGTAAATTAGATAGGTAGTGGGAAGCAGCCGCATAGCACAGGGAGATCAGCTTGGTGCTTTGTGACCACCTAGAGGGGTGGGATAGGGAAGGTCGGAGGGAGCTGCAAGAGCGAGGAGATATGGGGATATACGTATACGTATAGCTGATACATATATGGGGATATACGTATACGTATAGTTTCTGTTATAAAGCAGAAACTAACACACCATTGTAAAACAATTATTCTCCAATAAAGTTGTTTAAAAAGTAAATAACGACGAGTCAGGCACATATAGAACTGTGGAGTCAGACAACCTCACTTCAGGTTCTGACCCTTCCACTTATTGGCTCTGAGGACTTGGGCATTAATTAGAAGCACTCTAAACCCCAGTTGCCGCATCTGTAAAACAGTAATGATAATATTATTCTTCAGTGTTCTTTTTTTTTTTTTTTAGTTTTTTTTTTTTTTAGTGTTCTTTTAAAGTGTAGATGAGTTAATATGTATAGAGTACTTAGCATGGTATCTGACTCAAAACTCAACCCAAGACGTTATTATAATAAGTGACTTAAGGAACTTATTTCATTATGAGAGACACAGAATGCACATAGACAACTGTAGTACAAGACGTTATAGGTAAGAACAGTAGAAGGCTATGAGCACAGTGCTGTGCTGGTTCAGAGAGAGAGAAAGCACATCCAGAAGGAATATCAAGAAAGTTCATTTCTACAAGTGCGAGATAGGAGGAGGAAGAGAAACCAGTGAGTGAGGCAGAGGGGCTCAAAGGCCCTGAGAAGGCTGCCATCACACAGCATGAGGTTGAAAACTGGTGGTCTGCAGGGCAAATTGGGTTCACAGGTAGGGTTCCTTTAGACCACTTAGGGTTTACAATTTTTTTTTTAGCAAACATTTAAAAATTGGGTGAACTTATATAAAAATCCAAATTTCTAGTTTCTCTTGAAAAGTTAGAACATCTGGCAAATTAGGCTTGAAGCCTTGCTTGGCAAACTACAGGACTGAGCTAAGTAGCAACTGCTGCTTTCAATGGAGCACAAATTCTCCAGCTTGCTATGCCATCCTTCACGCCATACTGCATTGCCTGCAATACATGGGCCTACTTCATGCATTTATGTAACTTGCCCAGCCCCTGCACAGGTCATCAAAATATCTTTGAATTCCTGCTTATTTCACAAGAGATGGTGTGGTGGTTGATGTTGAGTATCCAGATTAATATGTGGCTTCACCTCTGACCTGAAAGCAGCTCATAGGATCCTGGAGGATAGGATGTAAACATAGACCAGGTTGTGCCGTGACCGACCATACAAGGAAACCCGAAGTACCACAATATGGGAACTGATTTTATGAGAAGTACAGAAAACATATGCTGGGGAAGCACAGAGAAAGGAAAGACTATATAATGAAGGAGTGATATTTTAAAAATTCCTTTGGAAGTTTTAAAATTTTGGTCAAGAAAATAGTTTCCCAAACAAGTCGAAACATTCAGGCTTTCTGACTTACCTGACTATGGCAACTCTAAGATGATAAACTAGTAGTCACGGTAAGCCTGGGATGATAAACGTACCTGAGTCAGAATAATTTGAGGGACTCCAGAGAGGTGACTCAGATTAAGGAAGTATTGGTTGTAAAAGCGGCAGGTAAGAAATCTTTTCCTTAGGAGCTTGCTGATTACAATGTTCTCATGAGGTGCCCTCGCTCTTAACTTCATAGCGATGTTTTAAAAGCAGCATTTGGCTTCTATATATCTGATTTCTTTAGCGTAAAACAAAGCATGTGGTCACATTCAGAAGAAAGAATGGCATGTTACTGCTATTGCTGTAATGTGAGTAATGTCATGTGGTTGCAGTTTTACATCTGCTTTTTATTTTCATTTCATCTTAGCGAAAGAGAACTAATTGAAGCAATTTTTTTCTTAGGATCTGTGGTTTAACTGTGTATACCTTTCTGTATCCATCCCCTAACCCTCCAACAAATCAGGTAGTTCTTTCCACGTATTGTAAATCCCACCATAAAATTGAGTGATGTTCTATAATTTAGTTACCGTATGTCTTATTTGCAGCTGTGTTAGATTCCAGCTTTCGCCAGAAATATCCAAGATATAGGAGTTATGTAAGCACTAAGTTTCGTAAATCCTTAGCAACTGGATTCAATAATAAATTCTATTCAGTTTGGCTCTTAGGAAGAAGTGTAATTTATTCATCTCATGCAATCAGTCTTACTAAATCTAGAATTCCAGTTCATCATTAGATGTTGTTTTCCTGGTTGGGAGAGAGTCTTCAGAAATGGCTCTTATTGTCATGAGGCATTTCTTTGTTAAGTCAACTAGTTTAATTGACTATAAAAGTCCTTCTCACTTGATGTATTTTCTTGTTCTTAAAATATTGATTTAGTTATATACGATTTGGTAAGACCAACAAAAATTAACAAACATTTGAGGAAAATTGTAGGTGTATTTATCTCTTTTCTTGCCAAGAGAATACCGACCAACAATTAACTGTGTTTTGGTCTCTTGTTTCAACGTTAGCTAAACTTGAGGAAATATAAAACATGGTTAGACATGTAATCTTGAAAGATGTTTTACTACTGAGTTCAGGGATTTGTAGAGTTCCAGTAACAGCCATGCTGTTCACTTGACCTCACATTACTTACTATGCTGGTCAAGGGCAGGAACTGAGGAATCTTTTATGTATGCTAGTCACAAGCACAGAATCTTATTGACCATCTGTTCATTTCAAAAAACTATAGAAGTAGGCCACAAAAGCATGGATTTCTGAATTGAGGAATAGACAGGAAGTTACTTCAGATGTCCTTGCCTCTGATGCTAACCTGGCAAACGTTCCCAACTAAATCTGGGGAATTCTTCTTGCCACCTATGTTTTACAGATTACTTTGCAGTTTTTGTTTATATTTCTTGGTTTTTCTGTGTTAAACCTCCTGTGTAGTCAAGGTTTCTTTCATTTCATGGAAGTATTTCAAAATGATAAAAACAATCTGGCTGAAAGATTTTTTTCTTTACTTTTAGTACTGCCAGGCAAATGATCCATCTGATACCAGGAAATAGCAGTAGCCTATGGAAAAGTATACCATTAGCTTGAAAACACAGGGCACGCTGGCTTCATGTAGGCAGGTTTGTGTTTTTCTGGCCCTTAACTCATGCCTTATTTTCATATCAGATAACTTATGGAGGCATGAGTAATTTCCTCTGTATTTGGCTTTTAGAAATGAGTTTACTTAGCTTCAAAGACACCTGTTGGCTCAGTCAACACCACCAATATTTTTTTAAGGACGAACTTAGAATCCCTTGGCAATCAATTAGTCAAATCAACAAATACCTCTTGACCTCAGGGTCTTTTCTCTTCTTGTCGCTCCTTAGATATTCTGTGCATATCATGGAGAGCTTTTACGGAACTGAATTTTACTTTAACTGAATAAAAGCATTTCTGTATGACTCAGAAATATATAAACAATATGGATGGTCAGAGAATCTGCTCAAACTTTCTACCAGAGGAAATCAAGCTTCTTCTGCTGATCAGGAAAACAGATGGTACTGATTGGCACTTTGATGTGACAATAGAACCTCTCCTGGCCCCACGGAGCTTCTTGAATGTACCAATGAGCAACCTTTGCCAGAACCAGTGATTGCCTTTTCTTGCTCCCTCTTGGCCTCTGTTTTCATCACATGCTGTCCTTCAAATATTTGTACTATATGGTTATGCTATCAGAGACTGAGACTGAGGAAAGACGTTATATATCCTTGGATTTAATTGTGGAGAATTGCAGACTCATAAGCTTTCAGAGTTGAAAGAAACTTTCTTAGAAGAAATTGAGACCCAGAAAGAAAAAGTGACTTGCTCAAAAGTACTCAGCTGCTTATACCAGCAGAACTGGGGCTAAAATCTCACCTTTAGGCCAGTATCTTTTGGGTACAGAGAGTCACATTGTCAGAGCAGAATGAAAATAGCCTTGGTAGAATAATTTTTTGTTTTCTTAAAAATAAGGAATGACTTTTTATGCTTATGAAATCATTACATGTTTACTGTAGAAATTCAGGAAATACAAAAACATCTAAGAAAAATAAGATAAAACATCAAGGTTTTTACCATCAGGTTAAATTTCCTTCCGGTCTATTTCTCTACAGGTGCATACACATACACGCCTACATACACAGTATACCAGTTAGAGTTCTGGGCAAGGAACAGAAAAAACACCCAACTTGGATTTTGAAGATAATGAGGTGAAGGAACTATTTACAGATTTAAAGGAGCCAGTAAGAGATGTTAGGACACTTAGGACTAGCAACAGTGGGTAGGGAGAAGAAAAAGTGTTTTGGAGCTTAGGGAGAGCTAGAGCTGTGGTAGAATAATCTTCCAGGGTAGCTTCCTTGGCCCCTTGTACCTATACAGTTATGACATGGACTGCAGCAAAAACTCCTATTGAAGAGGGATACCTGACACTGCTCTGCTGTGTTTCCTGTCTTACATTCTTCTGAGTAGACTGGCTCCAAGTGTGGCCTCTGTTTGCCTCTGAAAATGAATATTCAGTTGAATCTAAGAAAACTCCCCTTAATGGGCACCTCAGGGATACATTGCTGCCCAAACCATAATGCCAAAGCAGTGAGGGGAAGGGGAAGATACCCCAAACTCTTCTTCTTCCTGCACTCCAATCTCCTAACACTCCTCCCCTCTCATTGACTAAACCTAACCACAAGACAGAGGTCAAGGAGAAAGAGTAATTGTCCCAGCTTACATCAGATGTTCATGACAGTTTCTCATTCTTGTCTCGGTGGGCATTTGGCTCTGTGCATGAAGCTGTTCTGAACATTCGTATACAAAGTTTGAGTCATACATTTTCATTTCTCTTGGATAGATTCACAGGAGTGGAACTTCTGAGTCATAGGATAGACAAGCGTTTAACTTTTTTTTTTTCATTTTTATTTCTTTTTATTAAGACTAAGAAAATGAAATAAATAGGAAACATTGACACCCAGGAACATGAAGGCTTTGGCTGGTGTTTTTTGTTTTTTTTTTAGCATCTTTATTGGAGTATAATTGCTTTACCATGTTATGTTAGTTTCTGCTGTATAACAAAGTGAATCAGCTCTCTGTATACATATATCCCCATATCCCCTCCCTCTTGCGTCTCTTCCCACCCTCCTTAGCCCACCCGCTAGGTGGTCACAAAGCACAGAGCTGATCTCCCTGTGCTATGCGGCTACTTCCCACTAGCTATCTAATTTACATTTGGTAGTGTATATATGGCCATGCCACTCCCTTACTTCGTCCCAGCTTACCCTTCCCACTCCCCGTGTCCTCAAGTCCATTCTCTATGTCTGCGTCTTTATTTCTGTCCTGCCCCTAGGTTCTTCAGAACCATTTTTTTTTTTTTAGATTCCATATATATGTGTTAGCATATGGTATTTGTTTTTCTCTTTCTGACTTACTTCACTCTGTATGACAGACTCTAGGTCCATCCACCTCACTACAGATAACTCAATTTCGTTTCTTTTTTATGGCTGAGTAATATTCCATTGCATGTATGTGCCACATCTTCTTTATCCATTCATCTGTCAGTGGACACCTAGGTTGCTTCCATGTCCTGGCTATTGTAAATAGAGCTGCAATGGACATTGTGGTACATGACTCTTTTTGAGTTATGGTTTTCTCTGGGTATATGCCCAGTAGTGGGATCACTGGGTCGTATGGTAGTTCTAGTTTTAGATTTTTAAAGAACTTCCATACTGTTCTCTATAGTGGCTGTATCAAGTTACATTCCCACCAATAGTGCAAGAGGGTTCCCTTTTCTCCACACCCTCTCCAGCATTTATTGTCTGTAGATTTTTTGACAATGGCCATTCTGACTGGTGTGAGGTGATACCTCATTGTGGTTTTGATTTGCATTTCTCTAATGATTAGTGATGTTGAGCATCCTTTCATGTGTTTGTTGGCCATCTGTATATCTTCTTTGGAGAAATGTCTGTTTAGGTCTTCTGCCCATTTTTGGATTGGGTTGTTTGTTTTTTTTGATACTGAGCTACATGAACAAACATTTAACTTTTTGAGAAACTGTCAAACAGTTTTCCAAAGTGGTTGTGCCATTGTATACTGACACCAACAACGTGTGAGAGTTTGCTTTTTCTGTACTTCTCCAACGTTTAGTTTTAACAAACATTTTTATGTGGGTCATTCTAGTGGCTAGTGGCTAGTGATACCTCATTGGGATTTTAATTTGCATTTCCCTGATGACTTAATGATGTTGAGGACTTTTTCATGTGCTTATTTATCACTTATATTATCTTCTTTTATAAAATATCTGTTCAAGTCATTTTAGAACTGGATTTTTAAATATTATTGATTCTTAGTGAACTAAGTGAACTATGTGAACTTAGTGAACTGTGTGAGTTCCTTGTATATACTGGTTACGAGTCCTGTGTCAGATTTGTGTGCTATATTCTTCTCTCTGTCTGTGGCTTTTCTATTTTCTTAGTGGTGGCTTTGGATAAGTAAAATTAAAAAATATTGATGAAGTCTGGTTTACACATTTTTTCTTTCTGTTTTTCTTTTTTGTGCCTAGCCAATGATTTCAAAGACCATAGTTGTAGATTATTTAAAATGTCCTTTTAAAAAAAAAAGATTTCTATTTAAAAATGAAATACAATTTGAGTGTTTTTCAGGTCACTATATTCCATAGACAGAATGTGTGCTTACCAAATCCATATGTTGGAATTTAATCCCCAGTGTGATTGTGTTTGGAGGGGAGGCCTTTGGGAGTAATTTGGTCATGGGGATGGATCCCTCATAAATGTGTTAAGTGCCCTTATAAAAGAGACCCAGAGAGCTTCTTTGTCCTTTTTATTATGTGAGGACAGAGCCAGAAGATGGCCATTTAGGAAGCAGGCCTTCACTAGATACAGAATCAGCCTGAGCCTTGATCTTGGACTTCCAAGCCTTCAGAACTGTCAGAAATACATGTCTGTTGTTTATAAGCCACCCAGTCTGTGGTATTCTGTAATAGCAGCTCAAACAGACTGAGACAGTGTGTATCCTACTTCAAAGTGGGCCATAAAATACTGGATGCTTAGAGCTGCAAGGAGACCTTGATACCATCTATTCCAAACTCCTCCCTAACATTAGGTTTCCTTCTTCAAGATATTGCTGATCATAATTCACCCTCTGGTTGCTTCTAGAGATTGAGGGCTACAGAAGTGAGTCCCCTTTTGGGGAAAATAAGATGTAAAAGAGTCACTTCTTGAAATTGAGATACTCTTTTAATGGTCTCCTCAGTAGAATTTTATACAAAATGAATTTCATTGGTGTGATTGCTGAGAACCAAAATTACAGTCTGTTGGCCAGCGCTTATCCAGCTTCAGGATTGTAGTTGGTGTTGGGATACAGAGTGGGACCAGTCTGGGTCCATGTCTGGGCCGTGACAGTGTGGTAAGTGCAGTGAGAGAACTTGTGGCATGACTGCAGAATAATTGCCCTTCCTGGGTATGTCAGGGAATATTTTATAGTGAAAACGTGTTTGTGCTGAGCTCAAAAAGAGTAGGAGTCTCTATGAGGAGTTGGAAGGAGGAGGCATAGAGGGTGGAGAACTAGCAGTGGTGAATATTGCCGAAGCTTTGGGTCAGAGACCTAGGTAATGGGAGATGAGCCTGAAGGGCTGGGAAGGGGTGAGAACTTAAATTCCAACATATGAACTTTAAGTTGATAGTTGTCAAATTTTCGAGCAGTTGTGCTTCAGGTGGTCAGTCCTCACTCCTTACCTATTGAGTCAGAGTCTCCAGGGTGGAGGCTGGGCCTTTGAATATTTTCACAGACTCTGTATGTGAGACTGAAGCCCACTGGAGTTTGAAAACTACTAGTTGAAGTGAAGAAGCAGTGAGAAAGAGAGAAGGGCCTTGATTAAAGATGTATTAAAAGTGAAACGTTGCCTATTCTTGATCAACTCTATGTAAGGAATGAGAATGTGGGAGGATTCTGCTTAAGCAACTTTAAAAATGTCATTTATACCAGTTACCTCATAGCAACAGAGTAGGAAATCTGTGGAGGAAATGTAGGAAGTTTAGTTATAGTTAGAGGGCCAGCTTACTGTCAAGAAATACCCATTTAAATCACCTAGAAACAATACTAACTTTGGGAGGATATGGTTCTGTCAATTCAAATATTGCTGATAATAATGAGATGCTTTCCTTATATAGTGCTTATTCTTTTCCAAGGACATATTCAGCTCATTTTTTTAAAATTAATTAATTAATTTGGCTGCGTTGGGTCTCCATTGCTGCACGCAGGCTTTCTCTAGTTCCAGCGAATGGGGGCTACTCTTCGTTGTGGTGCGCGGGCTTCTCATTGCGGTGGCTTCTCTTGTTGTGGAGCATGAGCTCTAGGCGTGCGGGCTTCAGTAGTTGTGGCACGTGGGCTCAGTAGTTGCGGCTTGCAGGCTCTAGAGCGCAGGCTCAGTAGTTGTGGCACGCGGGCTTAGTTGCTCCACGGCATGTGGGACCTTCCAGGACCAGGGCTCGAACCTGTGTCCCCTGCATCGGCAGGCGGATTCTCAACCACTGCGCCACCAGGGAAGTCCCTCATATTTGTTAGGTACTAAGATTTGCTGCAGGGCTTCCCTGGTGGCGCAGTGGTTGAGAGTCCGCCTGCCGATGCAGGGGACAGGGGTTCGTGCCCTGGTCTGGGAAGATCTCACATGCCGCGGAGCGGCTGGGCGCATGAGCCATGGCCGCTAAGCCTGTGCGTCCGGAGCCTGTGCTCCGCAACGGGAGAGGCCACAACAGTGAGAGACCTGTGTACCGCAAAAAAAGAAAAAAAAAAAAAAACGATTTGCTGCATGCCTGCGATGTACTGTGATGACTTTTGGGCTAGATATTATTATTATCATTTTGCTGATGAAACTGAAGTTCAGAGAGGTTCATTGATTCCCCTAAGGCCATCTCAGTCAGGAACCAGGTAGAGACAGGGTTCAAAACTCCTGACTTTACCAAGCTCAGTTTTCTTTTCACTGTTACATAGCTGCCTCTCATAACATAGATGGGCATGTTTTTATTTTATTTTATTTTATTTATGTATGATGAACTTGAAGTCCAGAAAAACTGATTTGCCCAAGATTCCAAGCTGATAAGTACAGAGCAGGGATCAGAGCCGAGGTCCCTGCTTCCCAGCCGCTGCTCTTTTCACTCTAACTTCCTGCTTTCCAGGTGATTGAGTTTATTTCCTTAGTTGTTTAGTATAGTTGGACCTTTTCTCCCTCAAGTAGGAAGAGTTTAGTGAATTATAAATATTGAAGGGAAGAAATATTGTTTGAGAAGCAAAGCCAGCATTCAGGGCTCAGTTGCTCTGGAACAATGTGTGATGGTATAGTTTCAGCCTGTGCATGAAATTTTTTTTTTTTATTTAGGAACCTGACCTTAATGGTGATGATAGAAATACAGAAATAACTCCAGGAGAAAAGGTACTTCAGAATACCAAAGAGCAACGGGATCAGCAGAATCGGTTGAGAGAGATAGATGAAAAGCTAAGAAAGATGAAGGAAAATGTGGTAAATCTTTTTTTAATTTAAAGTAACCAGTGATTGTGTTAAAAATGTTCCAATTTTCTTTGACTGATTTATGACTGTTTTTATGTGTTGCATCAGGCAAGAAAGCTAACGTGGGTATTTGCCAGTAAGGATTTGAATAAAGGCTAAAAGTAGAACTCTTAGAACTTAAAGTAGTATTATAATTAATTTATATGACATAATAAACCTGTGAAAGGTGATCTGAAGTCAGAATAATCATCCATATGCCTAATATTCTGTGTCTGAAAGATATATATTCTTTGTTTGTGTGGAGAAATTTGGTAGTTATTCTCTATAAAATCATCTTTATATGTTGGTCTTAAAGCTTAAATACTCCCATTTTTGGTTCATAATTCATAATATATTATTACTCAATATTAATACATTCTAAATCCATCTTGAGCCTATTTCATGTTTTAATTGCTTGCCATTTAAAGACGTATTATTGTTGATGAGAGAAAACTCTCAAATCAACTAAATTGTGAGCTGGTTGATATTCTGAACCTATTAGAAATGCTCTATAATATTATGATTTTCCAGCTACCCAGAGAATGTTTCTAAATTTTGGCTACATATTTAATTTTGGTGTTTACCTAAAATTAAACATGATGAGGCTGACCTTGTGATTCTACCCACATCCTCTCTCCTTGGGCTGGTCTCATCATAATCGCAGTCCCTACTTTCTGTCTCCTACTAAATCCTGTTCTCTTGCGTGATCTTCAGGCCTCGTGACGTTTTAACCAGTACTTCTGATTTGTGGGCATATCTTAAAACTGTTCCTTATGACTCTTTGAAAATCTTTTCTTTCTTGTCCCTACTTGTATCACCCTTCTCTCAGCATTGTCACCTCCTGTCCAGCTGCTTATAACCTGGTCACTCTCTTCTCTCATTATTGCGTTTTGTATGCTGCCCCATGAGAGTTAGCATCAGGTAAGTACTTTTGATTAAATTCTGGTCTCCTCAGAGCTTTCTACGAGTGCCCATCATTCCTGACTGAGGTTCTTCACCCCTCATGGTCACGTCCAGCCGAATTTCTCTTCCCACTTGCCAGCCATGGACAACAGCACTGACTCGGGCCTAAAGGGTATCTAGATCTACCTAATGAGAGTCAGGCAACAGATCTAGAGGGAATAAATGCATTGTGCTTCTCTTTATCATTCATTTTTGCTTACTTTTCATGGGAAATTTGATGGAATTATATTTCAGGGAGACCTCTATTCTTATTTTCTCAGCGTTTTTTTTTTTTTTCTCCTTGAGTGTGATGATATGGGGAAGAAGTAGGAATGGTTAGGAAGTGCATAGGGGTTCTTTGCCCTTGGCCAGTAGTTGTGGGGTGGTTGGTGAGGCATTGAAAACTTGATGTGGTAAATACAATGTTTGTGGTTTGACTGGTTTTGAAAACTGTTGGCACTTTTCATCCCAGCCCTACCAATCCCAGGTAGGCAAAGCCGGTCATTCTCCATAATTCACTTCTCCTCATTTCTGGTCATTTGTCCTATGCCTTGGACATGTATCCATTCTTTTCTACCATGTCTCTATAAATTATTTAATTCTTGACTCGAAAGCTGGGTCCTTTAGAAAATCTTACATTTTATTCCAGTGTCATATGATGGTTGGCTAGACTTAAAGAGATATGATAAATATCAAGAGTTGGTTGTTGTCTAAGTGGAAAAGAATAATATAAATACAGAAGAGCAAAAAAAAAAAAAAAGTAGAGAACAATTATTATGTATCTACTATGTGCCAGGCACTGTTGCAAATAGTTTACGATTTATTGACGTACCTGATTTTTACAACCACTCTGTGAGGTAGACACTACTATCCTCATTTTATGGGTGAGGAGATGGAGACACAGAGAGGCTGAGTAACTTCCTCAGGGTTGTACAGCTAGTGAGAGGAAGAGATAGGGGTTAAGTGATTCGCTTTTAACAGCCATGCTGTACTGCCTTTCTGGTACTTACTGGCTTTTCTTTTCTGATTAATATTGTCTTTTCGTTAAAGTGTGGTAAATTTGTTATAACCAGTAATATTCATTGGAAAGTGTTTGGAATCCCTTGTATAAATGATAATTCCACATTTTTGTGTGTCAGCACTTTCAGAACCTGGTATCTGGTAGATACAGGCCCATGAGTAATGATCTGTATTGTCTTTATGTTTTAATTGCTTATTGTTTCATAATGGCCTATGGAATAGACTGTGTACTGTGTGTGTACTTTTGAGGGACGATCCTGTGTCTGCTTCAAACTCTGTAAAGCCCTTTGTACCTCATAGAATTCTAGGTACTTTGTGGATGGGAAAACTGGAGACCCCAGTCTTTGTTTCAATGATGTCAGTAGCCTGCTCTGTTACCTTGAATAAGTCACTCAGTCTCTTAGACACTTAGTTTTATAACTTTGAAATCAAGGGAGTGAGGCTAGATGACCTCTGTCCTTTTGCTTGTGATTCTTGGCGTACTTATTTTTGGTGAGAGATGGTGTTACTTATAGTATCTAAGGCTCAGTTTGTGTGCTTCCTAAATATTTAGTATTAATTGGTTTAAATCTTCTGTTGAAAATTACTTTTGGAAATTTAGTAACACTTTTCAGGAGAATATGACATTGTCTTTTATATATATAGAAAAGTTAGCCTGTTGCCTACAGACCAAAGACTATGTTTTCTGAATGATATAGCTTCTAGAAATGGCTAATTTTGTCTTCTTCTCCCTATTGCAATGGAGCATTGTTTCCAGATCAATGATTTGGGTGAAAGAAGTAATCTGTGGCCATTGAATTGGTGATTAAAGATCAAATCTAAATACAACTACTCTTAGGGATAGAAGGAGGAAAGAGTGAGCTAAGGGGCAATGCAGGAGCCCTGTGGGGTGCTCCTGGAGCCACCTGGATCCCAGGATTGATTAGTGAGTAAAGGCTGGAAAAGTGACTTAATCCTATGTTTCCGATGGTAGCCTGAGGCTGTGGATGCACATTTGCATTGGTCAAGATTGGTGGAAGAAGTGGGATTTGATTTAATCTGGAGGTGGTGGTGGTATTGGTGTCAGTGGATCTTGCTTTCAGGAGCTAGGGGAAGTAGGCACACTGAAATGCGGGTGAGGCTCAAAATATACTATGAAATTCAGTGGGCATGCCAGGGGCCTGAGCACCAGCTGCATAAGTAGAGGCAGAATGAGTAATGGCTACTAGAAGCAGCATATGTGAAACAAATCTTTTGGATTCACCCAGAATGAGTCAGAACTATAATGTAGCTGCTGTGCTACACATGAAGGAAGAGGTGAGCAAAGCTGATCGTACTTGGGTAGTAGAGGGACAAGGATAAGGAAGGTATGAAAACCAGCTCATGTGAAGGGTTGTTGAGGAGGCTGAGTGTGTTTATTCAGCCTGGTGAAGAAAGGACATGCACGTGTGTATGTGTGAGAGTGTGTGTGTAAGTGTGTGTGTGTGTGTGTGTGTGTGTGTGTGTTGTGGGGAAGGAGGGGATGGATGGTTTGGTAGAAAAATCACTCATGAAAACTTCCCGAAGAGATCTGAAGGACTAACATTTGAAGTATTATTTTTATTCTTTATAGTATAGGGAAAAAAGCATGGTGATTGGGAAGCCACAAAGCAACAGATTTCTGCTAAATACTAAGGAAGAAAGTTAGAATGATCTCAGTGGGAGTGATCTTTCAGGGGTAAGGATTTCAAATTAGGCTGGAGTGACACTTGCTAGGTAGCTGTAGGGAGGGTTTTAAGTATTAGATGCCATTCCTGGGCACATGTCTGGAAAAGATGAAAACTCTAATTTGAAAAGATACACGCACCCCAATGTTCATAGCGCACTATTTACAATAGCCAAGACATGGAAGCAGCTTAAATGTCCATCAACAGATAAATAGGTAAAGAAGATGCAGTACATATATACAATGGAATATTACTCAGCTGTGAAAAAGAATGAAATAATGCCATTTGGAGCAGTATGGATGGACCTAGAGATTATCATCCTAAATAAGTATTAGTCAGAAGTAATATTAGTTAATATTAATTTGTAATATTAGTAATTAAGAAGTAGTCTGAAGTAAGTCAGACAGAGAAAGACAAATATCATATGATATTACTTACATGTGGAATCTAAAAAATGATATGAAGGAACTTATTTACAAAACAGAACTAGCCTCACAGACAGAGAAAACAAACTATGGGGAAAGGGAGGGGGGAGGGAGGTATAAATTAGGAAGTTTGGGATTAATGTATACACACTACTATATATAAAATAGATAAACAACAAGGACCTACTATATAGCGCAGGGAACTATATTCAGTATCTTGTAATAAGCTAGATATGAGAATATGAAAAAGAATATATATATATATATATATATATATATATATATATATATATATATGAATCATTTTGTTGTACACCTGAAACAAACACAACATTGTAAATCAGCTATACTCCAATAATAAAAAAAAAGTGGCTGGATGGTAGGTCAGTTTCTCCAGCACAAGTAGGCAGCTTGTGTATGGTGAGCATGTGAAGGTGCTGTGCTTTGAGCTGTTTTTCACATGTTGGGGGAGGATTTGTGCTGAGCCGTTCACCTCTCACCTAGTTGGTTCCCATGGGGTTAGGAGTATTGGCTTTGACCATGATCTGTCAGGCTAACTACTTGTGTGGAGATAATTTGAGATAATAGAATTAGGAGAAAATGGAAGTAGCCATATTCATAGAGTTGGCAACAAACCCCACAAATACCCTCTCCATCGTTTGCCATACAGTACCCTCTGGTATCTCTAATCCCATCTAGCTCTGAGAGTCACTTTCCCTTGTTTTGGTGCTCTATAGGCTTCTCTGCCCACTCAGTCTTCTAACCCCACTCTGCTTTTTATTACCTCCCTGGGTTATAGTTCCGTTATGTAAGCTTCTATACGTGGGACATAGTGGTTAAGAGCCAAACTGCTTGGGTTTGAATCTCAACTCTGTACTTACTCTCTGTGTGACCTTGGGCAGGTCTCCTGACCTCTCTGTGCTTCAGTTCCTAGATCTGAAAAATGGGGAGAGTTGTAATTAATACCTACCTCACAGGCTGATATGAAGATTAAATTAGTTAACATACATAAAGTGTTTTGAACAGGGTCTGACACATTTTAAGTGCTATGTAAATTGCACTTAAATTGTTATTGTTGTTATTAACATTATTAATATGGCATTTACATAAGCTTGTTTCTATGATAAGGAAGGGGAAGGGTATAGTATAGAGGATGAAATTGAAGACAGAGGGATAAGCCTTGGAGAAGAATCAAGATGCCCTTTTCCTGACTCAGGATGAAAGAAAGGAAGGATGGCCTAGAAGGGCAGGTTCAGAGATGAAGAGAAGGTGAGAGAGGTCATGCCTGAATGTTCTCTATTTACTCTGTAAATTAGAGGTCAAGCCATATGATCAGAATGAGAGGTAGAGTGGGGATAGGGCCTTGAAGCAGGGTAGGAAAGGACGGGAATAGACCTTGTGAGGGTGAGAAAGAAACCGTGGTAAACAATGAAGACTGCCCAGCTGAGGCTGGAAACCCCTGCTATAAAATGGTGCCAGCCAGTAAGACTTGGAGTCTTCTCTGACGGCCCTCAGCAGTCCACCAAAAATGGAGAAAATGGGTTGTGAGTTGAGGCAGGGATGAGAAGAGGTTGGGTGATTGCAGTGGAAGATCAAAGAGGCAAGGGAATTGGTGGTACGTATGAGGCCATAACTAAAATTAAAAAAAGAACAAATGTGATATGTATACCCCAGATAGCAGCTGGGACCCCTTTGCCCTTCTTTGACCTGGTTTCATAACATATATACCATAATAGAATCCCATACTGCCATCAAAAGAATGAGGTAGATCTGTGTAACTTGGAAAGATGTGTGTGATATCATATTAAGGAAAAAGTGCCTTTTGCATAAGACAATGATCAGTATTATACCATTTTTATAAACAAAAAAAGTCATAGAAAATTCCTGTACCAAGGATAAAAATATGTACCAAATGCTTAAGAGTGCTTACTTTTAGTGGGGATAGGATGGATGGGGAGGTGAAAAAGGAAATTCACTTTTTATAACATACTCTATTTAAAGGGAAAAGTGTGTTGGGATTATGGGTGATATTTATATTATTTCTCATACTTTTCTTTATCTTCTTACTTTCAGTAATCTACATGTATTGCATTTGTAAACAGAATTAATGTTTAAAAATATGAAATGCATTGATGCATACAAAAGATTGCTACTTATAGTCTCTCAATAAGTGGTGTTTATGCATTTAGAAAAATAGAGTGGGTCACAAGGAATAATGTTCAGCTTCACCAGACCAGTGATTAAAATTCATATTCAAGCAACGTTTAGGCACTCTGTACATTTACCAGACCAGCAAAAACAATGATAAATGTGATATAATTATATGCTAGGAGGAGAGGTGTGGACAGTGATATGTGAACATTACTGGTAGCTCTTTAAATTGGTTATCTTTCCCTCTGGGAAGCAACGGGTCAATGTTATAGCAACAGCCCTTACGCTTTGTATATTTTTGACCTGCTTAATTCCAAAGAATATTTTAGGAATATTTCCAAAGAAATAACACCCAAGCAAAACCAAACCAAACCAAACAAGAAACAACTTAAATGCTCTCAAATAGAATGTCAAAGCATTTATAGCGTCTTAACCCATTTAATACTATGATGGGATAATAAAAGTGACAAGTATATGAATTTTGTCAAGAAAGGACTTTTAATTGGGAATGAGTGATACAAAACATAAAAATAAAAATTCTAGACAGATTCTAAGTATCGACTATAAGTATGTAATGTATTTATGTATATATACTGACAACAACCTGAAGGGAAGTAGAATATGTATTAATAGCTTAGCTTTATTTTTCTACTTTTTATTAAAATTCCATTATTCCTAAAGAAAGGGGAGTCATAATTGAGGCAATTCTATTATTTCCTTGTTTTATTTATACACATTTTAATCCTTTAGTGTAATGGAACTTTTTGGGTAATGTAAAGAAATAATAATTCACGTTTGGTCTAATTTTTCTGAGGTATTGAGTATTCCATTGCGATAATAAAACTAAGGGGATTTTTAAAAAAACAAATAACATCTTTAACTTCTAGTATTACGTAAAAATGCCATTAATGAAGTTGCATAATAATTCTAGCTTTCACAAATCAAAAGAATTCAATTTTAGTTTTTGCATTTTCCAAGAAAGAATCGTCAATATGATCTATCTCATTGACTCCTTTAATGATAAAATATTCTCAAAGATGTTTTGTTAGTATTGGTGGGAAAAGCTTTCCACGGTTCCATTCATTCTAAATGCACTGACCGTACTTTTTAGGTCTTTATTGATTCTCTTCTCTCTTTTTGATTCTCTGTTTGAACTTAATTCATTTTTTTCATCATTTGAAGTCTCTACTATTTCTTTCTACATTCTTTCCCTTTTCGGTTTCCTGGAAACCACTGAGCTTGGCCTTGTTTGGTGAACTGCATTGTCATGATTGCATCAAAATGTTTAGCACTCGAAGCCTGTTGCTGAGCATTGTGGATAAGAATGTGGTTCACAAAGGATGATAAATCCTTGTGTTCTGATTCTTATTTTGACATGCTCTTGCCATTTAACCTAGTATAAGAATACATGGACCCCAATCAGAAGACTGGAGGGTTTCTTCTGCTCAGTGAATGGATGGAGGGTCTACCTTCAATTGCTAAACATGCCAGAATTGGAATTGGAATTATAGAATGTGAGAGCTGAAGGGGCCTTAGAGGTCACGTGAGCCAGTTCCATGGATCAGAAACCAAAGTCTTGGACAGTTAAATGATTTTTCAGGGACTCACAATTAGTTATTGATAGACTTGGGCCAATCCCCAATTCTTTTGACACTTCAACCTGTGGACGTTTCATTAAATCCAACCTCTCTAGGTCACACCTGTATAGTTCAGCCAATTTTCAGCTAAGATTTGGGGCTACTCACAAATGTCGGCTTTATTCTAAAACTGTTAAGCTGTTACTAACTGTTATACATCTTTTACAAATTCAACAGAACTCCAAACAAACCTGACATGTTTGTTGTTAAACTGGAAGACTAACTAGTATCCTTTAGTTTTCATACATTAACTAAGGCCTGAGTTGGAAAAGTAATTGTACTCTTTCTTTGGTGCCATTGTTCAGAACTGTAGGAGTTATTTAATCTTATTTTTTCATTTGTAACAGCTCTTAGGAAGCTGGATAAAATAACATGGACACCTAAAACTGGTATTTTTTTATAGAGTATACAAAGACCTCTTTTTTTTCTTCTGTAGGTGATGGCAGGTGTATGCAATAATGATGAAAAATATTTGGTTGTGAAATTTTGAAAGTGAGATTTACACGTTGATAGGTAAACAGACCTTACAAAATTTGTTCTCTTAGTCATAGGCAAAGAAACACATTTTGAAACAAGTAAGTAGAACATTAAAATTTCACATGTATGTATATATGTGTATAATTTGATGCAGAAGTTTGACAAAGCTTCTTGCAACTGAATAGTATCATTTACTGGTTGAGAAACAGCATGTAGCAGTTACAGGTACGTGGCTAGTGTTCAGGAGTTATTGTGGAATGAATAAATGAGCCAGTAACCTTTTAAAAGTTATTGGTTACATGTGACATTTGAATATAGTGTAGGATAAATTGAAAACACAGCTAGCTATAGTGCTTTGGAAATGAGATATTAAGGATAATTAGATGTTTTTTCATTGACTTATTTTGTTTCCACTATCATTTTTAATCCATTTATAAAATATGTTAGTAGATTTCAGTTTTAAATCCAATTTGGAACAAAAGGAGATATAAATATACCTTGTATTCTGCTTACACAATAAAAATGTTTTTATGAGTATTAAGGATATTGTCTTCTGGACTATGATTCTTCACATGTATTATGGTAATGCGGACCTGATATTGTTGTTGGGTGTAGTATTGGGCTATTTCTGAATGATAATGTGCCATATCTTGAAAGTCATCTTCAGAATGAGAATTTTGATGGCAATTTTGTTTCATAATACTACTTGTTTTTCCTTAAAGCTTTATTGCTGAGCAGAGGCTCTAGAAATATATAATAAAACTAGTTAGATTTTAGCATAACTCAAATTTTGCTCTTTGAATTGATTTTCAGAGTTCATTGGTTGAGGCCATGTGCCATGGATGTGATTACCTGGAACAAGTGCATGGACATGCTTCAAGAAATAAGCAAATAATAGCACATTGAAGAATATAATTAATATAATTATATAAAGTGAAAGAAGTATTATAAAAAATTATAATGCATATACATAAAACACATTTAACCATTATAGCATTTATCAACATAAAATTAGAATGCATAGATAAAAATGATGACAATTTTAGAGGTTGAAATTAAGCCTATTATTTGGATGTTAACATGGGGTAGGAATACTGTTTAATTTCTTTTTCAACACCTGAGGTCATTGTTAGCATCATTCTTTTAGTATATTAAATTTTTTTTTTTTTTTTTTTTTGCGGTACGCAGGCCTCTCACTGCTGTGGCCTCTCCCATTGCGGGGCACAGGCTCCGGACGCGCAGGCTCAGCGGCCATGGCTCACGGGCCTAGCCGCTCCGCGGCATGTGGGATCTTCCCGGACCGGGGCACGAACCCGTGTCCCTTGCATCGGCAGGCAGACTCTCAACCACTGCGCCACCAGGGAAGGCCCTGTATATTAAATTCTTGAATGATTCTTTCCCAATGGAAATGTTAGTTATTAATATTCCTATGTAGTCTTTAATCCTTTTATTACCTCTTCAACCAGCTACAGCCAGTTTTTTTTAACTAGACCTTCAGACCCTAGATCTACTTCTGGTTACCATCTCAGGCTCCCTCTGGCCAAAGCAGGGATTATCTAAAGCAGTGATATCAGCATAGATGGTCAGAGAACTGTTTGTTACCGGTGGCGTAAGGAAATGTGACCAAAACGTAAATCCATACACTCTTTACTTCATCAAGAAAAGCTTGCTTAATGATGTGGCTGATTTAACTGCTGGCATGGCTCTTTATCTCATAGCAGACCAGTAACAATCAGGTTGAGGCCTGGCATTGCCATCAGGCCACTCTTGGAGGAGCACTGAGTGCGGGTCCATTCCTCACCTCTGCTGGCGAGGCCAGAGTGACTCATGTCAGGTTGGGGACCAGACCACACTCATTGTGTGGAACTGGGGCCAGAGTGGGACCAGTTGGGCCATGTGGAACATGGCCATGGAAGGAAGTTGAAAAAGCTGAAACAAAATGAAAAATACTACCTGGAATTATGAATCATATAAAGTTTCATACTTAGAAATAAGAGAAAACAGTGGCCTTTCAGCCAGCCCTTGAGCCAGGTCTGTAAGTAGGTGGCTTCTACTTCTAGCTCTAGGGCCAACTAGAGTTTAGAGAAACTTCCCTTAGTAAGGAAAACCTAAATATGCTGGATAAAATGTGTTTTTTGAAAAGTAATTTTTAAAGCATGGCTGAGCTGGCAGAAACATAAGAGAATCTCTAGGAGGACAGAGATGAAAAGGCAGTATGAAGCAGGAGGGGTAAGTAGCCACTGGAGCCAACTTTTGTCCCTGAGGTATCTAATGATCTCCAATGGCCCCAAGCCTGGGTTTTAACAGGCTGTGTGTAGGGGGCTCAGGCGATAGAGCCTGAGGCTGAGGAGTTGGCAACCATATGATTAAAACCTCAGTGGATGAGGAAAAACCTGCTCTGGAGAGGGAGTGGTAGAAACCTTGTGCTCTCATGTATGTATGTATGTATATATGTATGTATGTATATGTGTGTATGTATGTTCCTATGTATGCATTTATGTATGTGTATGTCTATCTATCTATGTATCTATCTCTGCTTTGGTTGTGGGTGAAATGGGAAAAAAAGTCTCCCATGAGAATTTCTAACTACAAGTCTGCATGAAGGTAGGTTTTGGGTTTGAATTCACACTCCTTGCAGAGCCTGAGAAACCCCAGGTTGAATGTTTAGTTGAACATGGTCTTAGAGAACTTAGAGTACTCCTGACTCCTGATAGAAAGAAAGGGAAATCTATTCTAGAAGAAGACAATTTAAATCCTTATAGGATTCCCACAAATAAAGTTTAAGGACCATGAATTCACAGTAAAGATCCCCTTTCCCCCTCAAAACAACCATAAGAAAATAAGCCACCATAAGCAAGAGTTAATAGAAAAAACACACCGCAGAATCAGTTTCACATAGACTGCAGTTTGGAACAGTATATTTCAGAGTGTAAAATAAGTCTGCCTAATATATTTAAAGAAATCAAAGGGGCTTTTGAGATTTGAAATGGAACCAATTAGAGCTCATAGAAATGAAAATATAAAGTGGAAATTCTTGGAATTAGACCTTCCTTGATCTCTGCACAGGATCCTGGAACTTACACTTATTTTCCCCACATCTTTCTGTAACTTTTCTAAATCTTTGCATCATCCCTCTAGTGAGAACACCAGTATTTTCAAATCAGCCAGAGAAAAGTTATGTAGCTTTTCTAGAATAGCACATCAGTCTCTGAACTCCAGGGCAGAAGAAAGAAAAAGGTATATTATAATCACACACAACCTACATTTGTAAGAATACACCACTGTTATTATTTTTCCCCAGTAAAATGGATTTTTTCCAATTGCTTATCTGCCTTTCTTATTGCCTCTCTTAGCTTTAGCTTTTACAGTGTTAGCTCTTTATACTCGAACTTTTTACATTGAACAGTTTTAATTGGGACACGCACTAGATTTAATAAAGAAATGAACTCCCTGATTCATTAAAACATTTAAAATTGACTTTATTTTTCAGGACAGTTTTAGGTTTACAGAAAAAAAGTGAGCAAAAAGCACAGAGTTCCCATGTATCTTTTCACCACTATTGGGGCCCTGAAATTTTCCCTATTATTAATGTCTTGCATTAGTGTGGTGTGTTTCTTACAATTGATAAGACAATATTGATACATTATTTTTTTTAATAGATTAATTTTATTTATTTTTGGCTGTGTTGGGTCTTTGTTGCTGTGTGCGGGCTTTCTCTAGTTGTGGCGAGCGGGGGCTACTCTTCATTGTGGGGCGCAGGCTTCTCATTTCGGTGGCTTCTCTTGTTGTGGTGCAGGGGCTCTAGGTGCGTGGGCTTCAGTAGTTGTGGCGCGTGGGCTCAGTAGTTGTGGTTTGTGGGCTCTAGAACGCAGGCTCAGTAGTTGTGGCACATGGATTTAGTTGCTCCATGGCATGTGGGATCCTCCCGGACCAGGGCTCGAACCCGTGTCCCCTGCATTGGCAGGCGGATTCTCAACCACTGCGCCACCAGGGAAGCCCCCTGATACATTATGATTAACTAAAGTCCATAATTGTGTTGTACAGTCTGTGGGTTTTAACAAGTGTGTTACATGTACCCATCATTACAATATCATACAGAATAATAGCTTCATTGCCCTAAAAATCCCATGTGTACCACCTATTCATCCCTCCCTCTCCCCCCATGAATCCCTGGCCACCACTGATCTTTTTATTGTCTTCATAATTTTCCAAAATGTCATATATTTACTGTCATGTAGTTTTCGGAATGTCATATAGTTGGAATAATACAGTGTATAGAATTTTCAGATTGATCTCTTTCACTTAGCAATATGTATTTAAAATTTATTCATGTCTTTTTTGTGGATGAACCTAGAGACTGTTATACAGAGTGAAGTAAGTCAGCAAGAGAAAAACAAATATTATATATTAACGCATATATGTGGAATCTGGAAAAATGGTATAGATGAACCGGTTTGCAAGGCAGAAATAGAGGCACAGATGTAGAGAACAAACATATGGACCCTGGGGGGGAGAGCGGGGGTGGGGGGTGGTGTGATGAATTGGGAGATTGGGATTGACATGTATACACGGATGTGTGTAAAATAGATAAGTAATAAGGACCTGCTGTGAAAAAAATAATAAAATTCAAAAAAAAAGAAAAAAAATTTATTCATGTCTTTTTGTGGCTTAATAGCTCATTTCTTTTTATCGATGAAAAATATTCCATTCTGTGGATCTACCACATTCATCTACCAAAGCACATTTTGGTTGCTTCCAAGTTTTGGCAATTATGAATAAAGCTACTACAAACATTTGGATGCAGGTTTTTGTGGCCATAAAATTTCAGCTTATTTAGGTAAATACCAGGAGAGCGATTGTTGAATCTTATGGCAACCTATGTTTAACTTTGTAAGAAATTGTCAAACTGTCTTCCAAAGTGACTACTATACCATTGCATTTCTACCACCGAGGAATGAGAGTTCTTATTGGTCCACATCCTTGTCAGCATTTGGTGGAGTATAGATTCAAGCTTCGATCTAGTGGGAGAAGATAGGTAACAAATATGATAATATAAAGCAGAAAAAACAAGGGACATGAGAGAAGTGCAAAGAAAGTGCTATAATTTGTTCAAAATAGAGAAGGATTATAGCGGAGGGATCTGGGAAGGCTATGTGGAAAATGTGAAATCTGAGTTGAATCTTGGGAAATGTGTAGGGCTTTCCTTTGTGTAGATGGGAGTGGGTATTATAGAAAGAAGATACTTTGTAGAAAAGGGCTAGATACGGGAAAGCTTGGGCCATTTTAGGGAATAGTAAGCAAGATCAGTGGCTTTTATGGATTAATACGAAGGTTTGACTTCATGCTAATGACACAGAGATACATGACGTTATGGAAACTTGAACTTTTCTGAAGCAAGAATGTGAACCAGGCTTTCTGCAGTGCTCTTGTTTGGGAGAGGGTCACTTATTGAGTGTGCACCCCAGCTGCCAGCCCAGCATCTACCGCCAACACAGCTCTCCTAGTCTCAACTTGGCATCACATGGACCTTAACACTTGTGGGTATTAAAAGCTATGTTTCTATGTTTTTTTTTAAATTATTATTAAAAAAGCTCTTCTAGTGGTGGTGATTGAGATTTGCAAAGAGGGCAAAGACGTTGGTTCTTAGTAACAATGACAGTTGCTTCAGATAAATGTAGAAGTGGAATGCTGAATTTGTTATTCGATCAGATTGGTGACAGGAGTTTGGAATTTTGCAAATGACGTGCTGTGTGACAAAGCCTTTCTATGATCAAGGGTCTGCTTGTATCCAGTTTGACTGGAAGGGAACAGAGGAAAATAAAATTGTAAAAGTAGAATAAGGCCATATTTAATGCAGGATATGGCAGACTGATAAAGTTGTATGAGCAGCTTTTTGATATGACCTGAACTGAACTTAGAGAAACGTTTTTATTGGTGTGTTAATTAAACTTATCCTATCAACAGAGGCGATGCTGAAGGTTACTCTAAGGACTGTTCAAACAAGTAGAAGTTCAGTAAAATGAAATGATTCACATAATAGATGTTTTATTCTCAAGGCTTCTGTTCTCCCAATTTTGTACCCTGCATGAAGATGGTAGGTTGTGTTGGATTTTTCTGTAACCTCCATCTCTCTAGGTAGTTTTTCTATCTCTCTAGAAGAACTGCAATCATATTTGTAATACAATGATTATAACATGTCTTTGGTAGACATTACCAATTGCCTACCCCATATATAACTTCTTTCTTACTGATGAAACTCTGGGACAGCCATATGCCTAGTTTACAATACTCACAGTCTCAGATTCCCTTATATCTAGGGGTGGCCCTGTGCACCAGTTCTGGCCAATGGGGTAGAAGCAGGCATGTTCTGATAAAAAGAGAAAGACTCAGCTGACATATGCCCTTTGCCCTTCATCCTTTCTCTTCTTGGTTGGAGCATAGAAATATTTCTTGAACCTTCAGGAGGCATCTTGAGAACACGAGGGCAGAGCAGAAAGATAAAGGAGGATGGGGCAGTGATGCCGTCATGAAGCCACTGCATCACCCCTTATCTGCTGACCTCTGACCGATCTCTCTCTTTTTTAAAATTAATTAATTTATTTTTGGCTGTGTTTTGTCTTCGTTGCTGCGCTCGGGCTTTCTCTAGTTAAGGCGAGTGGGGGCTACTCTTCGTTGCGGTGCACGGGCTTCTCATTGCAGTGGCTTCTCTTGTTACGGAGCATGGGCTGTAGGAGCACGGGCTTCAGTAGTTGTGACTCACGGGCTCTAGAGCACAGGCTCAGTAGTTGTGGTGCACAGGCTTAGTTGCTCCACGGCACGTGGGATCTTCCCGGACCAGGGCTCGATCCTGTGTTCCCTGCACTGGCAGGCGGATTCGTAACCACTATGCCACCAGGGAAGCCCTGACCTATCTCTTAAGTTAGAAAATCCAACCTTGGCTATGTCAGGCAGGTCTTGTGGGTTTTTTTTTTTTTTTTTTAAATGAAAGTAATACTCATTGATACGGTAGCCTACTTCCAGTCAGATAAAAAATGTTTAACATTTCATGCTAGTGCATCAGTGGGATTAAGGGAATCAATGAGTCTTGCAGGGGAATTTCTGTGGCACTTCAGTGTGTCTGCCTTGTGGGATGTGAGTTTCAACCCCAAACTGAAAGTTACACCTTCCCCCAGTGGAAGCAGGTTATAACCTCTCCCTGTTGCTAAAGTGAATACAGATGGCACAGAGGGCAAACATCAAGGGGAAGAACTCTGATCACGAGGAGCACAGAGTGCTCAAAGTAGTGCAGGAACTTGCAGTAGAGACAGGAGTCACTTTGCGGGTAAGCGAGTGATTAGCGACAGGCATTTCGCAGGCTGTAATGGAGGGAGCAAAATGCCTGCAAAATGCCACTGGTGATGGCCCAGAGAGTATTTGCAGAGTAAATAGAAATGGTAATAAGAATCCTGGCACGATGGACTAACATTCTAGATCAGCACCATCCAAAGAAATACAGTACAACCATCATATATATCAATAACTTCAAGTCTTGTTATAGTCACTTTAAAAAGGTAAAAACAAACAGGTGAAGTTTTATTTAACCCAACACACTGCCTATTGTTGTTGTAATGTATAATCAATATAAAATTATTAATGAACTAATATATATATGTATCACATCTTGGTCTGGACTAGTCACATTTTAGGTGCTCAGTATCCACATGTGGCTAGTGACTACTGTATTGGACAGGGCAGTTTTAGAGAAGAACAAAGTGATTTATATGCTATACAGATACATTGGTTTATTCTAAAAAAAGAAAAAAGTAAAAATTTTCACCAAAATTCTAATTGTCTAGAGTTGTAGAAGAAATATGCATAAGTTAACTTCTAGGAGAATCTAACAATGATGAGGAAAAAGTCCTATGGAAAATGTCCAGCCATCTTTTTTTTTTTTTTTTTTTTTGCGGTACTCGGGCCTCTCACCGTTGTGGCCCCTCCCATTGGGGAGCACAGGCTCCGGACGCGCAGGCTCAGTGGCCATGGCTCACGGGCCCAGCCGCTCAGCGGCATGTGGGATCTTCCTGGACCGGGGCACGAACCCGTATCCCCTATATCGGCAGGTGGACTCTCAACCACTGCGCTACCAGGGAAGCCCCAGCCATCTTTTTAAAGAGTCACTTTTTAAAGTGAGCCTGACCTGGGTTGTTAGATATGATCTAAAAAAAAAAAAAAAAAAGATTGCCAAGAAGTGAAAATTAAAAGATTTATTGAAACCATATGTCTAATCTTGGAAACACCTCTTGAGTATATTAAGAAGTAAGAAACTATTTGTGTCTTTGGGGGATTATTCACAATGTCTAGCTAAAATGTTGGGAATTTAACTTGTTATAACCATTCTGCTGTTACAGCCTTTTCTTTCCTTAAATTGGGAGGGATGAGAGAAGACAAATTTCAGGAACACAGAAAAGGCTTTGTTACTTCATTGTTATAGTCATTGAGATTCATATCAACTCAGTTTGTATTTGATTCTTGAAGTTAGAATATCTCAACCATTTTTATTTGGGCATAATATTTGCTAATGTAATTGTTATTTATCTCAGTTCATTTAATGAACCAAATATTCCAAAGGGTATTTAACTCTTTACTTTCCTTTTGGCCAAGCAGCATCAGATACTCTGTTTACCAGTAGCAAAGAGTCTGATGTCTCAGCAGGTCCCACCTCCACCAAAGTGCCTCCTGCTGATAGTTCTAGAGAACATTTAAAAAGGTTTCTGCAGACATGCACGAAGTTTTTTAGTTTGTTTTGTTTTGGTATGACTAGAGATACACTTTGTGAAGACAAAGGATTCTCTGGTGCCCAACTAGAAATAATAGATGACTGCTTCTATTTTATTCTTATTTTGTTAATTGATGTCTAGTTGATTTACCATGTTGTGTTCGTTTCTGCTGTACAGCAGAGTAATTCAGTTATATACATATATATATTCTTTTTTAATATTCTTTTCCATTATGGTTTATCACAAGATATTGAATATAGTTCCTTGTGCTATACAGTAGGACCTTGTTGTTTATCCATTCTATATATAACAGTTTACATCTGCTAATCCCAAACTCCCAATCTACCCCTTCCCCAGCCCTTGGCAACCATAAGGCTGTTCTCTATGTCTCTGAGAGATGACTGCTTCTAAAGATAAAGAAGGAGACTTCATTGAAAGATTTTTTATTATAAAGTAATTATGTAAACCTGGTTAGCAAAAATGACTTTTTAGAGAATTCAGGCAACCCAGAAGAATATAAAGAAGAAAGGAAAAATCACCCATAATGTCACTTCTTGGAAAGGTGACCTATAATACAGCCATGGTTAACCTGTGGCCATTATCCTTCTGGACATTTTTCCTATTCACATGCTCCTCTCTACCACCACACACATCCCCTCCCCTCTTGTCTCCTTTCTTTCCTTCTGGTTTTCTTTGTCTTTTTACAAAACTGAGACCATATTCTACAGATATTTCATAGTCTGCTCTTTCCTTTAACATTCATTATGGGCACATTCCTATGTTAATAAAGTATATACCCACCTCATCATTTTAAATAGTATGCTACTATGATGAGTATATGAGCGTGTCTATTGAGCCAGTCCTGTAATTGTTCATGTCTAGTTATGGTCAGTATTTTTTTTTTTTGCGGTACGTGTGCCTCTCACTGTTGTGGCCTCTCCTGTTGTGGAGCACAGGCTCTGGACGCGCAGGCTCAGCGGCCATGGCTCACGGGCCCAGCCGCTGTGCGGCATGTGGGATCTTCCCGGACCGGGGCATGAACCCGTGTCCCCTGCATTATGGTCCGTATTTTTGTTGCTGTAAACCATGATGGAGTGAGCATCCTTGTCTATGCATTTGTTGAATTATTTTCTTAGGATAAAGTCCTAAGTGGAATTGCTGAGTCAGAGTATATGTAGAAAGAGTTTGGCTCTCTGTTGCCAAATTACTCTCCAAAGATGATGTTTAATTTATACATGCACTAACAGTGTTCTGGAGTGCTAGATCTGTGCCTATAGTGTTATCATTAAAAAAATTTGTTGCCAGTCTGTTAGTTTAAAATGGTGTCATTGCTTTAGTTTGCATTTTTTGGTTACTAGTGAATTTGGACATGTTTTCAAATGTTTATTGGCAGTTTGTATTTCTTCTTTGGTGAATTTTCTATTTATATATTTGTTCATTTTTAAGAATCAAGGTGTTTTTCTTTTCTTTTTAATATGTAGCTATCTTCATATATTTAGAACACATACTCTTTGTTACATGTTATAGACCTATTTCCAAAATGTTAACTTATACTTGCTGTTTTCCAGTTTTTAAAAAAGTTTGCAAGGTGCTGTTTTTCTAGCTTATTATCATGTGGAGTCATTTGTGAGAAGTATATGTGGGTTGTTGCAACTTGCTTTGTGTTTCTTGAAATGATACATCAAAAGTATTTATATCCTTTCATGTTGAAGCCCTGCATCCTTTCTAGAGTATGTTTTGAATACATTGTGTCAAGGAAATCACCACCTAATTATGTTCCTGCTAAAGCGTCTGTTATTGACTTTGAAGTTTGCTGCTAATCTCTTCTTAGCTACATTTCTTTGGATCTAAGTTTTAGATAAGCAGTGGCAAGTGAAGACATAGAAGAATGTAATTTCTTTTCTTGAGGGAGTGTACTTTTAATATTTTAATTTAATGTTAAAAACGGAATTAACCAACACCATTTTTATTTTTATTTATTCTATCTCTACATTATATGAAAACACGCATAATCAACATCAATGGTCTGAGATTATCCTTCAGAATATTTTCTGAGCTGGTTATTCAAGCAACGTACAGCAGTTAATAAAGTCTTTAACAACGTATTAAGATTTGACAGACCTGTTAACCGATACTGTATCACATACTTGAATGTTGAATGGTCTCATGCAAAAAAGAAATGTTAACTAGGTGATGGGATGGAGGTGGTAGCTAATGCTATGGTTGGAACCATTTTGCAACATATATCAATCAACACATTTGTGTACCTTAAACATATACAATGTTATATGTCAATTATATCTCAGTAAAGCTGGGGAACCAAAAACTTTTGAAATACTTAGTAAAAAATAGGGCTTTTCATAGTTTGGAAAGTCTACCCCCTAATTGCTGTTTTTAGCTACTGTTACACTTTTGGGTATGAAAGTAACATGGTAATATTAAATTTGACTATGAAAGCTACTAATATATTAATATATTAAATTCATGTCTCTAAGAATTTTTAATAGGGGACACAAGGCAAATAAATACATAAATAGTGGGAGAATATAAACAATAATTTCAAGATTTTGAAGGATACAGTATAGAAGGACTTTGGTTTGATACTTTGGCAAATAGGAAAGAAAACTTTATAGGTAGGGCTTGAGTTACTCAGAGAGAAGGAGGGGAATGGGACAAGTGGTGGAGGAACAATTGGATGCCACAAGGATACAGATGAGGACTGGCAGCCATGGAGGGCAGGCTCCAGGAATGGATCCTGATGTAGGGGTCAAGGACTAACCCTAGGTAGTCAGCTAGAACCTTATCAAAGTAGTGGCTTGCATGACAAGATTGCAAGCAATCTTTTTTCTTAGATTTCTTAATATGTGAAAGCAAGACAGAGAGCTCTAAAACCCTATGGTTCTATGAGTCTGTATGCTGGGAAAATGTAACCCTCACTGACAGTGAATCTCTACTACAAATTTAAGGGAGAAGAATTGGGCTAAGAAAGAGAGGTTGTGTAACTCATTATGATTTTTCTATGGTACCTAACTCACATTACGCATATTTTTAATTATTTGATTAGCTGACTAAAAATACCTTTGAAAACTGGGTCATAGTGTAATTCAAACTTTGTACATAATGTATTAAGACATAAACTTATGTAGTTTTTGAGAATGTTGTGTATATAATTTGGATCTTTTAAAAGTTTGGCTTTGTTTTATAGTGCTTGCTGGGTTTTAACCATCCATTTTTAACCATATAGTCCATTTAGACAAATTTCATAATTCTTAAAACTTTGATATTCTGACTTCTATATTCTTGATGCTGGGTTAGGGAAGTCGTGATGATAACTCAGAGTAAATAGGGTGAGATCACAAGGCCTAGTGGTCAAGATGGCTACATATTAAAATCTTTGAATCAGAGTGAAAAACAAAAAGACCACTCAGTGTCACTTGCAGAGCATCATTATTCCCCTTGTTTTTGTAGTGCTTTGTAGTTTGGAAAGTATTACTTTCCAAGGGACAAATAGTACTTGTCCCTGCTGTTTGACTTGATCTTCATGACAGCCTTGGAGGTAGTTACAGTCATCACTGCCTCTACTGTTACAGATGAGGACACCAAGACATGGGGCTTAGGTGACTTGCTTGTAACCCGTATCTCCTGACTTCCAGGAAAGTTCTTTAAACATGTATAGCCTCTATCATTATTATTTGATCATAGCTCCCTAATCGGGTGGTATCGGAAGGCAGTACTTTTGATTTTCTTCTTTGTATGTGCCATACTATTTCAGGCTTAGTGGAGTAGGCATTCAAATATTTGAATGAATTCTTTTTCCCAAGAAAGGTAATAATACAGCCCTACCTTAAATAGATTGTTAAAATCTGCCTCACTCTGGCAGATGTTTTGAAAAAAATTAGATATAGGCGTAGATCAACAGCCACACACACAGCTTGATTCCTTTGGAGAGATTTATTGCAGCGGTTAAGCGTGCAGAATCAAGTGGGCAGACAAATCTTTTAATTAGCCCTTGATCATGGAGCTTACCTCATTCATTTCCTAGATCTGCAAGGGCACAAAGAGAGGTTGTTTCAAATAATTTTCATACTGTTTTTGTGGCTCATATACTTGACTGTTCAGGAGCTACTAGACCAGAAAATCCAGCCAGTGAGAGCATTGGAAGTCCCAGAGCTCAAAGGTTTATTAAGTGGTGTGAAGCTCTATTGTTTTGTGCATGTGTTAAATAATTGCTGTCAGTTCAAGACTGTTAAAAATTCCCAGCTAGTAATAACACGAATAGTACTTTATGGCTTCAAAAGGAGATAAAAGAAATTTCTTATTCAGCATTTTGGCGGCATCACAGCAGATGTCAGTTTTGTTATTGTGAGGACTTTACTTTTGGCAGATGCTCTCCCTTCTGGCAGCAGAGCTCTAATTACCATATAAATTAAGCTGGGAAATGAGCGGAGGGCACAAAGCCTGGCCCCTTCTGCTTATACCCACTTTGCAAGGGCTGCAGTGCCAAGCAGGCAGAATGGGGGCCCGTGTGATGGAGAGGGCTCCACCTCCCCTTTCTTTCCACTCAGATTGATTAGAGGAACATTAAGCTGCTTAGCTGCTGTGCAAACACAAGGATCATTCTTTCTTTTTCTCTCTCTCTCTCTCTTTTTTTTAACCCAGCGTCGTCTCTCCAACAGTATTCCATGAATTAGCCTAATCCATCCTGCTTTAATTCAGAGGCACTAATTATATTTCAGCATACATTCTTACACACTAAATTATAAGTATCCTTACTTTAATCAGTTGTAACTAGTCCTTAAATTGAGGGTTTAGTACTTTCCTTTTATGGGATAACAGGCTTTGCTGTGTTATGTGATGGGGTTAGACCCTTTAGGACTTGAAGATGTGGATGATGCATTATTATTATTATTTTTTTTCCTAAAGAGTTCGGTATTTTCTTCTAGCCAGAGTGTAATTCAAAACTTTATAATGTCCTTTTACAATTTGTAAAATGGTGTTTGATGCTTAGGTAGATTTGAGATGTGAACAAATAACCACAATTTGTAGGGACATAATTATAATACAGATGAATGATGGTTTATAGTTGCAAAACATTTCCCATGTAAATTATCTTGTTTGTTGTTTAAATAACCCTCAACATGGGTGATTTAGGGATTCATATGAGGTGAGTGCTGCAGGCCACACAGTTAGTTGGTAGCGTAGAATGGAAGACTCATCGTGCTTTGGGGAGTTCTTTCCTCCCACTGTATGCTGCTTCTTGACTGGAGGTTCCCCCCACTGTTAAGCTTACATACTTATAAAGTTCCTGATGAAATGATCCTTCCTATCAGCATTCTTTATTTGTATTTTTATCAGGCTTGGTAGAAAATCATCACAATTTGTACCACTTAAAGAGAACCACCTGTGAACATTCTGCAAAATTTTACATTTTACTCACACCGTAAAGTAAGAAACCGTAGTTTTTATTCTTCGGCTATTCTGGTTTCTTAAAACAATTATGCTTTAAAAAAATATGTATCATACGGTTTTAAGCGTCATTAGAAAATTATAAAGAAGAGAGTCTGATGACTATCCCCTTGAGAACCGGCTATTCAGAGTGATTAAGAGAACTACAGAGACTTTCTGTCTTCACAATAGGGCTGGGTAAGAACCACATCAATTGAGAGATATATCAACTTCCTGTCCAGTGTCCCCTCCTCCCCCCATGAAAAAACTGTACACCCATTGATCCATTCTGCTATCTTACCTCATTGGGATTTCTCCTCTTTAATAGATGAGACTGGGTAGAAATGACCTTGACTTGTCAAGGTCAGAGACTCATCCTGGAACTTAACTTCTTGAAGGAGAGTGTTCAGCCATGGCAATCTCAGGCAGAGCTACTTGGTCACTGGGCACTGCTCAGAGATCACTGGCTAAGGGACAAGAAGGGGCTGAAATCCACTGGGCTCCATTTGCTAAGTCCTGCTCATTGGCACCTGCTGAGTTCACCTGGAGGAAGGGGAGACTTTCTCTTTCTTCCAGTTTTATTGAGATATAATTGACATACAGCTCTATATAAGTTTAAGGTGTGCAGCATAGTGATTTGGTTTGCATACATCGTGAAATGATTACCACAATAAGTTTAGTGAACATCCATCATCTCATATAGACACAAAATAAAAAGAAAAAATATTGTTTCCTTGTGATGAGAACTCTTAAGATTTACTCACTTAAAAACCTTCATATATAATATGCAGCAGTGTTAATTGTATTTGTCATGTTGTTACATCCCTAGTACTTTATCTTATAACTGGAAGTTTGTACCTTTTGACTGCCTTCATCCAATCTCCCCTCTCCCCCCAGTCCACCTCTGGTAACTACAAATCTGATCTCTTTTTCTGTGAGTTTGTTTGTTTGCTTTTGAAGTATAATTGGTCTACAACACTGTGTTAGTTCCTGGTGCACAAGATAGTGTTTCAATATTTCCATACATCACACAATGATCACCATGATAAGGGAGAGACTTTCTCTTTACGTGAAAGGCTCTAGTCACTGGCCAAGCACCTCAGTGAGGTTGCTTCTACCTGGAGGGGCACCTTTTCCAATTTGTCTAAAGGCATTCTGTGTAGGTGCTGCTTGTTGATGAGACTCAGGGCAGGGGCAATTGAACACCGTCTACCTAGTCACCAAGGCTGGACACTTCACATCTTCCACTCTCTCTTTTCTTTTTTAACTTGGGTGAATTGTTCAGGCACATTGCTCTTTAGGTGGACATAGAAAGTCTCCCTTTCCTAAACACTTGACTGGACCCTATTAATTATGCAAAGATAAGGCAAATAAGTAACCACTATTCTGGGAGAAGAGTGACAGGAAATTTGTGGCCGGACAACATCGCCGCTGTTAGTATCCCTTTCTGTGCGCTGCAGACTGCTGGCACAGGGACCAGCGAGTGTCCGGGAGGGAAGGGCACCAGACTCTAACCCCTTTCTCTTTCGATTCACTTTTACCAAAACCTCTCTGATGGATTGATGTTGCCCCAGGTGAGGTACCTTTGAAGGAAAGAATTCCAGGGGGTCCAAAGGGAAACTCACCACGGAGGAAGGAGGAGGTTGACTTGGTGACCCAGGCTTAACGTTAGGGCTTTTGGAAGCTCATGGGGGAGGTTCTGATGGCTGAGCTTGGGTCCGTGGCACAGCACCGGTCCTTGGACAGAGTATGTGAGTGAAGGTAAAACAGCAACGCTCTGGGGTCCCTTGTGTGAGGCACTGCTGTACTCTGTGCAGGGATCTACATCAGGATTCATGGCAGCAGTGAACAAAAATGGCACATTTGTGGCTTTACCAGGAGCCATGGCAGCTAGAAATCTGGACCCATCTTAAACTGATTAGACTTTCCAGTTTCTTTCAGGCTGACGTTTGGAAGCAGGACAGGCCACAAACGTTCTGAACAATTTGGGGTTAGGGATTGGGGAGTAGCTTCTAGAGGAAGATAGTGAAGTTGCTGCTAATACTGTGGCTGATGGGATATCAGAAACAATGAATGGAAAAGTAAGAGATGGGACTATATTCTTTACCCACAGTTGTGAAGGGAGCCATATCAGGAGATTCTTCCTCCTCGTTGTCTTTCCAGTCCTTCTTCTCTGCTTCACCACATTAAATGGCCAGTCTCTCCGGGCCATTTCCACACTCTACAAGAATGATCTTTCTAGGACTTCCCTGGTGGCGCAGTGGTTGAGAGTCCGCCTGCCGATGCAGGGGACATGGGTTCGTGCCCCGGTCCGGGAAGATCCCACGTGCCGCGGAGCGGCTGGGCCCGTGAGCCGTGCCCGCTGAGCCTGCGCGTCCGGAGCCTGTGCTCCGCAATGGGAGAGGCCACATCAGTGAGAGGCCCGTGTACCGCAAAAAAAAAAAAAAAAAAAAGAATGGTCTTTCTAGAGTGCAAATATCGTATGTTACATTCCTGCTTAACATCTTTTTTTTTAAAAAAAAATTTATTTATTTGGCTGTACTGGGTCTTAGTTGTGGCACGTGGGATCTAGTTCCCCTACCAGGGATTGAACCCGGGCCCCCTGCATTGGGAGCTCGGAGTCTTAACCACTGGACCACCAGGGAAGTCCCCTGCTTAACATCTTATAGTGGCCCTGTAACCTTTAGGATAAAATCCAGATTCTTTGGCTGGGTGTGTATGGACCTTCACTCCCTGGTCAGAGCCTCTCTTCCGGCCCATCTCTTGCAGTAGCTCCCTGTCTTTCCAGTGTACCCACTGCTATGAACTACTAGCCATTTTCCAAACATACAAATCTTTTTCATGTGAGTGCTTAGCACAGTTTATTCTTCCCCCTGCTTTTCACTTTCTCATCCTTAAAGGCTTATTCAAATGTCACATCCTTTCTCAAGCTTTTCTCTCCACATGTCTGTTTTTCCCGTGAGGCTGTGGACAGGGACTATGTCTTACTTATTCATTTCAGAATGAATTTACCTGATACCTGGCCCATGCCTGGCAATGGTAGAGTCTATTAATTTTGTGAAATGAAGAATGAATTTGGAGGCTAAGTGTTTGGTAGGAAGGAAGCCTCCCCGAGGACCTCTGAAATCATGCTAGATAGATTTGTCCTCAAGGCTGAATTCAAGGCCTCTTGCCTGCTCCATCTTACAATCTAGGGCAAGTTACTCCATTCCCAAAGAGGAGGAATGCTGTTTTACTTTGAAAGCCTGACTAGGCCACATTTTCTAGGGCTGAAGCTTTCATGTGTGACTGTATGCCGTTTTTCTCTTTCTTTCTTCCACTGGCTGGAGTTGTGTGGGAGTGACTTATTTGGCATGGGAAGAGGGCTGGCCTGGTCCCTCCTCCTTCCTCTTTCTCTCTGTTTCATTCATCTTTCTCATCAGGAGGCAGGTAGATTCAGGAGCTGTGCTCTCTCCACAGGTGGCCTGGAGTAAGTGGCAGTGGGCTTTGGATAACTCTTCTCTTGCCTGTGGTCTGGCTCTGTGGTGCCCTTTCCTGCCCTGCTGATGAGCATGTCCTTCTGTCCCCATGCAGTGGTCAGCTCTCCTGGGGCTTGGATTAGGGCATGGCACAATAGGGCAGGATTGTGCCCTGTTCTGTTTAGAAAAAGGCCTTTTTCATGGATCCATTCAAGTCTCAGCTAATATGAAATTGTGCACTTTGCACACGGTAACTTCCTCCAAGGATCTTTTAGATTGGGCCAAGACAGGAATTTCTAAATCATCAGAAAAACTCTGCTGCAAACCATCTGAATCCAACCCTGAGAGCCTAATGTAATGCTGGGTTTTTTTGTTTGTTTGTTTGTTTTGGGGGTGAAGTAGAAAAGGATAGCTTTATCGCTTTGCCAGGCAAAAGGGGACACAGCAGGCTCCTGCCTCGACAAACTATGTGTCCCAACCAGGGAGGATTTTTTTTTTTTTGCATATTAGATTTGTTTATTTCTTATCATACTTGACATCTCATATTATATACCAAAACTGTCAGACTAAAATGTCTTTTGTAAGTCATTACGCTCTTTTGGAGTTAAGATACCTAAAGTAAGAAATATTAATCTGGAATGGGTCAGGTCCTAACAGTCTAAATAAATGATCTTTTTTTTTTTGAAATTTTGAATTTTATTTTATTTATTTTTTTATACAGCAGGTTCTTATTAGTTATCCATTTTATACATATTAGTGTATATATGTCAATCCCAATCTCCCAATTCATCCCACCACCCCCCCTCCACTTTCCCCCCTTGGTGTCCATACGTTTGTTCTCTACATCTGTGTCTCAATTTCTGCCCTGCACACTAGTTCATCTGTACCATTTTTCTAGGTCCCACATATATGCGTTAATATACGATATTTGTTTTTCTCTTTCTGACTTACTTCATTCTGTATGACAGTCTCTAGATCCATCCATGTCTCTACAAATAACCCAATTTCATTCCTTTTTATGGCTGAATAATATTCCATTGTATATATGTACCACATCTTCTTTATCCATTCGTCTGTCGATGGGCATCTAGGTTGCTTCCATGACCTGGCTATTGTAAATAGTGCAGCAATGAACATTGGGGTGCATGTGTCTTTTTGAAGTATGGTTTTCTCTGGGTACATGCCCAGTAGCGGGATTGCTGGGTCATATGGTAATTCTATTTTTAGTTTTTTAAGGAACCTCCATACTGTTCTCCATAGTGGCTGTATCAGTTTACATTCCCACCAACAGTGCAAGAGGGTTCCCTTTTCTCCACACCCTCTCCAGCATTTGTTGTTTGTCGATTTTCTGATGATGCCCATTCTAACTGGTGTGAGGTGATACCTCATTGCAGTTTTGATTTTCATTTCTCTAATAATTAGTGATATTGAGCAGCTTTTCATGTGCTTCTTGGCCTTCTGTACGTCTTCTTTGGAGAAATGTCTATTTAGGTCTTCTGCCCATTTTTTGATTGGGTTGTTTGTTTTTTTAATATTGAGCTGCATGAGCTGTTTATGTATTTTGGAGATTAATCCTTTGTCCGCTGATTCATTTGCAAATATTTTCTCCCATTCTGATGGTTGTCTTTTCATCTTGTTTGTAGTTTCCTTTGCTGTGCAAAAGATTTTAAGTTTCATTAGGTCCCATTTGTTTATTTTTGGTTTTATTTCCATTACTCTAAGAGGTGGATCAAAAAAGATCTTGCTGTGATTTATGTCAAAGAGTGTTCTTCCTATGTTTTCCTCTAAGAGTTTTATAGTGTCCAGTCTTACATTTAGGTCTCTAATCCATTTTGAGTTTATTTTTGTGTATGATGTTAGGAAGTGTTCTAATTTCATTCTTCTACATGTAGCTGTCCGGTTTTCCCAGCACCAGTTATTGAAGAGACTGTCTTTTCTCCATTGTATATCCTTGCCTCCTTTGTCATAGATTAGTTGACCATATGTATGTGAATTTATCTCTGGGCTTTCTATCCTGTTCCATTGATCTATATTTCTGTTTTTGTGCCAGTACCATATTGTCTTGATTACTGTAGCTTTGTGATGTAGTCTGAAGTCAGGGAGTCTGATTCCTCCAGCTCTGCTTTTTTCCCTTGAGACTGCTTTGGCTGTTTGGGGTCTTCTGTGTCCCCATACAAATTTTAAGATTTTTTTGTTCTTGTTCTGTAAAAAAATGCCATTGGCAATTTGATAGGCGTTAAATTGAATCTGTAGATTGCTTTGGGTAATATGGTCATTTTCACAATATTGATTCTTCCAATCCAAGAACATGGTATATTTCCCATCAGTTGGTATCATCTTTAATTTCTTTCATCAGTGTCTTATAGTTTTCTGCATACAGGTATTTTGTCTCCCTAGGTAGGTTTATTCCTAAGTATTTTATTCTTTTCGTTGCAGTGGTAAATGAGAGTGTCTCCTTAATTTCTCTTTCAGATTTTTCATCATTAGTATATAGGAATGCAAGATTTCTGTGCATTAATTTTGTATCCTGCAACTTTACCAAATTCATTGATTAGCTCTAGTAGTTTTCTGGTGGCATCTTTAGGATTCTCTATGTATAGTATCATGTCATCTGCAAACAGTGACAGTTTTTTCCAATTTGTATTCCTTTTATTTCTTTTTCTTCTCTGATTGCCATGGCTAGGACTTCCAAAACTATGTTGAATAATAGTGGTGAGAGTGGACATCGTTGTCTTGTTCCTGATCTTAGAGGAAATGCTTTCAGTTTTTCACTGTTGAGAATGATGTTTGCTGTGAGTTTGTAGTATATGGCCTTTATTATGTTGAGGTAGGTTCCCTCTATGCCCACTTTCTGGAGAGTTTTTATCATAAATCGTTGTTGAATTTTTTCAAAAGCTTTCTCTGCATCTATTGAGATGATCTTATGGTTTTTCTTCTTCAATTTGTTAATATGGTGTATCACAATGATTGATTTTCGTATATTGAAGAATCCTTGCATCCCTGGGATAAATCCCACTTGATCATGGTGTATGTTCCTTTTAATGTGTTGTTGGATTCTGTTTGCTAGTATTTTGTTGAGGATTTTTGCATCTATATTCATCAGTGATATTGGTCTGTAATTTTCTTTTTTTGTACTATCTTTGTCTGGTTTTGGTATCAGGGTGCTGGTGGCCTCATAGAATGAGTTTGGGACTGTTCCTTCCTCTGCAATTTTTTGGAAGAATTTGAGAAGGATGGGTGGTAGCTGTTCTCTAAATGTTAGGTAGAATTCACCTGTGAAGCCATCTGGTCCTGGACTTTTGTTTGTTGGAAGATTTTTAGTCACAGTTTCAATTTCATTACTTGTGATTGGTCTGTTCATATTTTCTATTTCTTCGTGGTTCAGTCTTGGAAGGTTATACCTTTCTAAGAATTTGTCCATTTCTTCCAGCTTGTCCATTTTATTGGCATAGAGCTGCTTGTAGTAGTCTCCTAGGATGCTTTGTATTTCTTCAGTGTCTGTTGTAACTTGTCCTTTTTCATTTCTAATTTTATTGATTAGAGTCCTCTCCCTCTTTTGATGAGTCTGGCTAATGGTTTATCAATTTTGTTTATCTTCTCAAAGAACCAGCTTTTGCTTTTCTTGATCTTTGCTATTGTTTTCTTTGTTTCTATTTCATTTATTTCTGCTCTGATCTTTATGATTTATTTCCTTCTACTGACTTTGGATTTTGTTTGTTCTTCTTTCTCTAGTTCCTTTAGGTATAATTTTAGATTGTTTATTTGAGATTTTTCTTGTTTCTTGAGGTAGGCTTGTATTGCTATAAATTTCCCTCTTAGAAGTGCTTTTGCTCCATCCCATAGGTTTTGTATCGTCATGTTTTTGTTGTCAGTTGTCTCTAGGTATTTTTTGATTTCCTCTTTGTTTTCTTCAGTGATCTCTTGGTTATTTAGTAACATATTATTTAGCCTCCATGTGTTTGTGTTTTTTTGTTTTTTTGTTTTTTTCCCTGTAACTAATTTCTAATCTCATAGCGTTGTGGTCAGAAAAGATGCTAGATATGATTTCAGTTTTCTTAAATTTACTGAGGCTTGATTTGTGACCCATGATGTGATCTATCCTGGAGATTGTTCCATGTGCACTTGAGAAGAAAGTGTAATCTGTTTTTGGATGGAATGTCCTATAAATACCAATTAAATCTATCTGGTCTATTGTGTCATTTAAAACTTGGGTTTCCTTATTAATTTTCTTTCTGAGTGATCTGTCCATTGTTGTAAGTGAGGTGTTAAAGTCGCCCACTATTATTGTGTTACTGTTGATTTCCTCTTTTATAGCGCTTAGCAGTTGCCTTATGTATTGAGGTGCTCCTATGCTGGGTGCATATATATTTACAATTGTTATATCTTCTTGGATTGATCCCTTGATCATTATGTAGTGTCCTTCCTTGTCTCTTGTAACATTCTTTATTTTAAAGTCTATTTTATCTGATATGAGTATTGCTACTCCAGCTTTCTTTCGATTTCCATTTGCATGGAATATCTTTTTCCATCCCCTCACATTCAGTCTGTATGTGTCCCTAGGTCTGAACTGGGTCTCTTGTAGACAGCATATATATGGGTCTTGTTTTTGTATCCATTCAGCCAGCCTGTGTCTTTTGGTTGGAGCATTTAATCCATTCACATTTAAGGTAATTATCGATATGTATGTTCCTATGACCATTTTCTTAATTGTTCTGGATTTGTTTTTGTAGATCCTTTTCTCTCTTGTTTTTTCCACTTAGAGAAGTTCCTTTAGCATTTGTTGCAGAGCTGGTTTGGTGGTGCTGAATTCTCTTAGCTTTTGATTGGCTGTAAAGCTTTGGATTTCTCTGTCAAATCTGAATGAGATCCTTGCCAGCTCTAGTAATCTTGGTTGTAGGTTCTTCCCTTTCATCACTCCATATCATGCCACTCCCTTCTGGCTTGTAGAGTGTCTGCTCAGAACTCAGCTGTAAACCTTATGGGAGTTCCCTTGTATGTTATTTGTTGTTTTTCCCTTGCTGCTTTCAATAATTTTTCTTTTTCTTTAATTTTTGTCAATTTGATTACTATGTGTCTTGGCATGTTTGTCCTTGGATTTATCCTGCCTGGGACTGTCTGTGCTTCCAGGACTTGGGTGGCTATTTCCTTTCACATGATAGGAAAGTTTTCAACTATAATCTCTTCAAATATTGTCTTAGTCCCTTTCTTTTTCTCTTCTTCTTCTAGGACTCCTATAATTCGAATGTTGTTACGTTTAATGTTGTACCAGAGGTCTCTTATGCTGTCTTCATTTCTTTTCATTTTTTTTCTTTATTCTGTTCCGCGGCAGAGAATTGCACCATTCTGTCTTCCAGGTCACTTAGCTGTTCTTCTGCCTCAGTTATTCTACTATTGATTCCTTCTAGTTTATTTTTCAATTCATTTATTGTATTGTTCATCTGTTCTTTGATTCTTCTAGTTCTTTGTTCTTTAATTCTTCTAGGTCTTTGTTAAACATTTCTTGCATCTTCTCGATCTTTGCCTCCATTCTTTTTCTGAGGTCCTGGATCATCTTCACTATCATTATTCTGAATTCTTTTTCTGGAAGATTACCTATCTCCATTTCATTTAGTTGTCTTTCTGGGGTTTTATCTTGTTCCTTCATCTGGTACATAGCCCTCTGCCGTTTCATCTCGTCTATCTTTCTGTGAATGTGGTTTTTGTCCCACAGGCTGCAGGATTGTAGTTCTTCTTGTTCTGCTGTCTGCCCTCTGGTGGATGAGGCTATCTAAGAGGCTTGTGCAAGTTTCCTGATGGGAGGGACTGGTGGTGGGTAGAGCTGGGTGTTCCTGTGGTGGGCAGAGCTCAGTAAAACTTTAATCTGCTTGTCTGCTGGTGAGTTGGGCTGGGTTCCCTCCCTGTTGGTTGTTTGGCCTGAGGCAGCCCAACAGTGGAGCCTACCTGGGCTCTTTGGTGGGGCTAATGACAGACTCTGGGAGGGCTCATGCCAAGGAGTACTTCCCAGAACTTCTGCTGCCAGTATCCTTGTCCTCACGGTGACACACAGCCACCCCCATCTCTGCTAGTCCAACACTAGCAGGTAGGTCTCGTTCGGTCTCCTATGGGGTCACTGCTCCTTCCCCTGGGTCCTGATGTGCACACTACTTTGTGTGTGCCCTCCAAGAGTGGAGTCTCTGTTTCCCCCAGTCCTGTCAAAGTCCTGCAGTCAAATCCCGCTAGCCTTCAAAGTCTGATTCTGTAGGAATTCCTCCTCTCGTTGCCAGACCCCCAGATTGGGAAGCCTGATGTGAGGCTCAGAACCTTCACTCCAGTGGGTGGATTTCTGTGTATAAGTGTTCTCCAGTCTGTGAGTCACCCACCCAGCAGTTATGGGATTTGATTTTATTGTGATTGTGCCCCTTCTACCGTCTCACTGCAGCTTCTCCTTTGTCTTTGGATGTGGGATATCATTTTTGGTGAGTTCCAGTGTCTTCCTGTCGATGATTTTTCAGCAGTTAGTTGTGATTCTTGTCCTCTCACAAGAGGGAGTGAGTACACATCTTTCTACTCCACCATATTGAACCAATAATCTCCCACACAGCGATTTTTATGCAGAAGTTTGCCTTAAAAGGTATTTATGACAAAAAGGAAAGAAATTCATCCCAATTCTATATTGTGATATTGGAATGATACGTTACCAAAGAGAGAAGAATACAGAATACTAATTCATATTTACAGTTTGGTGAGATAGTCTGATGACTGTAAACCAAAGCATTATATGTATAGAGTTACAGGAAGCATTTTTAATTAAAAACGTGCTTTCTAAATTTGTTTTTGTCTGTGTTCTTTATTGAAGTGAGGCACCTGGTTTTGTATTTTGCACTGCTAATATTTTGGGAAAGCCATAATAAAGGAGGAAATAAGGTTTTGAGAAGAAAGAAACGGTGTGGAGGTGCCACCTAGTGGTCACATCCTCGTGTCTATATTCTCTTTCTTGCCAGTGGTAATTGGAAGTCAGTGGAGGGTTGCTTAGTCGAGTTGGGGTTTCCTCGAGAATCGCTTTACGATGTCAGTGGTGAATTGATTAGCGTATTGTTGTCTTGATAGGATAATGTTTTTCCCTTTGTTTTATGGTCACTAAAATTATCCTGCTCCAAATTCATTATTTAAAATAACTTTTATTAGCTGATGGTTTTTGTTATCCTTTTTGCTAGTGTTAACTAACTATGCCAGCAAGATTTGAGTTACACTTGAAAATCATAGCTTCGTGATTTTTTACCATTTCGTTGAAATGATCTCACACGTGAACATACAGAAGACATGTAGTGTGTCTGGAGTGTATTGTGGGACCTAACCGAAGTCTGGATGATGGCCAGGTGCAGTGAAATTTCATTAAAAGTCTTTCTTCTTCTTTTAGGATTAATCAGTCTTTAGAATAATTCCATAGAAGAAAAAGATCAATGGGAAAACTCATCTTTAAAATTTTTTTTTCAGATTAGCTGTGTTCAGCAAGCACACACCTCATTAGAAAGATAACCTGTACTATTAGACAGTTGACTGTACTAATTTCTTTTCTTTACCCTTAAACCACAGGTAATCCAGAATCATGTCAAATATTGAAGTTTTTCAAAACAAAGTGCTAGTGATAGAGATCTTAAGAATGGTCAAAATTCCCAGAGGTGTATTTTATCTCCTCAGTGACGAGTAATCTTTGAAAGTTCCTCTGTTCGTGTGTATGATGCAGGGAGGGAGTTAGGGGTTGGGGAGGAACGTTTGCAGTAAAGGACTTCTACTGGGTTATAAAATAAATTTTCTCAGGATGATTTTTACTTTATTAGTATTGTTTTGGTATCTATTTTGGGCAGTATTTGCACAAAGAATCTTAACATCTGATTAGGTACTAACATTTTGTCTTTATTACACATGAAGTTTGTTTTTTTTTTTTGGTCAAGGAAATTCTCATGGTGGAATTAAATAAAACATTAAAGAAAGAACAGGAGAGCTCTTCAGACCAATGTAGACTTTAGCTAAAAACTTCCTGAAAGATGCTCTCTGAGATTTGCAAAGACAGCCCAGATAACACACCAGTCACTTAGATTGTAAAATGTCTACTGCATAGGGGTCATTGCTGAGAAGAATACAAAAGTACGTATGATGGAGTCTGTATTCTCAAAGTCCTAGTAAGAGGCAGTATTGAGACAAGTGTGGAGCAAATTGTCTGTGTTTGAGTCCCTGCTCTGCCCCTTACTAGTAGTGTGACTTTTGAGAAGTTACTTGACCTCTCTCTGCCTCAGTTTCCTCCTCTGTGAGTGGAAATAATAAGAACTGACCTTGTAGGTTTGAATGGAAAGTTCTTAGGACAGTGCCTGGATATATGCGGACTCAGTCCACATCGGGTGTTCTCATCTCATCATCTGGTGAGGAAGCCAAAGCATAGGCATCATACACAAGAGGACACTTCAACACTGTATTTGATCAAGTAGGAAATTGATAGGACCTTTTACTAGAATGGTTCACAAAAGACAAACCAGTATGAGCTAGGATATTTTAGAAAGGGAGGAAATAGGAATAGAACTGAGTTTTGAACACTTCAAAAAAAAAAAAAAGATCTGAAGCCAGTTTTTCTTATTCAGATTTCAGTTGTGGAGAATTATGATTTTTTAAACAACTTTATTGGAGTATGATTGCTTTACAATGGTGTGTTAGTTTCTGCTTTATAACAAAGTGAATCAGTTATACATATACATAAATCCCCATATCTCTTCCCTCTTGCATCTCTCTCCCTCCTACCCTCCCTATCGCACCCCTCTATGTGGTCACAAAGCACTGAGCTGATCTCCCTGTGCTATACGGCTGCTTCCCACTAGCTATCTATTTTACATTTGGTAGTATATATATGTCTATGCCACTCTCTCACTTTGTCCCAGCTTACCCTTCCCCCTCCCTGTGTCCTCAAGTCCATTCTCTAGTAGGTCTGCGTCTTTATTCCCGTCCTGCCCCTAGGTTCTTCATGACCTTTTTTTTTTTTTTTTTTTAGATTCCATATATATGTGTTAACAGATGGTATTTGTTTTTCTCTTTCGGACTTCATTCTGTATGACAGACTCTAGGTCCATCCATGTTTCTACAAATAACCCAATTTCGTTTCTTTTTATGGCTCAGTATTATTCCATTGTATATATGTGCCACATCTTCTTTATCCATTCATCTGTCGATGGACACTTAGGTTGCTTCCATGTCCTGGCTATTGTAAATAGTGCTGCAATGAGCATTGTGGTACATGACTCTTTTTGAATTATGGTTTTCTCACGGTATACGCCCAGTAGTGGGATTGCTGGGTTGTATGGTAGTTCTAGTTTTAGTTTTTTAAGGAACCTCCATACTGTTCTCCATAGTGGCCGTATCAATTTACATTGCCACCAACAGTGCAAGAGGGTTCCCTTTTCTCCACACCCTCTCAAGCATTTATTCTTTGTAGATATTTTGATGATGGCCATTTTGACTGGTGTGAGCTGATATCTCATTGTAGTTTTGATTTGCATTTCTCTAATGATTAGTGATGTTGAGCATCCTTTCATGTGTTTGTTGGCAATCTGTATATCTTCTTTGGAGAAATGTCTATTTAGATCTTCTGCCCATTTTTGGATTGGGTTGTTTGTGTTTTTGATATTGAGCTGTATGAGTTGCTTGTATGTTTTGGAGATTAATCCTTTGTCTGTTGCTTCATTTGCAAATATTTTCTCCCATTCTGAGGGTTGTCTTTTCGTTTTGTTTAAGTTTTCCTTTGCTGTGCAAAAGCTTTTAAGTTTTATTAGGTCCTATTTTTTAATTTTTGTTTTTATTTGCATTTCTCTAGGAGATGGGTCAAAAAGAATCTTGCTGTGATTTATGTCATAGAGTGTTCTGCCTATGTTTTCCTCTAAGAGTTTGATAGTGTCTGGCCTTACATTTATGTTTTTAATCCATTTTGAGTTTATTTTTGTGTATGGTGTTAGGGAGTGTTCTAATTTCATTCTTTTACATGTAGCTGTCCAGTTTTCCCAGCACCAGTTATTGAAGAGGCTGTCTTTTCTCCACTGTATATTCTTGCCTCCTTTATCAAAGATAAGGTGACCATATGTGCATGGGTTTATCTCTGGGTTTTCTATCCTGTTCCATTGATCTATATTTCTGTTTTTGTGCCAGTACCATACTGTCTTGATTACTGTAGCTTTGTAGTATAGTCTGAAGTCAGGGAGCCTGATTCCTCCAGCTTTGTTTTTCTTTCTCAAGATTGCTTTGGCTATTCGGGGTCTTTTGTGTTTCCATACAAATTGTGAAATTTTTTGTTCTAGTTCTGTGAAAAATGCCATTGGTAGTTTGATAGGGATTTCATTGAATCTGTAGATTGCTTTGGGTAGTATAGTCATTTTCACAATGTTGATTCTCCCAATCCAAGAACATGGTATATCTCTCCATCTGTTTGTATCATCTTTAATTTCTTTCATCAGTGTCTTATAATTTTCTGCATCAGTGGGAGGGAGCTGTGAAGGAGGAAAGGTTTCCACACACCAGGAAGCCCCTTTGCAGGCATAGACTGCGGGTGGTGGAGGGGGGAAGCTTCGGAACCATGGAGGAGAGCACAGCAACTGGGGTGCAGAGGGCAAAGCGGAGAGATTCCCGCACAGAGGATTGGTGCCGACCAGCACTCACCAGCCTGAGAGGCTTGTCTGCTCCCCTGCCGGGACGGGTGAGGGGGTGGGGCTGGGAGCTGAGGCTCTGGCTTCGGAGGTTGGATCCCAGGGAGAAGACTGGGGTTGGCTGTGAGAACACGGCCTGAAGGGGCTAGTGCGCCATAGCTAGCCGGGAGGGAGTCCAGGAAAAAGTCTGGAGCTGCGGAAAAGGCAAGAGACTTTTTCTTGCCTCTTTGTTTCCTGGTGCGTGAGGAGAGGGGATTAAGAGCGCTGCTTAAAGGAGTTCCAGAGACGGGTGTGAGCTGTGGCTATCAGTGCAGACCCCAGAGACGGGCATGAGACGCTAAGGTTGCTGCTGCAACCACCAAGAAGCCTGTGTGCAAGCACAGGTCACCATCCACACCTCCCCTCCTGGGAGCCTGTGCAGCCCGCCACTGCCAGGGTCCTGTGATCCAGGGACAACTTCCCCGGGAGAATGCACGGTGCACCTCAGGCTGCTGCATCGTCACTCTGGCCTCTGCCGCCGCAGGCTCGCCCCGCACTCTGTACCCCTCCCTCCCCCTGGCCTGAGTGAGCCAGAGCCCCTGAATCAGCTGCTCCTTTAACCCTGTCCAGTCTGAGCGAAGAACAGACGCCCTCCGGTGACCTACATGCAGAGGCGGGGCCAAATCCAAAGCTGAACCCCAGGAGCTGTGCAAACAAAGAAGAGAAAGGGAAACCTCTCCCAGCAGCCTCAGGAGCAGCGGAGTACGTCTTCACAATCAACTTGAGGTCCCTGCATCTGTGGAATACCTGAATAGACAACGAATCATCCCAAATTGAGGAGGTGGACTTTGGGAGCAAAGATATATATATATTTTTCCCTTTTTCTCTTTTTGTGAGTGGTATGTGTATGCTTCTGTGTGTGATTTTGTCTGTATAGCTTTGCTTTCATCATTTATCCTAGGGTTCTGTCTGTCCATTTTTGTTTTGTATAGTTTTTAGCGCTTGTTATCATTGGTGGATTTGTTTTTGGTTTGGTTGCTCTCTTCTTTATTTTTTTTAATTACTTAAAAAAATTTTTTTAATAATTATTTTTAATTTTAATAACTTTATTTTATTTTATCTCCTTCCTTCCTCCCTCCCTCCCTCCCTCCCTCCCTCTCTCTCTCTCTCTCTCTCTCTTTCTTTCTTTCTTTCTTTTTTTTCTCCCTTTTATTCTGAGCTGTGTGGATGACAGGCTCTTGGTGCTCCAGCCAGGTGTCAGGGCTGTGCCTCTGAGGTGGGAGAGCCAAGTTCAGGACATTGGTCCAGAAGAGACCTCCCCGCTCCACGTAATATCAAGCAACGAAAATCTTCCAGAGATCTCCATCTCAACGCCAAGACCCAGCTCTACTCAATGACGAGCAAACTTCAGTGCTGGACACCCCATGCCAAACAAATAGCAAGACAGGAACACAACCCCACCCATTAGCAGAAGCTGCCTAAAATCATAGTAAGGCCACAGACACCCCAAAACACACCACCAGACGTGGACCTGCCCACCAGAAAGACAAGATCCAGCCTCATCCACCAGAACACATGCACTAGTCCCCTCCACCAGGAAGCCTACACAACCCACTGAACCAACCTTACCCACTGCACGCAGACACCAAAAACAACAGGAACTACAAACCTGCAGCCTGCGAAAAGGAGACCCCAAACACAGTAAGTTAAGCAAAATGAGAAGACGGTGAAAAATACAGCAGATGAAGGAGCGAGGTAAAAATCCACCAGACCTAACAAATGAAGAGGAAATAGGCAGTCTACCTGAAAAAGAATTCAGAATAATGATAGTAAAGATGATCCAAAATCTTGGAAATAGAATGGAGAAAATACAAGAAACGTTTAACAAGGACCTAGAAGAACTAAAGAGCAAACAAACAGCGATGAACAACACAATAAATGAAATTAAAAATTCTCTAGAAGGGATCAATAGCAGAATAACTGAGGCAGAAGAACGGATAAGTGACCTGGACCATAAAATAGTGGAAATAACTTTCACAGAGCAGAATAAAGAAAAAAGAGTGAAACGAATTGAGGACAGTCTCAGAGACCTCTTGGACAACATTAAACGCACCAAGATTCGAATTATAGGGGTGCCAGAAGAAGAGAAAAAGAAAGGGACTGAGAAAATATTTGAAGAGATTATAGTTGAAAACTTCCCTTATATGGGAAAGGAAATAGTTAAGTCCAGGAAGCACAGAGAGTCCCATACAGGATAAATCCAAGGAGAAATACGCCAAGACACCTATTAATCAAACTATCAAAAATTAAATGCAAAGAATTATGATTCTTGATGCTGTGTCCTTCTGTAGGGCTAAGGACAAAAAGTAAGCTCTCCCCTTGTTTGCTCATCGTTCATTTTTCATTTATTGAGCACCAATTTATGGACTATGTCCTATGTGCCAGGCACTCTGCTTGGCACTGGGGAATCCAATGGTGGGGGCGAGGCAGACAAGAATCACTGCTGTAGTTTTTGTTCTCCAACCTTTTAAATAATTTTCCCCGCATGCCTCAGTGTGCTCTCTGGATTCCTCATGCTGAACTTTAAAAAATTTTTATGTTAAAAAACCATTGACTGGGGCTTCCCTGGTGGCGCAGTGGTTGAGAGTCTGCCTGCCGTTGCAGGGGACACGGGTTCGTGCCCCGGTCTGGGAAGACCCCACATGCCGCGGAGTGGCTGGGCCTGTGAGCCATGGCCACTGAGCCTGCGCGTCCGGAGCCCGTGCTCCGCAACGGGAGAGGCCACAGCAGTGAGAGGCCCGTGTACCGCAAACGACAACAACAACAACAACAAAAAAAAACGATGACTGTGAAAATTTTCAAACACATACAACAACGTAGTCAGAGGAGTCTAATGAAAACCCAGGTACCCATTACCCATCCTCAGCGTCAACATTTATCGTATCTATGACCCCCTTCCTGACCCTGTGCCTGTAGGAGTTATTTTAAAGCAAATCCAAGACATCATGTCATTTCACCCATAAATACTCAGTATGAGTCTCTAATTGATAAGGGTTTTTCAGAAATATAACCACCGTGCCATTATCCACCTAACAAAATTAAGAATAATTCCTTAATATTAAATTATCTCAAAGATATTTACTTTTTTTTAAAGTTTAAATTAACATACAGAAAAGTGGACTTTTTTGGTGTAAGGTCCCATGAATTTTAACACATGTTAAGAATACAGAACAGTTCCATTGCTTCCCCAGACTCTCCATGCTATCCCTTTGTAGTTCCACTCTTCCCACATCTGTAGGAGAACACCATATAAATGGAATAATGTGGCATATACTCTTGTGTCTGTTTTTTTTCGCTCAGCATAATGCCTTTGAAATTCATTCAAGTTGCATGTATCTATAGTTCTTTCCCTTTCATTGCTATATTCCATTGTATGAAATACATTGAATAGTTTTCCATTGTATGGATGTACCATAGTTTGTCCATTTATCTGTTGAAGGATATTCGGGCTATTTGCAATTTTTGGCAGTAATGAATAGAACCAGGTTTTTGTGTGAACATCAATTTTCATTTCTCTGAGATAAATGCTCAAAAGTGAATTGCTGAGTTGTTTGGTAAGTATATGTTTACCTTTAGAAGAAACTGCAAAAACTGTTTTCCACAGTGGCTATACATTTTGCATTTCCCTTCAGTCATATATGATTGTTTGAATTGTTCCATAGTCTTTCCAGTACTTGGCATTGTTAGAATTTAAAATTTTGGCCATTCTAGTAGGTGTGTAGTGGTATATCATCATTGTTTTAATTTGCATTTTCCTGTGGCTAATGGTGTTGAATGTATTTTCATGAGCCTGTTTGCCATGTATACATCCCCTTTGGTGAAATGTTTGTCTTTTGCCCTTTTTTTAAAGTTGGGTTGTTTATTTTCTTACTGTTGAGGTTTGAGAGTTCTTTAAATATTCTGTTTCCAAGTCCATTATCAGATAAAGGACTGATTTATCTTTTTTGCAAAATATTTTCTTCCACTTTGTTGGCTTGTCTTTTCATTCTCTTAACAATGTCTTTTGCAGAGGAGAAAATTTTAATTTTGAGGTAGTTTTAATTTATCATTTTCTTCTTTTGGTGTCATGTCTAGAAATCTTTGCCTAACCCCGGGTCATGAAGATTTTCTTTTATGCTTTCCTTTAAAAGTTTTATAGTTTTACATTTTAACACTAGATATATGATCCATTTTGAATTAATTTTGTTTTGTTTCATTGTTTTTCCCGTATAAAAAAGGATCCCAATATCAAGGTATAGGGAAGGGGAAGAACAAGGGACATACCCCTTGGTGTAAGGACGCAGAGGGGGCAGGAGAAGGATAAGCCTCAAAAGGAGGGGTGGGAGGGGAATGTCATTAAGGCAGCAAAATATTCTCTGTAAAAAGTTGGGGGAGTCTCCATAGCCTCAGAGATGAAGGCAGAGGTGGCCTTCTTAGTGGGGGGCTCTCCACTCAAATGTTCAAAGGAAGGGAATGTTGGCTTCTCTTCTCTTGGTTCTGTTGCAACTATTCCTTGGCTCACTCTGGGTTACCTTCTGCCTTATGTAGATGAGAGTGCTGTGGGGCTCGGAAGGCAAAGATTCACTTGTGTGGGTTAAAAGTCAGCATCTCCAGCAGCAGCTGTGCTCCAGACTCCTCCATCTCAGGTACCACCAACTGCACTGTGCAGGGCCCTCTGAGGGAAAAGCCTCCTGGGGGTAGAGACACATCTCGGGGCCAGTCATCCGCTGGGGGCAGTCCAGTCAGGTCAAAGATTTTGCCTAACTGGTCAGCTTTAGAGTTTCCACAGAAGAGAGGCTTTCAATGAAACATCTCTGTGGAGATACAGCCAACGCTCCACATGTCCACAGGGTTGCATACGTAGACTGCAAAAGAACTTGTGGAGCACGGTACCAGAGTGTAACAACCACAGGTGTAAGTGCCATCTGGTAGCTGTAGATTCTGGCCAGGCCAAAGTCAGCCAGCTTGACTGTCCCACCACTTGTCACCAGAATGTTCTCTGGCTTCAGGTCTTGATGAACGATGCAGTTGGCATGAAGGAAATCTAGGCCTCTTAGAAACTGGTGCATCAGATCCTTGATGGTCTCCACTGGCAAGCCTGGTGGGGGTGCCTTGTCCCGATATGTCCTTAGGTCTTGGTCCACATGCTCAAACACCAGGGTCACTTTGGTCTCCCGGTCAGTTCAGGCTGTGGCACAGATGTCCATCAGTCAGACAACACTGGGATGCTCAAAAGCCTCCAGCCGCCGCAATAAGCCACCCCATGAACTGTGCTGATGGGAAGGCCCCCTCCAGCACCTCCTCCACTGGGGATTCTTACACTCTTGAGGGCCACAGAGTAGCCACTGTGGGGATCATGGGCCTTATACACCGTCCCATAGGCACCAACACCAATCTCAGCCACTGGCTCATATCGAGGGGTAGCCATTCTCAGACCAGAGGAGACCCTACAATCACAGAGACTCCTACCACCGAAATTCCTTCCACAGTTCGGATGGTATGAGCCTCACCCCGTGCCTGGAGCTGCGGGGGAGGCCTGTTATTGGGGCCTTGGAGCCGGTTCCTGCGGCGCCGTACACTTGAGCTTGGTCTGGGGCAGCTGGCCACTATGGGGCCGACCATAGACCTTGAGTTAAATTTTATAAAAGATATAAGGTTTAGGTCAAGGTTCCTTTGTTTTTGCATATGAATGTCCATTTGTTCCAACACCATTTGCTGAGGACTGGTTTTTTTCCATTGAATTATTTCTACACTCTTTTCAAATGTAACCTGGCCATATATGTGTGGATCTATTACTGGACTCTTTATTCTGTTCTGTTGCTCTATTGTGTCTATCCCTTTGCCAGTACTGCACTGTCTTAATTACTGCAGCTTTATGGTAAGTCTTCAAATCAGGTCATGTGATTTCCCTAATTTTATTTTTCTTTTATAAAAATTATTTTGGCTATCCTAGTTCTTTTTTGTCTTTTCATATAAATTTTAGAATCAGCTTGTCTATATGTATAGAGAATCATGCTAGGATTTTGATTGAGGTTGCACAAATTTATAGATAAGTTTGGTGAGAACAGACATCTTTATTATGTTGAATCTTCCAATCCATCAACATGGTACACCTTTCTATTTAAGTCTTCTTTGATTTCTTTCAGCAGCATTTTGTGGTTTCAGTATATAGATGCTATACATACATTTTTAGATTTATACTTATTTAGTTTTTTGGAACTATTATAAATGGTACGTTTTTGGGGATCTAGTTGTACCATGCTAGTATATATATAAATATGATTAATTTTTGTGTGTTGACTTTTATCTGGTGAACTTGCTAAAAATCACTTATTAGTTCCAGGTGGGTTTTTTTGTTTCCTTCCTGGTACCATGGGGCTTTCTCCATAGTTAGTCATCTTGTCTGTGAATAGGAATAGTTTTATTTTTTAATTTCCAATCTTGTGTACCTTTTATTTCTTCTTCTTGCCTTTTTTTCTTACACTGGCAAGAACTTCCAGTACAGTTTTGAATAGGGGTGGTGAGAGTGGACATTTCTGCTTTGTTTTTAATTTTGGGATGAAAGCATTCAATCTTTTACCATTAAGTATGATTTTAGCTGCAGGTTTTATCTGGTTGAAGAAGTTCCCTTTTATTCCTGCTTTGCTGAGAGAGTTTTAAAATCAAGAATGGATGTTAAATTTTTCAAATGCTTTTCTATATCAATTGATGTGATTGTTATTATTATTTTTATCATTTTTCCAGTAGACTGCTACTCTGGTAGATTACATTGGTTGGTTTTTGCCTATTGAACTAGTCTTGCGTTCCCATGATAAACCTACTTGGTTGAGGTTCATGTCAAGTTTTGAAGTTCCAGCTGGAGATGTCTAATAAGGGATCGACTAGCAGAGAACATGTAGACTTGTGTTTGGGCTGATATTTATACTGGAAATCAGCTGGCTATTTGGGCTGTTAACCACCCGATTAACTTCTGTTGTCCTGCTCCCTGAGAACCCACCCAGTGAGCAGCCATGCCTCTGCTGCTTATATACTTTACTTCTACCCCCATCTATGTACATATATTTGGTTTCGTTCTTTTTCCTTGCCTGTACTGTACCAGAACCTTTTAACTATTGGCCACTTCCAGGCATCTACTTCCTCCGTCTGTGCTTGGCGTATTTAATTTATAGCAGAAGAGTTTGGGGATAAATTGTATTTTAAGAAACAAACATTTATTTTAATATAAACACATCTGTCATTAGAGTATTCAAATTTAAATGATATTAAGTAATTGTTTTCACTAATTTGGTCCTTTCATGAGGCAAGAAAACAATATGGATGTCTTGTCATATGTAGTCCTCTAAGATCTGATTGTAAATTGCAATTTATTTTGGAAGGTCATGGAAACAAACCAGAGAGTAATATAAATGTTTGCATGTGGTTAGCATAATTTGCTTGCCTCCCCGGGGGCTAAATTCCAAAGAATTTGTTTCTGTATTCTTGAGTCTGGAGACAGTACAGCGATGCAGAGATCCCTGTGAAAGCAAGCCCTCATCCAGGGAGGCTCGGAGTGCATGGCCTCCCTGCTTGCCCCCTTCCTGGGAAGCAGTGAGGATGCCATGGGTTGTGGTGTGAGCTCAGAGTGCTGCTTTCTGTTAAAACATAGTCTCAGTTTCTTTGAGCAAACCATTAATAGATGTCAAATTCACATTATAGGTTTTAGTTCCCAAGCAGTGTTAAAAGCAAACGTGTGGGGTTTTATATTTCCAGCTGCCTTTTTTTTTTCAAAGTAAAATATGTAGGTTTTGGTTTTCAGCAGGCCACATTTCTTCTAATAAAAACAGTTGGAACAAAATATGTTTTATAAGCATATAAAAATGTCAGACCATAATGATTTTAGTGCTGCATATTTAAAAAATGGGTCACTAATATCTAAGATGTTAGTATCTGCAAAGAAAGTAAATTATGGAAAGTAAATGACAATATATCATTTATATAAAGGAGAAGGTGGTTGGAAACTAGTTCAGCAACCATATTGAGACCATTTTATTTCAGCTTTTATATAATATGCATGTCTTTCAGCTTTAAGTTATTTAAATTTTGGCCTTAAAATTATTAAACCTTTGTACTTGAAACTGGGTCCCAAAATTTCAAAAATCCCATCTGTGTTTGGAGACATAATTCATTATGTGAAAAAGTACCTTCTTTCCATGGTCTCACCAGAGAAAGCATCTCAGTAGGTTCTGGTCCCTAAATCAGTTGTGTTTCCTTCTCATAGGTTCATTTCTATCATCTGATTGACATGCTGAGCTCCTTTTGTCCTGTCTTCTAGGAAGCTCAGAAAAAGATTCTTCAGCCCATTTCTAACAAGACTACAGAACTTTTAGCCTATGCATTTGGCATACTGTCATTTTCATCTTATTTCTTTCACCTTTATTTTTCTTTTGCCTAATTTTTTTTACTTAACTCTCTTCCCTTGTTATGCTGTAGTTAGTGTTATAAGTTACTGTATATCCATATTGGAATTATATAGTTGGAAATATATAAATCTGATTTCTTTTTCTTTGATCACTTCATCCATATCATTACATTTTCCTAGCAGTTTGCCTTTTTTTTTTTTTTTTTGTAACTTAGACAATTACATATTCTTAAATGATAAAATTCCAAACAGGAAAATTCCTGGGACATATTTTAAGAAATCTTTACTGCCTTTTCAGATAATAAAAGTAATGCTAACTGGTTATAAATACTTCAGACATCATAGAAATATACAATGTAGCAAATAAAGGTCTTCTAGAATCTCCTCCTTCCGAAACAAAAACAAAACTCAAAAAGCAAAACCCCAAACTGTTAACTATTTGGTGTATAGCTCTATGGCATGACTTTAAGTTGTATTATATTGGAGTGGCAGTGGAAACTTCTTTTCCTCTGTGAATCTTGGCTATATAACATTTTCTCATTTCTATGCTGATAAATATATTTTTTTCCTTCTTCTTCTTCTTCCTCCTCTCCTCCCCCTCCCCCTCCCCCTCCTTCGTCTTTACAGTCTTGAAGATGTGCTAGTTAAATATGAGGATTATACAACTCAGTATTCTAGGAATGCTTTGTAGGAGGGGTCATGGTTGCTCGCCACACCAAGAAAATGGAATTTTTAAAGAAGTTTATTTATTTAATTTATTTGTTTTTGGCTGCATTGGGTCTTTGTTGCTGCACGCGGGCTTTCTCTAGTTGCAGCAAGCGGAGGCTACTCTTCATTGCGCGGGCTTCTCATTGCGGTGGCTTTTCTTGTTGTGGAGCACAGGCTCTAGGCGCGTGGGCTTCAGTAGTTGTGGCACACAGGCTCAGTAGTTGTGGCTCACAGCCTCTAGAGCACAGGCTCAGTAGTTGTGGCGCACGGGCTTAGTTGCTCCGCAGCATGTGGGATCTTCCTGGACCAGGGCTCGAACCCGTGTCCCCTGCATTGGCAGGTGGAGTCTTAACCACTGCGCCACCAGGGAAGCCCTGGGCAAATGGAATTTAAGGTGTAGGGGGTGGCGGTTAACAGCCTGGCCATGGCGTTGGCATTAGATAGGCCTGTGTTCAAGGCCTGGTAGCTGAGTGACTCCAGGCAAGTTATCTCTCCTCTATAAGGCCTGGTTTTCTGGGGATAGTAATACTTGTTTTAAAGTGTTGTTGTTATGAACAAATGAAAGATTGTATATCAAGCACTTAGCACAGTGTCTGGTACGTAGTAAAGGCTAAATAAATGTTAGCTGCTGTATTAGTGATATTTTGACTAATTACTGATTGCTGTTTAATAGAGTAATTCTAAATAATTATGTGCAAACAAGATAGAAGTTTACTTCTTTCCCACATTATGTCTAGATAGAAGGCCCGGGGCTGACTGTGGTTCCACAGTTACTAAGGACCAGGTTCTTTGTACCTTGATGCTTGTATACAGTTCTCCCTTGGTATCCATGGGGAATTGGTTCCAGGACCCCCCATGGATACCAAAATCTGTGGATGCTCAAGTCCCTTATTTAAAATTATGTAGTACAGTCAGCCCTCTATATCCACAGGTTCCGCATGGGTTGAATCCATGGATGTGGAAACTGCAGATATGGAGGGCCCGTGTATCTTCCATCTGTCATTTCAGATATAGCAAAACTCTTATTTTTAAATGAGACTTCATGATTGTCTTAGCTGAATAGTAGCTGAGACTATGACCAAAATTTGGATGTTACTTGGGGCAGACATTCTTTTCCCCATGTCAGTTTGCCAGGGCAACAGTTCAGGAAAATGTACATGGACTTACAATATTTGTCCAGATCTGTTTGGTTTCTAAAGCTGGATTTAAGATATTCAGGGGTTTTGGTTGCTTAGCTTTTAGCCTAGTTAGGACTCTGGGCTACTGCAGTAATTACACTGAACTATTCTCCATCTTTCTTAAAAACCTATAGAACTTCCTAAAATGTCATGAAAATTGATTTAGCTTGTTTTAATTAACAAGGAGAAAAACTGATTCAGAGACATTAAACAGCTTAGTAAACTCGGCTGAAGAATGAATCTGTGTTTATGAATAGCCCAACATCCAAACAAGATCCTCCCTTGCTTTTGGATTCTGTTTTGAGACCTTCACAGTGAAGACTTTTCCTGGATTGAAAAAAAAAAAAAAGATAACAACAAAACAATACCCAAAGAATTGAAAAAGCTAACAGCCTTTTGATCAGTCAATCAGTGAATCTGGTTTCTACTGTTTAACATTAGCTGTTTTTAGGACTTGGTGTGGACAGATTTTACAGGGAGGCAGACTCGGGCTTTGTGATTTCATGTTGCCTTCCTGTAGGGATGCAGCGTTTCCATTGGATGAGTCCAGAATTCTGTTACTGTCATTGACTTTACATAGTGATAACATAAAACAGCATTAAAGAAAGAAAATCCCACACCCTTGGTAATAGTTGGTAGCAGAATTTTATTTTTAGAAAGCAAAATTTGGAAACAACTGTATTTATTATTTTAAAAGTTTTTAAAGTATTTTTGTAATGTGTGTTTCACTGTTATCATTACTCTACATATGAATGCTTCTATATTTTAAACAAAATATTCACTAATATTTACCTTTCCAATGAGATATTTTATTTGCACGACTATTTTTAAAGCATGTGCTCATTTTGGTGGAGTTGCTCTTGTGGTGTTTAAACTATATTTACATATTTTCCTGTTCCTTATGAATGTCTTGTTTCTGACATAAGACTAAATACCAAATGCTTTTTTTGTGTGGTTGTTGGAGAGCTTACAGATAGAACACACACACAAAAAGAATGTTTATTATTAAATAAATACATTTATATTTCATTTATAAAGAACAGTTTTAGTTATTTTTGTAAGCTTTTAAATATATTACTAAGTTTTATTTATTAGTAAAACGTACTTTTAACATTTCAGTGTATTTTCTTTCTACAAGTTCTTTTTCAGTGTATACAAATTACCCATACCTATATAATAAATTAGAATCTAAGTGTGTGTGCATAATGTGTTTGTATACATATATATAATATATATATCATATATAAATATACAATATATACTGTGTAAATAATGTTATATTGTAAAAATTCCCCTTGTCAATAATTATACTTTGTGAATAACTTTTAAATAAATAACTTTTAAATAACTGCCTAGTACCACAATACATTGTGTGATATACCACATTTTACCAGTTCCCTTGTTGTTGAACATTTAGATGTTGTGCTATTAGAAAAAATGCTGCAGCAAACATCCCCATATATTTATCTTTGTAGCCCTCATGATTTCCCTAGGATAAATTCCTAGGAATAGAGTTACTGGCTTAAACGGGTATGAAAAAATTTTAAAGGCTCTTGATACGTAATGCCAAATTCATTCATTCAATCCAAAAATATTTTCTAAGCACCAATAATATGTGGTGCTGTCAGGATACAACGATGAATAAGACAGTCTCTGCCATCAACTCACAGTCTAGTTGGGGGACAGACATAGGTATGATTAAGCTCAAGTCTGTGCTCTCCAGAGAGGTTGTATTAATTTACATGTCACTAACATTGTCAATATATGCAAGTAGTTTTGGAATGTGTATGTGTGTTCTTTTGAATTCGGGCATCATGGAATACTTTATAGGAAATAAAATATTTGTGTTTTGATTAGTACATATCATGAATCACATACCCAATAATTTTTGACATTAGTGATTTAGAAAACCTAATTCATTTCAGTATCCTCATTTCTTTAACAAGGCATTCGTCTACATTTGTATTGTGTTCTCATTTCCAGAGCTTTACAAGGTCTTTCCTACCTTGTTCTTCCAGTGTCTTGGTACTTTCTGCCGCTGACACTACCGAGTAGAACACTGCACTGACACTTGGAATGGTTGATAAAGACTCGTTTGCTTAAAACTATCTTACTACGATTTTGTTCTCCTTTTCAAAGGAGAAAGACCCTTATTTTATATGTGTTCTTTATAAATATGGACAAGGCATGTAAGAGTGGAACCTAAATACCTCTAGTAGTGAAAACTCATGGTAATGCTATTATATTTAATTTGCAGATTCTCCAATACCTTTTAAGCACTGCCTTAGTAATTCAGGACAAAAACAGCAGATTTCCCAGTTTTCAGGACAGTAAGTTGATGGGTTGTATTCATATAACTAGTATATTAAATACCTGGCAGTCAAAGGCAATTATTTGTCATCAGAATAGACTAGTGACATTAAGGAGGGGAAAACCCCCGTGGTTTCAGTGTTGTCTGAGTTGGGCGTCCAAATGTGGTTTTCATGGAGCACTGAGCTGCACTTCCATGTCCAGAACACACAGTCCTTGGGAATAATTATCCTGTTCACCACTGGATAGATTTCCCACATGTGAAGGCTGCCAAGCTCCTCTGGCTTCTAATTTAGGAGCTAAAGAGATTTCCTTACAGGGCTCAACACTGATCTTTGAACAAATGTATGGCCTTCTCCATTCACTCAAAAATGGCTCCAGGTGGACACTGTACCAAGTGTGGCAAGATAAATTATGTGACTGAGATGTTTTCCAAAACATACTTTTTCACAGTAATATAGCTAATGTTTTTCTGGTCCACTGGAATTCTCCAAGACTGTCTTTATGACTGTGCGTATGACCTCCGTCCTTAAATGGGTAAACAAACTATTTTAATAAATAATGAGGGATGGTATAACTTCTACCACTGCACACTTATAGTTTTATCCATTTGTATTTCATCTGATCTTGATGAAGTGCATACTTTTATTTAGGAAATAAAATAAGTGAAGTAGATCGCATATTACACCATGGAAATTCTGAAGATTTGTACTTTTAGGACAAGTTTTTAGAGAGGTAGGGGTTTCAGTTTGATTATTATTTGGATTCCTGGTTTAATATATCCTTAAATTTTATATTTGAGTCTATATTTGATAAAAGGTATCTTGATATTGGTAATCTCTTGGGACTTAAATTTTTCAGGCAATATTATGTTGCCAAGATATATCTATATTTTTGCATGTATCAGTAGTGCACTCTTTTTGAGGACTGTGTAACATTCCACAGTGGGAATGTACCTACATTTTTTAATACATATTCTTGTAAATAGACATTTGGGTTATTTCCAGACCTTTTTTTTTTTTTTTTTACTATGAAAGCCCTGGTCATGAACATTCTTGTCTATGTCATCTGCTACACATATATAAGAATTCCTCTGGTTTTTACTACTTGGGAGTGGAATTCCTGAGTCATAGGGTATCTGAATGTTCAGCTTTATAAGATAATACAGTCATGCCTTCCAAAGTGGTTGTAGCAGTTTACATTCCTACCTGCAATACTTAAGAAATCTTGTTTATCCATATTCTCTGTAAACACTTGGTAGTTCAGACTTTAAAATTTTTGCTCAGTATGTGAGTTTATAATGGTCTTTATTTGCATTTCTCTGATCACTATTACGGTTAAATATTTATTCAAATACTTACTGTCATGTATTCCTTCTTTTGAAAAATGCCTGTCCATGTCTTTTGCCTAGTTTTAAAAATTGGATTGACTGGGCTTTTCTTCTTATTATTGGAGTTTTTAATATATTCTTGATACTAATCCTTTGCTGATTTTATAGATGGGAGATATCCTCTCCCAGTTTGTAACTTGTTTTTTTCACTTTTCCTAAGGTGACTTTTAATGGTGAGACATCCTTGATTTTTACAGAGTCAAATTTATTAATATTTTATAATGAACCCCTCCCTGTCTTTTAAAGAAAACCTTTCCTTTCAAGGTCAGAAAGAACAAAAAATATTTTCCACTAAAATTAAAAAATTTTTGCTTCTGATATTTAGTCCTGATCCATCGGGAATTAGTTTTCATATGATGTGAAGCAGAGGTTCAGTTTTCATTTTTATCACCTAATTCACCGTCTCTGTCATATATTAAAGTCATATATGTGTGTGAGACTTTTTCCTGAGCTCTCTTCTATTCCATAGGTCAATATGTTTATCCCTGCCCGGAGTCATGTTCTTTTAATTGGTTCTTAAGAAGAAGTCCTAATAGTGGATAGGGCACAACTCCCCTCCTTGCTCTTCTGTTTCAGAAGTGTCTTGGCTGTTTTTGGCTTTTTGTTCTTCCATGAGAATTTTAAAATCAGCTTCTAAAGATCCATGAAGAACCTTCTTAGGATTTTAATTAGCATTGTATTGAATTTTTAGGTCAATTTGGAGAGAATATCATCTTTATGATATTAGGTCTTCCTAATTAGGAACCTGGTATATCTCTCAATCTATTTAGGTATTGTTTAATGTCTCCCAATAAAGTTTAAAACATTCCTGTGTTTGAATCTGGCATCTGTTTATTCCTAGTTACTTGATATTTTTAATGCTGATTATAAATCATGTCTTCTAAATTATGTTTTAGTAGTTTATTGTTGGTGTACAGAAGTGTGATTAGTTTTTGTATGTTGATCTTATATCCAGCCATCTTGCTAAACTCTCTTTGAAAAAATAATGTTATTTGTAGATTCTTTTGGGATTTCTATGTATACGTCATAGTTGACATTTTTATCTCCTCTTTTCCATTCTTTTTGCCTTTTTTCCTTGTACTGTTTAGGAACTCCATGACAATGTTGACTAGAAGTTACAATAATGGGCATTCTTTTCTTGTCCTTGATCTTAAAGGCCATGCTTTTCATGTTTTCCATTAAGTGTGATGTGTATTATAGGGTTTAAAAAATTAAATCAGGTTAAGGATATTCCATTCTCTATTCTTAATTTACTTAGAGTTTTTATCAAGAATTTACAACAAATTTTACCAAGAGCTTTTCTGAATCTATTGATGTACCGGTTTTCCTCCTTTAAACTTCTAATGTGTTAAAATTAAAAATAACTAAAACTAAACAATATGCTTTTAAGGTATACATATGATAAACTACATATTAAAAAAACAAGTCAATGATAAGTACATGACTTAGCAGAACAGCTAACCCAGGTGGGATGGGGAAAATCACTTGATAGATGTAAATTGTTAATGTTCTAGTTCTCATGTCAGGTGGTAAGTTCATGAGAGTATAGTACATTATCTAAAACATACAAATATATGCATAAAAACACAAATGATTAAATACAAAGCAGATCATGAATGGAACATTAAGGAAAGATAAGTGTATGTGTTATGAACTAAGAATTATAATTAATACAGTTCTGTGGTTAAAATAACAAATTTACATTTCTTTATGAGACTGTTGCATTTATTCCTGGGTTAGTAAGAAGAGTCTTTTAAACATGCCAGTATTCTTCATTGTTATTGGTTAAGTTCCTCTTCTTTAGAGACCTTTTGAGCAGTTTTTGGTTGTGAGACTTAATGTCATGGACTCATATGTACTTTAGGGTCTACACCTCCAAAGAGTGGTAAGTTCTATGACTATCCTGTGTTCTCCATTGTTTAGTCCCCAAACTGCTCGATGATTAAATGGCCCTCATTTTAGGTTGACACTTTGTACACGATGTTCTGTAGTGTATAGAGGGCCTCACTCTTTTCTTTTGGTTTCTTAGGCCACACACTTCTGTATGAAATATGCTGTGAAATTCCATCCTACCCCCATCCCATCCATCTCATCATGTGGTGCTGTTGTATGAGGTTTGTAGCTTATGGGGAGGATACTTGGAATGTATTATGGTGATTGTGAACATTTGGAATGAAACAGACCTGAATGTGAACCTTGGCTCTTCTCTTTCCAGCTGTGTGGTCTTTAGAAAATTTAATAACCACTCTGAGCATCAGTTATCTGAAAAATTTGCATGCCATCTTCTCCAAGGTCTCTGTGGGTGTTAAACTGCATCTATTATTGTCATATCACCATCATATATAATTAATTTTTGAATCTCCAAGTAGAGTGGATGCAGTTTCAAGCTACTGGTCTGGTTTTTCCCTTAAGTGTGTTAAAAGTGCCAGTTGTTTTATTCCCGAAGTTCTGAAAAGAACCACAGTGCCAAAATATCCTTATCTTTACTTCTCAACCAGTGATTTTTTTCTATTCTGTCTGAACTAGTTCTGGAGACAGGGGAGAGACAGGCAATCATGTGGCTTACAGCCAGGCCCTTTCTAAGCACCGCTGATAAATGGAGGTGTTCGGGCTTATCTCAACGCTGGGAACAATATTAACAGCGACTGCTCCTGTACCGAGCATCTCTGCAGCAGCCACTGTACTGAATGCCTTACCCTTAGCATCTCACTACATTCTCACCCAATCCCCCAAAGCAGATCTTTCACCTTCATCTTAACATGAGGAAGTTGGCGCTTGGAGAGTAACTAGCCCAGTGTCATGCAGTTAGTAATTTTCAAAACCAGGAGCCACCCATGATCTTCTTGACTCCAAAATCCACACTCATATCCACTGCCTATGCAGATGCTGTTTCCTGGAGAATCTTTATATCCCATTTTCTGGATTCTGACTTGAAAGTGTGTGGAGCCCAGAAGTTAGCGGGATCTGCTGAGTGGGTGATAGTTGGATTCTCTGTGCCATTTGGGGGAAGCCAGCCCCTCCTGAGGCAAGAGAGGCTTTGGAAACTTTGGAGGCTAGTTGACCATTTTCTATTAAAAATTCAATCTAAAATGAGTTAATGCTGGGATTGGTAGGTTTGAGAGATTTTGCATTTTCCGCTTCGGGTAAGAGTATTTAGATATGTGACCTTCATGGCAGTATTTTGGATTTTTAACTCAGAAAACTAGAGGGTTTATAAAAGCCTTTGGAAAATATCTGTAGCATGCTGAAATAAAGTGAGAGCTTCATAAAAATATGCATTAATGCAGGAATCCACTGCCCTCACACTAAGCACAAGAGATCTCTGTTGAACCTTGGGAAAAATAAACTTACTCCCTTGGCTTTTATGGGGGTGGCACTAAAATTTGGTGGTTATGCCCAGGACTAGGGTAGCGGCATAGAAGGAAAGCAGTCTGCAGGAGCCTTCGGGTTCTTTAAACACAACCAAGTGAAGCATTAACATAGTCTTTACAGAATGAAGCCCTGATTCCTTCATTCCATACTGACAGCCTATTTTTTGAAAAAGAAATTCAACTTAAAACGTTAGTTTGCTCTTCTAGTTTTACTAAGTAATTAATCATAATTAACGAAAGCATAAAAGGATGAAAATTTCCACTTAAAAGTCTTTCTTTCTCTAGCACACCAAAAAAGTGACACAAAGTTTTAGGAAGAATTGTTACATTTTATTTTTTGCCCTTTTGCTAGTTCCCTACCTTGATCCAGTTAATATTAAAATGCTCAAGAAGCAGTCATCATTCATCTTTCAACTTGATGAACAAGTGTTTTCATTGCAAATGAAGTATGTCCTGTAAATGATTAAACATGAATAAAAACTAGAATCAGCCTGATTTGTTTCAACACCTCTGTTTCTCTGCAGGAGGTAACAATTTTCTGTCAGTTTGTCAAAGTGTTGTTTTTGCAGCCTCCCTTTTGCTCAAGTAGTGTGTATGTGGCTTGGTTTTGAATTCAGTAAAGAATATGACTGAATTTGAAAATGAAAAATAATATCATAACTCTCAGATTCTGTTTATAAAAAGGTTGCAAATGTGCTTACAATACATTTAGAAGTTTGTGACTCCTGAGAATTTCTATGGCATCCCTCAATATTCAGCATTTATAGTGTATTTAAGTTATTGGTAACATTGAATAAAATGCAGTATAACATGGCAATCCTATTAGGATTTCCAGTTAAACAGCCTAAGATAGCGGCTGTTTCTGCCTATGAAAGAAGTTGGGTTCAACATTCCAGTTCAACCAGTTGATCAATTGACCTTTCTTCAGTGTTCTTTTGTACATCATTAACAGAGTAATAATCGCTACTCTTTAGTTTACATCCAATACTTCGTTCTTTAATTTACTCCTAATATATGGAAGTACATTTTCTGACATTTTTATGTGTTTTGGGGCCAAGTTTGTTTTCTGAATTCCTACTTCTGTTCACCAAACGAGGTGATTAATCACTATTGGAATAGATTTACTCATCCAAACATTGATTGGCGTGTGGTAGGTGCTCAGTAAATAATATTTGAATGAATAAATGCTGGACAGTGAATGCAGGGACCTTTGGGCCTCTCTGCATGTCTAATTCAGTGGTCATGTATTTAGGGGTTTAGAGTGAACTTTTCCTTTCATATCACTGCTATCTATGTGAAGTTTTTTTTTTTTTGTGGTCTCACTGTTGTGGCCTCTCCCGTTGCGGAGCACCAGCTCCGGACACGCAGGCTCAGCGGCCATGGCTCACGGGCCCAGCCACTCCGCGGCATGTGGGATCTTCCCGGACCTGGGCACGAACCCGCGTCCCCTGCATCGGCAGGTGGACTCTCAACCACTGCGCCACCAGGGAAGCCCATATGTAATGTTTTAAAAATTATCCTTACCTGAATGGTTTAAAATTCCAGTCTTTAAATATTACCTTTAGACTTAGATAAAAGTAAAATTATGGCATTGGCTGTAAGTAAGCAGGGAAATATATTAATTTCTGGTTTCTAAGAGGGTTGGAAGAAAAACTTTCCTAGAACGAGCATGATTGCACTCTAATTAAGAACTAAAATTAAATAAATGGCTCTAGTTGCATTAAGACTTGGCAGGAACTCACGAGTGGATCATCCCTCCCTTGTTGGTTTTATATACGTGCTTTGCTGGCAAAATGATTGTTAATTTATTGATACCAAGCAGTTATAGAACCAGTTTTGTGTAATGCATTGAAAACTAGACTGAAGGGTATCACACGTTTGGATTATTGTACTTGTTTTTGTTCTCTTTTACATCGTGGAATTGCATGCGTGCATATAAAAATAAGCCTATTGATGTTATTAATTCACTTTTTATATTTCAGAATTTACTTTCCGAGATAGAGTTGAAAGTTTGTGCTCTGTAAGAGTAGAATGACAAGTCCTTTGAATGATAACCTGAAATAATCTATTATAATGAGAATACATGTTTTCATGCTTTTTTTGAAGTATACATTTTTGTTTTGATGTGAAGGGAAATGTTCGCTTAAATCCCTAAATATATGAATTAGATATGAAGAGAGCAGAGAGGCCAAAAGTTGCCTTCCGTTCTGCTATAGAAGGAATATCGTCTATATTTAACGTCGTAGATCTCTGCCATATAGTGGTGCTGTGGCAGAGTGACTGCAGACGCTGTCATTCCATTAGACATGTTACTTTAGTTTTACCCTTTTATTTTTAGCTTCATCACTTTCTTCCAAAGTTATTGGAATAAAAAGTCCAGTGTTCAAACTTGGCCTGTGATTCAATTAACTTGAGATTTTATTTTTTAAAGTATCAGCTAGGACTTGATTTACTTAAAATATGAAATAAAAGTATCCTTCTGTTAATTAATAGAGTAATCTCAAATCATGTTACTCCACGGGGCTGCTCTTGGCATTTCAAATATGTAGTTAAGTTTTATGTAGACCTAGTTAATATCTCCAAAGTCGGTAGAGTGTGGCCGTTTGGATTCTCAGGCAGAGGTGTGGAGATGGAGTTTGGGAGGCAAAATGCTTATTAGGAGCCTCAGCTGTAAAAGGGAGGGGGAGGAAGCATATTTGGGCAGAGGGAGAAGCTGAGCTGCCTGCAGATTTGGCGAGCCTCCACCAACTGGTTGCCAGTCAGTGGTGTCCTGTGTTGGCTGAAGTGGCTGGCCTTCCTCTCCCCCTCGCTCAGTCACTGAACGCGGGCCATCCAGGAAAATGTGTGACCTCAGGCAAGAGGCTCTGAGCAGCTGAGGCTGCCCAGAGAGCTGTCTGATGGAGGCTGTCTGCTGACCACACTCGCCACAGCTGGGCGGAAAGTCCTTCTCGAAGGGACTGAGCTCTACCAGGTGGGGCTCTCATAATTATTATTAACAGCGATACTTATCTGTTGTACACTTATATTATTATCTTCATCTGACCAGTGAAAAATAGAGGCAAAACAGTTGCTTAAGATCTTGTGGATAGGCCTTCCCTGGTGGCGCAGTGGTTGAGAGTCTGCCTGCCGATGCAGGGGACACGGGTTCATACCCCGGTCCGGGAAGGTCCCACGTGCCGTGGAGCGGCTGGGCCCGTGAGCCATGGCTGCTGAGCCTGCACGTCTGGAGCCTGTGCTCCGCGGCAGGAAAGGCCACAGCAGTGAGAGGCCCGCGTACCGCAAGGAAAAAAAAAAAAAAAGATCTTGTGGAAAATTCTGGGCAAAGCTAGAAAGAGTAACTTGTGTGTCCTGCTCTCTTAGCCTTCAGCAAACTGACCTCATGCTACAATGGACATATTATTTTTAAATGGGTGGTCAGTGTATGTGAGGAAAAAGCAAGGGGAAGAAATCATAGCTACTCAAGAGCTGGCATGGTGACCAAGAAAGGGCCAGGGTTTAGATTCCAGCTGACTTGGCCTCCCAGTTCATGCTCTCTCTGGCTCTGTGACAGATAAGTCCCTGGTCACTCTGACCTTTGGGGTTCTGATTGGTTAATAAAAGGAATGAAGTTGGCGCATTGACTAAATAGTGTAGGTGAAAGTACATAGTATTAGTGTTCATTAGCAGGGAGCACACACAGTACATGTTAATTTACTTAAATACCCGAAACAAGTTGAACTGTAAAATGTTGTTAAAGAAATGAAGATTTGAAGTCAGAGAGAACTTTTTCTCCCTATTTTTTTTTTTTTGTATCTCTCTTATGCCTTTAGTGTTGATATAGTAAGAAATGAATTAACAGATTTTTTTTTTTTTCTAGAGAAGTTGCTTCTGCAATGTGGAGCCATTCTAGACAGATGCATCAGGGCACTTTTTTTAAAAAGGAGAGGAAGAAGCATGGAATGAAAAAGATTGGCTGAATCAATAGATATTTGTGGGGATGCTTATTGGGGACCAGGCCTTTTTAAAATTTTAATGATATAGTTCATTAGGAGATTAATGAAAGTAACAGATCTGAGATCATTAAAGACTGCCCACCTGTCCCTTTCCCACAGCCGCCTGCTGGGTTTAGTCTCTCATTTTTATCCTCAGTTTACTGAAGTAGGCTGGCAACAAGTTTCCACCTATCTACTGTAGGCCCACCTTCAACCCATTCTTCACGCTACAGAAATTCTGATCCCGGTATTTCCTACTTCCCATTACTTTCATAAAGGCCAAAATATTGGGTTGGCTGACAAGTTCGTTCGGGTTTTTCCCTAAGATGTCACAGAAAAACCTGAACGAACTTTTTGGCCAAGCCAGGTCTTGGCACTGACTGTTGCCTGGAGCCACCCACTTCACCTCTTACTGTTTACATTTCCAAACCCAAACCCGCAACCTGTGCCCCTCCCTCTCCCCATCCTTCTGCCTCACTAGCTCCTCCAACGGGCTCTGCCCCTCTTGGTTCAGGCCTTTGCCCTTACTGGTTCCTAATCTTGGACTGCTCTTTCCCTTTCCTTCTATACCCGGTTAGCTTCTACTTGGTGTACACGTTACTTCCTTTGGTAAAGCTTTCGCTAATACCTAGACTAGATTGGGTCACCCTCTTCCTCTTCTCTAATGCTCTGTTTTAGAACTGATCATAGCAGGTAATAACATGTTTGTTGCCAAACCAAATTCGGGTCCGCTCGCCTGCACACATGTGCAGTCAAGCCAGTCTACTGACGCCGGGTTGTAGTGAAGGAAGGTGCAAAAGCCTGAACTCCTGGAAGGGTTTCAGCAAAGCATTTTTTTTTTTAAAGCTCTTAAAATTTATTTCAATTTGAAGACGTAAATTAAATTGTTGCAATTCTGTGCCTTTTTTGCTAAATTCTTGACAAGGGAATATATATAAATTTGGCAATGGTTTAAGCTTAGCTTTTTCTGAGGAGGAGAATTGAAGTGACCTGTGACCTCTAGAATCTTGACTCAGTCATTCCCCACATTGAGAAAATGGATAGGGTGGAGGCCATTCCACTTCTCCTTTGCATGTTATTGTAGTTCTCTTGGAGCAGGATATTCTGCAAAAATTTATTAAATGACCCATTCAGTGATTAAACTAAGGGAAAGTCCATGGAGGAGGCAATTTTGGCATTTCTACTTTCAATCCCGTGAAGACTGGGAAGCTCAAGCCATACGGGGTGATGGTATGGGTTTAAACATAAGAAAATAGTGTCATCTTGAAAAGTCCTCTTCTGTGGAATCAGTGAAACTACCAGAACCATGGGTGCTGAATGTCCATGTCCAGCAGGGGGCAGTCTAGAACACCAAAGGCAATAACTTAGAGGCTCCAGTTCATTCGTTCAATGCTGTGGGCTTGATTTCTTGGAGTGGAAGTAACTTACTTCCACTCGTTTTCTTACTCATTTAAACTTCAGCTGCTTGCGTTTTTGCTTTTTGTCGGTTTAGCCATTAGTTGACAAAGTAGTTGTCTCAATTCTGATGAGTTTTACATTCTTAGTGTTAGACTGGGAGAGCAGGAGGGAAGCAGAGCACAATGCTCAGACAGTGGACCAGACTTCCAGACATTTATCCACCAAACAGATCAAAAATACAGAGCCTCATAGTGACATTCACGTGAATGCCTGGATCATAACACCACATGGGGGATCAAATGCTTTCTGTTTGCTCATTAGTTCATTAGCTGATTCCAGATGTTCAGCAAAGCAATTTTAAAGGCCAGATGAGGGGCACAATTCTCTGATTGGTTGATGGTGAGGTGACAGGGTGGCGTCACAGGGGTGAACATTATCCATCCTTAGGTGCCAGCAGGTCTGGGGGCTATGTGCTCATGATCATCAAGTTGTTAATTTCGTCCATTTGGTGGTGGTTTTAGCATCTGTAAAACAACTCAGGAAATGTGCATCAGGTACTATTATCTAGGTACTTCACAGAGGGGCTAGAGCAGAGGATACTGGGGAGGGGTCTGTCCCGGGAAGGCCCCATAGGGTCCTGCTCAGTTACAAGTTTTTTTTGTGTGTGTGCTTGTCTACTTCCCTCGTCAGACTATAGCTCCGTGAGGGCAATAACTCGGCTCACATTTGCCAAGCACAGTCCTGGCACAGAGTAGGGACTCGTTGAATCTTTTTGAATGAAGCATTTAGAAGGCTTACGTAATCCTCTGCTGACCAGCCTGTGCTTCACACCTCACTTCTGGGGCCATCTAAGGATGAATATGTGCCAGTGTAAATCCCACTCACATGAAGCTGTACATTTGCTACCACAAAGACTAGGAACCAAGCCTTCACTGTGATGTCTGCCATTAAAAAAAAATTCTGATCTTTGCTTAAACCTGGTACTCTTCATATTTTAGTGTATGCTGTCATGTCAGGTTAAAAAAGTACGGTACTTTTGATTTATTAAAAAATTATTTTCCTTAATCAAGTCATTGAATTATGAGAAGTGATAATTTTGAATATTATTATTAAAACCAGTTTTTCTTTTTTTTTAAGGACTCGATTTTTAAGGGGAGGGAAGATCAAGCACTTCATCCACTTTTTCTCCTAAAAACTCTCCTAATCTAATGTTTTTCCTTGGACCCAAAGCTCATCTCTTTACAGCATCCGGTGTCTTGTAAGGAACAGCTGGGGGAAGAGTAGGATGGACGTGAAGAGTGGAAATCTGTAGTTTGCTTACAAGAGCTAACGTAAACCTTCTCATAATAAGTGCATTTCTTGGCCATTTTATGCTGGCCTGAGTTCAGGCTGGCCTACTTTAAGATGGACTTTTGCTATTTTCATAGGAAACACATGGAATGTCTGGAATTCTGCTGAGAAAAAGGAATCTGCATCCTGCTGTGAAGCAGCCAAGTGCTTGCTTTTTGTTAGTTGTGGTCTCAGACTTCAGTTCCAAAGGCATCCTAAAAATCACACATGATTGACCGATGTTCAATACTGTATCTTCAACTGAAAATGAGAGCGACTATGTATATTTAGTTTGAAAAATTTGAAAATTTGTGTTTCATTCACTTTGATAGTATGGTTTAACTGGCCATTTTGTCTTTATGTTTTATTTTGAAACCCTTTACTTTATAAAATGTTCCATATGGATATTTACTTTCACTTTGAATAAAGTAAAACAATCGGTACTTTAATTGTTGCATCTTTGACATTCCTGTGACTCCTATATATTAATGCCAGAACTAATGGAGTAAAAAATAGTTCGGAATCATTCATGCAAATAACAGTATTGAAATCATAATAACAATAACTTTATTTGGAACTTTTTCTTATCTTTTTAAAATTACTGTTAAAACGACTTCTTGTAAATTGCAAGCTTACAGATTTATAGACAATGTTAGTCTCTCTAAGTCTTGGCTATGTCATTCTACCATACGTGTTAATTGTACCAGGAACAGGGCTGGCTGAACTTTTTAGGCACACAGACATAGCTTTATCTTATTTTACTTTTCAGTGCAACCTGCCATTTTCACTTTGAGGAAACATGAATTGATAGATCAATAGAGTTGATTAACATAGAGTTTCGTGTTTCACTGTTTATTCCCTTCATGATTAACCAGAAGCTTCAAACAGCTGATGTATTATTTAATTTTTAAGTTTACTGAAGTTAGTAAGTATGTGTGATTCTTCTAAGAGCATCAGTTTCCACATTGTGAATGTAACCTCTCTTGGGAAACAGAAGAATTCAAGAAAAAAGGAAATTAGGTGTTTTTCTTGCATAATCATTATCTTGTAGGAATCCACACAGAAAAATAGCTATTGTGCTTTGAAGGAGTTTTTTAAAAAGTGGCTTTTGTTTAGCTCTGTGTGGTATGGCCCAGAAAAAAATCTGGTTTGTTCTTAGTAGTAGCTTCCTACCCTGTGTTTTATTTAGTACAATTAATTAGTTAAAACTTTACTCTGCTTTTGTTAGTAGGCAAAATAAAATTATCAACTACCTCCATAAGAACAAAAATCTTGAAATCTAAGGATGTGGATTGGTGGAAAATGAAAGCTCTTTTTGGTGTCGGTGAGATAAAGTGAAGTTAATTGACTTTGCCATGGAGTTAGTCTATGACTTTGGGGGGAAAACATTTTCAGTTTTTAGTTTTGACATTACAGACTTAGACTATCTTTTCATCAAATTAAGTGGTACTCTACTTGTCAATTTTATGTCTAAATGACTTTTGCAAACAAAGAAAAGTAATGTTTTGGTTATTCATTAAATAGGTATTTTATCTTACTTTTTTTTTGTGAAAAAATATGCAATGAAATTTGGAAATTAATTCATAAAGCAATTTTGGACGTTTCCCCCAGTTCAGTTAAAGAAACTTTAGATCAATCGAGGCATTGATTTAGAATCCAATAAGTGATACATAATCAGGCACAGTCTTTCCTCTTAAGTACCTTGTTTTATAGTGTGGAATGAGAGTCAAAGTAAGGGAGAATATATTTTTTAAAAGTCCCTGTTATGTTGTAGCAGGGATACAGATGTTATAGGAGCAATTAATTTTCCCTGGATGTAGTTGAGGGTCATGCTAACTGATTGGGAGTGGTGGTAGAAAAAGATGTAATTTTCAACAAATATTCAAGGAATTTTTATTGCACACCTACTATAGATGAGCACTCTTGCACATGTTAGAGAGCCATTGTGAACAAGACATTTCTGCTCTTAGGAGCTTATATTCAAGGGGGAAGAAATAGCTACTTTTGACAAATAGGTTTTATTTTCAAAGGTAGAGAGGGGGGAAGTATTTTCAAAGATAGAGAGGAGGGAAGTTATTTCTGCACTTTCTCCCCTTGAATGGGTCATAGATGCTTTGTGGAAGGTCAAGGGCACATGTGGGGGACTTAGCCTTGGTTGGAGGAGGGGCACCTCTCTTTGGTAATAGGAAGGGGAAAGGGAAAACGGGAATCGAGGCAGAGGTTTGTAACCTGATGGTGGGACTTTCAAGAGCTCTTTGCTAAAGGTGTTAGTTTTCCCAGCAAAGTTGTCTGAGGTCATCAGGTGAGGTTGGGGTCCAGGTGTGTGTTGAGATAGTTGATGGAGAGAGGAGCAGGAATGAAATAATTGTCTGAGCTGGGAGTGTACACTTAAGAGAAATATAGCAGGATTTCTGGGCAGCATTGAGGTGAGCAATCACGAATCTAAAACAAAATACATCTGCTTGGTTTGATGTTTCCCTATTAATAGTCTACTAATATTCAGCTCCTTGGCTACAGGTTAATGTCTGAGTTCATCTAGGGCTGAGGTTTTGATTGACTGTAATAAATTAGACGACTAGATGGATTCTTGACCAGTTTTATATAGATCTGATGGAACCCATATGTTTATTTTAAAAATCCATTAAAATGTGCTCATTTAGCCCAAATTACAAGATTTCTTAATTCTAATTATTTTCGAACATAAATAAAGACTTTTGCAAATTGACATTAAATATGCCCCACCCTTTTTTAATTGCTTGCTTTTCTAAATGGAATAAATTGTATCAGGTGAAACTGTTATTGCTGAATGGTTTTTTAGTTTTTGAAGAATGACATAATTTTAGTAATGCAGAAAACCCTGCTTTCTGCCAGCGCTGTCTAAACGTGAAGCCCCTTCCCCTGCCCCAACCCTGGCAGGTTATTTCATGGCTGCACTGCTCTCTGCATTTGTTTCTTTTAACAGCCCTTTAATGTTTTCAATTCAAAAAGCTTTTAGCTACCATTAGGAATGGCTCCAAAAATCAGTGACAGAAATTAATAGACAATACATTTGAACAATGCTTTGTTACATTCCATTGCACAATATCTGTCTCCATAAAATTCTTTTCTTGCCAGTGAAGTAGAGTTTAAATAGAGCGTAGGATCAGTGAATAAAGCCTTAAGAAACATTCTTAAAACCTAGTTATCCCTTTAAGACTTCTGTCTGTTTCCCTTTTTATCTCCCCTTGGACAATGTTTTATCGTGGAAATTAATTCTGCAGCCCCTTTTGTTTCATACCTTATTTCTCTCAATACATTGCACATTGTTACTTCTGCTCAAGTTACCTTCAATGAAAATGGTTTAGTCCATTTTCATTCCTAATCTTATAAGGATGTATTATGAGTGTGCCAAGTACAGTTCCTATTGTTTTGATTTGAATATAAGTACTGCTACCATAGAGACCTAAGAGTGAATTTTTATTACCTTTCCTTTACTTTATAGCAGCATTTAATTTGGACCGAGTATCAAGTTGGATATATTAATCCTAGATTTGAACACAAATAAACAGATAGATATAGAGATTATTTGTATCTATTGAGATACAAAGTCAACTGTATATATTTATTTATACACTGGGGAGTAAATTTCTTCTGTTGTGATATCAGTTATTGTTGGTGTATTTAGGATTCCTCGTGTTAGTGGAACTATAGGTTTTGTTGAAAAACTCTGCACCAATGGGTATAGTAGTGTGATCTACACATTTTCAAGTGGTAACGAGTTGTATTAAATTTAGTCACTATTATATGGCGTTTAGGGGGTTTGAGAACCACGGTGTAGACCTATAAGGGATCTTTACACTTTACGAATCTTTCAAGTTTTGGGCAGAATTAGTTTTATCAAAGCAAATTTGAACAAGAGAGCTTGCCTGAGTTTAGTAAGGATGTTATCTAAGATTATGTTTTAAATATGTCATTTTGTATTTTTGCTGGGTAAGGTTTTTGCCAGTGAGAAAATATACTGAACATGAGACAGTAATCCTTTGGCCGTCTTTTGATTTATGGTCTCTTCTTTTATGCCATTAACCAGATTTGCAATTGGCAGGGAGTTGTTTTGCTTTTCTAAGCACTGTTTAATAGCACTTGCATTTTATTATCAATTAATAGGCTTTTTAAGAAAGTCAGTTAATACAAGCATTAATTGTATCAATATTGTATTTTTCCTACAACATAATGGATTTTTCTTAACCTTACAGTCCAGTGCTGGATATTAAGATAATCATCCCTATCTAACTGAGGAAGTTGATTTAATTTCCCTGTAGTGTTCAGTATGGAAGGCTGGAGAACACCTCACAGCCTATTAATGTATCCACTTCATCATTCTTCTTTGAGTAATATTATGCAAATTAATTGAGAAAAGAGTCGCAGGGTGTATGACTACACATCTTTAATTTTCAAAACATCTGTTATTTCAAAGCATCTTACCTGCTAAATCTTTCCTTTTCCTTTTTGGGTAGATACTGGGACCCTCCTGATAATTCATCTTCTAAAGGACCTTTTAGGTCCTGGGTTTTCAACTTTTGTAAATTTTTAAAAAACTGGAATAGGGGCTTCCCTGGTGGCGGAGTGGTTGAGAGTCCGCCTGCTGATGCAGGGGACACGGGTTCATGCCCCGATCCCGGAAGATCCCACATGCCGCTGAGCGGCTAGGCCCGTGAGCCATGGTCGTGGAGCCTGCACATCCGGAGCCTGCGCGTCCAGAGCCTATGCTCCGCAACGGGAGAGGCCACGGCAGTGAGACGCCCGCGTACCGCAAAATAAATAAATAAATAAATAAATTTAAAACAACAACAACAAAAAAAAAACTGGAATAGAGTTGATTGAATTTAGTATTTATAGCTAATATTTTAAGATGATTAAATTTATTCTAGGCATGGCACATCTAGACTCCTGCTAACCAGTATAACTATTAAAATTAAAAAATAATGCAACTTGCCTAAATTTTTTGCTTTAGTACATTTGAATAATGACCTTCACCCCTCCTCACACCCTTTTCCCCACCCCCACTCCAGCCAGAAAGAGAGTAAGCAGTTGAACATGAAATAAAAAGTCTTTCAATGTTATAGTTAGCAGTATTTTTGAAAAGTGGATACCACCCTTCTTCCAGTTAGTCCTGTGACTCATTCATTTGGGTTACAGTATCCTTCAGAGGGCGATCTAATAATTTTTCAAAGACATACTGGCCTAAGACTATAACCTTGACAATGCTTACACTGTATTAGAAGGTGTTAATGGAATGAAGGAGAGCAGGCTTCTGAATGGCTGATTAAATAATATTTTTATAACCTGAAGTAATGTTAAACCAGTCAATCTTAGTGGAAAAAAAAGAGTGATTTCCAGTTGGGCAGAACTCTACTAGATATGACCTAAAAATTAATATTTATGGTTAAGAAGCTATATCCCTCACAGAGTCAAATTTTCTCTGGTGTGTGACTTGAGGGAAGGAATAAGGTAATAAGTTAATTAGTTCTGACATCTGTAACCAAATCCATAGTGCTCTGAGTCTAGATTGTCACATTTTCAGCAATTTGGGCCAAATGAATTTTCACCAACGGTGCTCAGAAAAATATATACCATCTTGAAGCTAATGGTGAGTGAGCAAAATCCACTTGGAATTGTCTTCTCATCTTCATATTATTCAGATTTTTCTCAGAGTAATCATGTAATTAGGTCTTAGTATGAAAAATATCCAAGTAGTAAGATTGTACAAAACAACCTGGGATTGATTTAAGTAGGAAATTTTTACATTCACTAAACCAGGCTCAAAAGAGTCAAAATTAGTAGCAGAAGCTCAGCTTCCCCGTTATTTAGCCATCTCATCACTTAGATATAGCTTAACTGGAAGTTTACCCTTGTTCTATATGTTGAAAGAGAGTTTGTTAAATAGAAAAAATTCCAAGGGGAATGTTTAGCTCCTTAGTATTTTGAAGTCCCTAGTTTGCATACCAACAATCTTGTATGTTTTTCACTAGAGAAGTCTTCATTTTCTCAGTTATTGCCTTTGGATTAAGGTGTGTATTTCAAACAGGAAAATTCACTAGGATTTAGGATGCAGATGTTAAAATTTTATGTAAGATTCATTTTCAGCTTTTTTATTCCAAATAAATAAAATTTTACTCTAAGTAAATAATCTTCTGTTTTAAACCAGTAGGTTGTTACTTCTGTACTGTATGTTTTAAAGACTTTTATCAGCCATTTTTCATTTAGATTAGTGTTTTAACTTTGCTAAAATATCACCAACGTTACTTTCTGCTAGAAGAAATCTAACTGTAGTATTTAAAATCAAGGAATCAATCCACTGGCTTATATCCCATCAAAACTATTATAATATAAATATCCAATGAGCCCTTCTCTCACTCTCTTTTTTTTTTTTTCTGATTAGTTTAAACTTTTTCAATGGGTTCAACTACTTCTTGAAAGTAGTTAAAAGGGCCACAGTAAGCTCCATTTGCCTGGTGTCTGGGGTGAAGAAAATACAAAAATTGCTGACACTTATGAGCACTTCCTTCTGTCGGGGAGCAGACTGTCCTTCCTCTATTCCATGCTTAGCAAGAGGGAGGGAACCCAAGGACATTCTGCCCCTCTTTTTACTCCATTTTCCCCTGAGGGAGCTGGGGCTGCTAAGCTGATTGGCCCAAGCTGAGGATAGAAGTGTTGCTGGTTTTTACTTGCTGCTATGCTGTCAGGGCAGATGTGGGCCCCTCCTTCTCTCTTTCCTCTCTTGATTCTGAGGCAGGCTGGTCATTCTTGCCCTTGCAGTTGGTTGGGAGTTGGCCATTTTTCTTTTCCTTATAGATGGGTGCAGGTTCTGTCGGAATGGTGGGCAGGAATGGAAGGAGGAGGTCACAAATAGACTTGTGTTATTTCATGTTTTGAAATAATTTTTGGCCTCAGATACTGTATATTTAGAAGACATTTCAGAATTATGATTAAATTCTTGCTTTCATAAGAGGACCCAATGACGTTGAATTTTCTACACTATAGCATTCCAATTTTGGACATAAACTTGCAGTAAAAATTCCAGAATCAGAATATTATAGTGTTGCATACACTGACAAAGCATTCAGATTTATTCATGTAATGGATTTTTATTTATTATATATGAGGAAATAAACCAGTAGCAAATAAGAAAGAGCTAAGTGAGACAAACAAATTTCAGAAACCATTTGAAAGGCCCTTGGCTTTTTTTTTAATTAACAGCTTTTTTGAGTTGTAATTCACCTACTATAAAGTTCATTCTTTTAAAGTGTACAGTTCAGTAGTTTTTAGTATATTCACTGAGTTGTGCATCCTTCACTGCTATCAAATACCAGAAGATTTCTCTTACCCCGTACACATTAAGTGTCACCAGTCACTCTTACCACCAGCCCCCACCCTAAACCACTAATCTTTCTCTGTTTATGGATTTGCATAGTCTGGATATTTCATATAAATGGAATCATATTATATGTGGCCTTCTGTGTTTGGCTTCTTTCCCTTTGCATAGTTTTCACAGTTCATCCGTTTTGTAGCAAGTATCAGTTTATTTATGGCCAAAAAATATTTCAATGTATGGAATATTTTGTTTATTCATCAGTTGATGGACATTTGCATTGTTTCCACTTTTTGGCTATTATGAATAATGTTATGAACATTGGTATACAAGTTTTTGTTTGGATTTATTTTCAGTTCTCTTAGGTCTATATCTAGAGTTGGAATTTCCAGGTCATAGGGCAGCTCTATGTTGAGCTTTTTGAGAAATCCATTGACTTTTTTTCTTATTAATTTGTTTATTTTATTTAATTTATCTTTGGCTACGTTGGGTCTTCGTTGCTGCCCGCGGGTTTTCTCTAGTTGCGGCGAGCTGGGGCTACTCTTTGGTGCTGTGCACGGGCCTCTCCTTGCGGTGGTTTCTCTTGTTGCAGAGCACGGGCTCTAGGTGCGCGGGCTTCAGTAGTTGTGGCGCATGGGCTTAGTTGCTCCGTGGCATGTGGAATCTTCCCGGACCAGGGCTTGAACCCTGTCCCCTGTATTGGCAGGCAGATTCTTAATCACTGCTCCACCAGGGAAGCCCGAAGAATCCATTGACTCTTAGTACAACTCCTGAATAGGAAGCAGTCAAATACAAACAAGATTTTGGAATTAGATTATTTGGGATAAACTAAGTATTGCTATATCTAACTTAAAAATCATACTTTAATGCAACAGATTATTTTGTAATTATAGATAATTTAGGGAGACTTGTTTGGCTGTATAAGGTATGTTGATTAAAGGAATAGATTATCATGTCTGCTGAGGCCGAAAGAAGAATCAAATTTCCGTGTAGAATATTCGTTAATTTGCATTGATATTTCATTGCCTAAAATGGTAACCTGATAACTAATGCTAATAGAGTCCTCATTTTTAATAGGATGGAGTGAAATAATATAACATAAATATTTAAACAGTGGAAATGTACCCACATGCTTAGTTTTATGTCAAAGAACATAGTCAGTACTCTTGCCATATGGCAAATTAATCAACGTCCCAGCAGCAGTGGGCCCTCAACCTGTCTGCCTTTTCTCTTCTGTACATAAGGGCATGAGATGGAGGAATACAAGATCCCCAGAGTATAAGGAGTTAAAAATAAGTGATTACCTCTTTCCCAGAAAAATGTAAGCTTTGATGATTCTCTACTTTATAGATAGCAGGGTGCTTTCCTCATATCTCTTTTGATGCTCACAAAAGCCATGTGAGGTAGGTTAGTTTGCTTACTTTATAGATGAAGAAATTGAAGTTCACATTGATTAAGAATTTGCCCAAGTTTCCAGCTAGTAAGTGGCAGAGTCAGGATTTGAACCCAGGTCCTCTGCTCCAGGCACCACACCCTCAGAAAATTATTCATTCCCCAGGAAGGGTGTTGGACGTCGTTGAGGTATGTCCAGTTGCACGAAAGGACAAGCTTTGGAACAAGACTGTCTAGGTTGGTAACTTTGTTATGGTTTTTAGTTTCATAGGAGCTATAGGTGTAAGGGATTTATACCTAATTCTGTGTCGTACACATTTAAGCAACATTATGATAATGATAATTTAATTTGAAAAATCATTTACAAGCAGCCTGTGTAGTATACTCAAGAGTGAGAAGCGTTGTGACAAAGCATTGTGTTCTTGAAGCCTTTTCCTTCCTTACATTCCCATCTGAGCTGTTATAACAAACTCTCCACTGGCTCCCCAGCCTCCACGCACTCCCTGCTCTAGTCTGGTCTAACAAAGCCATCTTTTTAGGGTTCAAACTCATTCATGTCCTCCCTTCCTCTGTGTACAGATGTTCTCGCCTGGCATTCACAGCCCCTTGGAACTGTCCTTTCAGCCTCATCTGATCTGTAGAATATATATCTCTATACTAGACATGGAGTTCTCTACCAAATTCCCCCCAAACACCTTCAGACTAACTACTCGGTGCCTTTGGTGGCACCCTCTCTATCCCCCATTTCCTTCTTCTTTTTGTCCCGTGCTCCCCAATCTTTACAGCCAGGTCAAGATCCTTCTTCTGCGTCAAGCCTTCCTGTAAGACTCCAGGCAGAAGCAATCTCTCTCCCCTATTGTTGTTGTTGGTTTTTGTTTTTTTTTTATGGTGGTAAAATATATGTAACATAAAATTTATCATTTTAACCATTTTTCAGCTTTGATGAGGTATAATTGACAAATAAAATTGTAAGATATGTGAGGTGATGGATATATTAATTAACTGGATGGTGGGAATCCTTTCACAATGTATACATGTATCAAATCACCATGCTGTACCCTTTCAATATCTTAGCATTTTAACCATTTTAAGTGCACAGTTCAGTGGTATTAAGCACATTGACGTTGTGATGCAGCCATCATTACCATCCATCTCCAAGACTTTTTCACCTTCCCAAACTGACACTGAGTACTCATTAAACTATAACTCCCCAATTCTCCCTCCTCCCAGACCCTGGCAACCACCATTCTACCTTCTGTCTCTCTAAATTTGACTACTCTATGTACCCCATGTAAGTGGAAACATGCAGTGTTTGTTCCTTTGTGTTTGGCTTATTTCACTTACCATAATGTGCTCGAGGTCGTCCATGTTGTAGCATGTGTCAGAATTTCCTTTCTTTTTAAGGCTAAATCATATCCCACTGTGTGTGTGTATATACATATACCATATACCACATTTTGTTTATCCAGTCATCCTTCAGTGGATACTTGGGTTGCTTCCACCTTTCAGCTATTGTAAATAATACTGCTATCAACATGGGTATATAAATGTCTGTTCAAGTCCCTGCTTTCAATTCTTTTGGGTATATACCCAGAAGTGGAATTGCTAGATCGTATGTTTAATTTTTTGAGGAACTGCTGTTTTCTGCAGTGGCTGCACCATTTTACATTCCCACCACCAATACACAAGCATTGCGATTTCTCTACATCCTCACCAACACTTGTTATTTTCTTTCTTTCTTTTTTTTTAAATAATAACCATCCTAATGGGTGTGGGAACTGGTATCTCATTGTGGTTTTGATTTGCATTTCCCCAGTGATTAGTGATATTGAGCATCTTTTCATGTGCTTATTAGCCATTTGTATACCTTTGGAGAAATGTCTATTCAAGTCTTTTTGCCCATTTTTTATTTGGATTGGTGTTTTATTGTTGTTGAGTGTACCTTGTTGTTTTTTAAGGACTTAGTTTGTATTTGTCTTATAACACTTTCCATAGTCTGGCTTACATTGACCTTGTGTGTGTCTTTTTCTCCCTTCTAGGCTGGGTGAGCCTCTAAAAGATAGCCGTGTTATTTCAGTAGTATCCAGCACAGGTATTGCTCTATACATAGTAAGCCTTAAATACCCACTTGTTAAATAGGTAGTAGAAGACAGTATAGTATTCATTTAACAAATACTTGAGTACTGACTGTGGTCAAGACTTTTTTCTTGGAGCACTGATCTGAGCATGGGGTGCGTGGCCAAAGTAGGTGGAGGGCAGCAGTGGGGGTGGGGGAGGACTGGGGTGCAGTTGTTTGAACAATGTGGTGTGTAGTCTTTCCATGAGCTCATGCCCATTTGAAAAAAAAAATACTGTTGTGCAATGAATAGAATCATGACTTATTTTCAAATTTACATAGCTGATTTTTTGTTCTCCTACTTTTCTGCCTTGTTTCTGACATTACTACCCTCAAGCCCCCTTCTCCCATTGGCCTGTAGCTAATTGGAACATTAACTGCAAGGCTCAGATGTCACCGCGAACAACCGTGAAGGTAACCAGCCCTTTTCATCCTCCTCCCTTCAGTAGGAAGCTTAGGTTTTTGAGATGCTGTGGGTATTTTAGCTTTGTTCAAAACTGATATTGTTGATATGGATATCAACTCAAGCTGTAAAAAGTGAGAGTTTTAGCAAGCTATTAACAAACTGCTATTCAAGGGTACACCAAATCTTGTATGGTGACTCTTGACCTGGTAGCTGATAAGTGAGTCTCCCAGATTTAATTGTGACATGTAAACTCTGACCTGGGTAAGAGTGTGTTGTCGGCTCCAGGCGAGCCACCTATGTCCTAAGTACTGTAGTTTAACTTTGGGTTTCCAAGGTCAGATCTATCAGATTTATTTCATTAGTATTAATGAATTAAATTCTTGAAGTTTTGGTAGAGAAATTGTGCTGTTGAGCCTCTTTGCTTATTTCCATGACAACTACCTTTTAAACGTTAGGAGTGACAGGCACTTATAAGTGTTCTCAAGTGCTACCAAATTTCTTCAGTTGAATCAACTGAAATCACATTATTCTCTAATATTAGCATTCTCGCTGCAAATTTACAGAGTTTGGGCTTCATATCAATTAAACATTTTTAAAAAGTTAGGAGTTGGCTGAACACTTCTTTTGGTCATTTTTTATATGCTGTAAATTTTCTCTGTGACCTCTTTAGACTGTATATTTTTCTAAAGTATGAGTCCCCAGGAAAATAGTGTAAAATTCATTTTTCTAGTATGCATTACAGTTGTTTTAGGAGGAATATTTAGGAACTAAGAAGAGATGCTTATGCATATTTTTTTGGTTAGTATCAATTGCCTACGGATTATCTGTGATAAATTATAAAATTTGGACCTATTGTTCACTCAGGTCTAGGTATTGTTCACTCAAACTTTCTTGGTTTCCATCCCATCACTATTTGGTCTATATACTTAGATATTCTAAATAATTTAATTTTAAGCAAAATGATAGTGAGAAGATACATTTGTTGAGGGAGATAATTAAATAAGTCTTCATTCTAAGATGAATACTAATGTTTTCTGCACTTTCAAGTGTGTTAGTGTTTTGCATTTGTGTGTGTGTGACCAAATATGGGCCCCACACACAACCTAAAACACTTGAAAATGGTGAAAAACTGGAAGCATAGGAATAATAAGACTACAGATAAGATAATCTTTTGTCATTTGTGCTTGTTGAAGAAGGCTGAATCACTTACAACCTTTACATTTTAGGCATTTGAGTTTTGAATGTTTGTAAGTTGGAGTCTCTATGGGAAATAGATGGACTCTCAAATAAGATAATTGAGGAGAATTTAATAAAGAGACTGTTTACAAAGATGTGAGCAGAAGAAAGTGAAACCAACAAAGGATGGTGCAACACCACGGGATTACAAGTGTTACCTTCCTATTTCCACTCTTGCCAGAAAGGATAAGGGGAGGGAGAGGTTACCAGAAACCAGAGGGTAGGGGCTTCCTGACAAGAGCTGTGGCCTTTGTTGAGGGATGCTGCCAACCCATGGTGACCTCGCAGTGGGGATATAGGAAATAAACACCTTGACCTCACTCTCTTCTTTCCCTTTAATCTCCTGCTGATGCCTCCTATTGGCTGAATCCAACAGGAAGCTACAGGACAAGGAAACCCCTACGCATCAGCCTCCCAGGGCACACAGCAGGTAGAGAAGGATACAGAGTGGATCTCTAAGGGCAAATGGAAAATATCCATCCCAAATGCATTCTGCACGTACCCCCCCTTTTTTGCTCCCTATCATCCTACCATGATTTTGAGTATTAGGACACTAAAGAAGAGATCTAGCTGTCTGAACTATTTAATAGTGGAAGTCCTGGATGCTGCTTCCCCAGAAATCCTGAGTAGCCCAGACGGAAAGTGACATTGAGCCTTGTTGGCTCACAGCCTGTTTCTCCTACAGGTGAAATATCGGGGGCTGCCTCTAAACACAGCTCAAGCACTGCTTGCCCCGCATTCCCTAATTTCACACTGGGATTCTTCATCAGAACTGCTTAAGCATTCCAGAAAATTAAGCATCTCCAATGTGTCCGGAATGGACTAGGTTCTGAAGCCATAAAGACAAATAAGACATGGACTGTAAGCTTCTTAAGAAAGGAACTAACAAGTGTGACTTAAAAATTACATGCTATAAAATATTGTAGGCAAAGAAGGCTTCATATAGGAAATTAATCTTGGAAAATGAGTAAATACTCTCCAGGTGACCTATCATTATAGCAGCACAAACAAAGATTTGAGATGACCTGACATACTTGTCGGGAAAACTTATCAGGAAAGTTTTGGACCAGCTGTTTTTTCCAAGCCAGTCAAGGCAATTCTGTCTTTAAAGGCACAGAAGTCCTACCACAAGACCTTTCCATTTGGGAGTATGCTGGTAGCAACAGGCCAAGAGTGACATAATCCTGCCTTCCATTCACCCTCATAAACAGCTACTGTTTTCAGAAGTTCCTGGCATTTGGGGGCAATTCTGTCATATTGTACTCAGTTTCTGCATCTTACCACCTTCCTGACCAACTTCCAGAAACGAAGTGAGGGTTCACCTGAACACTGGCTGTGATTGATACCTTCAGAGGTCTCTTCATCTCAGCTGCTGTCTAGACCTACATATATCCGTATGCAATGGAAATGGTTGCTTCTAGTGTCTCAATGAGTGGTCCTATTCTTGGACCAGTGGAAGGATCCAGAGCAACCTGCCTGAGATTGTGAGTCCTATCCCAAAATAAAATATATCGTAGTCTTCCTCTAGGTTGACCCATGTACCTCCCCTCCCAGGGGTCCATCTGAGGAAGGAGGATGGTGTTCCTCTAGCTTGGCTTTTAAATAGTAGTTGCGGGGACTTCCATGGTGGTCCAGTGGTTAAGACTGCACACTTCCACTGCAGGGGCCGCGGGTTCAATCCCACGGAACTAAGAACTAAGATCTCGCGTGCCGCGCAGCACAGCCAAAAAATAAACAGATGAAAGAAACACCTTTTAAAAAAATAAATAAATAAAAAGTAGTTACATACCAGCAACCAGCATTTTAGAGATAAAGACCCTGAAACTTGAGAGTTCAAGAAATTTATTCAAGATTGCACAGGTTTTGAGTTTCAGAGCCAAGGTTTCTAGAGCAGGATTACAACATGGGCTTTGTGGTCGGTGAATTCAATAAATGTTTGTTAAATGAATGAATGAATAGATTGTCAGTCTTGTTGGAATGTCAGATCAGCAGAAGAATTGGTTGGTGATTGCAGCTGAACAGAAGATGTCTATTTTGAGGCTTGTTTCTCTAAAAAAATTTCTAGGATAGAAATGCTCTTTTGACATAATAGGTCTAGTTCAGTATTTTTGGGCCTAAAAGGCAACTGTTGTGGGGAGGGGGGAATGGTCTATATCCATGAAGGCCCTTAAAAAAAGATTTCCTATATGTTTAAATTTGTTTTCCAGAAGGACAAGTTCTCATATAACATAGTTCATGATATGTCTTAAATCTCTTTATAGACAGTATCCCTTCTCACGTTGCTAACAAGGAGAAAACAGGTGCTGGGGAAACTTTAGTTTGGGGAGCACAGATGACATGTAATTTCCTTGGGATTTTTCTGTATTGGTTTTATAAACTCTCATACCCTGATATACTTTGATGAAACTGATGAGACAGAGAGAATGCCAGCTTAAGCAATAGCACGTGATTATAAAGGTTTGGATGTTTTTCACGTATTACTGGAGAAACCATCTTTTTATCAGCTAGTGTGTCTTTTTCCAGAACATGAGCGGTTTCATGATTCCCCTTTAAGCCTTTGGGCAAACAACCTCGCTTTAAAGGAAAGGAATTTCCATGGTCAGAATAGACAAGTTTTTTCCTTGTCATTTATCAGTTACCATACTTGGGGGCCGGGGAGTTTTGTTCCCTGTTTAGTCCATTAGTCACGAGGGCCATTGGTCACAGGTCTTCCTGACTGATGTGTCCTTGTGAACTAGCCCTAGTGAGCCTGCAGGCCTTGAGATGGGTGAAAAGTGAATACACTTGCTGTGTCTGAGAGAACATTCGCTTTTGCCTCCTCTTTTAAAACTTCCGAAGGGGCTTTCTCTAGGCAGACTGAATTGGATTTCTCTGTAGAGTTTTTCTCTGTAGATGATCTATTTAAAGCTCCTCTTCAGTTGTAGTATTTCAGGCATCCAGTATTCTCATTTACTGTTCTTTTGAACTTTTCTATCTTTGGGGCAATGACTACAGGAGAGAAAGTCTTTGTATCTGGAATCTGACATTTATACCCCTCTACTAGGTGAGCTTCTGGAGCCCAGAAACTGTACTTTCAATAATGCAATGTCCTTAGTAACCTCTAGGATGTTTCTTTTCATGTGAAGTTAGAGAGAATGGAATATTCTGAGCTCCATTGCATTTCTCGTCTACATCATCCAGGTTACGTTAATTATTGTAAATCGCTGTGAGTGGGGACTCTAGGTAGCCTCGTTCCCCCAAAACAACTGGCACATCATATAGTTAATGATTAATATATTCTTGTTATTAATAAGTTAGTTGTGTTTGACCCAATCCAAAGAAAGGTAGTATCTGCTTGAAGAGCTTCCATTAGTTAATAATTATTAAATGTTATAACAAATAAAAAATGTGCTGAAGACTTAGAAAAAAGTGTTTGAGCAATATCATTATCAATAGGTAAGTTTACTTTTCCTTTGGTTTCTGAAGTTATTTAAATTCAATCCAGCAGAAAGGAAGCCTTCTTGGATAAGTAGGATCCAAGATTAAGAAAAAAAAAATGGAAGGAAGGGTTTAGGTAAATGAAATCTTCTGATTGTTAATCTGCATGTATAAAATCCACAGTAGATTTTTATTTCAACATCACTTAGTCCTGTATAAGTAGAATTTGCTTCGGTTAAACACAGATACAAGTTTAAAATATATGACTGACAGTGTACTAACTCTGAATGTAGCAAATATTTAGAATTAACTTTTAACCCAGACATTACTTCACGTTATCTCAATCTGCATTGGAAAATTTATCTAAGTAAATTAGTTGAGATTGTAGTCCTCAAAACTGAGTTATGCTTCATTGTTAAATAGCCCTGGGCTTCTTTTTTAAATGGTAATATTTAGACTGATCCTTCTCTTCAGACTTGACTTTCCAGAAAGCAACAGTGTGGCTTTTGAGGCTGACTCTGAGTTGGAACGAAACCATGGAGGTCATCTAATCTAGTGGTTTCTCCGCCTACACACAGTGACACAGCTGGTTATTTGACATTTATGGGGGTACAAGTTGTGCCTCCTGCCTGGGGAGGAAAAACTTCTTTTTACCCCTTAATTCATCCTCCAATCTGTGTGTCAAGAATTGAGCTGACCATTTCAATCTAGTTTCATCCAATTTTATTTTACTTTTTTTCCCCGTTTAATTGTATTGGATGACATGAATTGGGGGAGACAGATGCTTAGTGCTTGAGAGGCGGGAACTATTAAAGGCAAAAGAAATCACACGAAAAGGATTTTCTGGGTTTTTCCAACTTGGATCTAGCTATTTTTTTTTTTTTTTTCGGTACGCGGGCCTCTCACTCTTGCGGCCTCTCCCGTTGCGGAGCACAGGCTCCGGACGCGCAGGCCCAGCGGCCATGGCTCATGGGCCCAGCCGCTCCGCAGCATGTGAGATCCTCCCGGACCGGGGCACGAACCCGCGTCCCCCGCATCAGCAGGCGGACTCCCAACCACTGCGCCACCAGGGAAGCCCAGATCTAGCTATTTTTGTAGGTTGATTTAGAGCAGGGCAAAAAGATTTTGACTTTCAAATCAAAGTGATATAATCTCCTCAAGAGGCTTACTAGAATCTTTTCTATCATTTTTTTTTTTAGGATAATAACAATCAAACAATAACAACGATAATAAAAATAACAATAACAACAGCAACAATGATGTGTCAAGTGTTTTAAAACATTATTTTCTTGAACACTCATGACAACCCTATGAAGTAGGTACTATTATAATCTCCACCTTGTGGAGGAGCGGAAATGAGGAAATGAGGAAACTGAGGCACAGAGAAGTTAACTTGCTCAAAGTCACACACTTTAAATCTTCTTGAAAGAAATAGTCCATTTTTCCATTCATTATAGCTTGAACTAAATGTGATATTTACCCCTTTTTAACATAAGATTAAAAGAAAAATATGAAAATTTGAGTTGCTTATCATTTTGCATTAAATATTGTGAGAAAAGCATATCAGTGTTGCAAAAATCATTAGAAGAGTGGAATAGAGATTAACAGTTACCATTTCTGGAATCTTGGATTTATGGTACGATTTTTTTGAAATGGACTCTCGATCCATAAGAAATTTAGTATTTATTAACTTAGAAATCCCTAAATTCTGAAATGCATTGTTTGTTTAGTTGTTAAACTACTAGAACTAGAGCTGTTACTTCAGCTGTTTTTCACAGGTTCAGGACCACCCTCCCCCTTAAACAAGTTTTCCTTACCATGGCCAATGCCCTCTGGGACTACACCTGACCAATGACCAGAGATGCATACTGTGAATTAGAGTACTAGGAATGTTGTTGTTACTATTATAGCTGAGAGGCATCCCATTCTCTGTCTAGTGAAGCCTTGGTTAACTCAAATCCAAATCACAAGGAACCTAAGGTAACAGGAATGTTTTTTATTCAAAGGAGGCAAATAATAAGAAAATAAGTTAATATTAGAATAATAAGAAAGCAGAGCACAAAGCGCAAGGACTTCTTAAGAATGTTCTGGGGATGATGAAGTCAGTCTACTATCTGATTGTTTTGTCCTTACCTTTATAGGGCTATACAGTGAATACTCATTTAAGGGGTGATAATACTGAGATGCAGGAAGCTAGACCCTCAGAACTGGGAGGTTCCCCTTATTATTTAGATGAAGACATGGAGGCCCAGAGAGGTGGTCTGCGTGAGGTCATTTTTAAAAGTGGTGCTGTTGTCTTTTTATTGTCTCATCCTGCCTCAGTCATCAAAGATTCATTCATTATACTGTTTACTAAGGCAGGATGTAAATTAATGCGTTTTAGAAAATGTTTACCAGGGGTTGAGACAAACAGTATTTTCCGCTTTAATCATTTGCTTTTAGTCGAAAGGCTGCAAGGACAATATTTTGGATATGTGAAAAGGATTAAGATGCATAGAAAGGACAGAGGAGTAACAGGATAATACCAGAGAGCCAGCACAATTAAGTGGTAAATCATGTGGTACCAATTTTAAATACCGATGAACAACATTTCCCAAACAAAATTTCCCTGGGATATCAGTAGTTAAGCTGTAAAAAAATTATCCTCCATGCCCAAGTTAGTTTTTGGAATGCTGACTCCTATATACCCCTCTTAGGAATTCACAACTGGTGTTAACTTTTTAAAGGCTCTGAGAATTCCTATAGTAGAGAAACATATTTAACTTTGTTTAAACCAGAGTTTCCTATTTTATTTGAGGAATGGAACTTTTGAAAGTGTTCTAGGACAGTGTTGTTTAAACCCAGATTGCGAAATGCTGATTTAGGGATCCTGAGGATAAGGGAGCCAAGTGGTAGGTGAGCAGAGTTGAGAGCTTTGTGGAGAACAGGGCATTTGAGCCAGGATTTAAAGAATGGGTGAGGTGTGAACATACAGAGAGGAGCAAGGATGAGCAAAAGTATGGGGCCAGGAATGAGCACCAGACCTGGCACTCAGCTGCTGATGTTCAGTAAATGTTAACTGAGTGAACGTATGAGTGAAAATATGATTTCCATGGAAGGCAGTTCAAATATTGGCTGGATTGGAATGAAAAATTGAGGAGAGGTGGACACAGAGTTAAACAGGCAGCATCATCAGATCCTGGAGGGTCAAGCTGAGTATTCAGGTCTTGATCCAACAGGGAACACTTGTTGGTTCTTGAGCAGAGGACGACGCAGTAAAATAGTGTTTGGCAGGAATACCCCGAGGGTGGTTTGGAGCCAGGTAGGGATGGAAAAGACCAAAACTATAGTGAAGAGCAAGGAGCCTTAGAAAGTGATCTAAGCGCTGTGGGTAAAAAGTAGGTCACATACTGGTTTTTATACATGCCTAAGTAAAAGCAAAAACAGGAGACCTTTTTAAATATAAGAAGTAAACTAGACTGTTCCATCACAACTATTTTTGATATCTTGAAGAACACGGGGATAGTGAAGTGTTATCATAATAGGTAGGAAAAATATCCCTGGAGATAGGAAACGAGGTATATATATGATATATCTATTACTAAGATGTATTTATTCTTGATTATGCTTGCAGGGTGTGAAATTCAGGATAAATTATTCTGTCAGGAAATGTCATTAGCCAGAGTTCCTGAAGGGGGTTGGTAGACACAGGCTTTCCAAGTGTTTTTGGTGTCCTCATATTACAAAACTGTTTATGTGAATAAGCATGTAATTTCTCTTTATGCATCTTATGAAAACTCCTAGGACTCTCAACATAACTCCCTTTCTTAAAGAAAGAAAACTAAAGTAGTGTTCAGTCAACGTTTATGTGCTTGTCTTCATTTTGAGTTATTGGTTATTTTCTGTTTGCTCTGCTTAGCTCTCTTTCATTCACTCTTAGGCTAGACAAAGAGTTCAGTTCTCTTTGTGAAATATTTTCCAGAACAGTTATGAGAATCAACCAAAATAAAAAACTTTCCATAAGAGAAAAAAAATCCCAGTCTTAAATAGCATTCCTTTTTAAACAATGATATAAAGATAAGTCACATCACAGCCATTATTGCTTAGTGGCTTGAATGCTCAGATCGTTTTGACGGGTGGTCTTGAAATGCCTGCCCCTTTATTCAATATTCAGTGGCTCTGTCGACCTTTATAATTTGATTTATAGTGTATCTTTCCTGAGAAGTTGCCACCCCTCCACCATAGACCCTAAACCACCTACCACATCACACATCCATGCTTTCCAATCTACTTTTACTTCTGTGCACAGAATTAGTATTTTATTTACACAATTAGCATGTTCTATTTGTGTACTTATTTCTCCTGGGTTCTTCATCATTGCATCTGTCTTTTCCTAAGAGGTCTTGGAGATCATTGCTCTGCACCAGTGGTTCTCAACCACTGAAGATGAGAGTCACCTGGAGAGCTTTTTAAACATTCTGATGCATAGGTCTCACCCTGTAAGATCATGATTTAATTTATAGAACCACTGATCTATATCAAACCCAAATTATGAAAACTATACTGTAGTGAGTAGTACAATGCCAGGAAATCTGTGAACATTTGGTAAATATTTTAAATTAAAGTAATGAAAATTGTCTAGGAAATTTCAAGCTGCCAGTACAATGCCAAGTTTCTTTCTTTCCTTTGGTTTTTTTGGTAACAATTTTATGCAGATTCTTGTGTGCATTTATTTATTTATTTTTTGTGTGTGCATTTAATACTAGTGGCTACATCTTTTAATTAACTCAAGGGTAAAATCTGATGATAATAAATTCACTTTTGGATTCCAGACTTTATATATCATTCATGTTTTTTAAAAAAACTCAATATACCAATGCAATATCTATATGTCCTATGTAGCAGATACTGTTGGAACATTTAAAGATGCATTTTTTTTTGGAAATTAAAAAAAGTCTTTTAAGAAATATGCCTCCCCCCATTCTTGGTGAATGTGTGTTTTCAGCCTTTGAGTGATAATTTTTGGAATGACTGTTCTGAAATTTTACCTATAAATTATTTGTCCTATGGCCTGAATCTGTTAGAGAACACCCAGCCAGAGTGTAACACCCCAGGGGAGTCATGGGGTGGTGTGGGAAGGTATGGAAATAGCACAGGTGTGGTGTGCCCTGGGTGGGAAGGGGTGGGACTGACACCTGAGCCCGACTTACCAGTAGACAAAGCCACATATTCAATGTGGAATAACCCCCAATTTATACTTCCACAGGGCTTTTGTTCTCATACCTCTTCCCAGTAGCTTTGTCCTGAAAACCTTTTTTCATGTAACTGCCTGATGATTATACATCTCACCACTGCCTGGATGAGAAATGGAATTATACCATTTTACATGAGCAGTTTGAAAGCTTGAATTAAATAATTTTCTCAACTTTTGAGGGCAGCAGACCTTGAGAACGGAGTTTCCTGAACAAATAGAAACAAATAGAAAATAGAATAGTTGTACTTTTGTTACATATTTAAAACATCCTCTCTGCTAAGTTTAGTTTTTCAGTACTTGTAAATCATCGTGCCTTCCAGAGAGGTTTTGAACATCATGCATCCAGATGCTGCTTTTCAACTCTAGTGGAAATACTCTTCTCAGCTTCTGAATTTGGAACTACTTTGCAAAAGTTCTCTTGAGTTCTTGGAGACTATAAAGCAATTCATGGGCAATTAAACAGGGGTCTCTCTTGTTTGTGTCTCAGATGCACACCTGAAAAGAATCATTCTGGCAGATTTGACTGATAAACGAGCACTGGTTGGAAAGAGGATGCACGAAAAAAAAAAAAAGAGGAGATGCGTGGTGTGCAGGTTCAGCAGGACATCTTGACTGGTGGCAGTGACAGAGGGTCTGGGGTGACCTGTCCTCGGGGACACAAAAGGGTTGCACATTTCCAGTCATCAATCACTTCTGGAACAGCTGTTTTAAATGCTTAAGCCTAACCAATAGGGACATGGCACAGCCAGGCGGCTAGAGGTTAATGCACTTTCCTGTAGGGAGGGGGTGTTTGGATGCTCACACCCAGTCAGTTGTGATGAGCATGAAATTCCAGGAGGAGGTGCATTTGGAGAGGTCACGTGCAGGAAATTTCAGAAATTGAGTTTTGAAAGTACTAAAAGCCTTATGAGAAATCTAAAGACGCAATAGGACGTCTCACAGATTATTTTAGTTAATAGAGAGTTTCAGCTGAAGAAAATGACTGTTACCAAGGTTGGTTACTCATATACTTCATGACATTAGATCCTTGCTTACTTCTACACCTCATGACATTAGATCCTTTGTAGGCTTGTAAACCATGTAGTTACATGCTGCCCCTTCAGACCTTATTTTAATTTATGGTTGGCACACTTCCTTAGCTGTGCAGAATTTTCCAATCATACCAAAGCTAAACTAGAAGGGTGACAAATATGACATTGGTTTTTGAAGCTTAGATCCAATTTAAATAACTTGCTTGTGAAAGAATATTTATGTTGAAGAGTAAATTGCAAAAGCACTTTTGTAAAGTATGCACCGAATCGCAGGCACATCCAGAAATAAGGACCAGACTTGATGTTCCTGCTTGTTGCGCTTGTTGTAGGTTTCTTACAAAAGTTGAGGCACATCATCTAGATTTTTCCAGATATATCCAGAAGTCCCAGAATAAATTCAGGCAAATTTGAGATCTACAAGCATTAAGTGCTTTCTTATGGGTAGTGGGCAGGCTTGTTTCTGATCAGAAAAGAGGCTATGTTCATCTGTTCATCTTTTTCCACGTCTTTTTTTTTTTTTTTTTTTTTTGCATTGATATTTCTCAGACCTTTCGGGTACCTCAGGATTTGATAAGGCCCAAATTAACCTAGTTGGGCAGCTCCACGTAGGAACATCGTCTGGAATAGGCCCAGTTAGGATTTGTGTGGGCAAATGTTTTCCAGAATTACTCTCAACACTTAAAAACTCAGTTTTATCTTTCTCCAATGACTTCAGTTTTGAAATCCATACAAAAAAAACCCCCAAAATTAAGTGATTTCACTGTTATTTACTTGTCTTTTAAATATTTTCTCATACCTATAATCACTGTTCTAATAAAACAGCAGTCACTTCGTGTATTGGACCTTTCTTTTTTATTCTTCTTTTCTCTTTCCCACTTTATCATCGAACTTTCCTCTACCAATAAATACTTAAAATGGTGCCAATTTTCTGCCACATTTCTGGCGTCAGGTACAAAGGACTAATTATACTGCCACGGGATTTTCTCCAAAGGCAAAGTCTGAATATGAATTTGTTGATTCAATATTATGACCTAAAAATGAACTACTATCAAGAACTAAATCAATTGTGTAAAGAAACTCTCCATTAGAGGAATTTTATTTCCTCACTAAAACTCCTGGGAAAAAATTATAGTACAAGGTTATGTTAGAGATATGCTCCGTGAAGGTTGACAAGTACAATAATAATACACAGCCAATTTATGTACTTTATCAAAGGAATTAATTTACATACTATTTTGAATTTTATTTATTTTATTTGTTATTTTAGATTCACTTAATGGACCTTCATGGTTGTCATTTCGTGATCCGTACCATTACTTAGACAAATTGAAATCATTTTGAAAGTTTATCCCACATCTCCCTTCGAAGAAAAGGTTTTGGATTTTCTTCAGTTTTCTTACTTTTACTGAGCTGATTTCCCCCAAGAAATAAAAAATGACTTTATAACTTTGAACTTGCCAGCTGAGTCACAGCAGTTCTGAATATAAAAGAGCTGAAAACACGTGTGTGCATTCCTACCCCAAGCAGCATTCTTTCTTCCATAGATCACTGTCACTAAAGAATTCAGTTAAATATAAAGACCCTCAGGTAGAAATGGGCTGTTAAGGGCCACCCCGAGTCTCTGAGTCTGTGAGGGAGCTGGAGAAAGCCACTCAAACTACGAGCCCTGCTGGAAAGGTCATTAGCAAATGCCTGTCACTCCAGGCTAGGAAATGGTTTCTTGGACCCCAAGCAGGTTAAAAATAAAATTTAGGAAAAAAATGGGGGTGGGGGAGGGGAGCTTGCATTAAGACTTCTGTCTTATTAAAATTAGTAAGAATGCTTACTGCTTTATTCATTATAGTAAAGTGTCAGCAGCTAAGTTATTTTGTCCTACAGCATTCTGTTTCTGCACCATGAATACTTGTAATATTATATAATGATGATGATATTATATTAAATGGATGATATTATAATAATAGCTATAATAATGGAGTCATAGATACTGTCTATGGCTCCTTTCAGTTTCATTGACTCTGACAAGTATAACATTAAAATTGGAGGCTTTATAGCAGAATATCAAATATGAGGTCAAAAAATGAAGGTTGATTTCAAGGGTCCCAACCCACATCCTATTCTTCTGACTGTAGTTTGCACTGTTATAGCACTCTGTTATCAAGCACTGCTCAATAATTTTGTGAACACTATTAAGGCTTACAGGCTGCTATAAATTTACACTAACAGCTGGGTGATCTGTTCAGAGTTCTGGATTTTTTTCCTAGCTTACATTCGCTGGTTGTTGCAAATGCCCTAGAACACGGGTGGTGGGGCTTGTGTTTCCATCCTGTGCAATTTTTTGTTATAACACAGGAAGGAGAGCAGGTTTAGGCTTGAAATCATGTAAATGGTAAAGTGGCAAACGGAGACTGGGGGCTGTGACGCCCTGTTCTACTGTACCTCCGAAACAGCATTTCATCAGGGAAACCAGGAAAATGACTTTCACTGGAAAGTCAAATATAAAACCAGCCATGCTGGTTTTATGTCATTTTTATGTGTCATATTTTATGGCATTAGTCATAGTGCTTGTTTGATTTCAAATACTATAAACCCTGTTAATTATAGTCAGTAAATAGTTTTGAGGATTTTTTTGCCCCCCTATAAAGCTGGTTACTGTATATGATGTGATGAGAGGAAAACGACAGGCATCCGGGGAAGTTGTGTGCATTTATTTACCCATTGGTGCAATTGACAGTTGCCAGCTACCCATGCTGATTCTAAAATGAGGACCTGAACTTTGTTTTTGTGCCCCCATGGTGGGTAATGCGCTGATACCACATTTTAGACTGCAGAGATGTGTACTGTAGACAGAAACTCTTTTCTTCTCTCTGGAGAATAATGGGCATTAAAAAAATTATTTTCAGTTTGAATTAGAAATAGAAAAAAAATGTATATGTAACTTGTATATCTTCCTTACTTATATCCTTCTGTGGCTATTTGAGGTATCTTTGTCTCCAGAGATTTTTCAAGCATCTAATAGATCTTTATATGTAGTAATGAATCATTTCTGTCCATGAGTCTCTTGGGGTTAAGAAGCTTGAATAAAGTGATGTACAATTTAGTGTTCTTTGCAGTATCCTGGTAGATGACATTCAAGTAGCTCTCTGTCATACCCAGGTGAGAAGAGAAATTTTGGAGAATTGTGTTTTATACATAGGGTCCCCCAACTTTATTTCCTCTCATGTAGCTTTCATTTGGACCACTTTTTGAGACTCCCCTGAGCATCCAGTGTGGGAATTAAGCACCTATCTTTTTTTGAAGCATTTGGGTCCTGTTACTACCAGTTGGATTCAGAGGCCCTGGTTTCATCATTGAAACAGTTTAATACATTTGCCTATTACATTGTACCTAACTGCAGGATAAATGCCAGAGAGGGGGAAAAAGGCCTAACTTATGACTGGGAAATGAGAGCCTAGAAATCTAAATATTTGCTATAGAGCTGTTTCTATCCAGCCTGTATGTGTCCTGATACCACAGTGGAACTTAGTCAACCCGTGAGTTTTGTAGAGAATGACTGTGTCACATTGCTATTAGAATGGAAGAAGAGGCAGTTCAAACCAAGAAGTGGTTTGAAAAGTCTTAAATTCCTGATGAATGGTTAAAACTCTGGTGAATGCAAGCTAACAAATATCTTGACAGTATAAGACTTCAGGACTCTGAATAACAGAGTTTCAGGTTTTCATGCTGCTGCCAGGGCACTGGGGCAAGGTACTCAGTGCCTCTGGGAAATGCCTCATCTGTGAATTAGTGAGGCTGAATTAGATGGTTCATGTGTTTCCTCCCAGCTCTAAGGTTCTCTGATTCTGTGACATTATAACAGGTCCCCAAAATAATTGCACAGACAGACAAGACTTCATTTTATGTTATTAGGTGTAATGGGACAGGGGAGGGGATCATTAATTATGCCCAGAACAATATTATCTTTTTGAAGGCTCCTGTAGCCATTCCACTTGAAGAAGAGCCTCTATTAGTTGAAGGATGAGAGTTTTCAGGGTGCCATGATCAATGGATTAACTGCTGATAGGATTTTCCAAAGGCAAGTGATATTTTTCTCCCTCTTCATCTGTTTGTTTTTATTTCTCATTCTTTCATTTTCTCACCTTTTCCACCTCTGCTTATTTCTTAGTTGACATTATTTGGGGCCTAAGTATATTTTAGTATATCCATGAAGTTAACACAAATATTTATTGAATTATTATTCTATATATTGAATATTCATTTATTTAATCAGCATATATGTTTTGAGCATCTTTTCTATGTCGGGTACCCTATTAGGTGCTGGGATTACAACAATGAAAAGACAGAATTGACCCTTGCCAGATGGTACATACAGTCCAGTAGAAATAAAATACAATTTCTTGTTTCAATTTTGAGAGGAGTTTGAAACTACTATTTTATAACTAAATTAAATTGCTCTTTACTTATTTGTGGACTTTTATTATCTTTTTTTGCTTTTCATGGATTAGTGAGAATTTATATGAAATAATAATCCCTAACTTTCCTATATCACCCTCTTGGGTATCCAGAGGATTCAACTGAATATTCAACCCTTTACAGTGTGTTCTTGTTTGCATTTGTGATTTCAAACAGGAAAGGTGCTCTCCATATATTTCTGTATTCTTTAGGGTAGAGAGTCAAAGAATTACTTGAAGGAAAAAAAAAATCTGACAATCACTGGATTCGAGAAACGCTCATATATTCATTCGTGTCACAAAGTTCCAATATAAAATAGAGTTTATCCATTTCCTGACTACAGCCTTTTCAAGAGCATAATTGTAGCGTCTTGTATACCAACTTCTAATTCATTTTTGTTGTTACTGCTTTTATAGCCTTTAACTGAGATTGTTTCATTACAGGCCAAGTTTGTGGTTTCCTAGCTTTCTTTTCACAAGCTGGCAAGGACTTGTAAGGAGACCTAGGAGAGCTATGTTAAAAACACTTAAAAAAATGTTGCCAGAGAAATAAGAAGAAATACTTTCTCTGCTTCATCACCTCCCGGGCTCAGAGTCATTCCTCTTAAATTCCTCTGGACCCCCCACAGGCCTTCTAGCTTTGGCCATGACTGCTATGGCTTTAGCTTCAGAAAAAAGGAAAGTGGTGAACTTTGGTCTTAGGTATCGGTTGGGAACCAAGAGAATCTGGTAAATTTTTAACATCATATTTTGAAGCTATCCACTCTTTTTTTCTTTCCTTTTTTTCCCCTTTTCCAGTTTTACTTGGATTTCACAATATCCCTCTGACTTCATAGACTACTTTGAAAATATAAACTACCTTTATATTTTTTTCAGTTTATAGCATTGGGTCTTGACCTGGCATTAACTTTTTTCCCTAGCTTTATTGAGATATAGTTGACATATAACATGCATAAGTTTAAGATTTTCAGTGTGATGATTTGATATAGGTCTGTATTGCACAATGATTACCACGATAAGGTTAGTTAACATCTCTATCACCTCACTTAGTTACCATTTTTTGTGATGAGAAATTTAAGATCCTCTCTCTTAGCAAGTTTTAGGTATATAATATGGTGTTGTTAAATATAGTCACCATGCTGTACATTAGATCCCCAGAACTTATTCATCTTATAACTGGAAGTTTGTACCCTTTGACCAACATCTCCCCATTTCCCCCACCTCCCAACCCTTGGCAACCACTGTTGTACTCTCTGTTTCTGAGTTTAGCTCTTTTAGATTTCACATGTGAGATCATGGAGTATTTATCTTTTTCTGTCTGACTTATTTCACTTAGCATAGTGCCCTCAAGGTCCATCGATGTTGTAGGAAGTTGCAGGATTTCTTTCTTTCTCAGGCTGAATAATATTCCGGTGGTGGTGGTGTGTGTGTTTATCCATTGATCTGTCCAATGACACTTAGCTTCTTTTCCATGTCTTGACTGTTGTGAATAGCTGGCACTGGCTTTTATATTTAGAAAGAATAAAAAAACAGAATTATGAAGTTTAAGGTTTCTGTTGAAATGGAGCAAATTTGCTAGTCAAAACCACACACATACACATACACACAGATTCATAAACACACAGAGGAAATAGTAAAATAGAACAGTCACTTCCCTCTTTTTCTCCTTCTTGCTGTCTCCTTTTCCCCCTTTTCTCTCTTTCACTCCTCCTGTGATCCATCTAATCACATTTTTATGAAGTATTTTGTCTTCTGGATGTCTACAGTCAAAGCACACATAGTGAAATCTGTGTAACCACTCACATGCTAACAAGCAGATAAATTGAGGTACTTAAATAATGCTCAGGTGATTTACAGCAAGAGGGAGGGATACATCCTTGTGCAAGATGAGAGATCACTGTGTAGTTCTGTAGCTTCTATATCTTCCATTGTTTTAATATGGAGAAAACAATGCTTTGCTTTTTACCAATGGCAAAATATCTAAAACTGCCAAGTACCCATAATTCCTTTGCTAAGTCACATATTTTCTCCTCTCTCCCTCCAGTTAGATTTCTGGTTCTCCATTGTTGCTCTGTTGTATTTTATTGTTTCTCCTCTTAATTGTTCTTGTTGGAAGGCAGATGACTTTAACATGCTATGCCATAATGTGCTTTACACACATTTAAAGGGAAGTGTGGAATCAAGTTATTATAAGAATTTTTCTCTTCTTTGATGCTTGTATCCATTCAAATTGGTAGCAAATGTTCTCCCGTAGGTCCTAGTGGAATTTTAAAACATTCTTGAGAAAATATTAGCAGATATTTTAAATACCTTTTCATGAATTGGGCTTAAGTGAGAACTGAAAAAAGGATAAAGGATCAAGAGCATTATTTCCAGATTCTCTTTATGTGGTTAAACTCAGGGGTACTTTTACTCTTTACCAAGTTTCTTTTTCCCCATTATAAGATATTCTTCTCCACAGATGCCAAACACCCACAAACATATGAAACTTTTTCAACACGCTGTTTTCCCTTTAGCATTGAAATTTTCCATCTTTGGCTCACATGAAAACTATCTTCTTTTGCTGTAATGATGCTTCCCAGTAATATAAAGGAGATACCTGCATTCCTTTCCCTTTCTTTCCCTTCCCTTCCCTTCCCGTTTCGCAGTCGCCTTTGCCTCATGACATATGTAAGACCTAGCCTATCAGGCATTCTCGCTCTGAACTAATAGATGGGCAGGGAGAGTGGAGAATCCACTCCATGTCAGCAGTGGTGATAGAAGTGTCAGTTTACTAAGGCCGAGTGCAGCACCGGTGGTGTGATGCAGGTCAGTAGCTCAGCTAGCTAGCTGAGTGGTCCAGTGGAAGCAGCAGCCTTGAACTCTGTGGCATGATTTTGGTGGTGGTTGTTAGCCTCCTGTCGTTCCTGATTGTTTTCCAAAGCTCTTCTCTAGCCTGCTCAGTGATTATGTGAGAACATCCAACATTGATTCAATCAATTCTGTTTCTGCTTAAAGCAGCCAGTCTCAGTTTTGCTATTTCTGTTATTTGCAACTAAGAACGCTGATTGGTATGAAATTTGACACCAGGAATGGTTTCAAAAAACGGAACCACAGAGAAAATGGGTGGGGGGTGGGGAGACTGGGATCCGTTGTCTGGCTTAGTTGGAGCTGAAGGTAGTAGAAAGTCCAGCTGCATAAGGAATGAGACCCTGGCATACCATAACATTCAGGGCAAGTCATCAGATAACACACCTGTGAACTTCTAGAATTAAGTGAAGGAAAAAGGTTTTTGGGAACCGAGCGGGAGCTTCCATAAAATAATGTGATGGGATGAGGATTTGAAGGACAGGGGTGGTGTGGTAGCTCCTTCTAACAAGTGCTGGGTAGCTTAAAGAAACAGAATTTGATCTTAAATTCCTAAATGTTTTTTTCTCTAAGTGTGGATTAAAAACTAGGGACTTGCTATTACTATGCTAAAAGAATCTCTTATCTTTTGTAATTCAGGGTGGAAAAGGTCAAAAGCCAAATGCAGTCATTTGGGTTGCTGAATTAGTGTCAGTTGAATTCACAGCCAGGTCCTTTATGTTAAAGTTGGGGCTTTGAGAGAGAAAGGGTGGGACTCTGAGAATTAGAGCAGGGGATATGGCAGGATTTGGTGAACTTGGGGTACCTTGAATCCTTAGAGTCGTCAAGCCATCCTTGCCAGCTGAAGTACCACCCTTGTCTCTGTTTGATGAGGCTATTCCTCTTTCGATTGAATTTTCTGTCACCTGAAGGAGTTGCATTACAAAGCCAGTTTTCTCTATGTGCCTATGTACCATTCCCAGACCTACAACTCAACTTGGATCCCAGCATACCTCAAAATGCCAATTGCAAAGTCAAAGCTAGGAGGAGATGGTTTATGGTGCTAAAAATTGTAAGATTTTGCCAATTAATATTGAAAAAAGTCCGGGAAATATGCAAGAGAATGGATTTTGAAGGTTCTTTGTCCAAGAAGGAAAAATACAGTTTTAGCCGTGTTGAATTTATTCCTGTGGGAGCAGTTAATCAGAGATTCTGGATTCAGTGTACTAGCCTGAATAGGTGGCATTGATTCTAATTGTTTCCTTGATTGGTTGACCAAAACTTGGACTTGAGCCCCACAGAGATGCTAGAAATTCCTTTATACACTGTAGGAGCAAGGAATCCAAACACTTAGGGAGGTAAGATCATCAGTGGGGATATATCATAGGTATCGAATCCCTTGAGGGTGTCCTGATGAGACTCTTTAATGAAAGCTTGAGAGATACAGTGATGAGGGGCCCACTCACATCTTTAGGACAAAAATGAGTGGTCATTCTCTGTAGGCCAGTGGTGCTGATGGAAGATGCTCAAGCTAAAATGGGGCTTCCTAATGTTACTAGGGGTATTAGGATCCTGAGATAATGGAGCTTAAGGAGCAGCTCTTTACCATTAGAAGGCAAGGTGGGCAACATGGCTACCATAATAGGCTGCAGGATGGGCATTTTAATTAGAATGACAATCAGGGATCTTTGGAAATGGCTGTTGATGATGGGATCCCTGTGACTGAAATAGATAGGCACTTAGCTATGCTACGTGGTTTTTACAACCAAAAAACTCTGCATCTTGGGCAAACAGAGGCCTGATTTTACTCATTACAGTAGGTAGTCATAACCTCTCACCTAATCCCCAGACAGGGATCAGTTCATAAGCCCGACATCCTTTAAATGGAAGCAAGGTCAAAAACTTGCTAGACTGGGCTCTACAAAAGAGACCTGAGCGTATTTATTAGAGTAACCAGGGAAAAGGCAATATTAAGACCTTTCAGAGATTAGAAGACACTTGCTCCATTTAAGATACAGCCTCTTTTTTGGAGCAACCAAACACATGCCTTGATATTTGTGGTGCATTTATTTATTTGGCAGATGCTTTTCCTCTAGGCAAATAAGCAGAGAATACTCTAGAAACAGTTTGCTTTTATCTGGTAGGAGCAGCATAATCACTGTCTTGCCTCAGGGTGGGTGATGCCTCCTTTCTGGCACTGTGACACCATTTTGTCCACAAGGTTGTTGCTCATCACACAGGAGATCATGCTAGCTCAATATATTGTGACATGCTAATAGGATCTGAAGAGCAGGATATAGCTGGTACCACTGATGTCTTGGTGTAAGATAACGTGTGTACTAGCAGGAAGGAGACAATCTAGGCAGTCTGCTGGCATCCACACCACAGTGAAACTCCTTTCTCTGTCCCTTACCACTGACAAAGTAACTCTCACCGTGTTATAGATACTTTATTTTGTTGTGAGAAATAGTCCTGAAAGGATCATATGCTGATGTGGTGATGGAAATGAATAAAGGGAAAAGTAGTTTGAGAAAGTTATGGTTCTTGGCCAAAAAATGGAATTGTTGACAAATCAAAGTAAAAAGTTGCATTTGGAAATGGGGCTAGTTTATGAAATCTATAATAAGCTCTATGCAGGTGCTGCTAAGTGAAATTCCTTCAGAGAGCAGGAAGGTTATGTAAATGTATGAGATGGTTGAGGGTAGGACAGTAGAGAGAAGGATTGTCCTGGCAGATTAGAGAATATACACATTCTTCTTGAAGGCATTTCAATTAAAACAATTTAAAAACACTAGACTGTCCAAAAGAAACATATTGGTTTGTGATACTACTATGACAACAGAAGTAAGAAAAAGTGATTCATCAAATTATTTGAGCAAAGATTCCAAATAGTGCGAATATCACTCATCAAGTAGGAGATCAGATTTTACCAGAGAATAAAAAAGGGTGCTTAAGTCATGGTATGAGCACATACAGGTGCAGCACATACCTCTCCAAGAAAAAGTATTTCATTCATTAACCCAATTTTGTTAAGCTCCTACTATGTCAAGATACTTTTCTAGGCTCTGGGGATAGAGTCATGAAATGAGCAGTCAACGTCTGTCCACATTTTGCTTGCATTCTCGTGGAAGGAGGCAGGCAACAAAACACAAGTAAATTATAGAGAATGTAAAAAGGGGAAGTGCTGTGTATGGAGAGAAATAAGTCAGGGAAGGGGCATCAGGAGTGGAAGTACAGAAGGAAGCTGTTGACCACAGGGTGGTCAGGGAAGGGTTCCATGAGAAGGTGACATTTGAACAAATACTTGAAAGACACGAAGGAACAAGTTGTGAAGATATCTGGAAGGTGGTCTGTTTCAGGAAGATGGACAGCAAGGGCAACATCCCTAAGACAGGAGCATGCCCCTCATGTTCAAGGAACAGCAAGGTAGTGAGGGTGGCTGGATGGAGTGAATGAGGAGGGAAATAGGAGATAAAAACCCAACAGTGATAGGGGAACCAAACTCCTAGGAGTTTGGCTTTTACTCTGAGGAAGCTGGGAACCATTGGAGGATTCTAAGTAGAAAAGCACCCAGTGGTGTAACTTACATTTTTGATCGGATTCTCGGGGTTGAGAATGCTCAATAGAGCAGCAAGGGGAAGCAGAGAGAGCAATCTGGAGGACATGCAGCATCTGGTGGGAAATGACGATAGATTAGGGTGATAGCACAGAGGAAGTGAGACTAAGTTAGACTCTGGATATGTTTCGAAGTAGAACCAAAAAGATTTCCAGATATATTGTAGACGTGGTGTGAGAGAAAGAATGGAACCAGGGGTGGCTTCAAGGTTTCTCACTTGAGCAGCTGGAAAGCTGGAGTTGCTATTAACTGACATGGAGACTGTGTGAGGAGCAGGGTTAAGGGTGAGATCAAGAATATGGCTTCGGACATGTTAAATTTCAGGTGCATATTGCATATCTAAGTGGAGATGTTAAGAAGGAAGTGGGACAGATGAATTTAAAGTTAGAGGACTGGTCCAAGCAAGAGGTACAGATTTGCGAGTTAACCCTGTATAGATGCATGAGATCACCAAGGTAGTGAGATGAGTAGAAAAGAGAATTGATCCAAGGACTGAGCTCTGGGGCATTCCCCAAGGTAAAGAGGTTGGGGAAATGAGGAAAAACCAGCCAAGGAGGCAGCGGAGGAGCAGCCAGTAAAGAAGGTGGAAAGTTAGGAGAGAGCAGTGGTCTGGAAGCCAAGGGAAGAGTCATCAGCTGTCGTACACTGCTGAGAGATCCGGTAAGACGGGAATTGACCACTGCTTTAGAAATGTGGAGGACATTGGTACCATGGACAAGAGCAATTTGGATGGAGTGGACTAAATCCTGTTTGGAGTGAGCTTAAGAGACATTAGAGGGGGAGGGATTTGATGACATCAAGACCGTTTAAAGAAATTGTATTGTAAAGAAAATGAGAGAATGGAGTGATGTGTGGAGAGAGGTATGGGGTCAAAGGTGGGTGTTTTCTTAAGGTGGAAGAAGAACAAACTTTTTGTATGCTCATAGGAATAATTCTGGAGAGAGAGGGGAACATGGTGATGCAGAAGAGAGTGGGGAGAATTGATAAAGCAATGACCTTGAGTGGGCAAGAAGGGGTTATCTGTCATGTACAAGTGGAGAGATTGGCCAGAGAGAGAAGCATGGAGAGTTCATCTAGGGATGAGGGGCAGCAGGGCATGTGGTATAGATTCTGGTAGATGGGGTGGTAGAGCTTGTGGATGAACTGAAGGGAAAGTCAGGAGCCCATACATATATTTCTGTATTTGTAAATTTGGGGATCATGTGAGTCTCTCTAAAAGAGGTTAGATCTTTTAGGAATGTCAGTGGTCTACTCTGCTGGTACAGTCCTTTCAGTATGTGTGGCAACCAACTGTAGTGTTTGAGCTTACATGAAGATGATGCTAACCGACATCTAATCTTTTAATATCTAGCTTTTAAATATGAAATGTATTTGAAATAAACTCGATTGATAATGTACAGTGGTTTCAGTCTTGAAACAGAGTATTAAAATCCCTAATGAATCTTCAATTTCATGTATTCATTAAAGTAATTAACTACATGTAAAGATTTTCATTTCCACTGGCTTCACAGTTATATATTATTAATTTTAATATGGTAAGTTAGTTATGGGATGATAATTATATTACTACTATGGATTGATAGACTAATAATTTATAAGTACAAAATTAATTTTAACAAGTTAGTCATGAAAAAGTCACTGGCTTTATTAACTAATGAATTCAGTTAAAATGCTTCTTTTTGTGTGTGTGTTACGTGGGCCTCTCACTGTTGTGGCCTCTCCCGTTGCGGAGCACAGGCTCCAGACGCGCAGGCTCAGCGGCCATGGCTCACGGGCCCAGCCGCTCTGCGGCATGTGGGATCTTCCTGGACCGGGGCACGAACCCGTGTCCCCTGCATCGGCAGGCGGACTCTCAACCACTGCACCACCAGGGAAGCCCTAAAATGCATTTTAATAATTAAAAAACTAGATTTATTAAGTTAGTTGTTTTGGCATTTTACAAGGATGGTCTATGTGGGGAAGATTTTGGACATTAAAAAACGGTAATTATAGTAAGGGAATTTACATCCAGCAAATGGAAGCACTTATATGAATCTACTTCCCTGTGTTTCCATTTTTTCCAAATGCATTTTGTATTTCAGCTTATCATCCTTAAATTAATTACTATTAACTGCTTTAGGGGAAATTGTGTTTTTACCATGCATACTTGAAGTTAAAACATTAATTTGAAATTTGATTAAAAGGAGATAAAGGCTGTTCATTATTTTGTCTGACTTCCAGGGACAGTGTTTTCTATATCATAAAATCAGAAAGTACAAAGATATAAAGCTTCTACTGCTTTTTTTTTTTCTATTTCTTCAGCCAGGATACTTTAACATATTCAGTTAGGTGGTGTTTTCAATACCACCACACTGAATATGGATTGTACTTGTCCGTCTGGATACCCTGCATATTCCATTCTAAATAAGTGACTCAGCACCCCAACCTGGAGCAGAGGCTGGAGCTTGTCCTCGCCTATCACTGGAAATCAAAAGAGAGAATGTTAATATGACATGATTAGAAAATATATCCTATGAAAGGTGGGGGCCCTATTTTGCCTTGCTTATTTGAAGTATTTATTTACTAATAAAGAAGCTTTTCAGAAGGCTCTTTCCATATAAATATTTATAAAAAGAAATGGTTTTCTGCCATGCTTGTGAGGCTTTCTGTATAAGTACATGAGTAGATTTCCATAATTAAACCTAACCACGAAGACTGTGATTATTATTCAGTTCTATTTTCATGGCAGACCAAATTAAACCTCTATGTCAAACATGTAGTGAATATCACAGTCATAGGTCCAGAGCGTGGGCTTTTTTTTTTTAGAAAGTTTTTTTTTTTTTTTTTTTTTTTTCTTTTGCTGTACGCGGGCCTCTCACTGTTGTGGCCTCTCCCGTTGCGGAGCACAAGCTCCGGACGCGCAGGCCCAGCGGCCATGGCTCACGGGCCCAGCCGCTCTGCGGCACGTGGGATCCTCCCGGACCGGGGCACGAACCCGCGTCTCCTGCATCGGCAGGCCGACTCTCAACCACTGTGCCACCAGGGAAGCCCCAGAGCGTAGGCTTTTTATTGCACTTGGGAATTTTTGTGAATCTGAAGCATTTTTCCTTGGTCAGTGGAACTAAATTCCTGAAGTTGGTGGGGATGAGGGGGCATCCACAGCTAGGGTGAGTCATTGCCTGTGGAGGGTGATACAGAGAGGACCAGAAGTATCCTCTTCCTTCAGCCAACTTGTCTGTCTGACTACCGTTGCTGGCATCTGAAATGTTTGGGAATTCTTTAGGAGTTAAGGCATTGTTATCTGGTCTTCCCAAATAATCAGTGAAGGTTCATTAATCCATTAAACCATTACCTTCCAAAGCCAAATTGAGAGAGCAGAGTCCAGAGGGAACAGGACACAGGGGAGAGAAGGGGCTGGGCTGTATCCTGGAAGGACAGACTGAGACCACTGAGTTTAGTTTATAGAGTGAGTGCCACTGTAGAAGGTGGAGGAACACCCAAAGAAAGTTTCGTATAGCCAGTAAAACGTTGCCTTGTGTCTCTCTTGTGCCACAGACATGGTGACACAGAGGTGGGGAGGACCCCGTCCCAGTCTTGAGAAACTTAACATCTATCAGGGAAGGCAGACGAAGCGGGTGCTGTGCTGATATAACCTGGCATTCCAGGTTTGGGGGAAGCAGGGGGCAGCTGTCAGCCAGTGGAAGGACCTCTTGTTCATACTTCTGCTTCAGGTTTATGAAGTGGAAGGGACTCTATTAGGCTGTCCTGCTCTATAACATTTTCAGATGTAAAATAGAGTGTGGAGGGGGCATGTCATGGTACCATGCTGCTGCCAGAGCGCCTCTCCTGGAAAATGGAGCTTAACCAACTCTTCTGAGCATCTGTGTGAAGAGTAAGGGTATGAAAAGCTCTGGGTTTACATTCTGGCTTCAGTTTTTATTATTTCTGGGCCTTGGACCAAGATACTTAATTTCTCTGAGCCTTAGTTTCCTTATCTGTTCAATGTGGAGAATGATTTCCCAGTTCTCCTCATTGGGTAGTTGGGAGCATGGAATGGAATAATGTATGTCAGCATTCTTGGTACATGGTGGATGGTCCTTGACTTTATATAAACTCTATCCATACCCCAACTCCACACCCCAACCTCAGTGCAACTAACTAATGACCAGGGCTGGTTTGGTCACCTGCCTAATGTAGGACCTGACAACCAGGGAGGTGGAAAGAGTTATCCCTTTCATATAGCCTCTTGTTCTATGTGGAAGGGAGAATTAAATTCAGAGAGAATATGCATCAAGCAATTTAGATCCTTATGAATTTGGATCCAGTTCACTGCGTAGATTTTTTGTTTAATTCTTAGAGAATTTAACTCCCACAATTTTTGCGTCATAGCAAAACTTGGCAGTCATTGTTCACAGCATACTATCCTTATTCTTAGTGGTAGCATGATTTCACTTTCAGATTGGCAAATGTAAAAGGACAGTTCACTGAGCAGCAATATTAGTAGGGAGCTTCATGTTTATGTAATGACGTCGGGCGTTGTGTGCCATGCAGGCTATACAGGGGTAATTAGATGTTTCAGATACATGTCTAGACTGGGTAAAGCTTCAGGAGCACTTGTTTAACTCTGGGAAAAGCTACAGGTCATCTGTCTGTAACCAGAAAAAGCTCTCCTTGATTAACAAGTTAAACGTGGAGTTAACTCTCTGGTGCGAGATTTACACCCAAGAGGAAAATCAGATCTGATGAGATTTGACAGGACCAATCATCTGTAGAGCTAGACTAGGTCTCACTATATGGCTTCCCTGAGGCTGCTAAAAATGGTATCTCTCAAATATCGTCTACCATCCAGCTGTGGGGCCCGGATTCCCATTCGTAGAATCATGTCTTTGGACTAAGTCATTCTGATTTGAAGAAGCTCCTGTAAAACTTGAGCTTGTTCCTTGGGAGGATTATAGATGGACCTAGATCTCTTTGTCTGAGGGAGAGTAATGAGGAAACACATCTCAGAACAGGTAAGTTTTGATGTGAGGGCAGTGGGACATTTAAAATGGTTTGGGGGCTTCTCTGGGGGCGCAGTGGTTGAGAGTCCGCCTGCCGATGCAGGGGACACGGGTTCGTGCCCCGGTCCGGGAAGATCCCACATGCCGTGGAGTGGCTGGGCCCGTGAGCCAAGGCCGCTGAGCCTGCGCGTCCAGAGCCTGTGCTCCACAGCGGGAGAGGCCACAACAGTGAGAGGCCCGCGTACTGCCAAAAAAAAAAAAAAAAGGTTTGGAATTGAGTATACTTTTTGAGGAATGTGTGCTCAGGTGGAGAGGGCTGAGGAGGCAGCATGGGGTCTTCAGATGCCTTAGGGAAGGGAGCAGAGCAAGGAGGGGACATTGGTGAAAAGGATAAGTGTCCTGTGCATGAAATAAATGCATTTCACGTACATTCCTCTGCTTCACAAAATTCATCTTGAGTCCTGACATTGATTATTTTGAGCAATTATAAAAGTGTCTTGAAACCAGCCCCTTTCTGGTCCTTTTTGGTTGCTATGGTACTTTCTGGTACTGAAGACTTAATAGCATCTGCCCTGAAGCGTAAGCTTCCTGCAGGGAAGACGAAGATTCATGTTCCAACCTTTCCCTCGTGTGTGTCCTCTCCTGGCACCTGATGGTTGCTGTAGCCCCATATGAATCCATTAGAGTATACAGGACAGTTCACTCATTGCAGATTGTTAGTTGTGACATGATGTGCAAAGCTCTATTCCTGGTACCCCAGAGAGACCCTCAGTGCTACGTAGGGGCCACTGGAACTTGGAACATACAGACTTAAGTCGATAACTTCGTAACTGGGTCATCTAGCCACTACTGCTTCTCATTCAAGCGTAGTGTTCCTCCCGGTGTTCCAGCATTGATTGAAATCCTCCCTACTCTGCATCAGGTGCGGTGCTAGCAGCCTCACGCATGTATCTCATGCTCATTTGCATATTGTTAGTTGTTAGTACTCCTCACAACCAGTTGTTAGGAGTCAGCAAGTTGTTGTTTCACTTTTACAGTTTAGACGTTTGAAGTTTTGAGAGATCAAATACTCTGCCCAATATGGAATGGAACAGCTAGGAGTGAGAGAGCTGGGGTTTAAACTCAGAAACGGCAGCCTCTATCTCCTACTCTATGCTGTTGTTAAGGGTATTTCCTCTCCACCTGGGGGTTTCTGTTTTTTGGGTTTTTTTGTTTTTCGTTGTCTTTCAAAAAGATAACATGCAGCCTAGGGGACACTTAACTTGGGGCATTTTACCAAATGAAATATCAATGGCTGTGGGAAAACAACATGGAGAAAGGATGCTGGAGATGCATGTAAGATGTAGAGGAATGTCACGTATTTGCACGGCTTCCCCAGCCCTTCATTTTGATCCATCAGTGGCTGCTGACAGGGTAGGGTCTGTTCCTGTTTAACTTTCTTTAGAGCTCTGGCCTGGTCTTGAACTCTGCCCGCCCAGAATGAAGGCAGACCTCCTCTGTCTTTGCAGTGGATGTGACTTGGTATGGAACACCATTCCATGGCCACTTTTACACCTCGTGTTTGTCTTTTTTTTTTTCTGTTTATCTTGACACTCAAACCTAAGCTATGACCTGGGCTGTCTCCCCTTAGCTCCAATTCATATAATCCCTCCAGCTCTGCTACCTCCCTCTGGCTGCCCTGGGCAGATGTCCTCCCAGGACTCCAAGGGCTTTTCTCCTTTGAGCCAATCCCTTGGGCAGTGCTCTGCTGCTCCCATCTAGCAGTGGCAGTAGGAACCAGCTATTAAGCCATGAGCCCCAAGGATCCTAAAGCATTACTTTGCCTCATAGGATCTCGACAGTGCTGGCCATAGCTCTGCAATGTCTGCATGCAGCCAGCTCTGCCCTGGGAGCCTTTGACCAGCTTATAGAGGCTGGGGTGGAGCTGCTGGCCCAGTGCTCCCAGGCTCATTGTGTGCAGCTCAAGCTGCCACTTCCAGAGCCCTGCCTGCACTTGGAGGCTGTTGCTTACTGTGACTGTCTCAGTCTGGAAGAGCAGAGCCTGAAACTCACAGGCTGCCACTTAATTGGCTAAAGCAACACCAGAAAAGCAGAAATGGGGAGGGGTGGCGACAACGCTGATTGTTTCATCTTGGGGGGACACCTTCAGAGAGAATCCATATGGGGGACTACATTTCAGGGCAGTCCTTCCAGGAGGAGGAAGGGGAAGGATTTTACCCACTGGTTCCTCTCCCCTCTTGGTCAAAGTCTACTCCAAGGGCTGACTGATTTGCACAAGCCTAGAAGTGGCCAGCTGAGCATCTCACACCTCATTAGCAAGTCACAACTCAGCAGCAATAGGGAAGTCCTGGATGAGAGGCAAGAGGGGCATGATGTGCCTGAGGGTGACAGGAGGGGCGTGGCAGTGACATCAATAGCGATACCTGGATCCACAGCTTTGGGGGCAGCACAAGCCTTGTTAGATCCACTCAGCCCAGCTGCAGGCAGGTGCGCAGCTCTGGGTGATGGATAAACCGGGTATGGTCATGTTGGAGCATTTGAATGCCAGTGCAGCATGGCCCCTGGGCTTGTCTGTGCTGCTAGGAAACTTCTTGTCCATTCAGGGAAATATTCAGTTTCCTTTTCCAGTTCCCAGGTTTGGGCATCTCTCTGAGGGGTCTCACTTATGTGGGTGTGTTACTGAACCAAACCTGGGTCTGCTCGCCCATGTGTAGTAAAGCCAGTCTACTGACACCAGGCTGTGGCAAAGGAAAGTGCGGTGTTCAGTGCAGGGCACCAAGCAAAGAGTCCAGGCAGCTAGTGCTTGAAAGACCCGAACTCCCCGAAGGCATTCAGGGAAAGGGTTTTTAAAGAGAGGGTGAGGGAGGGGGGTTGTGGGGTGTGTGATCAGCTCGTGGACCTTCTTCTGATTGGTTGGAGGTGAGGTAATAGGAAGTCAACATCATCAACCTTGTGGTTCCAATCAATCTGGGATCTATGCGCTGGTGGCAGCATACAGTTCACTTCCTCCATCTGATGGGAGCATCAGTACCTGTAAAACAGCTCAGAGTATTATCTGTAAAGCCCTTGAGGAGGAACTAAAGGTCCTTGACTTTGTTTAATGGGTAAACTATTATTATTTGGTCCTGTCTGTTTTCCTTCGCTTCTGCATTTTTTCATGTCTCTGATTAAACTTATGCTTTGGTAGAGTTTCTCTACAGACAGAAGGCAGGCGGAGGACATGGGCGTGGGGGAGTCCTATTCTGGGAAGGTCCCTTCGGGTCCTGCTTGGCGACAGGTGGGGTCCAGCTGAGGGTTCTCTCTGATTGGGGCCATCTAGATAATGCTACCGTAGTGAGACACTGCACAGCAAAAGGCAGAAGAGTTGTCCTCAGAGCAGCTGATGAATGTGGCACTGATCACCAATCGAGGGCCCATGTCTCTGGAAAGCAGAAGTCCTCTTGGTCAGAGCCTGGAGGCTTTGTTCGATCCGTTGACAGGCCGTGTGAGGTGAGGTACTACCTTTTAGGCCATGCTGTATCTCCACTTTGTTTCAGCGCCAGTAGGTGGCCTCCTCCGTGTCCTCCTGGGCTGGGTGTGAGTTGTGATCAGTTATCCTCCTTAACTCCTGTTGGATATCCTCGCCTGACCTGACCTTAAATGAGCCCTTGTTGGGGATGGTCCTGTGGTGACCACGGCACCACTGCTTCTAGGCTAGCCCAGAAAGCGCATGCTGAAGATCCCGGAGACAGTTCTGAGGTCACCTTCTCCTTAATGGGAAGTTTACATGATGTCAAGAGAAGTATTTAGAGTTCTGCAGCCCTGTGGGCATACCGGGGTTCTTTAGTTTAGTTTAGTTTTAAATATTGGAGTAGAGTTGATTAACAATGTTGTGTTCATTTCAGGTGTACAGCAAAGTGACTCAGTTATACATATACATGCACCTATTCTTTTTCAAATTCTTTCCCATCTAGGTTATTACAGAGTATTGAGCAGAGTTCCCTGTGCTGTACAGTAGGTCCTTGTCGGTTATCTCTTCTGATGATACCGTATCGCTCTAACTTGACTCATGTCCCAGCTGACCTCCGACAAAAGGGTGAAGCTTGATCTGGACTCTGGCCCACGTTTAAGCATTTAAATAGCTAGTGGCTCTCTTGACTCTGACCCCGTCATGACCTCCTCTGACCCAACTTACCTCTACATAGTAAAAATAAACTTCAAACTGAGAGTAGAGAAGACCGTGCAAATGATTTTCATAACTGTTACTATCCGATAAACTAGCCATCTTGCATAGCAGTGAGAATTAGTTGTTCAAAAAGTAACATACAGGATATATTTCCCCAGGGAGTGGGGGCTGGGTGGGTAGGTGGGTGGGTGCTCCAGCCCCCTGTGACCAGAAGAAATGCTCTGTGTACAAACTGGCTCACCTCATTTCTGAAAACCTCCTGGTTAAGCTTTGTTTTGCTGGGAGAATGTGGGACAGGGGTGCCAGGCTCCTTCCAGCTGCAGAGCTGGAACCCAAGCCTTGTTTCTGGCAAGGAAGTGACAGATGTGTTACAGAAGGGCCATTCCAGTGACTCATTCAGAACAAGGGGAATCTGATTGAAGTTGATCTGCTGTCTCTACTGCTAAAAAACAGCAGCTGCTGGCAATGCTCAAGTGATAGTTTCCCCCCAGAATGGAAAAATGAGAGCCCTTTTCCCCCATCATTCTTTTAGAAACTGAAGTTGTGAAGTCGATCTAGCTGTCCTCCAGGCTCATCTGCACCCTTCTGACTATGTCATCAACTAAAGCTGAGTTCCTGGCCCCTTTTCAAATTGGAGGAATGGAGGATCCCATACGCTGCTTCTAGATCCTCCCATCCATGCCCACCCTTCCTTTATACACTGGGATCCTGCTGGCATCCCACCCTTCTTGTCCTCTTAGAAACAGAAAGCCTGATGTCATGGATACCAGCTCTGGCACCTAGGCTGGGAAGAACCATCACCGAATGCTCATGGGCACAGCAGCCTTTCATGGAGCAAACACATCAGGCAAACCCTTCCAAGCCCTGCCTCTCCTAGTCATTCGGGGAAGATAGGTGGCCTGGGCAAGGGGGGTGTCCTATGCTGCTACATGGTTACTTTGACATGGCAGGCCCCGCATAAAAGCGGACTTCCAATACCATCACGACATTTATGAACTCACTTCAGAGCCGCTCATCTTGACCTATTTCACACACTGTTATTCTATCCACAGATCCTCCAGCTTCTGACCTGGGGGCTGACTCATTTTCCTGTTTACAACCTGGCCTCAGCCAGGTTTACATAGTTTTACATAGTTTCTCTGGCAGTGACCTTTTGACTAGAGTTCAGAGCCTCCTCTGGCTGAACAACCTCTGACTATTCTGGGTAAAAATATGCCAGATCTTGCCTGGCTGCCGGGACCTTTGTGACCTCTGAAGAGCATCGTACCTGCCAGACTTGCCTCTGTGTGACTGGGGTAGCCTCAGTGTAAGAAAGGAAGGGCGAAGAATAGGATAGGGAGGGAAGGAGCTAAGGAGGGGAAGGGTTAATAAGCCTGTTCCTTCTGTGAGTCCTTGGCAGTGTATCCTTGTTGATGCAGACATTCAGAGGAACACTAATCACTTACCCCCATCATTTTCAGGCTTGTTTACTCTTAAGAACCACAAGTGATGTGACTCTGTTGAGCTCATATGAGCTGATTAGGAGCATATTGACTTGAAAGTGCTGTTCTGTAGTCCACCTGGAAGTCTTACCATTCTGTCTACAAGTGAATATTTTCTGACAAGTAATTCTACTTTTATATCTCAGTTAGCTATTCAGTGAGTGCTCAGACTGAATGAGATAGGTGACGTTTGGCAACTCCTTGATTCTTAATCCTTTAGTTGGCTATAAAACTTCATTAAGTGTCAGGTCCCTTCTATTGGTTATGTACTTAATAGCAATTCTAGTTTAGCAATGTGGTAGATTTATTTTGGGGTCCCTGCTCTGCTCATGCCTTCTTCTTTGGGAAATCCCCCTTACCCAAAAGCATGGACTTGAGTGGCCAAGTTCATACTATGTGACCCTCACCACAGGTGATTGGACTAGTGGGAAACACTTGAAACTGACATTTCAGTCCGTCATTTGGTCAGTGACCAACCAGTTTATCTTGCTTGAAAATTTGAGCTAATAGACATAGAGACCACTGTCAGTCATTGGTGGGTGACAGACTCTTAATGTCATGCTGATTGCAGACCAGAGTTAACTCATGCTACCTGGGCAAGCTGAGGTTGTGAGAGAGCAGAAACCTTTAATAAGCAGAGAAAGCTGGTTTACAGAGAGGAGCATGCATCAGACAAGCAGTGAGTTAAGAGACCACAGGGACTCAGTAAGAGAACGACGACGCACATGACTTTGGTTCCTGGGGGCTTCTCATCTCCAGACCCCAACAGGCCTGTTGATACTTCATTTCCTGCTTATTGGTATCCATGAGGTGACTTCTTAGATCCTACATCAACACTCACCTCTACTGCCTGAGATGAAGAGATTTCTAGACAAGCGAAAGCTAAAGGAGTTCATCGTAGCCTACCCTGTTTTGGGGAGTTTTTTTGAGATAAGGATTTCTGTCCCTAACGGCTAAAAAACCTTGACTAAACTACTGCTTAAGTGTTGCCAGCAGTGGCTGCAGCAGAGAGTTGTAAACTTATATATTGGTAATTAAGCAAAGGGTGGGGTGTTTTCTAGCTGTTTATTTTAAAGTAGAACTTGATGTCATTGAAAGCAATTTATATCCACACTCTTGCTGTTAATCATTTAGGGCTTCTGGCTTCCCACCATTTTCTCACTTGTGATAAATGTATTGGCTTTATAGGGTGGGCCTTTAGGAACTTAGTGTTTGTGGGGAAAAAAAAACCCCAACATCAGACATAAGCTTACATCAAAGGACAAAATTGCCTCTGCTAGTTTGTAATACTTGACTTTCTGGTTATCTGCACCAGAGACATAAAATCTTGATTGCCTTGTCAACAAACCCAGTACCAAATGAGTGGAGATTTTTATGGCCGGGGAAACTCCACATACCTAGCATAGGAGGGGAGGCAGGGATGAAGGTCAGGTAATCCACAGCCTGTGATCCCTTACCAGCAATTACAAGTTACATTCCCCATCAGATTTAGCTCCTACACCAAACTGGTATTTCTATGGGTGGAGAAGTATAAACAGTGGGCACCCTGTGAATGGAGGTGGGGTTGTCTTTTTTTTTTTTTCTGAAGTGAGCTGAAGTAGAGGACACCGTGTAAATCTGTGTAAGATGCTGAGGTAGTTGGGGTAATAAAATCCAAAGTTAAGCGAAATAATCTACAGGAAGGGTTTTTAATATCTGAGGGAATGGACAGAAAAGTGAATGTCAGTTGGGAAAAGGATACTTAGAGAATGGTAGAGGAAGAACTCATTTACAATGAGAGACTAGGTAAGGCATTTAAGCTCTGGACCCAGACTATCTGGATTCAAGTCCCACCACCTAGTAGTTGTATGACCAAGGATGGATTACTTAATTTCTCATTGCCTCAGTTCTTCATCTATAAAATGGGAATAACAATAGTATCTACTGCATAGGTTTGTTATGGAGATTAAAGGAATTGATACATGTAAGATGCATAGGGCAGTATCTGGCCCAAAGTAGGTGCTTAGTAAATGCTAGTTTTTATTATTCTGTACGACATCACCTGGGGTGCCAACAAGACCAGCAAGATGCATGAGAACGAACACCACAAGTGTTCTATAGTTTTTTCCTGTTGAGAAAATCCAATACATTTACTCTATGACTACAGAGTACGTGTGTTTTGGCTAAAACAAGAAAGAAGATCCATAAAAAGACTATTTAAATGAGGATGGGAAAAGAGGGGCTTTCATAGAAGGAGAGAAAATAGATTGGGCTCTGGTCTGGAAAAATGAAGACTGAGATGCACTATGATGAATTTCATGAACGACAGGAATAGCATGAATAATAACTTGTTTATGAAATACTGGAAAATTAGAGCTGGCACGAAAGATGAATACTTTGAGGTAAAGACTTGAACAGATGGTTACTTGACTGTGCTTGCACGGTGAGTCAGTCGTTGAGATACAGAGCTTAATTAGTTCAGAGTTTGAAATCAATCTGGATGAAAGGTGTGGGTTATGGCTCTGGACCTATCAAGGGTCATTAGGGATGTTTGTGATAAGCCCCATTTAGTCCAGTTCCGCATTTGTAAATAACTTATATTAATGTAGTACTTAGCCATTTCAAAACACTCAGCAACCTTCCACAACACTGATTTACTGAGCATGTACTGTGGGCAAGACTCTGCAGGGAATCAAAAGGTGAGAAAGATGGCTTGTGTTGAAGGTTCTGATGTCTTACCACCCAGAAACACTGTAATGAAATTAATTTAATTTGAGAGCTTAATATACTTGGTTTACTTGTACTTACAATGTTTTGAGACCAGAGAATTTTTAGTTATTTTTTGAGTTCAAGATGGTATTGTGAAGAAATTAAAGAATTAAAGTTCTCTTTTTGTTATTGTTTTCATAAATTCTACCCAGGTGACATTCTGAGGTGCAATAGAACAGCTTATTCTAGTATGTATTTTTAATTTTAGAGTAGTTATTCATAAAAAGCAATTTTAGAGCTACAAGTTAACGTAGAGATCATCTTCTTCAATTCCTTTTTTCACACCTGCAGTAAATGGGTCCCTTAGGTGATACGCACAAGGTGGCAAAGCTTGAACTGAAGCCCAAGTTCTAGTCTTTTCTTTCCCATTGGGCTGCTTCCCCCAGAGGATCAGGGTTATTGTAGTTGAGCTTATTTCTGTGTACATACAGACTCAAATGTGTTATGCTTTATCTTGGAGCACCCAGAAGATTTACTGTGAAACCAGTGAAGCTTAAGCTTCAGGGACCCTCTCTTGTATGAACCTTGAGTGGGGAGAGGAAGCTAGGTTGCAGTCAGGAAACATAAGCATTTCTGGTAAATGACCTAAAGAGATAGTGTAAGAGATGGACTTGATGTTTCCCCCATTAATTTTTTGTGATCTTTTTCACATTCCAAAGAAGAAAAACTCACTTTTATACCTATTTTCTATTTGTAATTTTGTATTCTTTTTCTTAAAGAAGTACCCTCCCCTGCTCCAATATCACATAAACTTCAGGCTGCAGGAAACCTGGATCTGCTTCTGATGCCCAAAGATATAGCCAGTTGGGAATTTCATTTTAATATTCCAGAGTTTTATTTTTTTATTTATTTTTTAAAAATAATTTTATTTATTTATGGCTGCATCGGGCCTTCATTGCTGTGCGCAGGCTTTCTCTAGTTGAGGTGAGTGGGGGTCTACTCTTCATTGGGGTGCGTGGGCTTCTCATTGTGGTGGCTTCTCTTGTTGTGGAGCACGGGCTCTAGGTGCACGGGCTTCAGTAGTTGTAGCACGCGGGCTCAGTAGTTGTGCCTCGCGGGCTCTAGAGCGCAGGCTCAGTTGTTGTGGCGCACGGGCTTAGTTGCTCTGTGGCATGTGGGATCTTCCTGGACCAGGGCTCAAATCTGTGTCCCCTGCATTGGCAGGTGGATTCTTAACCACTGTGCCACCAGGAGAGCCCCAGATATTTATTTTTAAATTAATTTTATTTAAAATTTTTGAATGCATTTAAATCACTTTTATATTTTATTTTAAGTTAATTATACTTATAGTAATAAAATAAATAGTTGTGTTAAAATGTTTTAAACAAAAATGATAGCTCCTTGCCCATTCTTCCCCATTTCTTAGTTTTGCTCTCCAGAGTCAACCCCTTTTAATTCCTTTAGAAGGTTTCCCCTGCTTTAACTCTATATTATTTCTTAATAGCTTGCCTTCCTAATTGATCAGTTTTATATCAATTTACAATGACCTGACATTTCATATCAATAATATGATGGTACTGTATTGTTATATCAATTATATATTGACTTCCTATAATTATAGCCAAGGGTTTCACATTGTTACTCCAAACATTCCTTCTCTCTCCTACCACTTCTCCAAAATAGTTAAATCACAATTTTTGGTTATCCCAGTCATCACTATTTATATTATGATGACTGTGAAAGCATCATTTACAGCAAAAGCAAGTAGTATACTATAGTATCCTTTCTTGTACAACTTTTTTGTTTGTCCTAGAGTTATAATTATCTTATTTTCTTTTGCTTAATTTTCTGTTATCTATCTGAAAAACTAGCTTTCTGTTTTCCCCAGAGTTCATAATTGCTTTATTTTTCCTTTTACTTAAATTTCTGTGTGTCTAGCAAAATATGTCTTCAGAACTTCCAAGCATCTATCCTATCAATATTATTTGGGGACATGAGCAAACATATCAGATGATCTACCCATCTTCCACCTCCCCCTCTTTTATTCCCCGCCCCTCCCAGAGACCTCCTTCCATAATCCTTCACGCTCTTGCTCTAGTATGGACTGATTTTTTTCTAGGGTCTGGAAATTTCATATGTTAAGCCTTTGGTTTGGATGTTTGCTGAGGATGACACTCAGTGGACGGTTTCTAAATCCTAGGGAATTGTTTACTCATTATAAGGAATTTTATATATGCAGATTTTGAAAGTATATTTTAGTTATCTAGCACCATATAAGGGCTGCCTTCATTTTCTAGTTGACTACATTTACATAATAGGGTGAAGGGAATGCTCCTATGCATCTGGATGCATGAAATGTCTAGTGATTAAAAGTAGGATTTGCTAATATGTAATTCAACCTATTTTTTTTTGATGTGCATATTAACCTTAGGGTGATTTACCTGAATTTTGAATCCCAGGTGATTATTAAGAATATATTCCCAGACAATTTCTTGTTACTCTCAAACTCATAATGGTACTCGCCACTATGAAAACTGGTTTTTAATATATGGAAGTTAAATATAATTTTAAAACACATAATATTTTTTAAAAGCATGATACAAAATTTGTTTAATGTACTACTTTTTGTTAGCTGCATTAGAAGCATTGCACAGTAATGGGGAATTAAATATACTAGTTCTAATAACAGCTCTGCCCCAATACTTTATACATGCAGAATATTTGGTTAATTCTTACTGTGTCCTACAAAGTAGACCAACAGCATTGTTTTAATTTACTGAAGTAGAAATTAAGGCAATTACAATTCATGATTAGGTTTTCTTATGGGAATTTCTTGTTTTCAGATAATTCATTCCCCTGTGAAGGAGGATTAGTGTTGTCCTAGATAATCCACCATGTAAATCAGGGACAGTGCTGATTCTTTAAAGAAGGAGAAATTTTTTTCAGTGTCTTTCAATATATTTCAATCACGTTCTTTTTGACATTGTTGCAATTCAGGTGGCATGCTGTTCAGTTGAATTCTTATAGAACATAGCTCTGTACTTCTGTTTGATTTATTTCCTGAGAGCATCACTGGAAGAGAAGAAATATTTTTAAATCCTTAAGATCTTGGTTGAAACAATCAGCCCTGATAACATCTACAAGCGGAGATTAAATGTGTATGATCAAATCCTCTTCCCAGAATGCACTGCTATTGGAATGTCTCTGGCCTCTGTCTAGGCCTGTAACATTGAAGCAACTACACATCTCAGGATGCACCACCCCTTCACTCTTCCTTTTCTGTCTTTGGTAGTATTGTCCACTGAAAGTTGTAGACAGACATAGGATTGGTGAATCCCCAGGGGCAGGTGAATCTGCCCTGTTTGCCTGATATAGGAATTGGGTGGTGATAGGGTTTACACCAAGGAATAGTGGGAACAGAGAAACACCTACTGAAGATTATGGCAGGATTCCTGGCTATTTATCAAACAGCTGCTTACTTACTACCCTGTTTGATGCCCCAAGACTGATAAAATCGAAGGTGCTTTTCTAATATCTTCATTTCAGCTCCAGGTACTTCTATGTGTAGAGGGAGTGTTAGTGGTTAATTTGGTGCTGCAGTTCATTTCCATCCCTGTTGTGGGACTTTTATCTGGATCTTAGTATGTGTGATTGATTCTAAACTTATTCTCTAGGCATGTTGTACATTTCCCCTGCAATTTTGGCTACTTTAATATGAATGGTTTTGTTATTTGGGTGTTTTGAGTAAAAGATTTCCTGTTACTTGCATTTGTACTACACTACTGGAAGCTTACCAAAGTTAAATGTGTTTACTTAATCAATTGACTATGAAAACTTTTGGTTTATTTCACCAGTTAGATTCAACATCACTTCTCTCTGAGGAACAGTTAAGGTGTCTTCTGGATGAATGCACACTTAAACAAAAATCCATGATTAGACTGTCTTCAGAAAGAGAAAAGAAAGACATTGAGGATATAACACCTGAGTTGCCCCAGCTTTCCAGATCTATTCTCTCTGAGTCACTAGATGAGTCAAAAACAAAGGTCAAAAGCACTGAGGTGGAAGACGCAAATATGCCTGAGAATGCCGAAGGTGAAACATCTAGAGGCTACTATCTGACCAAAGCCTCGACTGGGCATTTTATGTCAGAAGCTCTTGTCGTTGAAGCAAAGAATATGAAATGCCTCCAGCTTTCTGAGGACAAGGTTATTGGTGACACAAAAGACTATTTTATGTCAAAGACTCTTGGCATTGGGAGACTGAAAAGGCCCTCTTTCTTGGATGATCCACTGTATGGCATCAGCGTGAGCCTTTCATCCGAAGACCAACATCTGAAACTCAGCCCTCCAGAGAAACCCAGACCAGGTGAGGCTTGGAGAATACACTGAAAATAATCCTTACTAAACACTTCAATATAAAGGTAGTATAGTTTAAAGTAGAGTAGGATAAGGAGGTATGCTTGAAAGTCACAAATGGGGTCAATTAAGAGCATTCTAACATATGAATGTATTTATTAATCTTCATATCAAGATTGAGAATAGTACTCATATGAAATGCATTATTCTTAATGGTAGCTAATACATATTCTTGATGGTTATCCAGAAAACAATGTTGATTTCAGAGGAAAAGAGAAATTAGTTTGAATGGATACAAATAATTTGAGTAGATTTGCTTAGTATTTTAACTTCCAAATTTCAGTGATGAAAATTTGTTCCAAGGAATGAATTTGTAAAATGCCATATATCATTGTGGTTTTGTTCGTTTCTGTACGCAAACCTCCCATCCCAGCTACTTGTATAGTGTCAGGTTTTTTGTTTTTCGTTTTAATTTTGAACCAGTGTTGCATCTTACAATGGTACAATGGTACAGGATACAAGTACTATGGGCAGTTTTTTTGATATAAACAAATATTCAATTATTTATTTATGTTAGAAGTCTAACATAGTCTGTGTTGTATTTGTTGAGTCTATTTAAATAGCTTCAGCTTTTCCTCTCGTGTAGATTACTCTAAAATATATTGTCTATTAAATCTATATCTATTACCTATTAAATCTATAATCTACTAATTTTGAACTAACTCCTCAGCCCTGTATTTCTAACTGCCATCTAGATATGGCCTCAAACTGATTTCCTCATTCTTCCCTCTCAACTGAGATTGTCCTCTTGACTTCTGTTACCTCAACCACCCAGGCTTCAAATCTGAGTCATCACTGAATCGTCCCTCTCTCTTGCTTCCCACTTCCAATCTTCCAATCTTGTTTGTTCTGCTCCTGCAGTGTCTCCCATGTCCATCCCTCCCTTGCTCTTCCTACCACAACTGGACCAATGCGATAACCTGATCAGGCCTCCCTGCCTCTGGTCTCTCCTCTCCTCCTGCCATTGTCAACCACCTAAACTAATTCCCCCAAAGTACAACTTTGATAAACATACTTCCCAGCTTAAAAAGCTTCTATGACTCTCCTCCGCCTATTGAATGAAGTCTGAATTCTTGAACAGGCCTGCTGTTCAAGGCCTCCACACTCTGACCTGCAGTTCCCTTTGAAATCAATCTCTATCTAGTGCCCTAAATGTTATTCAGGTTGTAGCTGATCTGGGCTCAGGATTCCCAGTGCTTTCCCATGTTGCTCAGGCCCCTTTCTTCTCAGGCTTGTTCAGGTATCCCTTCAATAGTAGTTGAATTCTAACCCTATCCTCTCTGAATGTAACCTTCCCTCATCTTCTCTTTTAAAAGTCTTACTTCTCTTCTAAATGTCCAAGGGTATTGATCACATCGTTTTACACACACTCTCTTGACATCATTTGGCACACACACCCACACTTTTTCTCCCTTAGAATTGTGTAACCTTTTTGAGGACAGGGGTCCTATCTTCTGATTCATTGTTACATCTTCTATGATGTCCAAAGTGCTGCCTTAAGTCAAGTGCCTGTTTAATAAATAAAGGAATTTAAATTATCCAGTTTTAGAATAATGCACTGAAAGTATGGTTCACATTTATTCTTTGCATTATGAATGAAAGCAGGTGGTATTGCTTAAGAATTAGGCAAGCCTCACATTCTATATAAAGATTTGGAACCTTTTTCTTTTTTTCTTTTGGTGAAATTCCACAAGCTATACAGTTTTTACCTAGCAGCAGAGTTCACTTACAACATGCAATTCAATTAAATGAGTGTGGTCTGCCTTCTCCCACCAAGATCTTCATTTAATAAATACGCCATGAGAACTTTGTTCTACTCTTTTTCTTTCTTTCTTTTTGTATTTTCTTTTCTTTTTGGACAGAAGATTTTCTTTCTTTCTTTTTGGACAGAAGGTTTTTAGTAGAAACAAAGTATCTGCATTTCCCCTTTGTCTACTGTAATCAGACTTACTCAGTTGGGTATGATGATTTACTGTCTATGAGGTCTCATTCCCGTGGAGTCAGTGTATGGGGCTTTGGAACAGCATTTTGCTAAAATATAACTTTACTTCCATGTGAATGGCAGTCACACTGATGTATATTTGTCACTGAGAAGAACATGGAAAGATGGAATGAACTAGAACTTAATGTGACTTAATGGAAAGAAGCTATGGTGGCTTACCTATAACTTCAGAAAACATGCCTCTGATGGTGCTAGATAATCCTAATGTTTGATTAAAATGACCCTGTGAGTATGGAGGCTTAAGATGGCATAGATGTGAATATAGGAACCAATTTTACTTTCTGTTTATTACATAATAAACCTTAAGGAATAGGTCCTACATTATTATTTTGAGAGCAGGTCAGCCTATCTGAAGCTGGAGTTTTTCTTTTACTAACCTCAGCATTTACAATTATTAAAATAACTTGCTAATCAGTTTATTCTAAAATACTAAATTGGACATTATGTACTTTATGCAAAAATGAACACCAAAACATCAAAAATGAACATGCTAAACCAGTTTTCTTGGCAAAAAGCCCTTTAAAGATGTAATTGTAACAAGAAATTGCAGTGTGTTCAGGTGTTACATTATATTCCCTCTCTTTCTCAGGAAACGGATATGTGTGAATATGAGTCAGATGAGATTTCTGTAAGCACAGAGGAAGAAAATAGAACCATTTATCATTTTCTCTTTAAATAGCAAATATTATTGATATGTAGTTTTCTTTTCCTTGATGAACTGAGTCTGTTACGAATATTAAAATTCTGCTTCTAAAAGGCAGAGTCAGATAAAACTTCAAAAGGGACCAAGCCTAGTGACATTGAGGACCAGTTTCAATTGTGGTATTGAAAATAAGGATTTGCTTCACAGATGTTTTAAAAGTTTCTAGTGTGAAGTACCTCATTTTGTTTTTTTTTTTTTGAAATACAGTTGATGTACAACATTACATTGGTTGTAGGTGTACAGCATAGTGATTCAGTATTTTTACAGATTATACTCCATTAGTAGTTATTACAAGATAATGACTACAATTCCTTGTGCTATACAATATATCCTTGTTGCTTATCTATTTTATACAGAGTATTTTGTATCTCTTAATCCCATAGCCCTAATTTACCCCTCCCCTCTTCCCTTCCCCCTCTGGTAACCACTAGTTTCTTTTCTATATCTGTGAGTCACTTTCTGTTTTGCTATATACATTCATTTGTGTTATTTTTTAGATTCCACATGTAAGTGATATCATATAATATTTGTCTTTCTTTGTCTGACTTATTTCACTAAGCATAATATTCTTTAGGTCCATCCACATTGCTGCAAATGGCAGAATTTTATACTTTTTATGGCTGCGTAATATTCCATTGTATATATATATATTTATAACACTTCTTATCTGTTTGTCTGTTGATGGACACTTGGGTGGCTTCCATATTTTGGCTATTGTAAATAGTGCTATTATGAACATTGGGGTACATGTATCTTCGAATTAGTGTTTTCATTTTTTCTGGGTATAGACCCAGGAGGGAATTGCCGGGTCATTTGGCAGTTCTATTTTTAGTTTTTTGAGGAACCTCTGTACTGTTTTCCATAATGGCTGCACCAATTTACATTCGCATCAACAGTGTACAAGGGTTTCCTTTTCTCCACATCCTCTCCAACATTTGTTATTTGTAGGCTTTTTGATGATAGCCATTCTGACAGGTGTAAGGTGATATCCCATTTTGTTCTGATTTGCATTTCTCTGATAATTAGTGATGTTGAACATCTTTTCATGTGCCTGTAAGACATCTGCTTGTCGTCTTTGGAAAAATGTCTATTCAGATCTTCTGCTCATCGTTTGTTTTTTGATATTGAGTTGTATGACCTGTTTATGTATTTTTCTGGTTGTTTGTTTTTGTTTGTGTTTTTTTGCGGTACACGGGCCTCTCACTGCTGTGGCCTCTCCCGCTGCGGAGCACAGGCTCCGGATGCGCAGGCTCAGCGGCCATGGCCCACGGGCCCAGCCGCTCTGTGGCATGTGGGATCTTCCTGGACCGGGGCACGAACCAGTGTCCCCTGCATCGGCAGGTGGACTCCCAACCACTGCGCCACCAGGGAAGCCCTGGTTATGTATTTTTGGTATTAACCTTTTGTCAGTCATATCATTTGCAAATATTTTCTCCCATTCTGTAGGTTGTCTTTTTGTTTTGTTGATGGTTTCCTTTGTTGTGCAAAAGCTTTTAAGTTTAATTAGGTCCAATTTGTTTATTTTTGCTTTTATTTCTTTTGTCTTTGGAGAAAGGTCCAAAAAATTTTTGCTACAATTTATGTCAAAGAATGTTATACCTATGTTGTCTTCTAGGAATTTTATGGTTTCAGGTCTTACATTTAGGTCTTTAATCTATTTTGAGTTTATTTTTGTATATGGTGTGAGGAAATATTGTGGTCTCATTCTTTTACTTGTAACTGCCCGGTTTCTCCAGCACCACTTCTTGAAGAGACTGTCTTTTCTCCATTGTATATTCTTGCCTCCTAGGTCATAGGTTAATTGAACATAAGTGTGTGGTTTTATTTCTGGGCTCCCTGTTCTGTTCCGTTGATCTATGTGCCTGTTTTTTGTACCATGCTGTTTTGATTACTGTAGCTTTATAGTATAGTTTGAAGTCTGAGGGTGGTACCTCCTGCTTTGTTCTTTTTTTCTCAAGATTTCTTTGGCAATTTGGGGTCTTTTGTTGTTCCATCTGAATTTTAGGATTATTTGTTGCAGTTGTGTGAAATGTCATGGGTATTTTGATAGGGATTGCATCAAATCTGTAGATTGCTTTGGGTAGTATGGACATTCTAACAATATTAATTCTTCTAATCCAAGAGCACAGGATATTTTACCATTTCTTTGTATCATCTTCAATTTCCTTTATCAATGTTTTATAGTTTTCACAGTATAGGTCTTCAACCTCCTTTGTTAAATTTATTCCTAGGTATTTTATTCTTTTTGATGTGATTTTAAAAGAGATTGGTTTGAAAAGAGAAAACTTTTTTCTGATAGTTCATTATTAGTGTATGGAAAAGCAATAGATTTCTGTATATTAATCTTGTATCATCTACCTTGCTGAATTCATTTATTAGTTCTAATGGCTTTTGGGTAGAGACTTTAGGGTTTTCTATATTAAAGTATCATGTCGTCTGCAAATAGTGACAGTTTCACTTCTCCCCTTTCAATTTCTGTGCCTTTTCTTTTTATTGTCTGATTGCTGTGGCTAGTACTTCCGATACTATGTTAAATAGAAGTTTCAAGAGTGGGCAACCTTATCTTGTTCTTGAATTTAGAGGAAAGGCTTTTAACTTTTCTCTGTTGAGTATGATGTTAGCTATGGGCTTGTCATAAATGGCCTTTATTATGTTGAGATATGTTCCCTCTAGAGCCACTTGGATGAGAGTTTTTTCATGAGTGAATGATGAATTTTGTCAAATGCTTTTTCTGTGTCTATTGAGATAATCATGTAATTTTATCTTTTCTTTTGTTAGTGTGGTGTTTCACATTGATTGATTTGCAGATATTGAACCATCCTTGGATCCCTGGGATAAATCCTACTTGATCATGGTGTATGATCCTTTTTGTATATTGTTGGATTTGGTTTGATAATATTTCACTGAGGATTTTTGCATCTATATTTATCAAAGATATTGGCCTGTAATTTTCTTCTTTTGTAGTATCTTTGTCTGGTTTTGGTATCAGGGTAATGGTGGCCTTGTAGAATGAATTTGGGAGTGTTTCATCCGTTTCAATTTTTTTGGAATAGTTTGAGAAGGATGGGTACTAGTTCTTCTTTATATGTTTGGTAGAATTTACCCATGAAGCTATCTGGTCCTGGACTTCTGTTTGCTGGGAAGTTTTTTTTTATTACAAATTCAATTTCACTACTAGTGACAGGTTTGTTCAAATTGTCTGTTTCTTTGTGAGTCAGTCTTGGAAGGCTATATGTTTCTAGAAATTTGTCCATTTCTTCTAGGTTGTCCAATTTGTTGGCATATAATTGGTCATAGTATTCTATTCTGATTTTTTGTATCTCTGTGGTATCAGTTGCTTTTCTTCTCTTTTATTTCTTATTTTATTTGGGTCCTCTCCTCTTTTCTTCTTGGTGAGTGTAGCTAAAGTTTTATCAATTTTGTTTACCTTTACAAAAGAAAGCAGCTCCTGTTTTCATTGATATTTTCTATTTTTGGGTTCTCTATTTTATTTATTTCCTCTTTGAAATAAATCCTTCAATTTATAAATCCTTTATTATATCCTTCCTTCTGCTGACTTTGGGCCTTGTTTGTTCTTTTTTTTTCTAATTCTTTTAGGTGGTAGGTTATGTTGTTTATTTTAGATTTTTCTTGTTTCTTGATAAAGGCCTGTATCTCTATGAACTTCTCTCTTAGAAATGCTTTTGCTGCATCCTGTAGATTTTGGAGTGCTGTGTTTCCATGTTCATTTGTCTTGAGGTATTTTCTGATTTCCTCTTTGATTTCTTCATTGACTCATTGGGGTATTTTGGGGTTTTTTTGACCCATTGGTTTTTTTAGTAGCATGGTGTTTAGTCTTCACATGTTTGTTCTTTTCCCATTTTTCTTTTTGTAATTGATATCTAGTTTCATACTGTTGTGGTCAGAAAAAATGCTTGATATACTTTCTGTCATCTTAAACGTGTTGAGACTTGTTTTGTGGCCTAGCATGTGGCCTAGCATGTGCACTTGAGAAGAATGTGTATTCTGCTGTTTTTGGATGTACTGTCCTGTAGATACCTATTAAATCCAACTGGTCTATTGTATCATAAGACCACTGTTGCCTCAT